>NC_090824.1:117002933-117627933 GCF_028021215.1 Eschrichtius robustus
GAGTCCTAACATAGGCAGTCGAATACATCTCCTTTCCTACTCCTGCTGTGACACAGCGGGCTAGGTAGGATGAAAGCATATTAATTAATTCACTTACAAGTCCTCTTCATAATCAAGTGAGAGGCTGAAAAGAATGGACAGGGTGATACTGGGAATTCAGACAGTGTTGTTTATCAAAATAATACAATGAGAGCCCTTGTATCTGACATAATTGAGAGCAATTAGTAAATGAATAAAATAACAGTAGGGAGAGAGAATTATATAAAGTGATGCACTCATTAAAATTTTTGTTTTAACATATAAATCCATTTTCATTCATCAATCTTTTTACGTAGGACCAAAGCCTTTTCCTTTATTATGATAGAAATTACAATGATCTGATCGCAATATTTATTAGTGGCTTGCCTTTAGCAAGTCTTTCCAAAACATTCAGTTGAGCTTTCAGAGAAACAATTCTCTTTTCACACTTTGGTTTATATAATATTTAACTAAATTACATAATTACAATATCAAGTACAACTGGTACAAAGAGCTTTGGGAACAAACACAAGTGACTTGTGGGAAGCATGTAACTCAGCTGACATGGCAAGAGCAGAGCATGCAGAGTTGTTTTTGAATCATTAATAGATATTAAAATTTATCAAAAGCTTGTACTGCATTCATCAAGGTAACCATGAAAGAGTTCTTGTTTAGACAATTAAGACAGTGAATTGGGATTTCTGAAGTTAAACCATCCTTTTACTTGATCTGATATTTGTCATACACCAATAGACTTAGTTACATAGATTATTTGGGATTTCCACATGCCTTTCTTAAGCAGACCTATAATTATCTTTCCTTGTGCCGTCTTTATTTGGCTTAAGGTCATACTAGCCTAAAAAATGAGTTGGGAGGTTTTCCTCTTTATTTCTAAAATATATATAAAACATTGATTTTCTTTCCTTGAAAATTTGGTAGAACTCTCCCATAAAGCCATCTTTGTCTAGAGCTTTTGGGGATGAGGGTAGGGGTGAGGGTCTTTGACTATTACTTCAAATTCAAATGTTCTCTTTCTTCTGACACCAATTTTGTAATTTCATATTTTTCAAGAAACCTAGCTCATCTAATTTTTCAAAACATTTTTTTAAACAGTTTTCTAAATCACTTTTGTGAGGGGCTTCCCTGGTGGCACAGTGGTTATGAATCCTCCTGCCAATGCAGGACACATGGGTTCGAGCCTTGGTCTGGGAAGATCCCACATGCTGCGGAGCAACTAAGCCCGTGTGCCACAGCTACTGAGCCTGCACTCTAGAGCCCACAAGCCACAACTACTGAGCCCACGTGCTGCAATTACTGAAGCCCACACGCCCTAGAGCCCATGCTCTGCAACAAGAGAAGCCACCACAATGAGAAGTCTGTGCACCACAACGAAGAGTAGCCCCCACTCACTGCAATTAGAGAAAGCCTGCGCGCAGCAACGAAGACTCAACACAGCCAAAAATAAATTAAATAAATAAATTTAAATCACTTTTGTGAAAGAAGACTCTAGGTGTGGCCTCCTGGGAAATTCTGATATTATAGTCTGTAACCCTCTAAACACTAACCTTCAAGACCTTCATTCTAGCATACAGTTCTCAAAGTGGAGAAGGGTGCTGAGGAGGAGAGAAGGCTTGAAGACCAGTAGGTCTGCGTGCACCTACTGTAAACTCCCACTGCCCCAACCAGACTCACCTCCATGCTGTTAGATAGCTGTCAGGATGGCTACTGTTTTCCTACTTCATGGTAGCAATGCAGCCAACCACGAGCCGCTCAAGTAAAAACCAGGGCAACAAATCTTACCTAGAGATTCACACCTAAAATCCTCTCCCACCCTGTCTACTGCCTGTAGTGTGCCCATTTATTTTACATTCAACCATTGTGATTGAGCTTGTAGTCATGGCAGGCTCTGTCCAAGGTACCAGGAAACGCAGTAGTGAACAACATATAAAGGAGTCTGCCCTTTTGGAGTTATAGTCTAGTGCAACCCTGTCCAATAGAAATCTAATGCAGCCACATGTGGAATTTTAGATTTTCTAGTAGCCACATTTTTAAAAAATAAAAAGAAACAGGTGAATTTAATTTTAATAATGTTATAGGCTGAATTAGCACCCGCCCAGCAATTCATATGTTGAAATCCTAACCTCCAGTACTTCAGAAAGTGGCTGTATTTGGAGTTAGGGCCTTTAAAGAGGTCTTAATTCAGTTAAAATGAGGTCACTGGAATGGGCCCTACTTCAGTGAGACTGGTGTCCTTATAAAAAGAGGTGATTAGGACGCAGAAACACACAGAGGGAGGACAATATGAAGATACAAGGAGAAGACAGCCATCTAAAAGCCAACAAGGAAGGCCTCAGAAGAAACCAACTCTGCTGACACCTAGACCCTGGATTTCTAGCCTCCAGATCTGTGAGAAAATAAATTTCTTTTGTTTAAGCTACCCAATCTATAGTGTTGTACTTTGTTACAGCAGCCCTAAAAAACTAATACATATATTTTATTTAGTCCAGTATATCCAAAACATTATCATTGCAACATGTAAGCAACATAAAAATGAATTAGTGACATATTTTACCTTCCCTTTTTTATACTAAGTCTTCAAAATCTGGTGGAGGGTGGGGGAATGAGGTATTTTACACTTGCAGCTCATCTCAATTCAGACTGGCTGCATTGTAAGTGCCCCCATAGCCACCTGAGGCTAGTGGCTACCATATTGGGCAGTAGCAGTCTGGTCCAACCCTCCTCCAAACATGCTGCCATTTCCCACTCTGTAACCCAGACGTGATCTTTGCCTCAGTGTTCCTTAGAGTTTGTTTGTCTGTTTTTATTAGTTTATCAGACCCACTGACTTCCCTCTGGCTTCTGCAATGTTTTAATGTTGGTTACAGAAAGGGAGCCAGGAACCCAGCCTGGGTGAATCATATTATCAGAAGTCAGAATTCTCCAAACAGGACTGAAAGTAGGGTTTGAACACACACTGTTCCTGGCTAGTCAGTATTCAAATCAAAGAGCATAGTAATGACTCAGTCATCTCCCTGCTCAGCCTTACACAAGTTTGTCCTCTCTAGATAGTTGGGGTTTTCCACAGCTTCGAAAGTGAAGAAATTGAGTAGAATATTCAAAGTTTTCAAATGTGCCCTCAGTGCTATGAGAAGAAATTGTGTAGAACCCCTCCACTTCCAGAGTCCCCGTAGCAAAGCCCCACTTCTGTGAAAGATCCTCCTGAGAGACAGACAAAAGAGATAATCCTTGACCAAGGACAGCTTTATTCCCATCTACTAAAAGGAAGAACCACTTAGTGCTACACTTCAAACATTCCTTTCCCCTTCATGTTGAACACTGAAGTTTCAGCTTTCAAATTCACTTCTAAAGTTCTGATTCACTAACATCCTTATAAAAATTTATGATAGTTTTTTAAGTAGACGTAAGCCGGATATCAACTTGTGTTGACCTATTTCTTAATATCTAGATAAAGATAGATTAAAATCTCCACGTTATCAATTGTAGAAAAATGCAGTGGCATCCTTGGGATTTCTGCTCATTTCTGTGGCTTAGGAGTAGGGGGGCCCTCTAATGGCTGCCTCTGCCCCTGTGTCTGTTGAGTGAATACTGAGATCAGCAGTTCTCTCACCATCCACTCCCATCTGGCTCAACCCTGCTCTGCCCTCAGGTGTTCTTGTCCTTAATTTCAACCCGATGCACGCTCCAATCAAGGCATTTTGAGTAAAGAGAAGATATTATTGAAGGTTTTGGAAAGAAAAATCTACATTACTGCAGCAGAAATAATTTAAAATTCAATAATAGATATTTGTATTGCTAAAGGTCGCTTGGCTATTTCCTTGACTTGGGCACCAGCCAGCCTCCATATTGTTGCTTCTCTCTCTCCTCCTTCCCCCTTCTCTTTTGTCTCCCTCTCTACCTTCAGCCCCTTCTAAATCTCTGTTCATTTCTAAGGCACACCGCTTCAGCTGTCATGAGTTTGCCTCGGCTCCTGCAGATCCCCATGCCCTACCCTATGATCACATCTTTGCTTCAAGTAGCTTATCAAGGTATTTTTGCTCTTCTAAATGTATCTATCACTATATCTCAAAAGGTCCCAATTGGATCAGTTTCAAGATTTGGATATATATCTCTGTGAAATTAAATAATATCTTTTTTTCTCTTTCCTTCTTCCTTCCCACCACCTTGTACTCTTTCTATTCATTACCTCTCCACTTAGAGTCCTAGATTCCTTTCCTGCCAGCATCCCATTTTAAAAATAAAAATATGATATAATCTTCTGTGTTCTATTTTTGTAGTTCCTTGTTTGCACTCTCTCTGGCTAATAGACAAATGTGAGTTGATACTGCGTTAAAGTGTTTCCTTTTTCACTGGGGTATTTGCATCCTGGTAGAAGAGCTAGGACCTTGCCAAGCTGACCAAAGCAAGGAAAAATAAAGGTGTCCTAATCTTGAGCACAAAGCACAGTTATCTAAAACCAAGAGTAATCTCTTTGCCTTCTAGCCTTTGGTGGCCAACATTGGGCATGAGCAGATGGTTAGTCTTTTTATAAAGAAGAAACATGATTTAGAGGAGTCTAAAGCCAGAAGGGAAAGTGGACAGATGTTGTAACTTGTTTTTGTCTCTATTACAACCTCAGCATCTTAACCAAAGGACACCTTAATTAGGTGCACACACAACTATCTCGTAACCGAGGAGAATGGTCAATTCAGGAAAGGGCCTGGGGGGAAAGGCTTTGCCCTGAGGTGTCAGAGTGTGTGAGTTACCCCCTAGGAAGTGGAGAGTGCTCTTCATAGCACCTCCTCCCCAGCAGGCAGCTATCTTCCCTTCCTCTGAACTCACCCAGCAGGTCTTCATCTATCCCTCCCTTACATCACTTACCTGTTCCACCTTCTGTTACATGAGTTTACCTTTACACCTTTTTTCCTTATTAGAAATGAATTCCCTGAGGGCCTTGGTACTTGTTCTTCCCTCAGATAAATATATCTCTGATCAAATGTCATTTTATCAGAGATGCCTTCCCAAACCAACCTATCCCCCATCACCTCTCTCTTCATTCTCTGCTTCATTTTTATTTATAGCTCTGACTACTACTTGGCATATATTTTTTGTCTGTCTCTCAAATACACACCCAGGAATACAACTCACTGACGAAAGAGATTTCATTTCTAGCTTGCAAAATAGAGCCTGGTACACAGTAGGCACACAGTAAATATTCATTAAATGGATGGACAAATCAATCATAAAACTTTTTCACTTATCTATATATCTTTGTATCCCCCAAAGAACTCAGTACAAGGCTTTGCATTTCTTGAGAACCTAGTAATTATTTGTTGAAGGGAGGAAAGGGAAAAAAAGGGTGGAAGGGAATGAAAGAGGAAAGAAAGGATGGTTGAAAGGAAGGGAGAGGGGAAGGAGGGAAGAAAGAAGCGTTAAATGGCTAAATGAATGAATAAATGAACAGGTTATACATAAGTAACCTGTCACCTTGGGAAATTGTGGGAAAGACTGAAAGTGTCATTAAAACCAACCACCTCAAGGAAGGAGGCCCAGATAGTGGCTCATTTCCTTGGTAGAGACATTTAAGGCAGAGAGTCAAGATGCAAGGAAAGTTACCATAGGAGAACTCCATCCTATAGGCTGGCCAAGTGAAATATGAGGTGAATTCAGGCATTAGCACTGCTTGGCCAAGAGCCACAGAGCTAATTGTTACCTGTTGTTTGAGTCTCTGAAGATGGCACCATTAAAACTTGCACTTTTAATATAATGAATAAATGTCTGTGAGCCCCATAATTAGAGGATGGTCTAGCAAATTAGGGAAATTACTTTTTTAAAAAGAGGAAATTAAGACTTGTAATCAGTCCAAGAAATTATTCAACTGCCTCCATATAAGACCAGTTCATATTTTCTCTCTGCCTCTTTAAATGTCTGTTGGCCATAAAACCACACATCTTCAGCTTCCTCTGACTCTTGTCAACCAAACCATGCTGACCATCTTTCATGTTTCAGCTACTCAGCCATTTGACACAGATGAAGGTGGGTTTATTCCCTAATGAGCAACAGAAGAGCACGGAAGGTTTCCATGAGAGAGTAAAGCACAGTGACTAAGAGTCTGGGATCAGAAGTCAGTTTCCTGGATCTGTCTTTTAACTGCTGTGTGACAGCTTGGGAAAGCTTTTTAACCTCTTAAGTCTCCGTTTTTATCAGCAAAATATGTGATAATAATAACACATACTTCATAGTATTGTAACAAATATGATGCATGCAAAAATATGGTATACTGTAAGTAGAGTTCCTAGCAAATAATGTTTCTAGTGAATGTTCATTCTTTTCTGTCTTGTTTGTATTTGTCTTTTTTTTTCCTTTGACAGGATAAATTCCTTAAAGGAAGAAACCCTGTTTCTCTTTCCTTGATAATGATTCATTTTAACTAATAAAAATATTCACCAAAAAAGGGTGTACTCACTATTGGTGATTCCATCCATCCCCAATTAGTAATCTTCACTTACATTTTCCTAAAGATAGCATCCAGTTGTGAAGCCATTAGAAAGATGTCATGGGTTTGCAGGTTGTTAATACACACCTGCATGTTATTTTCAGGTAATATTCTGAGCCCTATTGCTTCTTTTTCTATTTTTCTCTTTCTCTCAATCTTCCTGTTATCTTCTACCTCAATCCCCTATTCCAAAAAGTTACACTGGATATTTGCAATCAAACTCTTGCCACTGGTTTGTTGTATAGTTGTCTAAAACCCAAATCACATTTCTCCATAAAACACAAATGCCTAACTGATGAAGTATAATTTAATTTCCCAAGGTTGGGGCTCCAGTCTCTCTCCCCTCCTCTACTTCCAGAAGAGTCAAAATGCTGCTCTCCTTATCAGAAGGAATGGAAATAAGCATGGCAGACACCATGCTCTAGAATACTGAAGCCAGAAGGTGAGACAACAGTGCTGACATCTTGACCCTGGTCTGCAGTCCTGCTGAGTGACCTTGCCAAGCCAAAGATTCTATCTTACCCCTGTTGAAGCTATAAGAAATCATTCTATTAGCTCCATGAAATTCAGCTCATTAATTTGTCCTGCCTTCATGCCCCAGATCCATGACTAGAGGGATCACACTGCTGTAGCAAGAAAGGATCTACCAGGACTTCCCTGGTGGTGCAGTGGTTAAGAATCCACCTGCCAATGCAGGGGACACAGTTTCAGTCCTGGTCTGGGAAGATCCCACATGCTGCAGAGCAACAAAGCCCACGCACCACAACTACTGAGCCTGCGTGCCCCAACTACTGAAGCCCACGCACCTAGAGCCCATGCTCTACAACAAGAGAAGCCACCACAATGAGAACCCCGCACACCCCAATGAAGAATAGCCCCCGCTCGCTGCAACTAGAGAAAGCCTGCGCTCAGCAACAAAGACCCAACGCAGCCAAAAATTAATTAATTAATTAATTAATTAATTTTTTTTTAAAAAAAAAGGAAGGAAGGATCTCCCACTCACCACAGTACCACAGTGCCTATTGGCACTATGACAATTCAGGGACTTCCTGTAGGAGGAGAATCAAGAAAGTTTTTTAAAGGAGAAGAAAGGCTAATGGAAGCCTGCACATGTCCAAAAAATGTTCCTACATCATAGTTTGACAAACACAATACTTTGAAAAAATTATAAATTTGAGGATTCAGAAAAATAAGGGAATAGTTACTTCCTAAAGAATGAAGTCACATTTGGTGATTACTGGGATAATTCCAGTTTCAGTGTATTCTCTGTGGAGGAAAAATCTGGGTTCTTCAAATAGAAATGCTCCCTACATCTAAAGTATGTAAAAACTTGGGTTTGCTTGAACTTTTAAGTTTACTATCTGCCAAAACTTTAAGCCTGTTTTCTCACATAATCAAAACCTGGGTTACAGCTGGTATTAATAATACATCTAGGTTGCCTAAGTGTTGGTGTGGTGATTGACTCAGAACAATCTGAGCTGGAGTGCTGAACAAGGGACCCTCTCCAATTCAGCACACCCCCTCAAAGCCTCCCAGTGGACTTGTGGTGCATATTTTAATCAGTCACTTGAATGAAGACATAGGATGGCAGTGGATGAACAGGCTAACAGTCGTAATGACAAACAGGAAAGGTGCTTTTGATCAAATGAAACCAGTCATGTCACTGGCAGGATCTTTGTGCTCTGGCTGGGTGTCAGGCCTGTGTCTCTGAGGTGGGAGAGCCAAGCTCAGGACACTGGTACAGCAGAGAGATCCCAACTCCATGTAATATCAAACAGTGAAAGCCCTCCCAGAGATCTCCATCTCAATGCTAAGACCCAGCTCCACTCAATGACCAGCAAGCTACAGTGCTGGACATCCTATGCCAAACAACTAGCAAGACAGGAACACAACCCCACTCATTAGCAGAGAGGCTGCCTAAAATCATAATAAGGTCAAAGACACCCCAAAACACACCACCGGAGGCAGTCCTGCCCACCAGAAAGAAAAGATCCAGCCTCATCCATCAGAACACAGGCACCAGTCCCCTCCACCAGGAAGCCTACACAAGGCAATGAACCAACCTTAGCCACTAGGAGCAGACACCAAAAACAACGGGAACTACGAACCTGCAACCTGCGAAAAGTAGACCCCAAACACAGTAAGTTAAGCAAAATGAGAAGACAGAGAAACACACAGCAGATGAAGGAGCAAGGCAAAAACTCACCAGACCTAACAAATGAAGAGGAAATAGGCAGTCTACCTGAAAAAGAATTCAGAATAATGATAGTAAAGATGATCCAAAATCTTGGAAATAGAATGGAGAAAATACAAGAAACGTTTAACAAGGACCTAGAAGAACTAAAGAGCAAACAAACAATGATGAACAACACAATAAATGATATTTAAAATTCTCTAGAAGGAATCAACAGCAGAATATCTGAGACAGAAGAACAGATAAGTGACCTGGAAAATAAAATAGTGGAAATAACTACCACAGAGCAGAATAAAGAAAAAAGAATGAAAAGAATTGAGGAGAGTCTCAGAGACCTCTGGGACAACATTAAATGCAACAACATTCAAATTATAACGGGTCCCAGAAGAAGAAGAGAAAAATAAAGGGACTGAGAAAATATTTGAAGACATTATAGTTGAAAACTTCCCTAATATGGGAAAGGAAATAATCAAGTCCAGGAAGCACAGAGAGTCCCATACAAGATAAATCCAAGGAGAAACACACCAAGACACATATTAATCAAACTATCAAAAATTAAATACAAACAAAAAGTATTAAAAGCAGCAAGGGAAAAACAACAAATAACATACAATGGAATCCCCATAAGGTTAACAGCTGATCTTTCAGCAAAAACTCTGCAAGCCAGAAGGGAGTGGCAGGACATAGTTAAAGTAATGAAAGGGAAAAAACTACAACTGAGATTACTCTACCCAGCAAGGATCTCATTCAGCTTCAACGGAGAAATTAAAAACTTTACAGACAAGCAAAAGCTATGAGAATTCAGCACCACAAAACCAGCTTTACAACAGATGCTAAAGGACCTTCTCTAGGCAGGAAACATAAGAGAAGGAAAAGACCTACAATAACAAACCCAACACAGTTAAGAAAATGGTAATAGGAACATACATATCGAAAATTACCTTTAATGTAAATGGATTAAATGCTCCAACCAAAAGACATAGACTGGCTGAATGCATACAAAAACAAGACCCATACATATGCTGTCTACAAGAGACCGACTTCAGACCTAGGGACACATACAGACTGAAAGTGAGGGGATGGAAAAAGATATTCCATGCAAATGGAAATCAAAAGAAAGCTGGAGTAGCAATTCTCATATCAGACAAAATACACTTTAAAACAAAGACTATTACAAGAGACAAAGAAGGACACTACATAATGATCAAGGGATCAATCCAAAAAGAAGATATAACAATTGTAAATATTTATGTACCCAACATAGGAGCACCTCAATACACAGGCAAATGCTAACAGCCATATAAGGGGAAATCGACAGTAACACAATCATAGTAGGGGACTTTAACACCCCACTTTCACCAATGGACAGATGATCCAAAATGAAAATAAATAAGGAAACACAAGCTTTAAATGATACATTAAACAAGATGGACTTAATTGATATTTATAGGAAATTCCATCCAAAAACAACAGAATACATTTTCTTCTCAATTGCTCATGGAACATTCTCCAGGATAGATCATATCTTGGGTCACAAATGAAGCCTTGGTAAATTTAAGAAAATTGAAATCATATCAAGTATCTTTTCTGAACACAACGCAATGAGACCAGATATCAATTACCGGGAAAACTCTGTAAGAAATACAAACACATGGAGGCTAAACAATACACTCTTAATAACCAAGAGATCACTGGAGAAATCAAACAGGAAATCAAAAAATACCTAGAAACAAATGACAGTGAAAACACGACAACCCAAAACCTGTGGGATGCAGCAAAAGCAGTTCTAAGAGGGAAGTTTATAACAATACAATCCTACCTCAAGAAACAAGAAACATCTCAAATAAACAACCTAACCTTACACCTAAAGCAATTAGAGACAGAAGAACAAAAAAACCCCAAAGTTAGCAGAAAGAAAGAAATCATAAAGATCAGATCAGAAATAAATGAAAAAGAAATGAAGGAAACAATAGCAAAGGTCAATAAAACTAAAAGATAGTTTTTTGAGAAGATGAACAAAATCGATAAACCATTAGCCAGACTCATCAAGAAAAAAAGGGAGAAGAGACAAATCAACAGAATTAGAAATGAAAAAGGAGAATTAACAACTGACACTTCAGAAATACAAAGGATCATGAGAGATTGCTACAAGCAACTCTATGCCAATAAAATGGACAACCTGGAAGAAATGGACAAATTCTTAGAAAAGCACAACCTTCTGAGACTGAACCAGGAAGAAATAGAAAATAAAAACAGACCAATCACAAGCACTGAAATTGAGACTGTGATTAAAAATCTTCCAACCAACAAAAATCCAGGACCAGATGGCTTCACAGGTGACTTCTATCAAACATTTAGAGAAGGGCTAACACCTATCCTTCTCAAACTCTTCCAAAATATTGCAGAGGGAGGAACACTCCCAAACTCATTCTATGAGGCCACCATCATCCTGATACCAAAACCAGACAAACATGTCACAAAGAAAGAAAACTGCAGGCCAATATCACTGATGAATATAGATGCAAAAATCCTCAACAAAATACTAGCAAACAGAATCCAACAGCACATTAAAAGGATCATACACCATGATCAAGTGGGGTTTATCCCAGGAATGCAAGGACTTTTCAATATACACAAATCAATCAATGTGATACACCATATTAACAAATTGAAGAATAAAAACCATATGATCATGTCAATAGATGCAGGAAAAGCTTTTGACAAAATTCAACACCCATTTATAATAACAACTCTCCAGAAAGTAGGCATAGAGGGAACTTACCTCAACATAATAAAGGCCATATATGACAAACTCACAACCAACATCGTTCTCAATGGTGAAAAACTGAAACCATTTCCTCTAAGATCAGGAACAAGACAAGGTTGTCCACTCTCACCACTATTATTCAACACAGTCTTGGAAGTTTTAGCCACGGCAATCAGAGAAGAAAAAGAAATAAAAGGAATCCAAATCGGAAAAGAAGAAGTAAAGCTGTCACTGTTTGCAGGTGATATGATACTATACACAGAGAATCCTAAAGATGCTACCAGAAAACTACTAGAGCTAATCAATGAATTTGGTAAAGTAGCAGGATACAAAATTAATGCACAGAAATCTCTTGCATTCCTATACACTAATGATGAAAAATCTGAAAGAGAAATTAAGGAAACACCCCCATTTACCATTGCAACAAAAAGAATAAAATATCTAGGAATAAACCTACCTAAGGAGACAAAAGACCTGTATGCAGAAAACTATAAGACACTGATGAAAGAAATTAAAGATGATACAAACAGATGGAGAGATATACCATGTTCTTGGATTGGAAGAATCAACATTGTGAAAATGACTATACTACCCAAAGCAATCTACAGGTTCAATGTAATCCCTATCAAACTACCAGTGGCATTTTTCACAGTACTAGAACAAAAAATCTCACAATTTGTATGGAATCACAAAAGACCCGGAATAGCCAAAGCAATCTTGAGAAAGAAAAATGGAGCTGGAGGAATCAGCCTCCCTGACTTCAGACTATACTACAAAGCTACAATAATCAAGACAGTATGGTACTGGCACAAAAACAGAAATATAGATCAACGGAACAGGATAGAAAGCCCAGAGAGAAACCCACACACATATGGTCACCCTATTTTTGATAAAGGAGGCAAGAATATACAATGGAGAAAAGACAGCCTCTTCAATAAGTGGTGCTGCGGAAACTGGACAGCTACATGTAAAAGAATGAAATTAGAACACTCCCTAACACCATATACAAAAATAGACTCAAAATGGATTAAAGACCTAAATGAAAGACCAGACACTATCAAACTCTTAGAGGAAAACATAGACAGAACACTCTATGACATAAATCACAGCAAGATCCTTTTTGACCCACCTCCTAGAGAAATGGAAATAAAAACAAAAATAAAGAAATGGGACCTAATGAAACTTAAAAGCTTTTGCACAGCAAAGGAAAACTTAAACAAGATGAAAAGACAACCCTCAGAATGGGAGAAAATATTTTCAAATGAAGCAACTGACAAAGGATTAATCTCCAAAATTTACAAGCAGTTCATGCAAATCAATATCAAAAAAAAACAAACAACCCAATCCAAAAATGGGCAGAAGACCTAAATAGACATTTCTCCAAAGAAGATATACAGATTGCCAACAAACACATGAAAGAATGCTCAGCATCACTAATCATTAGAGAAATGCAAATCAAAACTACAATGAGGTATCACCTCACACTGGTCAGAATGGTCATCATCAAAAAATCTAGAAACAATAAATGCTGGAGAGGGTGTGGAGAAAATGGAACCCTCTTGCACTGTTGGTGGGAATGTAAATTGATACAGCCACTATGGAGAACAGTATGGAGGTTCCTTAAAAAACTGAAAATAGAACTACCATATGGCCCAGCAATCCCACTACTGGGCATATACCCTGAGAAAACCATAATTCAAAAAGAGTCATGTACCACAATGTTCATTGCAGCTCTATTTACAATAGCCAGGACATGGAAGCAACCTAAGCGTCCATCGACAGATGAATGGATAAAGAAGATGTGGCACATATATACAATGGAATATTACTCAGCCATAAAAAGAAATGAAATTGAGTTATTTGTAGTGAGGTGGATGGACCTAGAGTCTGTCATACAGAGTGAAGTAAGTCAGAAAGAGAAAAACAAATACCGCATGCTAACACATATATATGGAATCTAAGAAGAAAAAAAAAAAAGGTCATGAAGAACCTAGGGGTAAGACGGGAATAAGGACACAGACCTGCTAGAGAATGGACCTGAGGACACAGGGAGGGGGAAGGGTAAGCTGTGACAAAGTGAGAGAGTGGCATGGACATATATACACTACCAAACATAAAATAGATAGCTAGTGGGAAGCAGCCGCATAGCACAGGGAGATCAGCTCGGTGGTTTGTGACCACCTAGAGTGGTGGGATGAGGAGGGTGGGAGGGAGGGAGACGCAAGAGGGAAGAGATATGGGAACATATGTATATGTATAACCGATTCACTATGTTGTAAAGCAGAAACTAACACACCATTGTAAACCAATTATACTCCCATAAAGATGTTAAAAAAAAAAAGATGTGGCACATATATACAATGGAATATCACTCAGCCATAAAAAGAAACGAAATTGAATTATTTGTAGTGAGGTGGATGGACCTAGAGACTGTCATACAGAGTGAAGTAAATCAGAAAGGGAGAAATAAATACCATATGTTAACACATATATATGGAATCTAAAAAAAAAAAAAAAAAGGTTTGAAGAACCTAGGGGCAGGACAGGAAAAAAGACGCAGACGTAGAGAATGGACTTGAGGACACGGGGAGGGGGAAGGGCAAGCTGGGACGAAGTTAGAGAGTGGCATGGACATATATATACCACCAAATGTAAAATAGATAGCTAGTGGGAAGCAGCCGCATAGCACAGGGAGATCAGCTCGGTGCTTTGTGACCACCTAGAAGGGTGGAATAGGGAGAGTGGGAGGGAGATGCAAGAGGGAGGAGATATGGGGATATATTTGTACATATAACTGATTCACTTTGTTTTAAAGCAGAAACTAACACACAATTGTAAAGCAATTATACTCAAAGATGTTAAAAAAAAGATTATGTGCTAAAAAATAATAATAATAATAATACATCTATATTACCAATAATTGCTTCAGGTTTCATTTTGGCATTTTAAGGATAATCATAATCCTTTGAAAAGTCCATTGTTTATTCTGTTTAAAGCTACTGTTAGAGTTAATGCACTTTCATTTTCCTACCTTCCATTCAATTAACCTGAAATCAAATATACATTTCTTTTAATTGTGTCAACTTTTAGCTTTCATTTCATATACCAAAGTAGTATGTTTGAGTGGCTAGCAGATAGGAATAGATTTATGTATTTTGGTTACCAAATCCTATAAAAATCCTTAAAATATGCACAATAGTATCACATTTATGCAAAGGTCATATGTAAAATGCCTTCAGCCATCTGGATGGAATCTAAGAACCCACATGTAATTGAAGGTCAACGTCTCTAGCACAAATAGTAGAGGTTGCTTGTTGCTACTGTAGCTGTCCAGTGGTCTCCTACTGCTCCTTTACTGCCAACAGTACTGTCACAGCTGCAACCAGCCAAAGTCTGACACACTCTGCCAGAGGGTAGGGGGTCACCACTGCCAGTACTCCAGAAAGACATGCAACTTTCAGATATCTTCTCACACTACTAGTCTCACATATTTCACTATCATTCTGCCACTCATGACTTCCTGAGAAATGGTGAGAGCTCCTCAAAAAGACTTCTCTGTTCCCACCTTTAGCAGAAGAACTCTTGGCTCTACTCATTTCTGATTGCACTGAAAGGCACCTCTCCCAAGCCTTCAGGAGAAGGAAGACGCCAAAGAATGAAGTTATTAGCGTTACTGCCCACACACGACATACTCTTACAAAAATGCCAATGAATGATCCCAACCTCCTCTCCTCCTCCCAGTGTTCAGCTTTCTTAATAGAAGGACTGTTGTCAACTCCATCTAGACTGAAGGTCTCACTTCCAAAACCAAAGCATTTGTCATGTCCTCCAAATCGTCTAAGCTTCTACCAGGAGGGAAATCACTTCTGTTTGATTCCTGTAATCAGCATCCCTCTACCTCTGTCCTACAACTACTCCCCTCAGTGTCCCAGCCTCCCCATGGAATAGGCAGATGGCTTGAGGCCACTGAGCCTGATAAACTCATGTTTTGACTGGGTCAACTCCCCTGCTAGGTCTCTAAACACACCTTGCTAAGCGGCTCCAGCACACTGCGTTACCCTGCTTATCCCAACCACACACATCCTAAGACACAAGTCTTGTTGTGGGCCTACTGCATGCAGGACAACATCCCTCCCATACCATCTATAAACACTAACATCTGCAGCATCCATGCCTGAGACAGGCTGAGGGACCCTGTTGGTAATGCAGCTGGGGGATGCCTCAGGCTTCCCTGTTTCACAGCCAAAGACTAAGGTCACAACAGGCTTTCTATGGCCACCTTTCTACTATGTAGGCCAGACCACACATCAGACTCTGACACAACTGGCACCAGTGGTTATTAGTAAAAATGTGCATCCAAAATAGAATTCTACTGAGAATGAGAATTCAGACTTTAATAGATTACACCACATCTCGATCATACGTAATCCATAGAGTGAGGTCCCCTTTGTGTATCAATCTAACCAACAATGATTTGATTGCCTATAGAATACAGCACTCTGTGAAGTGCAATTAGGGATGTCTTTGAAAATTCATTATAAAACAACCTGTATTAAGGCATTTATTGCTAGAGAGTTGCAACATGTTAGATTTTCAGAGGAAAGTGAAGATGTGCTTTAGAAATGGGGGAAATTTATGAAGATTCCTCAGCTTAATACTACTTTACTCCCTTTACCCATTTCTTACTATCTCAGGAGAAAAGAACAATTTATCTTTCCTTGACTCTCTATATTCATTTAATGTTGCATAAATTATCTTTCTTAAAATTATTTCACTGGTACACTCTGAGGTAAATTCTCAAAAACAAACAAATCTTACTCTACATTTCTAATTTGCTTTCCCCCGTTCTCCTTCCTTCTTCCTGCTGTTTCCTCTGGGGGTCAAATTTACCGTTCCTTAACCTTCTCTTTTATGGATATTCTCGACATCTTTTCCAGCTGGCGCGCCCTAACCAATACACCTGCCACTAGTTTCACGTGAGTAAATTACCTTATAACCATCCTGGTTTAAGTCACATGACTCTTTTCAAAATAAATCATTCAAGATAAATTATTATCCCTAAAGAGAGTCCAAGGATCTACTGAAGTCATTTTGGTGAGGCTTTACAAAATTTTAATTGTGTCAGAACAGGTGAGATTGGTTTAATTTTAAGTGCAGATTAATTCAGAGGGAAGAGTTTGAGCAGTCCCTGTTTAAGAGCACTTTTAAATCGCTATGACAAATTTGAAAGTCCTGAGATAATTACTTTTTTGCTTTTCTTTGATTATATATCTGTGAGTTGTTTTCATGAGATGCTTTAGACCTGTGGCAGTGAAAATCACCTATTTGCCCAGCCAGCTGTGACAGCGATACAGTCATCTGAAGAGAGAAATCTGAAACAATTTCAGAAGACCACAAATACTAGAGGCCTGAAAAATCTAATGGGGAGAGGTGTATGGAGTGAAAAGCGAGAGAGCTCCCAGGGCTAGAGTAAAGAGCTTTGGCCATGTGCCCATAGCAGCTGCCCTGTGGTAAGGAGCCAAGAGGAACCCCCTGAAGATGCCTTCCAAACTCAGCCAACCCCCACTGACCCGGCTTCCTCCCTCTTCCACCTCCCTCCTAACTTTTTCCAACTGAGGTCTCTGGAGAAAGGAGAGGAGATAAGGCAACAGACAAGAGTGAATCATAGTATCCGAGAATACAAGGGAAGGAACAGCAGAACGTAAGCTTACCAATCAGTTCCCCCAAAGAAGAAACAAACCACCCACTCCAACTTCTGAAGGAAAATAGGAAGGAAGGAAGGAATTCAGGAGGGAGGGAGGGAGGGAGGGAGAGAGGGAATCAGAATCCTGGAGGGAAACACAAAATGTTCCTTAGAAACCAGATATTGCATCTTCAGCATTTCTTTTATTTCAACTGTCTTCTACAAAGTTATTACTTCCAAAACCACCAATCTTTGGGTAATTTAAGTACTTTACCATGGTCCCCAGGCAAACTGAAATATATCAGGAAAAGGGAGAGTGTGTTAGGTCCTCTAAGCTCTTTGTAATGTATAAACAGCCAACGTTGAAAACTTTCATTGCATAGAATTCAGACCTAAAGATATAGCTGATGAATTTTTCCATCTTCAGTTTTTAAAATTCCACTGTGCTTCTAACAGAATTAGTGAGATAAAAAATGCTGTGTTCATTTACTTCCCCCCACCCCGCCTCCATCTAAAGGCTGGTAAACAGACTTCTCCAGCCCTTCCAAAGTTATCGCAAATAGCCCAGTGCCCTCTATTGGCCTTCCTGACACACTGCTTCTCTATGGCCTCTGCAGCTACCTGGGTTGTTTTTAAACATTCTGCAGCCACAGCTCCACAGATAAATTAGTGGCTTAAGAAAAGTGCTGTTTGGATCGAACACAACTCATTTGACAAACAAAAGAAGAAATAGGTATAATGGACTCTGAAATCAAGCAGTAAAATTAATTATGGCAGGGTCAACAGTTATGTCACTTTCCTCTTTCAAAAAAAGATTTAATTTGACTTTTCTTAAAAACAGCTTTGTTATATTGCTGAATTACCATTAAGTGTGGCTTTACCTGACTGGCTTCAGAAGCAGACAATGAACTGAATCAAATCTAATCAAAGTGACCCAGCAAGCAGGGGAGTGATGAGAGACCTTCGTGCTAGCCCATAAGGGCTGAGGGAGGAGGGGGGCTAAGTTTCTTCAGGCTTACATCATCTTAGACAAAGTTGGGAATGGGCTTAGGGAGTCAGATGCAATGAGGAGAAGTTCCTTGAGGAGGACAAATTGGGCACGTTCAGAAAGCAACACTTTCAAAGTCCTAGAGAACAATTTCTTGACAGGAACATTTAACCCTACAGTCCTTCATTCAACTGTTTGGTTTTTTTTTTTTTTTGATGACACTATAGGGTGACCCTTATTGATGGATTTTTCTTTTTTGCATTAGAAGACTTTGCCCTCCATACAAAAGTTTATTTTACCCTCCTGTTTGAAAAAGTCAGAACTTCCAAATTTGCTGGAAATGAACAAACAAACAAACAAAAAAACTAGCAAATAAGCCAAGAATAATTTCAATCTGAGACCTGTGAGGTCTCTGTGTAAAACAGAGAAGGGACATCACCACAGCCCCCAGCCCCATTCTGATTGATCTGTTCCTGAGGCTAGAGACCTCATAGGTGACATTGCCTTGCAACACAAGATAGATATCAGGAAATAGCTACTCTTGCCACTAAAATAGTGAATTATGTTCCTGCCTCAACACTGTTGAATCATTTGTGTGCCAGGCATTGGACAGGGGTTGGAGGAACAGAAATAAATAAAACACAGTCTCTACCCACAAGGATTTCAGTCAAGCAGGATACAAAGACAAGTGAATATTATTAGAACCTAACACTGTAAACTCCGTGATAAAAGTATACACAAAGTGGAAGCAAAAAAGAGTTGGTTCTAGCAGGAAAGATCCATGATTCCAAATCACAATTTGTATTGCACCCCCAAATGCATCACTTTCATTCAATGAGGACTCGGGAACTGCCTGAATTCTTTCATACCCTTCTGATGCATGGTTGCAAAGGAAAGTTGGTGATAAATATATTAAGTGAAGTATGATTTACTCATATCAGAGAAGCATCAAACATAAACAACAAGCTACTCAAAAACACAGAAGAAACACATTCAAGGAGAGGATGGTAGGCTTGTCCGATAGAGACAAGGTCAAGGAACATTCCGACTGAAAGCACTGCTGGATTTAGCAGCAAAAAGTCACTGGTGAGTTCAAGACAAGCCACTTCAATAGAGTGATGAATACAAGAAGGCAGGCTCAAAGAAAATGTGTTTAAAAAGGAAAGAAACACAGTGGGCACAGATACTCTTGTAGGAGCAATTACCTTAAGTGAATGCCGTAGGAGACAGCACAGTGGAATATTTTCCTCAGGGACAAGAGCCTTTCCTGTGGGGGAGAAGATTAGAGTGTTGGCCCTCCAGTCATAGAGACCTGGGTTCAAATTCCAGCTGTGCCACTTAAAGTAATTTGCCACTCCAAACCTCT
Organism: Eschrichtius robustus; assembly: GCF_028021215.1. Lineage (NCBI taxonomy): Eukaryota > Metazoa > Chordata > Mammalia > Artiodactyla > Eschrichtiidae > Eschrichtius > Eschrichtius robustus. The sequence continues at coordinate 117,022,443 of NC_090824.1, forward strand.
GTCAGATGGGATCATCAGAGCACCTATCTCATAGAAAAAGTACCTGGCACAGAGTAAACACTCACTGTGGAAAGTGGGAAGGAGTCAGAGAAACCCCCCTATTTCTTGAATTCTAAGACTCATATTTTAACATATCTGAAATCAGCATGCATCAGTTTGTCAGTATTTTCCCTTCTTAGCAGCACATAAAATAATCACTCATCTAACAATCAATGACAACTTGGATTTAATGGGAGAATTAGTCCCTAACCCTGGAGCAGTTGAGTAACTGACCTAGCTTTATGCAAATTGGGTTATGAAGAAATGTTAAAGTGAACATTTCGCTTAAATTCACAAGGGTTTCAAAAAATCTTCTGGGTCCTTGCTACTTGTAATATGGCCCACAAACCAGCAGCGGCAATATCACCTGGGATCTTGTTAGAAATGCAGAATCTCAGCCTCCTCCCCAGACATATCAAATAAGAATCCTTATTTTAACAAGGGCCCTAGGTAATTTATATGTACAGTAAAGTTTTTAAAGCACTGTTCTAGCATTTTTTTAATTTGTTTTAAGTTGGAGCTACTGGTATAATTGGACACTGAATTCATTTCCTTAAATTATTTTCCTTCCTTACTCACCAAAATTTTATTCTCTCATTAAAAATATAATGGCAAATTGGGATTAAGTTGATGCTTTCAAATCTTTCAATATTTCTGATGTATCTGGGGATTAATATAACTGTCCATGGAAATCAAAATCTCTGAAAATCAGATATAATATTAATACCAAAGTTGGAGAGGTGTGGAATCAAGTTTTAATTTAAAAAATAACTCTTTTCTCCTGCAGCATTGCTGAAGTTGGCTTTCAGTGATGTTCCAAATTGACATATTTATACTGTTAGTCAAGAGGAATACCAACCAGATTGAATACTTATAATGCATAAGGACTGAACACCTTGGGGCTCCAATTAACCTGTTCTGACCAACATAGGAAAACAATAGGCTGCCAAATATTTGATTGAACATCATATAATTAGAATTATTGAACTGTTATAAAATTTGTTGCTTGGTCACATCTACTCTGGAAAACATAAATCAATATTAGGGACTTTTGTGGTGCCCTGATTGAGGGTAATACTAGTATAATCACAACCAGAGGTAGCACAACTTTGATTATCCCATTATTCTCTATGGTGGGTTCAGTAAAAGGGAATGTAAAATCAGGAAGCATAACCCTGAAATGGAATAGTTAGTCCTCTACATAAAGAGTTCTCTGGATTGGCTGACGGAATGCAAATAACTGGAGTGATGCATGTGAAAAGATTAGCAATCCAGAGAAACCCCTGGACGCTGTTACTTTATAGTGCGAATAAATTAGGTTTTCTATAATTCACGTAGGTAGAAGGAATTGGATTTGGCTTTTTTTTTTTTTTAATCTTCTTGGTTTTATTACACTGAGTAGGCACACGTGCCTCCTTTCACAGCCCCCAGGAATCTGGTGTCCACTGCCAGCTTTTTGCTGCAGGAGTCCTTTTACTAGCTGACCAGGACCTAGCCAAGCCCACAGAGGCTCTCTCTCACCCAAGGCCCATCTCTACTCCATGGGAGACACTCACAGTCACTCTCCTTTGCCCCAGCAAACACTGAGGTGTAGGTTAATCCCTACGCGGTAACCTCTTAGCCGCCCCCATCAGCAAAGCAGTCTGTCTCTCTTTTCTGATTCCCTGGGCAGGAGTCTCATCCCAGTTCTCTATGCCTGGCAGCCACGGTGGACACATAGCAAGCCCTCCAGATAGTGTTGTGAAAGCCCTGTCTTGCCTTGAGTCCCCCCCAGAAGCAGGCACTGGGACAAGGGTTCAAGCACAAGTGGTTTATTTAGGAGAGTCTCTCAGAAAACACTGGCGAGGAGTGGGAAGCCTAGGTCTGGTGGGCTCTGTGATGCATCGCCCAGATCCCCCAAGTAGGAAGGCTGTGCATGTTACAGCAGAGCCTCAGCTATCAGCCCTCTTTGGAGATCACGTTGGCTGAAGACAACTGCCTCTCCCGAGGTCAGGCCTCCTTCTAGGCACAGCCCACACCCATTGACTAATCACTGTGAGGTTATAAACATCCAACCTACTCACCTCAACTCGAGACAACTCTGCAGGGCCTCTCCAGCTCCAGAGTTCCCTAAGGGGTCGGCTGAGGCTTCTGTTTGGACTGTGTTGTGGTCCAGCTTCTTCTTCTGTTACTCTGCTTCCATCTCCTCCCTCCCACAGGTGTTGATCCTGAAAGAACTCCCTAATAAACACCCTGCATGCTAATAAGCCCAACCTGCAACAGGTAAGGGAAGGGAGCCAATACAGGGTGTGTTGTCAAGCAGTTTACCACTATGGGTAATTGAGCTCAATCCCACCAGAAAAGTTTAAGAAACAGTATAGAACATGTGTCTTAGAATTATCCCACCCAAGGGGCAAAGGAGCTGAGGTATTCACTGGTTGAGGACATAATTCCTTCCATAAATGGTGTGCCCCATGCACAAGAGGCTGCAGCTGCCAGAGGAAGCCTTCGGGCAGAGTCACGGGGTTGGTGCTTGGAGGCTGGGTGGGAGTGCGCAGAAATGAGAGATGCCAGTGGGATACGGATGGGCTCTGACAGGATCTGCTTCTAGCCACCTGCCCCAGTTTAAGCCTGAGGGGAATCATCTTCCCAGACTAATGATGCTGTGGGCCCAGAAGTAAAGAAGCACCAGACACGGAAGAGCCCTAGAAATACCTACCCCACTCAGGAAGGGATGTGGGTTTGAAACCCAAAGAGTGGCAATAGCAAACACTGATGGAGTGACTAATACCTGCCAGACATTCTATTAGGCTCTTCTCACTCCTGAACTTATTTAATCTTCACAACAATTCTATGAGGTATGTCTATTTAACAGTTGAGGAACTGAAGTTTAGAGGAGGGAAACTTTCCCAAGTTAGAAGCGTCATCCCAAATCTAATGCAAAATTCCATATTCTTAACCAGACTATACTGTTTCACCTCTCTAGGAGCAAGAAATAGATTTCTCCAAAAAAGGAACATTTTTAGTGAGTCTTGGAAGCCAAAGGCCACTACCCACAAGGCTAAATAAACATCGTTCACTTTTGTGAAAAATGAAGAACGGTGTCCCCCTTTCCCCCTGCAAACAGCTAGCATGGGGGGCAGGGGGGAGAAAATGTAATGTCATAATAAGAATATAATGGTACTAGGTGAAATTACTTTATGTTTTAAACTGTCAGAGTTTATTTATTTATTCCCTAGCATTAGGCAATCCAACTGCTGAACTGAGATTACGTTTGCAACTTAAAGTGACTATGACCGTGTTATTACCTAAAAGTAATCAGAAGAGTTATGGGTTGGCCAGAATTTTCATCAATGGCAAGTGCAGATTACTCTCCCTCAATAAATTTCATAAGGAAGATGGGAGACAAAAATAAAGTTGTGTCTCAATCACAGGCCATATCCCACGCATCATGCTAGCTCAACTTACCAGTTACATACTGACTAACCTACAAAATTCACATTGACAGCCTTCCCAACTTCTATGAACTACAGAATAACTGCTACTAAAATAATATATAGGGTACCTCGGTTTTGTTTCCAAACCTCACTTTATCTTTGACCTTAAAAAGAGATTTGAGGGACTTCCCTGGTGGTCCAGTGGTTAAGAATCTGCCTTCCAATGCAGGGGACGAGGCTTCGATCCCTGGTCAGGGAACTAAGATCACACATGCTGCGGGGCAACTAAGCCCGCGAGCTCCGGAGCTCACACGCCACAACTAAAGAGAAGCCCATGGGCCACAACGAAGAGCCAGCGTGCCACAGTTAAGACCCAATGCAGCCAAAAAAAAAAAAGAGAGAGAGAGAGATTTGAGATGCCACTTGTCTAAACTGATGGTGCTGTCAACCACTTACTTTAAGATATAGAGAATGACACAGGAGGAAGTGACAGAAAACCAAATCAACTTACAGACTAGCAAGCCAAGGCAAAGAAGAGTCTCTCTCCTTGGCCACAACCTCCAGAATTTAAGACGCATGTGAGGCATTGCAAAGGCTCCAAGAAGAATCTTTTCCTTTACTTCTCCTCAGACATCAGACTGAAGAAATTCTCAAATGTTCTCTTATGATATATGGTCAATTGTTAGGGCATTTTCCCAGGACTGAGGTTTCAGGCTCAAAAAAAAAAAAGTGAGGGAAAAAGTTTTCCATATGGAACCACAAAACCAGAGGAAAAAGTAGACATGTGAGATGGCAGTGAGTTGATGAGAACAGAAAGAAGAAAGACACATGAAGAATCAAAAGAAAAAAGGTAAAAGTTTTAAGTGGCGGGAGAGAAAATAAGATAGAAATAAAGACAGAGGGTTTTGTTTGTTTGTTGTTGTTTTTTTTAAACACTGGCAGTTTCTTTTTTTTATTTTTTATTTTTATTTTTTAATTAATTTATTTATTTATTTATTTATTTACAGCTGTGTTGGGTCTTCGTTTCTGTGCGAGGGCTTTCTCTAGTTGCGGCGAGCGGGGGCCACTCTTCATCGCGGTGCGCGGGCCTCTCACTGTCGCGGCCTCTCTTGTTGGGAGCACAGGCTCCAGACGCGCAGGCTCAGTAATTGTGGCTCACGGGCCCAGTTGCTCCGCGGCATGTGGGATCTTCCCAGACCAGGGCTCGAACCCGTGTCCCCTGCATTGGCAGGCAGATTCTCAACCACTGCGCCACCAGGGAAGCCCAGAGGTTTTTTTTTTAAAGAAAAAGACTGTAATTCCAGACTACACGTGAACCACCATGATACCCTGAAAAGATTCTGTTTCTCCTCATTTCCTTTTGGAAAGCTAATTAACTAATAGTTCACAGCTTATCAGCTGCTCTTTATCCATTTAAAATAATCCAGGAGGAAATGTTTGCTCAAGGCTGTTAACAGCATCCAAACAAATAACATCTCAGAGACTAATCACCTTGGGAAGGAGTGGGTGAATGCTCCCAACTCCACTATAGAAAAATTGCTCATCTTACAACCCCAGTAATTACTTTGTAAATCATGGAGTGGTTCTTTGTTATGGTGATGGGTAAAACCTCACCATTTATCTACATCTAAATCTGGGACATCTGGCTACCCTAACTTTGTATACTAGACAGAGCATAAGTCACAGGCCAGGGAGCTATGGACAGTGAAACGCACAAAATTATGAAAACTGATGGCCTTACAAACAACAGCAAGTGACAATTTCTATATACCTGTACTGTTTTATTTTTACATCGTCTTCCAGCTACCTTTGCATCATGGTTTGAATTTAGGGAAAGACAAGTTTGACACATCTGGTTACTTATAACCAAAACTCATATTTAAAACAGCATTCAAAAAAAGTGATTAAAACCTCAATTGCCCCCAATAGAAAATATTATTTATCAAAAAACTGACCAAATGTAAAATAGATAGCTAGTGGAAAGCAGCTGCATAGCACAGGGAGATCAGCTTGGTGCTTTGTGTCCACCTAGGGGGTGGGAGGGAGACGCAAGAGGGAGGAGATATGGGGATATATGAATATGTATAGCTGATTCACTTTGTTATAAAGCAGAAACTAACACATCATTGTAAAGCAATTATACTGCAATAAAGAATGACCACTCTTAACAAGTATACTTCTGTATGCTTGTTTGTTGTTGTTTTTATAAGCATTCATTTATTTTTTTAATTTTTTAAACCAATGAAAATACTTTTTTAAAAAGATCTCCTCCTAAAGCCTTACCAGCATGTGATCTTTAACAGTTTCCTCCCCAGTGGTGAAAACAGGACACCCACACAGTCGGTGAAGAAAATTAGGCGATGTATTTAAAGCATCCAATACCACACTTAGCACAGCAGATGCTATATGATCAGAGGCTACTGGTTTCGTTGGCTTATGACATTTTCAAACACCCAGAATCCAAAATTAAAATTTATATCAAAATAATATTGTGGATTGTCATTTATTTTCATGTATGTATGAAAATCATTACAAATCAAATGAAAATTAGGGTTTCCCTGGTGGCGCAGTGGTTGAGAATCTGCCTGCCAATACAGGGGACACGGGTTCGAGCCCTGGTCTGGGAAGATCCCACATGCCGCGGAGCAACTGGGCCCGTGAGCCACAACTACTGAGCCTGCGCGTCTGGAGCCTGTGCTCCGCAACAAGAGAGGCCGCGATAGTGAGAGGCCTGCGCATCGCGATGAAGAGTGGCTCCCGCTTGCCACAACTAGAGAAAGCCCTTGCACAGAAACGAAGACCCAACACAGCCAAGAATAAATATAAAAATAAATAAATAAATAAAAGATTACTAAAAAAAATGAAAATTAGAATCTTCAGGGGGAAAAACTGTTTTAAGTAAAAACAATCTTGCATTATATAATGAACCCCACTAATAACAACTGGGTGTTACAACACTCTACTCCTTTGATATTTATTGAATTTTTACCAACAGATCATTATATAAAATAAAATTTTGGAAACACTCTGCTTCCTGTATCATAAGCCAACTCACGTACAATAAAAAACAATAATATGAAAAACAAAGCTCCAACAACTCTAACTTAAAAGATAGCAGAAGACGCAGAGAAGAAAGATGCTATGGACCCAGAAGGAAAGGAGAACTGAACCCAGATTGAAACATGAGACATGGACTCCACCATCTTCTTGTCCCCACACCTGTGTATGTATCAGTATCTGAACTCAGTTCACCACGCTTCCCTCCACTGCCAGTGGAAGAGTTTTCTTTCTTCCCATATCTTATTCTATCTCTAAGATTGCAACCTAACTTTATAATCTTCTACTTTCCATTTTCCTTCTCCTCCTTAACTCCTTCAAGAGTTTTTTCAAAACTCTCCTTCAGCCGTGTAACTCTCTAAACCTACCCTCCTCTAGCTCTCCTCCACCACTGCCAACTCTCTCAAGGGAATTAAATTATCTCTACTTTCTTATGCCAATTCACTCACCACCGAAGGCTTCAAACACTGCATCCCCAGCACTCCCATGTCGCCTAGCAAAGATCACTGGTGACCTCCATTGTCAAATCCAATGTCCACTCTCCTGATCTTGCTTGAAGTCTGGGTCTCTCTGCTGCACGTGACTCATCAGCCGCTTCACTCTCCTTGAAACTCTTATTCCTTGACTCCTCTATCACAGCTTTCTCCTTTCATCTCCCTGACTGCTACTTGTCAGTTTCATTTGCTGACTCAACTCCTCTGTCTCGGATGGCCCTGGTATGTTGACATATCCTGGGGTTCTGTCATTTGGTTGACAGTGTCAGTGATCCAACAGATTCCTTTTGCAATTTTAATACACTCCCAAGAGTCTGCTCCCACTTCTTTCTGATGGAGGGCTGCCCCAGAGTGCTAGAGTCCACTTTGCTTGTCTGCACTAAGACCTGGAAGTGCTTGGGAATTCACATCACCAAAAGCAGCCACTGGCCAGTGCTGACAGATGAGGAGTATAAATATTCCATCTCTCTTGGCCCCAAATCAGGACATCTCTCAAGTGAGAACTACACTGTCTCCAGAGCTCCCCTTGGGTTTAAAGTAAAGTCATCCTCCATGGAAGTTTAATATTGCATCCATTGCTTGACTTCCTTCCTTTTCCTGACCCACTTCCCTACCTCCCTACTTGTCTTGCCTATTAAGTCACTTTTACACAAATCTCCATCACTAGGACTGCTCCTGGGGAGCCCAATCTAAGGCAGACACTGGAAATCTTCCCTCACACTCCTCACTCTCTCTGGGTGATTATAGTCATGTTCACAATCTCATCTCCTACCCATATGCTGATGACTTCTTAATAGTCCTATTAAGCCCTATCCTCTCCCTTGAGCTTAGACCTGTCTACTCAACTGTGTACTAGCAAATCTCAACCCTCATGTTCCCCACATAACTCAAACCCAACACATGTACAAGACTGAATTCATGGTCTAGCACCAGTTTCCTCTTTTTGAATTCTCCACTTATGATAGAATAACACAAACATCCGTCCTCCAGCACCAACCAGGAGCCTGGGACTCACCATCCTCAGGTCTCTCCTTCCTTTACCCTCCACATCTAAGTGGGACCAAATCCTGTCAATTCTATTATTACCTGTCATATCAATCCCCTCATCTCTGTCCTGACTGCTGTTGCCTTAGTCAGGTCCCTATGTGCTGTTTCCTAGACTATTTCAATGAAGAGAGAGCATAGCTTACTACCATATACTACAGTGTGGGATGGCTCAGGTTCTAGAGACACACTGGTAGGTTCAAATCCTGACTCCCTCATGCACTAGCTATGGAATGTTAGGCAAATTATTTATACTCTATGCACCTCAGTGTCTTCTTCTGTAAAAAAGAGAATCACATAATTATCCCCATAAGGTTGTTGTTTGGTCTAAATGTAAATTTATAAAGGTAAGGCACTTAGAAGAGTGTCTGGCACTTCCTGTTAAAAAATATACACATATGCATGTTGTTATTATTCTTGTTTTTACTGTGTTTCAACTAGTGTATTGCAGCAAGATTAGTTCATGGCAGCAACTGGTATTTGAGGATGAGATACTCAGTGTATTCCAGACCAAGTCAGGAGAGGCTCAGCGACTTCAACACAGAGAGCATTCATAGCACCCTCCTAACCCTTCAGAGCTACCAGAAGGCTTTTAGGAAATACATGGAATTTCCATTTTTGTAAGTCAAAAACTGTGCAATTACTGCAATATCACATGGTTCAATCTTTTTTTTTATCAGTCATCAATTTTATACATATCAGTGTATATATGTCAATCCCAATAGCCCAATTCAGCACACCACCATCCCCACCCCACCACGGTTTTCCCCCCTTGGTGTCCATATGTTTGTTCTCTACGTCTGTGTCTAAACTTCTGCCCTGCAAACTGGTTCATCTGTACCATTTTTCTAGGTTCCACATACATGCGTTAATACACGATATTTGTTTTTCTCTTTCTGACTTACTTCACTCTGTATGACAGTCTCTAGGTCCATCCACGTCTCAACAAATGACTCAATTTCGTTCCCTTTTATGGCTGAGTAATATTCCATTATATATATGTACCACAACTTCTTTATCCATTCGTCTGTCAATGGGCATTTAGGTTGCTTCCATGACCTGGCTATTGTAAATAGTGCTGCAATGAACATTGGGGTGCATGTGTCTTTTTGAATTATGGTTTTCTCTGGGTATATGCCCAGTAGTGGGATTGCTGGATCATATGGTAATTCTATTTTTAGTTTTTTAAGGAAACTCACATGGTTCAATCTTATACTTTAATGTATAGAAATGAAATATGTTTACACAAGAAAAATACTATCTTTAAACATATTTTGTTAAGGACCTTTAAAAAGTAGCCCCTCTTCCATTATGCTAAGTGAAATACGTCAGACAGGGAAAGACAAATACTGTATGATATCACTTATATGCGGAACCTAAAAAATACAACAAACTGATGAATATAACAAGAAAGAAGCCAACTCACAGATATAGAGAACAAACTAGTGTGTGCCAGGGTGGAGGAGGGACAGTATAAGAGTAGGTGAGTAGGAGGTACAAACTATTAGGCATAAGACAGGCTCAAGGATGTATTGTACATCATGGGGAATAGAGCCAATATTTTGTAATAACTGGTAATGGAAAGTAACCTTTAAAAAATATATTAAAATTTTTTTCAATTTTTAAGTAGCCCCTCTTCTTTAAATAATTTTAAGATTTTTTTTCAAAGCCATATTCCTGTAGCTATATGTCATATCTCATCTTCATCAAGATTAAGACACTCATCATCAGTATCATTAGGCAAACTCAGGTGTGAGCTTCTGGTTCTCCAGTCTTCACTGAATAGGTTCCTTGGGTCTCTGACATGCTAACTGTGAACTACCAGCTGCTTAATTTTAAACCCTGGATCATAGAGGTTTTAGCTTCTAAATTTGACTTGAACATTAAAGTGTTTAATGGAGATGCCTCTCCCTGCAGATGTTCTAAGAAGCTGGTGACCGCATCTGTTTTCACCCACACAGATATGTCAGCAAATTTTCTGGCCCATTTTGATGTTGTATGGCAATGACGGTGGCAACAGTTGCTTACAGAAGCATCTCCACCTCACAAAAAGACAAGAATGATCAAAAGCACTTCTAGCTGAGTACGGAAGATGCAGGGTGTTCAAACAACCAGATGTTCTGATTTTGTAAAGGCAGCTTGGTTCTCATCACACATCCTGTGAGTTCTCACCCCAAGTCCAAGTGGTTCGAACTTAGTTCATAGCTTCTGGTTAACTGTCAGGGAGGAGGAACATTTTTAAATGATTTCCTTATCAGCATCACTCATACTCTTCTAATCCAAGTCCCAGGGCACTTGTGGAAGATTATATAAGAAAGAGAAGGCATTTTAGGAAACTGAAAGAGTAAGTCAACGAAAGTACTAGGTCTAGGGACTATTCTGACACACTAACAGGTAAAGCAAGATTTTCAGTTCAAGAAATGTTAAAGAAAGAGCTGGAGTAAGGAAGACTCCTTCCGTCTCAAGGTACTGATGAGTTGGGCTGAAAAGACAACCTGCATAGAAAGGATAACATTTAGTATTAGTGGCCTAATTCTAGGGGCCAGACTGACAATAAGGAGATTGGGCAACAGCAACCAAAGAGCTCAGAAGAAGAGGCCAAATGCTGCTCAGAAAAGGAAAAAAGAAACAAACCCTTTGAGGCAAAGCAGCCAAGAAAGGGCTTTGGAAGAGAACAAATAGGTCCAAAGGGGATTTTTTTTAACTGCGTGTGATGAGATATGTGACACAAATCACCTCCTCCACTTTTCCTACGAAATTTTTTACCTCAGTTGTTGATTATTTTATACGATCAGGAAGATGTTTGTTGTTGTTGTCTTGTGTTAACCCGAAAAGATTCTGAGTTTGGCATCTAGGTTGGTCCAGAGATTCATCATGGCAATGCTGAAACTAGACTACAGTCTGGGTGGAGTTAATATCCTTCAGCATTCACAAAGGCCTCACTAAATCTTGAAGCACTCCCCTAACTTCAGAAGAGACTTGGTGGCCCAGGATTTAACTTAACTCAGAAAACACTCTCAGAGATTTCTTACAAAGCAAAGACTTGTTGCTACATTACATTTCCACAACTGCCCCAAACACAGACCCAGCAAAGAACCATTCCCTGAATTGTAATAAATAATATGTTTTTATTTATAAGTAAAACAAAAGGTAAAGGCAATCCAGAGTGATGCACTGAATGAAATAATAGTTTTGCAATTACACCATAACAAAGCTGCACAAAAGTTGCATGGCAGATGGCTACACCACTCAAGGGAAGCTGGAAAAACATAAACACCCTCCAGTGACTAATACAGCAGGGCTTTGGGAAGAGACAACCAGATCTCAATGCAAAGAGGCTTGAGTTCCAACTGAAGCCACTGGTGGCTGGCCGCCTTCCTAGGATCAATACTGCAAGTCGATCCCAGCTGAAAGGACTGTCATCTGAAAAGAAGCAGGAATAGTATCTAAAAGAAGCCAAATAGATGAGACAGATTTTTACATTTCCATTTATCAAATATCACACAGCTGTGTTTGTAGGAACACTCTGAGTGGATTTAGCTAAAATAATAAATAAAATGTAGCCCTGAAGTATTTATAAAGTACTTCTAGGCAATCCTTAGAGACAGTTATTATCTATCAGTTCTCAGTAGAAGTTGGTCTCTCAGCAAAATCAGTCAGATGGGTAGGAGGTTGAAGAGTAGAAGGCAGTGGTGACATCACCTGACATTCGTGACAATAAGCAAGAGGAAAACAGTTGCAATCCTAGCCTTCTGGAATGCCAACATCAACCCTGCCCAGCAGGTAGGTCTGTGAAATGAGGGAACTTTCCAGGATGTAGGATGGACTTGCAGAGGGTAGAGAACTGCATGAGAAATGGGTAAGTGGGGACAGTGGAAAGAGACTTCGTTGGATTCTCTTTGGAAGCTGTGATTCAACTCAACCACTGATATCTATCTCCCAATCAGTTCGGGCTGGGGCAGGCGACTCTGTTATGTAACTGATTTACCAAGCCCGCCGGGCTCTCAGAGCTGATTCTTCAAACTAAGAGAGGAAAGAGAGAAGAAAACCTAACTAAATAAATAAAATTCTAAGGCATGAGGTACATTCAGTTGTCAATTTCCTGTTGTGAGGTGTATTAATAAGTATGAGCCAAATACATACTTGCTAGCCTGATGCACCTGTTGGTCTGCCAGTTCTCAGTTTTGAAGATCAAAACTTGAGACAGGGGCTTCCCTGGTGGCGCAGTGGTTGAGAATCTGCCTGCCAATTCAGGGGACACGGGTTCGAGCCCTAGTCTGGGAAGATCCCACATGCCGCGGAGCAACTAGGCCCGTGAGCCACAACTACTGAGCCTGCGCATCTGGAGCCTGTGCTCCTCAACAAGAGAGGCCGCGATAGTGAGAGGCCCACACGCCACGATGAAGAGTGACCCCCACTTGCCGCAACTAGAGAAAGCCCTCACACAGAAACGAAGACCCAACACAGCCATAAATAAAACAAATTTTAAAAAGTCTTTAAAAAAAAAAAACTTGAGACAGATGGGAGGCTTTGCCTGTGGACACTTAGAACTCCCTCTGGGGTACCAGTAATGCACAGCCTCGCCAGCAGGATGTCCCCTGTGCCTGCCAGGGGTGGGGAGGGGGGAGACTGAAAGGAGAACTTCAGGGACATAGCTTTGAACCCCAGGGGAATCCCAGGGAAGCCTGAAATATGAGAGAGAGGTTTTTTTAATATACTGTATATAACAACCTCTCTTGGTGCTGATTAATCACTCCTTTTCAAGCATGAATGCTCCAGTCCTAGAGCTCTCTGCTCATATGGAATAGAACAAACAAGGTTGGTTGGTTATTTAAAAGCTCCTCAGATAGAAATTTAAAAGGACCTGTGATGCTGGTAGATCTCAACAAATGCAGAATGGTACCATGCACCAGCTGTCAGGAGTCTCGGGAGCTATTTCTGCATCTGCCTCTAACTCTGTGTGACTTCTAGCCCTTGATTTTCCTCATCTGTGAAATGAGGCTGGGATGATAAATATTGTATTTCATCTCGTATGCATGACCTAGTTGACTCTCACTGGGTGCATGGATGGTTGTTTGCGAGGAACATGAGGCTGAGGCTAGGTACAAAGAGAAAGAGGACCGTGAGGTCTGCAATGCACACAAGATTAGAAAGTATTGACTCATGATTCACCATATGTGAAAGTTCTTTTCTGAGGCTGCAGCTCTGTAAGTCTATGATTCATGTACTTCAAATCTTATTGGTGTTCCCTCATACATAAGTTATTTTTCCCTTGATGGTTTCAAGATTTTCTCTTTGTCTGGATTTCGTCATTTCTGCAATGACGTGTCTGGGTGTGAGTCTTTGAGTTTATCCCACTTGGAATTTGTTGAGCTCCTTGGAAATGTAGGTTAATCATTTTCATCAAATTTGGGAAATTTTCAGCCATTATTTCTTTGAATATATTTTCTGCTCCTTTCTCTCTATCCTATCCTTCTGGTACTCTCATTATACATATGTAAGTGTGCTTGGTGTTTTCCCAGATTTTTCTGAGGCTCTCTTCATTTTTCCTTATTCTTTTTTCTCTCTGTTCTTTATATTATATAATCTCTATCGAGCTATCTTTAAGTTGGATGATTCTTTCTTCTTCCGGTTCAAAACTACTGTCGAGCGCTTCTGGTGAATTTTTCATTTCAGTTTTTGTGCTTTCAACTCCAGAATTTCAATTTGATTCTTTTTTTTTTTTGGCTGCACCACGGGACATGCAGGATCTTCCGTTGCATGGGGAGCACAGAGTCTTAACCACTGGACCTCCAGGGAAGTCCTGATTCTTTTTTATAATTCATATCTTTTTATTGATATTCTCTATTTGATGAAACTGTCTTCATACTTTACTTCTCTAAGCATGATTTCCTTTAGTTCTTTGAATGTATTTATAATGGCTGATTTGAAGTCTTTGTCTATTAAGTCTGATGTCTGAGCCCTCCCACAGGCAGTTTCTATTGCCTACCTTTTTCCCTGTGGATAGGTCACACTGTTTCTTTGCATCTCTCATAATTTTTTGTTGAAAACTGGACATTTTAGAAACTCTGGGTATTGATTTCATCCCCCATCTCTGGGGATTTTTCTTTTTTGTGCATGTTTGCCTTTTTACATGTTTGGACACTTGGATACTATTCTAGTGAAGTCCAATACCTCACCAGAGATGAAGCCTTTTGGATGAAAGTGGTTTTAGCAGAGCTATCTTTGAGAGTCTCTCTGTTAAGATGTCTGCCTCACTTGGTATCACACCCAGTCGTTAGGTTCCACCAGCTCATAGGGCTATTGTTTTCAACAATGCTTTGGGCATAAATTGCTCCACAATCTCATCCAATTAAATTCAGACAGTAGTCATTTTTGAGACCAGTTTTTGAGGTTTGTTCTGACCTGAAGAAGTATCTTCTTAGTGGTCTCTCTCCAGTTCTCACTGCTAAAATAACTTGTCTGTGATTTCGTTTGTTGCTTTTAATTTGTAAGAGCAAATTTTAATTTGTCCTCTTACTTGTTTACCAGCAAAACGTTCATATTTTGGAGAGCATCCCAGGTTTAAACTTCCCCACATTCTTTTTCAAATAAATTCAGTCCCACTGGGGAGAGCTTCAGATATATCTTTTGCCTCTTCTCTTGGGCAAAATTTCTGAGCGCCTACTCCAGGCACTGGGCAGGTGTGGTAGCCTCTGGTCTTCTTGACTTACCTCTCCTGGCTTGGAACCTCTGCTCTGCAAGTGAGCCAGGACAGGGAAATTGGGGACAAATATGCTCATCCTGTCCCACCTGGGGTAGATCTGCCCAATGAGTGAGGGCTGGGTGGATGAAGGGAGCCACGTGACTTCTCAGTCTCTCTCACCAGTAAATTAGCCTCCTCAACTCAGAGATTGAGGGGATGAAAAGGGCTGGAGACCTGCCCCTCCTGGTAAATACCACATCCCCTGATCAGAAGCTGAGAGGAGAGGGAGTCCCATCTTCTTAGTCACACCCACCAGAAGTAGTGTTTCCATCAAGCTGATGGTGAGGGGGGCTGGTCATGGCTCAAGTGCCACAGACTCTCACTAATCTTACTCTCTTTCAGACATTTTCTTGAATAAATGATTCTTCATTTACTGCATGCCCTTTGGAAATTTTCCAGACTTTAAATAGTTTGGCTTTATTTTATGGTTTTCAGTAGGTATGCTTATTTCACTGAGGAATGGGTCCACAGAATTCCTCACACTACTATCCTAGAAGTGGTATCTGACAGCTGCCTTCTTATCTGAAAAAGCAAACTTAAATTTGCTGTAGCTGTATCTTAAAGTTGTCACCTCTATTTTTCATGACTGAATGTCTGATCATCAGGTATTTTCTGTTATCCAGTTAAAATTGATGCATGGATAGAGATCTATGCTTATTTTCCATTCTGAAAAAGAATCTGTGTCACCTGAGGCTCTTAATTTTTGTAGAACCAAATTCTGGCAGAATCAGGGGATTCTTGAAGGAACACTTTCTTGCATACCATATAGATTAATTTTACATCAACTTGACTAGGCCAAAAGGTGCCCAGACATTTGGTCAAACATTATTCTTGGTATGTCTTTGAGGGCGTTTCTGGATAAGATTACTATTTGAATTGGTAGACTAAATAAAGCAAATTGCCCTCTCTAATGTGGGTGGGGCCTCATCCAATCAAATGAAGACCAGATAAAACAAAAAATTTGAATAAGCAGGAACTCCTCCCTCCTGATTTAATGAGCTGGGACATTGGTCTTTTCCAAACTTCAGGCTCAGACTGGTGTTTCAGGTCGAACCTGCCATCTTTGGGACTGGAACTTCACAGCATCTCCTGTGTCTCCAGTTTGCCAACTGAAGATATAGGGACTTCTCAGCCTCTATAACTGCATGAGCCAATTCCTTACAATAAATCTCTTTATAGATTAGATAGATAGATGATAGATAGACAGATAGATAGATAGATAGATAGATAGATAGGAGATAAATAGATAGATAGATGTATAAATGTGTAAGTATCTAAATCCATCCTATTGGTTCTGTTTCTCTGGAGAACCTTGACCAATACACATAACAACTCCCTCACCTTTTGTAGGATTTGCTGCTGCAGGTAATTCTCAGATTTGGCTCTCTCCAAAGGATTAACAGGTTTAGCCTCAGGACAAACTTCAGGGAGTCACTCATGGTTTCTTCTACTTTTTTACTCATAAATGTTGATTAAGAAAGTAAGTTGCAAAAGTAAAGCTATTTTTCATCCTTTCCTGCTACATTTGACTCAGAAATAGCATGAGGCCAAACTATTCTGAGAATGCATACAAATCAAACACCACAAGACCAAGATGAAATAGATGAAGTAGCATTAACCAATCTGAGAGAAATATTCAAATGAATTGAGGACAAGAGCAATCAGACCAAGAATTGTGATAAAACTACATGGTACTTTCCACCAATTTCTGTACCATTCAGCAGAGACCACCCCTATTGACCACACAAAACATATTTGGACTATTCCCAAAGGACTTCCAAAATGAGTTTAGACCACTTCTAAATTTAAAGTGGTAGAAGAAATGAAATCTAGTATCAAACCTGCAGTTGTGACAAGGTTACTATCCATACACCACAACTGTAGACCATCCCAGCTCGATGAGCAATAGTCTGAGCTGGTTTGCACCATTGGCAAAATAATTTGGCAGAAACAGACCCTGGAAATAACTGAGCCAAAAACAGCAAACACACATTTTAAAGCAACTCTGTTTAATTCTACTAATATGATGCCATGTCTACTTCATTAAACATATTTGAAGAGAAAAGGGGCATTAGGTGTTTCACTGCCTTATGTGATCATTGCAAATCACCACAACTAGCAATCCTATGCCTAGAAGGATTACACAACTGCATCATCACACAGTAATCTTGCTGGCCGCCTCCAGGGCAATTAGCTCTATCGGTTTCTGCTGCAAAAGTCAACTTGAATCTGCTTTTAAACCAGTCAAAGACATAATGAAAACCAGCCAGCACAACAGAACCCTACAATCCCCTACAGAACTGATCTGGAAGACAGCCCTTTCCCCGCCAACAGTAAAAGCTGATCCTAATTTTTTTCTTTTTTTTGGTCGCTCCACGTGGCATCTTGGTTTGCCCCACAAGGGATTGAACCTGTGCCCCCTGCGGTGGAAATGTGGAGTCTTAACCACTGGACCACGAGGAAGTCCCAAAAGCTGATCCTAATTTAAGCCTCCATTGCCAAGCATCATTTCTAGCCTCTCATGAGGCATTAAGTGGGACCCTCTACTTCTTTGGAAGACTATGTATGACACTGACCGGTAACCATGGGTGTAAATCCTCCAGATTTTGCATGCCCTCACTCCCTCACTCTGTAACAGACACTGAACCAGATCACGGGATGCAACAGTAAATCAGATACAGGGTCTGTCCTCAAGGGGCACCCAGTCTGAGCATAAAACTAAATTATTATAACGCCATGTTATGAGAGCTGCAAGTGAGACATGTATACATGGAGAATTTGGAACTCAGAAAATGTTAAAATCTCTGGCTGAGGAGAGGGAAAAAGACATCTTCATAGAGAAGAATTATCGAGCCAAGTTCAAATTTGTAAAGACCTGTTTATTCCTGTTCCTCTCTAGCCCCATTATCAGTCACCTTCAATAACCACCCAGCTTCTCACCTCAAAATCAATGGGTGCCCAGCCCTGAAGGCCAGCAGGTGCTCTCACTTCACTCCTATATGGCATCAAGGGATAGTTTTTCATTGTTTTGTCCCTCCAGACTAAAACACCAGCACTCAAGTTCCTGACAACACTATCAAACTCAGCTTCCCAAACGTACCCTGCCGAACAAATGGCAGTAGAAATTCTATTAATTGACTCCCATTTCACATTTCACCATGTTAACCAGCTGTGTCCATTCTGCCTATAAAACAGAGATGAAAAATGCATACTGAACAGTCACATTATGTGGGCTAGTCAGCCACTCCCTAGAACACCCACACACTTCTGCTCCCACTAATAAGTTCGTTGTATGTTTACTAAGAGTCAGTTGTGTTTGTTCCCGAACCCGTTTATGCCTCTCGTACTTGTAATCTGAATGGGGACTGTGGTAGACAAAATAATACCCCAAAGATGTCCACATCCTAATCCTCAGAATTTGTAAGTATGCTACCTTATGCGGCAACGGGGACTTTGCAAATATGATTAAGGTTAAGGACTTTGAGAAGGGGAGGGGAGAATGAATTACCCAGGTGGAACCCATCTAATCACCTGAACCCTTATAAGGAGAAAGCCTTTCCTGCCTGAGTCAGTCAGTGAGAAGCATGATGGTGGAAAGCTAATCAGAGCTGTTAGCTTTGAAGATGGAGGACGAGATTTGTGAACCCGGGAGTGAGGACCGTCTCTAGAAGCTGCAAAAAGTAAGAAAACAGACTTTCCTCTAGAGCCTGCAGAAAGGAATGTAGCCCTGCTGATACCTTGACCTTAGTCTAGTGAGGCTCGCGTCAGACTTCTGACCTACAGAACTGTAAAATAATATGTTTGTATTGATTTAAGTGGCTAAATTTGTGGTGATTTGCTATAGCAACGATAGAACAATAATACAGAGATTAAAGACCTCATCCTCCCACTATCCCTAATCCTTAGCCTTGTCGCAACTGCTGTGGTTTTCAGTGTGTAATGGGGACTCTGTGCACAGATGGCTTTCTAAGCTGCTCCCAGGGCCACGGCAAGGTTGCCAGAATCCTGCTTGGTTAGAACTCACGTACTCAGGAAAATACGAAGGCCAGTCTCCAGACTGAAGCTTTTATAACAGCTTTACTAGATCAAAGCTTGTGTACATTTCTAAGGTGGGAAATTACAGGACTGAGTAGTTATGAAGAAAGGAAAGCTTAAAAATAAGAGTCATACTTCAGTCTCACCATACTGACAGCTTATGAATGTACGAAGAATTTAGGGGAGGCATGTAAGGTAGTGAGAAGAGTACAATCTCTGGAAATAGGCAGGACTGAGTTCCTCGAACAAATCACTTAACTTTACTGGTGAAATGGGAATAAAAATATCAAATTCACAGAGTTGTAGAGATACCAATGATTCATGTAAATCTCCTGGCACATACATGTTTACTACATTAGTCACCGTTACTGTGACACTGGCAACAGGTGCTGTGTCTTGACTGTTTTTGGCCTCGTATAGAAAGGTAACACCTGCCATGCTCAGGGCTTCAATTGTCCATTTACGTGTGTTGCCTCGTTTGATATTAACAACATCCTTAGAAGCAGGCAGAGTAAGCTTTTTTTTTTTTTAAACATCTTTACTGAAGTATAATTGCTTCACAATGGCGTGTTAATTTCTGCTTTATAACAAAGTGAATCAGCTACACATATACACACGTTCCCATATCTCCTCCCTCCCGCATCTCCCTCCCTCCCACCCTCCCCATCCCACCCCCACAGACGGTCACAAAGCACCGAGCTGATCTCCCTGTGCTATGCGGCTGCTTCCCACTAGCTATCTATTTTACATTTGGTAGTGTATATATGTCCATGACACTCTCTCACCCTGTCACATCTCACCCCTCCCCCTCCCCATATCCTCAAGTCCATTCTTTAGTAGGTCTGTGTCTTTATTCCCATCTTGCCACTAGGTTCTTCATGACCTTTTTTTTCCCCTTAGATTCCATATATATGTGTTAGCATACTGTATTTGTTTTTCTCTTTCTGACTTACTTCACTCTGTATGACAGACTCTAACTCCATCCACCTCATTACAAATACCTCCATTTCATTTCTTTTTATGGCTGAGTAATATTCCATTGTATATATGTGCCACATCTTCTTTATCCATTCATCCGATGATGGACACTTAGGTTGCTTCCATGTCCTGGCTATTGTAAATAGAGCTGCAATGAACATTGTGGTACATGACTCTTTTTGAATTCTGGTTTTCTCAGGGTATATGCCCAGTAGTGGGATTGCTGGGTCATATGGTAGTTCTATTTTTAGCTTTTTAAGGAACCTCCATACTGTTCTCCATAGTGGCTGTATCAATTTACATTCCCACCAACAGTGCAAGAAGGTTCCCTTTTCTCCACACCCTCTCCAGCATTCATTGTTTCTAGATTTTTCGATGATGGCCATTCTGACCGGTGTGAGGTGATACCTCATTGTAGTTTTGATTTGCATTTCTCTAATGATTAATGATGGTGAGCATTCTTTCATGTGTCTGTTGGCCATCTGTATATCTTCTTTGAAGAAATGTCTATTTAGGTCTTCTGCCCATTTTTGGATTGGGTTGTTTGTTTTTTTGTTACTGAGCTGCATGAGCTGCTTATAAATCTTCAGAGTAAGCTTTATAGAGGTAGAAACTGAGGAAATATGCAGTGATTTGCAGACTGCTATTAAGCAGCAAAAAAAGCTGAGAAGGCAAACAGTCTGGTACACAGTCCGCTATCTCCCCACCTGATGTCTCCTGATCCTATCTCTGGTTCCCATGTGCAGTGCAGTTCTATTTGTGGAGCTTCCCAGCAAGCCCTTCAGTGCTGTTTTGTTTGAGGCAGTGTCGTGATGTTCCTTTTCCCACACTTCTCATGCTGACAGCCTCTCCCCTCCCTGTGCAGTGTCTAACAAGCTGCCTTTCCTTCAGCCATCCACAGCTCAGATCCTCCCACCTATGTTGTGCAGCAAAAGCACTATGTCCAGACTGGTGGGCAGGGTCCAGATTTAGAGTTGTATGCTTGCTATAGGTTGACAGTAGTGGTCAGAGCTGATAAGTTTTCAGGATTGTAGGGTCAGCTCCATAAGGAAGTGTGACCGTCAGCCCAGTCACTCCACAGATCTGTAGAATGGTCTGAGGATATATCTATTGTTGCCTCAGTTCCCCAAAGTGGATCACTTTTCAGGATGCCAGTTGAGATGTGGCCCAAAGGCACACAGCAAATGACTTTAGCAGGGTGTTATATATATGTATAAACACATACATATTCCTAGACATCTCCAGTTTCAAAGCTTTTGGGTGTTCCTTATGGCTAAACCTCGAATGTTCACCTTCTTAATGTTTATGGCGCTCACAAGAAGTCTGATACTAGGTAAGGGGGTAGAATATGGACCAGAACTTCCACCTGCTCAGGCCCTTGGTTTCCCTGCTTTCACAGCCCACCTTGGGAGAAGGGGAAAGAAGAAAGGGAGAAAGAATGGAGACTAACATCTAGTGAGCCCTGACTGTGCCTGGCACAATGCTGTGGGGATTTGTCACATGGCCCAGGGAAATAGGCACTGTTACCACTACAGATGAAGAGCCTGAGATTAAATTGCCCAGTGTCACATGGCAAGTAAGTGACAGAACTGGGATCTAAGCTCAGGTTTGGTTGACTCCAAAGCCCATGCTCCTTCAACTCGGTCATGCTCCCAGAAGCATCTAAAGAGTAAACCTAAGGCTGATTATATCACAACCTACTAGTCATCGACTACAGCTATATTAGCCTATAACAGCGGTTCTCAATCGGGAGCGATTTTGCCCTCTAGGGGATGTTTGGCCATGTCTGGGGACATTTTTCGTTGTCACAGGTGGGGAGGGGTACTACTGGCACGTAGTGGGTACAGGTCAGGGTTGCTGCTAAACATCCTACAATGCACAATGTATCCCCACAACAAAGAACTATTTAACCCAAAATGTCAATAGTGCCAATGTTGAAATTCTGACCTGTAAGAATCAGTCTCAACATTGACAAATCACTGTCCTTACTTCATTTCTTTAACCTCTTTTTTTTTTTTTCCTGCTACCTGTTTCCCTGTTAAGATGCTTTCTGCCACTCTCAGTATATACTCTGTATAATTCGGTTGATCCAGAGGAATACTTCAGGTCCTTGTGACCAATGTCCCCACCAGGTCAACTCATAAGCAGAATCCAGACCACTCTGAGAATCAAGCCAAGTAAGAGAAGTCTTTCAAGCTTCTCCATAAAGTCATGAACCAGGTGAGAACATCTGAAGCCTAGTTCAGATCAAATGACTGAGGCAGTGAGGGTCCAGTCCCTTGCCTGTGCTGTTGGAAGATTAGCTAATGAGAACCAGCTCTTGGTCTTGAGGAAAAGGACAGAGTCATGAATATTGTTTTATCTTAAACACTTCCCCAAGGCCCATGGCAGTGATCACTATAAATAAATGTCCCTTCTTGGATGTGAAACATTGATTGTCCTTATGGCAAATTTGGCCCCTAGCTGAAGACATGAATTTTCAACTCTAAGGTAGCCTTAAAAATGGAAAACAAAATAAGTGCCCTCTGAAAAATAGGAATACTTGCCCTGCCTACTTTCACAGGAAAGAGTACCTAGTGAATATCTTTTGATGCAGAAAATAAATAACAGTAAAGGAAACATAAAAAATTAATTCTAATATAGCTGTCTTTGCCCATTCTCCTTATGTGTACTTATGTTCTGAGTAAATATATTTTTATTTGACTAAAAACCATCATTGCAATATTAGATCCAGAAAATTAATTGGGATTTGATTTGTTCATTTTCTACTTGCTGATATTTTGAGAAACTGTGGTCACTTAAAACTCTCCAAGTATAATTTTTCAGAAATAAATGTATTCACCAAGAGTTCAGTTGATTCAAGCTATAATTATCCCTGCACAAGGCTGCAACCAAATGGTCTCTCTTTCTACAAAACAAAGATTTTTCAAGAGGCAGTTTTCACCTTCAAGTCAGTTTAAACTGTCCTGTTCTTCCCCTAGGAAAGAAGCAGCAGCCACTCTACTCCCACTGTTAGCCCCAAGCTGTTCCTCTAAACACCATAATATGCTGGAATCATCCACCAAGGAATATCCAGCACATTTTCTGAACGTCTGAGTCATCTAAAAACTGGTCCAGGTCAAAGCATAACATGTCATTTGCAGGTCGTGCTAAAACAGAACTAGAGAAAACAGAACAAACAGTACTGAGAGTCCACTTCTAGGCATAGCTCTGCCTTTAAGTGGATATGTGACCTTGAGCAAGTCTGCTGGGCCTTTGTGAGTCTCAGTTTAGTTACCTGTCACAGAGGAATAGTATGTGTTCTGCAAACCATACAGGGTTGTCATGCACCTCAAGTGAAAGAAGTGTATGAAAATGTTATGAAAAGTTTAGAGCTCTGTACAAATAGCAGATTATCATCTCTGAGTGAAATCTCATGGTAGTGGAGAGACAGTTACTTACTTCCAAAGATTTCCATAACCTAAATCATACTTGCCCCATTTCTAGGTGTATAATCTGAAATTGTTTCTTGATACTTCATTGATGGGAAATATCCCAAATCATCCTTATAAATAGGTTTATTTCACTATTTCCTTTCACATAGTTTTTCCATTCAAATCAATATCTGAGTAATTTTAACCCATGTATGAAAGCCCACTGCCTTTCCCTGATAGAACTAAAAGTAGAGATGGGAAAAAAGAGGGCAGAAGAAAAAGTAAGCCATTCTTTTTTTATTTCCATTAGAGACCTTGACCAGGATCGATCCTAACCTCCTTAGCTTCTCTTACTGGTAAGAATATTGTCTGTCCAGCTTTCATCACTGCCTTGGACACAGATCGTCCCAACTGGTAGACTGAGCCCATGGTTAACAGTAGCCTCAGCAGCCTTAGAGCTCCACTTGTATTGTCTTCCACATCTGTCCAAATTGGCATGGTAAGATCAGCCAGAGAGATGTGCAGCCTTTCCACCGTACTCATAGCCCTAAGTCATGCCCTCCACTGCCTACCATTCCTCAGCTGGGATCAGGAGCTTCCAGCCCTTATGTTCTGCCCAATACATGCAAGCCCTATTATTTATTCTCTTCCCCAGCAATGGAGCAAATATAAGTTGCCAAATTCAAACATAATTCCTATCCTGCAGTTCAGACCTAAGGAATGTCTAATATTTCCAGTAGAATCTTTCCGCCCCCCACCCATTGAACAAAACATGATTTGAATTGTACTTTTTTTCTTGGGTTCGGTGGAGGAGGGTTTCCAGCTTTATCGAGATATAACTGACATAATATTGTGCAAGTCTAAGGTGTACAACATGTCAATTTGTTATGTTCATGTTTAGCCAGATGATTACCACCATAGCATCATGTAATCATTTATTTATTGTTGTGAGAATATTTAAGATTATTCTCTTAGCAAGTATACAATATAAAATTATTATACAATATAAAGTATACAAGTATACTTGTATACAATATAAAATTAAGTATACAATATAAAATTACAATATAAAAGTATACAATATAAAATTATGTATACAGTATAAAATTATTAACTGTGATCATCATGCTGTATGTGAGATTCTCCAGAACATATTCATCTTATAACTGGAAGTTGGTACTCTTTGACCAACACCTTCCCATTTTCCCCAGCCCCAGGTAACTATCATTCTGTTTCTCTGAGCTTGGACTTTTAAATTCCACACGTAAGTGATATCATACAGTATTTATCTTTCTATGTCTGACATTTAATTTAGCATAACGCCCTCCGGTTCCATCCATGTTGTCACATACGGCAGGATTTCCTTCTTTCTAATGGCTGAAGTACATTCCATTGTGTTTCTATGTGTGTATGTAAATATCACATCTTCATTTATTCATCCATTGATGGACAGGTTTTTCCATATCTTGGCTATTGTCAATAATGCTACAATGGACAGGGAAGTGTAGATATCTTTTTGACCTAATGGTTTCATTTCCTTTTGATATATACCCAGAAGTGGAGTTGCTGGATTGTATAGTAGTTCTATTTTTAATTTTTTGAGGAAACTCCAAACCATTTTCTACAGTGGTTGCACCAATTTACATTCCCACCAACTGTGCACAAAGTTCCCTTTTCTCCACATCCTTGCCGACACTTATTTCTTGTCTTTGGATAATAGCCATTCTGACAGATGTAAGGTGATAGCTCATTGTGGTTTTGATTTGCATTTCCCTGATGATTAGTGATGTTGAGCATCTTTTCATGTACCGGTTGGTCATCTGTATATCATCTTTGGAAAAATGTTTATTCAGTTTCTCTGCCCATTCTTTCATGGATTGGATTTTTGCTATTGAGTTGTTTAAGTTCTTTACAAATTTTGGATATTAACCCCTTATGCAATACATGATTTGCAAAAATTCTCTCCAGTTTTGTAGGTTGCCTTTTCATTTTGACAATTGTTTATTTTGCTGTGCAGAAGTGTTTAAGTTTAACATACTCTCACTTTTTCTTTTGCTGTTTGTGTTTTTAGTGTCATATCCAAACAGTCTTTACCAAGACTGGTATTGAGGAGCTCCTTCCCTGTTTTCTTTAGGAGTTTTATGGTTTCAGGTCTTAAGTTTAATTCTTTGATCAATTTCAAGTTAATTTTTTTTTCTTTTTTCCATACTGTAACAAATCTCACAATTACCAAATAGCACACACGTGAAAGAGGTAGTTCTGCATCAAGACTAAGGTCAAAAATGGAATGCTGGAGTCTTGTTGCTTGCCCTGGATCTTTACCTAACCTCAGGAGCTGTACCAGCAAAATAACCTTACAATCTTTGCCAGGATAGGAGTTGAGAAAGGGAAAAGACAGAGCCCAATTTCTGTTTGTTTTTTTTTTTTTAATTATTAGCACCTTTAATTATTTATTTATTTATTTGTCTGTGTTGGGTCTTCGTTTCTGCGCGAGGGCTTCCTCCAGTTGCGGCAAGCGGGGGCCAGTCTTCATCGCGGTGCGCGGGCCTCTCACCAACGCGGCCTCTCTTGTTGCAGAGCACAGGCTCCAGACGCGCAGGCTCAGCAACTGTGGCTCACGGGCCCAGCCGCTCCGCGGCATGTGGGATCCTCCCAGACCAGGGCCCGAACCCACGTCCCCTGCACTGGCAGGCAGACTCCCAACCACTGCGCCACCAGGGAAGCCCCAATTTCTGTTTTTTTTACTGAGGGTTAGAATCATTTTAGGGATAAGGAAAGGAAATACAACTGGAACAGAATGTGTGTCTATCTTTATTCTTCTTGTCTTCTCCTTCTTTGACCACAGTATATCTTTTTTGCAGCTTCCTTGATGATAGAATATCACTCCCCCTACCTTCCCTTCCTTCCTTATCCACTGTGTTCTTTTAGTAGTTTAACTATTGATATGGTAAAGGAAGGAGGAAAGGAGGGGGGGGGGAAGAAATGCAGCTTTGGAATTAAACTCTGGGAAACAAAATAAGCAGCCCACAGATGACTCATGTAGGGAGGTGCTCAGAGGGTGATGTTCATTTTTACCTTTTGATCCCCTTCACCCATTTCTCTCAAGTAAATTTTGAGTGATGTAAGATAAGGTCTAATTTCATTTTTCTGCATTTGGTTATCTAGTTTTCCAACACCATTTGTTGAACACTATCCTCCGTGCACTGGATGTTCCTTGCTCCCTTATCAAATATTTGTTGGGGTGGGTGGTTAATTCTAGGCACTCTGTTCTCTTCCATTGGTCTATGTGTCTGTGCCAACCCCATACTGTAATTCCTGTAGCTTTGTAGTGTAGTTTGAAATCAGGAAGTGTGATGCCTCTGGTTTGTTCTTTCTCAGGATTGCTTTGGCTATTTGGCATCTTTTTGTGACTCCATACAAATTTTAAAAGGTTTACTATTTCTGTGAAAAATGTCATTGTAATTATGATAGGGATTGTGTTGAATCTACAGATGGTTTTGGGTAGCATGGACATTTTAACAGTATTAACTCTAAACAATCCATGAACATGGGATGTCCCTTCATTTGTTTGTATCTTTTATTTCTTTCAGCAAAGTCTTGTAGTTTTCACTGTAAGATCTTTCACTTCCTTGGATAAATTTATTCTTAGGTATTTTATTGTTTTTGATGCTAATGTGAATGGGATAGTTTTCTGTCTTTTTCATGACTTGTATATCCATGTCCTTCCTCAGGTTTGGGAAGTTCTCACTATTATTTCTTTAAACTCTCTGCTCCCTTCTCCTTCTCTTTTCTTCTCTTCCAGACTCCAGTTATTCAAATGTTTGCCCTTCTGATGGAAATTGATAGCTCTTGTAAGCCTTCTTCACTCTTTTTAAATCTTAGTAAAGTTAGAAGATGAGAGGGAACTATTTTTATCTTCCTACACTCCAAGTTACTACTGCTTTCTTTCATCTGCTCTGCCCTGCTACAGATGCTCTGTATTGCACTCTTAATCTCATTCATTGAATTTTTCAGCTCCAGAATTCATTTGGTTCTTTTCTATATTTTCATTCTCTTTAGTAAAGAACTCCTGTCCATTAATTTTATTCATTATTTCATTGAACTGCCTTTCTGAGTTTTCTTGTAACTTGTTGAATTTCTTCACAACAGCTATTTTGAATTCTTCATCATTTAGAGCACAATATTCCATGCCTTTGAGTATGGTTACAGAAGAATTACTAGTTTCTTATTGTGATACTGTATTTCTTTTTGTGATAATGTATTTCCTTGGTTTTTCGTATTGTTTGCAGCTATTCACTTCTGCTTTTACCTTCAAAGTAGCAGACACATTAACTAAGCTTTTATACTTTCTTTGGTTCTTAATATTCACCAGGCTGGCCATTTGAAACTTGTCTTTTGTATTCCACAAGGTGGTGCTATAGCTCATTTTTGGCTTCTCCTCTGCCAACCATTCATGACCTGTTTCCTAAGCATTCTCCCTCACTACTGGAGCTTGCTCTCACAGAGGCATTCAGGAGCGCACACCAGGATCCAGCAGCAGAGTTAGGGGAGCTATGTTCTTGGCACCTGGGACTTTGGGAGTGCCCTGCCCAAGCCTTTAAGACCAGTTCTTAGTCTTGTGGCTTTTGTGCATACAAGCCCTGTTGGCTTTCAAAACTAGATGTTCTGGAGGCCCAATCTCTCAGCTGCAGGTCTTAAAAGTTGGGGTGGCAATTTCAAACCCTTCACTCCTCAGAGAATCTCAGAGTTGTGAGTTCCCTCCTGATTGTGAGTCACTGTGATAGGGGAGGGATTCATGGCAAGAGTGTGTCAGTCTCTCCTACCCATTTTGATGTGGGTTTTTTTCTTACTCGCCTGATGTGTAGGAGTTGTTCAGTTACTTTTTGGATTTCTTTCATAGGTAGGGAGCTATTCTCTATGTAGCTGTAGATGTGGTGTGTCTATGGCAGCAGGTGAGTTCAGGATCCTCCTACACTGCCATTTTGATCCAGTCCTTTTTACTGTTTTGTTTTTTTTTTTCCTTTTGCTCCTTTGATTGGATATTTTCAATTGATCTATCTTCAAGCTCAATTATTCTTTCCTGCTTTGTCAAGTCTAATGTTGAAGCTTTCTACTGATTTTTCAGTTCAGTCATTATATTCTTCAGCTCCAAAATTTCTATTTGTTTCTTTTTTCATGTTTTCTCTTTGTTGAACTTCTCATTTTGTTCTTATACTGTTTTCCTGATATCCTTAAATTACTTGTGTTCTCTTGTAGCTCTCTGAGCATCTTTAGAACAATTATTTTGGATTCTTTATTAGGAAATTCCTGGATCTCCCTTTGGGGGGTGGGGGTCAGCTCTGGAGGTTTACTGTAATCTTTTGGTGGAGTCCTATTTCCCTGGTTCTTTGTGATCCCTGTAGCCTTGTATAGGTGTATGCACATTTGAAGAAGCAGTCACCCTCTTCCAGACTTTATGGACTAACTTTGGTATGGGAAGACTTTTACCTGCAGGTAGGGACATGCTGGAGCATGTTGTGACCCCAGGTCCAGTGTGCAGGGTATCGCGTGTTAGGGGAGGGGTATAGCAGCACTGGGTCCAGGGGACTGTGATAAATCTTCTACTCAGCCTCCTGGGGTCCAGAGTATCAACAGCCATATAGTTTGGTGAGCACTGTGGGTGTCCACAGTGGCTGCAAGAGCTATCAGGGTCCTAAGCAGTGCCTCCAAGTCCAGGAGCTAAGGACCAGGACAGGCAGCAGAGGTAGCTGGAGCTGGTGGTGTGCATACACTCAGCTGCAGGGGCCAGCTGCAAGTGCCTGTGTAGTGGCAGGAGCTGGTCACAGACATACACATGTAGTGGTGGGGGCCAGAGCAGACAGAAAAGGCTGGAGCCAACTATGGGCATGCTGGCAGATGCAGGTGCCCTGGCTATCATTATGCATGCCTTGGCTGCTGCATCCCACTGCTGGTGCAGAGCAGTGGTGGCCAGCTATGGGGGTCAGGCCAAGGTTAGGCAGGTGGCACAGCTGGAAGGGCTAGCTGCAGGTGAGTACAGTGCAAGCGAGTGACAGAAGAAAAGGCCTTCTCCAGGCCCACAAGTGTATTGAGTTTTTTGGGGGTTGTGGGAGGGAGGACTATCTCGCATGGCTGGACAGTGTCCCCTTGGGCACATGCACTGCACTGGAGCCCAGTGATGAGTGTAAGGCCAGTACACTGCTGAAGGGGCTCTCCCTGAGTATACACACAGCAGAGGGGATCAGCTGCAAGAATCTAGGCTGATGTCTTGCATTTGTGTAGCCGCACAGGCCAATACAGATCCTGGGCTCCAGACGGGGCTGGGGGGAGGGGTTGGGAATAGACAAGGACTCAGGCAGCTGGCATCAGTGAATGTGTGAATACCTGTGGGGCAAAAGCTGGTGAAATCTGCAGGGGGTCCCAGGCAGCTCTGCTGGCCCTTGGTTTCTTTAGTGGGGAGACCTGCCAGGTTTGTCTGCAGATCAGGTCACTGGGAGACATGATCACTCCTGCTGTGTGGCTACTCCTGGTAGCCCCTGCTTTTCTTCTCTGTTTCCTGCCATCTCTGTATGTCTCAGCTTTGCCAGTTGGAGTGGGGTGAAACTGGTGGAGGACATTCATGCAGTGCCCTGAAAGGCTGGGGAAACTGGTAGCTCACCCCTGCAACTCTTCCAAGGGAGGGGAGCCCTCCCTACCTGGGAAGTTCACTTTTGGTGCTGAGCAGTGCCAGCTTGGGGATGGGATGAGGCACACAAATGATGAAGCTGTCTTCTTTCCCTTTTTGAGCTGTTATTCTCAGGGGTTTTGTTCAACTGTGTTGCTAAAGTTTAAGTGGATTCCAGAGCTCTCTCAGAGCTCTTTTTGTTCATGGATGGCTGTCTAACTGTTCATCTTTGTTGGGGGACAAAGGCTGGGGTCTCCTATGCCACCATTTTTATGACATCACTCCTGAATTGTACTTTTGAATACTGCCCATCAGCTTCATGGTTTCAATTCGGTCTTTTCCATCTTGCTCAGTGCCTGGACTGATGGACGACATCTCTAAGGACTAGATCAAGGAGCTTCCTTGTTCCAAGTAGAATCTTTCTGATCTTTAAACAAAAAGTGCAGAATGACTTTGGTTGAAGTCAGTAATTAGCCCTGAGATCACCAACTTCATTTGTCTGTTTTACTCTCAAAACCAAGATGACAGGAGTGTTCTCTGGGCAGTTCGCCAGCCCTTCAAATATCATTGCTCTGTCTTCAGTAAGCATGCAATTTGGGGTTTGAGATGAGAGCCCAGGTGACCCCATAATAACTTTCTGAGGCTGGAATTTCTGATAGCATTTTGGGAAAATTACCCCTTTTTTCCACTGTGGGAAAAAGCTCCAGTCTACCAGATTCTTGGGCAGATAAAAGCTGTCAAAAATGATTTCTGCATCAGCATGTAGGCAAATGTATACCCCTTTCTCTTGATCACTACTTCCCAAAAGAACAGCCTGTCTTTTTAAATAACTATTTTCCATGGCAACTTCCTCCACACTGAGAGTCACAGCAGTCCAAAGCTGGCCCGAGAAAACTCATAACCTTTGTTCCCAAGTTACGTTTTCAAGCAGCCCAGACAATCCCAAGCCATGCCAGCCTTTTCGTCCCATCCATAGTGGGGAAGGGTCTTTGCTGAGGTTAATGAGAACAGCTCATTCAGGTCTTGTGTGATCAGTTTGGGAATATAGATCAAAATATTTTACAAAGCAATAGAATAAGCCATGAAAAATTCTAATACTTGCTCACAAAGCCAATGCAGAAATCTCAGTACTCTGAAAAGTTTCCCTGCCGTAATATTGGCCCACATTTCAGAAGGCTGGAGGGGAAGCACTAAGAAGCAATTTTCTTGGTCAAAGCATAATTTGTCCTTTGGCAGAGCTGAAAGTCTGAGCAGCATTTCATAATAGAGCCCCTTGGGAATGATTTGAAACAGAATAGGCTACAGTCACTCAATGAATGTTGATCATTCAACAAGTATTTACTGAACATTTACTTTGCCAGGCTCTCTGGGGACTCGCTGGGGTTTCCAAAGATGAATCAGCCCTGCATCCTTCACCATAGATATGTGGCCAGACTGGTTGAAAAGGAAAACAAAAGCATCAGCAGCATCACCATAATAGTTCCTATTTATTAAGCACTAGGAACTGTGCTAGGTAGTCTCACTGCATCTTCGCCACAGCTCTGCCAGGGAGGCACAGATGATAGAAGTGCGATTCGGAGGTTCTGGTAAACTGGACCGCGTGTGCACAGCTAGCGTGTGGCAGAGTCAAGATAAAAAGCAAGGCCACTCTGACCCCAAAGCCTCTAACTTGATGTACACTATAGGATACACTGGGAGAAAGTACACTGGAAGTGATCTCAGGTGGCCTCGGCCTGCAGCAGCTTGAAGCAGGATTTCGGTTCCCGGCCACATATTGAGGTCGGGCCGTGGCAGTGAGAGCGTTGAATCCTAGCCACTAGACCACTGGTCAGTGACAAGGCCCTGGCCCTTTGGCTTTGCAGAAATGAATTCCCACAAAGACGGAAAGTAGTGAAACAAGTAAAGTCTTTATTAGGAGGAAAAAGAGTACGTGTGGATAGACACACAGGTGGACTCAGAGAGTCGCGCCCTCATGGTACATTAAATCACTTACATGGGGCATTTCTTCCGGGTTTCCTTTGGCCAATCATTTGGCTTTGCCTGGTTCTGAGTCCATATTTGGTATATCTTGGGGTCCTCCCACGTGTGCGTGCATCTCTTAGCCAAGACAGATTCCAGCGAAGAGGCCTATGGGTAGGTTGACATCACCTACTATGGGGTGGCGCCCCCTACCTTTTGAGCTTCAAGGAGCTTTTTCTGTGCATGCATAGTCAGGAAGGTCTCCTTGACTTCAAGAATGAGAAATATGGGGTCTCTATTTATCTGGGCAGGGCTCAGACTCTCCTATTATCCTGCTATTATGGAATATCTGTCCACAGAGGATGAACCCCAGCTGCTCAGCCTGGGGCCCCTCTATCTCCTGCCTCAGAAGTCCTAAAGAGAAATTACATCTCAGCCTTTTTCATTTGGGGGTATCAGAAACCATGTTCACCTAAACTCGGTAGTGTTCCTTTTCGCACATTTAACATAAATCTTTCCTTGGCCTGTGAATAAGCCCAGCAGCTTACTTCTGTTTCTCATGCCCACTTAAAATTTAGGAAAAGTTACTCATTGGATTATGGATCATAACATCTTTGGATGGGACCTTTCCTATCCTGACCTATTTGTCCTGGGGTAGTAAGTCCCACTCTCACCTAGGCTGCTATGTGTCCTGTCTGCCCGCTTCCCTGTGTTCCCTTC
Source organism: Eschrichtius robustus (assembly GCF_028021215.1). Lineage (NCBI taxonomy): Eukaryota > Metazoa > Chordata > Mammalia > Artiodactyla > Eschrichtiidae > Eschrichtius > Eschrichtius robustus. The sequence continues at coordinate 117,055,004 of NC_090824.1, forward strand.
CTCTTTCCTAGGGGACACCTTTGCCATATGGTTCCCATAGGATTCATCCATATCACCCCCTTTCCTCAAGAACCTGATCTAATCCAGGTGGCCAGAATATTCCATTCCCTGGACTGAGTGATTGGTTCAGATATGGACATGGAATCCAACCAGATCAGTCTCCCCTGAGACTTTTCTGCTATCACCAAAGAGTCTTTTGCCCCTGGGTGTTACGTTGGAAGAGTATGAGTTCAGGACTCCGTTTGCCATCTTGCCCAATACAAAGAGCTGAGAAGGCAGAGTGAGGGCTCCCTGACAATATCGTTGTGACCTAGACCTCACATACCTAGGTTAGCAACATAGGCGATCTTTTCAGTAAGTACCCTCTCTCCATAAGCTAGTAGGAGTTGGGTTTCGTCCACTAGAAACCACAACTTCTGAATAATACATTAAGGCAGTTGTCTGCAGAGTTCTGTTACATGTACCTCAGCACTAAAAAAATTGTGTTCACTCTCAAAATACACATATATGCATGTGTTTATCACATATTTGCATTGCTGTACTAACATACTATGTAATTAAAGAATACACAAAATATATACATCATAAAAGGATGATTAAAAGCTAAATATAAATAAAAATTTTTATGTTTTCTTTCTGAACCCCTTTGAATTATCTTGCAAAGTCCCTGAATGGTCACATCCCACTTTGGAGACCACCTATGAATGGAGTTAGGAGGGTGAGAGAGGAGGTTGGGCACTACTGAGAAAATCAGAGCTCAGATCTTAGAAAATGGGGCAGTTTCTGTTGGTGATGCACTCTAGGGTGACACTTTGCTGGTAGGTGATGGAGATCATTGGCAGAGATGAAGGACATTGGACCACAGGGGATTGGGGAAACAGGACAGAATGACAAGTACCTCAATAATGTCCTCTACTTTTCAGCATCATCACTGAAGCCTTCTGCATCCTCCCCATGGAATTCATAATTTTCTCATAACTCAACTTTGACTCCCATCACACTGTATCATCGGTAGGTGACAAACCTTCTCTTTGACTTAACTGTAAACATGTTAACCACATTTTGCTAAGTGCTGCATCCCTAATGCTTATTTAACACAAGACTTGGAAACTTCTGTGATGAACAAATGCATTCATTACCCCAACTTAGAGCCAGGAAAGGAAATAAATTTAAGGCTCTAGCTTGGCAAGAGATAAGATAGTAAGAAATCCAATGTATCACTTCTCAGCTGAGAGAACTTCATGTTAAGCTTTGTATGGGTCACTTTAAACCTGTGCATGGTAAGAACTGTAGTCTATATCTACTACAAAAGGGAAGAGACCACTTCTGATGCTTTCCCAATGACTCAAAATATAATAGCAAACATTCAGTATATGTGACAAGCTCTTAATACGCATCAACTGAACAAATAAATACTATCATCCTCAATTTACATATGTGAAAACTGAGTCTTACAGAGGTCAAATAACTTGCCTGAGTTCAGAGTGAGGATTCAAACAGCATCATGTGACTTCAAAGCCGTGCTATATCAGAGCTTTCATTTTTTTTAAGCAGCACTCTCTCCTGTAGATGGCCCTGGCTTCAGTCCCTCCCAATCAAGATCCAGGATCTAATCCCTGGATCTATACTGACTGTAGCCCCATTTAACCCCTTCACTGACATTCTGCCTTTCTGAGCCTCTCAGCTTATTAGCACAGCACCTTTGCCTGGTGTTACCCTACATGGAATCCTGATTCTTGCAACTCTCTGCTGCCCCCACCTGGCGTCCAGAAGTACAGACTCCATCATTTCAGTCTAATCCCTTGTGAGCACTATCCGATAGCCATGTCTGTAACTAAATTTTCTAGAGGCCATATTAACAAAGAGCAAAGATGAAATTAATTTTAATAAAATATTTTGTTTAACCTAATATATCTAAAATATTATCATTACAATACCAAAAATGTGTTACTGAGATTTTACATTCTGTTTTTCATCAAAATCTGGTACAAATTTTACACTTGGAGTACATTTGAATTTGCACTAGCCACATTTCAGCTGCTCAGGTAACCACATGTGGCGAGTGACTTCAGTATTCTACGTCTTAGCCTTAGACATTAAATCTATTCTTCATGTCTGACTAAATTAGTAAAGTGGTTCCCATCTGGAGATAAAATGGTATTACCAAGTTTTAATACTTAACTAATGGGTTCTACCAAATCTAAGTGAACTGTAATAGAAGGATATCACTCGAGAGTCAATTTGATATGGTGGGGAGAGCACAGGCTTTATAGTCAGACGTTCTCAAATTAAAATCTCAGCAAAACGGTAGATAAAAGGATCTTCACTGATTGATTGCTTACAATAGTGAAAAATTAAGCTTTTTTTTTAAACATCTTTATTAGAGTATAATTGCTTTACAATGGTGTGTTAGTTTCTGCTTTAAAAAAATTAAGCATTTGTTTAAATTTCCCTCACTAGGGCAATGCATAACAAATTGTGGTATATTCCCATATATTCCCATGATGGAATATAACACATCATTTAAATGAACAAACTAGATCTACATGTGTGCACGACACAGATATAACTAAAAAAAGATTAATGATAAAATGTATCATAGGATACCTTCAGTATGAGATCATTTTTTTAAAGTTTATATACATGTAAAATTCTGTAATACATTGTTTGTGGATATACTCTAATGACATGCAGTTATGAAGACGTGCCTGGAAAGATATACATCCACTTTGGAAGAGTGGTTCTCTGGCGATGGAAGGAGGGAAATGGGGTGACAGTGTGCAAAGTAAGACTTCAACAGTATTTGGAATGATTTATTGAGGAGGAGGAAAAAATATTTAAGACAAAGACTTAGGCAGTTAACAAATGACTACAGCTCAGGAAGTCCCTTGCCTGAGGAACACTTTGCTCAGCCTCTTAGTAGTTTTGAGGAAGTAAAACCACCAAGTGCAATTCTTAATCTAGAGACTTTCTAGACAAGCTTCCATCTCAAATCCGTTTTCCAAGGTAGCCCATCTTCCCACAAGGCAAACCCGTACTTCCACAACACTGGCTTAGAAAAGGTTAGAGAAGATGAGAGGAACAGCTATAAATACTGAACTTACCACCTAGTCAAGTCTGGAAAGAAATGCCTTTCTGAACAATCTAATGATTTCACTTAATTGAGCAGGACAAGACGTGCCTTGACAGTTTGCTCAATCTGCAGGATTTCTACTCAGAGCTGTAGACAGCAGAAGAAAACTTAAAGTAATTAATGCAAACTTAATTATCATGCAGGCATTGGGAATTTAATATAGTGCTTATAGAGGATTTATTCCTGGACATATTTTTTATCAACATCTCCTAACCCATCTGTGCTTCTACAGTAAGGTTTCTAACGCTAAAATCCTATGACTGTTTCCATTTGCTCTACCATAATTATGCAGAACTGTGTGTTTTGTTCTGCCTGATCTTAGTTCAATTTAAACACTGATTAAATGGGAAATAAGTTAATGTGATGCAAGTGTGGATGGAATCATCGTAAACTGGTGCTTACCTACAGAAACAAACCATTCACTAATGAGATAATTGTACTCTTTATTTCAGGCAACACATTTGATGAGATCAAATGGAGTGCACACATTCATGGGCCCCAAAAAACAGGTATGTTACAAGAATGACAGTAAATTAATTTGAAGAAGCTCTTCTAGCACAGGATATGCAGGCTCTAGTTAGAAAAATGAGGAGTCCAATGAAAGAGAAAACACGTAATCTGCCTTGCCCACTCAACGATGTTTGTCCTACCAAGGTAATGTGACTTTTTTTTTCTACTTTGTTTTATTCACTTCTGTATTTCCAGTGTTCAGAACAGTGCTTGGTACATAGTAGGTATTCATTATATATTTGTTGAATGAATGGATGAATGTTTTAGGACCAGTAAACTCTCTAGCTAGGCACCAGCACTTCCTGGTAGTTCTGTAATTTCTCTCAATACTCCTCCTCAAAATCAAACAGATTACTCAGAAAGACCTCTTAGGCTAAACTTGTTATGATAGTAGAGATGAGATTAGTCTAGGGGAACAGCAACTGTAACACCTTTTTGCAAAGGGTCTGGCACTGAAACATTCTGTGGACACTATGATCATCTTCCATTCAACAAATATTTAACAGGTATCTATTATGTGCTTTGGTGTATATAAAAAAGGAAATAAAGAGACCCTGACTTTCAAGAAGATTGTTTTTAGTAAGATTATTACTATCTATATTATATCTATAATACTACATGAGATAAATACCCAAAAAAAGTCATAACAACACATAGCTCTCAGGGTAAAGTGGATGGAGAAAATATTTCCAATAGCAGTGGTCATGAAAAGCTTTATGTAAGAGCAGATATTTAAGATGGGTCTTGAAGCAAAGTTGGGATTTGACAAGTGGAGACAGATACTGGGATACAGAGAAGCTCTAGGTAATGTGACTTTTAATCAAAGAATGGAGACAATTAATTCTCTGATGAATAAAACATGCACATTTAAAGTAATAAAAATCCCATGTGGTCACCTGAGAATTTCTGCAGAGACCACAGTAGACTTCCACAAACCAGCATAATGCCACTGGCCCTGGATTCCCTGCAGATAAAATTTGGGGGCTCATTAAAGGTATTTTATGGCTAATCTTTTTAAGCCCATGGTGGCTTAAAAAGTGGTAGCTACAATATTTCAAGCAAAAAAGACTTAACTAGACCCCAGCTTTTCGGGAGATAAGCCTGGATGGACCTGCCAAAGTAGAGTTCTCAGCAGTTGAAGCATTCACTGTGCACTTTGGTGATGAGGGATGAAACAGTCCTCTGACTTCCTCAGAATAGAACTCATGGATGTCTAAGAACATGATATTCTAAGCATGAACAGATGACTTTCTTGGTGGATATAGCTCATTACTAAGCAGGCAAGTCCCTCAACCCATGTTATAGCTACTTTATTTATTTATTTATTTATTTTTGGCTGTGTTGGGTCTTCGGTTCGTGCGAGGGCTTTCTCTAGTTGCGGCAAGCGGGGGCCACTCTTCATCGCGGTGCAGGGACCGCTCTTCATCGCGGTGCGCGGGCCTTTCACTATCGCGGCCCCTCCCGTTACGGGGCACAGGCTCCAGACGCGCAGGCTCAGTAGTTGTGGCTCACGGGCCCAGCTGCTCCGCGCGGCATGTGGGATCTTCCCAGACCAGGGCTCGAACCCGTGTCCCCTGCATTGGCAGGCAGATTCTCAACCACTGCGCCACCAGGGAAGCCCTCAACCCATGTTATAGGAGTAAACCATGTCCATCAGAGAAATGGAGGCATCACAGATACCGGCAATCAGGTGTGTACAGGCCAGGAGAGCAGTAGGAAAAGACAGAAATGCCTGAACTTTTTAAGAAAAAAACATTCCTGGGCTGAGATAATGAGTCCAAGATTTAGCACCACATTTTTAATAGTTTCTTTTTGTTTCTAATTACAAAGTCAATACTTCCTCATTTAAAACAAAATCCAAATAAACACACAAAGAAAAATAACATGAAAAAACATCCATGACCCTATTTATCCAAAATGTATGTTTCCTTTCAATGTTGTATGTAATTATTTAAGAGCAGGGTTTCTCAACTTCAGCACTACTGACATGTTGGACCAAATAATTCTTTGTTGTGGGGGACTGTCCTATCCCTGACCTCTAGTCACGAGATGCACCACCTCAGTGTAGCAGCCAAAAATGTCTCTAAACATTGACAAATGTCCCCTGAAAGGCAAAATAGCATCCAGTTGAAAACCACTGTTTAAGTGAAGTCACATCGTGCAATTTCAAAAGCCCCCAAATTTTTTATTGAAGTATAGTTGATTTACAATCTTTTATTGGTTTCAGGTGTACAACACAGTGATTCAGTACTTTTATAGATTATACTCCATTTAAAGTTATTACAAAATATTGGCTGTATCTCCCTGTGCTATACAATAGATCCTTGTTGCTTATTTAATTTATACATAGTAGTTTGTAGTTCTTACACCCTTACCCCTATCTTGCACCTCCCCCTTTCCCTCTCCCCACTGGTAACCACTAGTGTGTTCTTTGTAATTGTGAGTATGTTTCTGAAACCCTCAACTTTCACTTAACAATATATTATAAGCATATTTCTGTGTAATAAGAAACAGAAACTTTCTGTGTAATAAGAAACAGAAACTTTCTGTGTAATAAGATTTCTGTGGCATCTTTTTTAATGGCTTCAGAATATTCTACTACATGATGCACTATAATTTAGTAAACTGTCCTTAATTTATTTAACCAGTCCTTGTTTTCAGTGTTGTGCTAAAATATGATGAAGATCTTTGTAAATGCATATGCTGGCACAAAATTATTTCTTAGATTATATTTCTTAAGATTTCTGGGTCAAGATGGGGGGTTTTTTTGGGTTTTTTTGGTTTTTTAATGTCCTCTTATTTTAAAACTTTTGACAAACCCTTGCATTATTTTCTTTCTTTTCTTTTTTTAATTTATTTATTTTATTTATTTATTTTTGGCTGTATTGGGTCTCCGTTGCTGCGCGCGGGCTTTCTCTAGTTGCAGCGAGAGGGGGCTACTCTTCGTTGTGGTGCGCGGGCTTCTCATTGCGGTGGCTTCTCTCGTTGTGGAGCACGGGCTTTAGGCACACAAGCTTCAGTAGTTATGGCACGCAGGCTCAGTAGTTGTGACACACGGGCTTAGTTGCTCCGTGGCATGTGGGATCTTCCTGGACCAGGGCTTGAACCCGTGTCCCCTGCATTGGCAGGCGGATTCTTAACCACTGCGCCACCAGGGAAGCCCCCTTGCATTATTTTCTGTTTGAGATTGGTGTCAGCCTTTACCTGGGACATTCTCTCCCACACTACACCATGAGTTCAGGGATTTATTTCTCTATTTTCTATATGCTGCAATATCCACACATTGTCTAGAGCTGTGCCTGGCACATAGTTGCAGCTCAATATCCATTAAATAGATGAATGGATACGTGAAAGATGGCAGTTAGAATTTCAAACTCCTTGCAAACTGCTAATTTTGAAACTTATCCAAAAAGAGTACATTTAAGGTTGATTCTGAAGTAATAAATAGGTTATAAATGTACTTTGACTTCAGAGAAGAAGGAAGGGTATTAAGAGGCAGATTAAAAGTCCAAGACCTGAACACTTCAGTTTCAAGTTTGCATGAAGAGATTTTGGTGGAGGTAGGGAAATGATGAATTATTTAATGAGTCTCCTTAGCTCTGTTGTTTCTTTAGAAGATAATACCTATTCACTGCCTCATGACTTTACAGCTTCCTTACTGAGAAGAAAAGAATAAAAACAGAAAGTGGTGTCTTTGAATATTATTGTAAATCAAGACTAAGAAATTTGGAAGATGCCACTTTGACTAAACGTTTATGTTTTGTGATGGAAACATTCCAAAATGAGTTTGAATAGCTCATTTGTGTTAACACTTTGTACCTGTTTGTATCTAATTAGTGGACCCCGAACCCCAAAGTGATTGAGAAAATACAAATTTGATTATAACAAGGGTATGAGAAAAATGTTTCAAGCAATATTCCATCCTTTGGCTCTGTCCACCTACAGATGGTACAATACATCTCTCTTAAACAAAACCCCCAACTTGTTCCACTGATACATTCTCTTAACCTCTCTTTAAAGGTAGGTAAGTTTTATTTTTTGTGATAAGCTACTTCGTAGAAGAAACATAAGTGGAAGATAAAGAATATGATGAGAGCCTCAGGTAGGATTCAAGGAGTCCTAGCCAGGCCATTCATAATTGTAAGAACTAAAGGGCTTCCCTGGTGGCACAGTGGTTAAAAATCCACCTGCCAATGCAGGGGACACGGGTTCGAGCCCTGGTCCGGGAAGATCCCACATGCTGTGGAGCAACTAAGCCCACGCGCCACAACTACTGAGCCTGCGCTCTAGAGCCTGCGAGCCACAACTATCCAGTTAACTACCATAGTGGAGTCATTAGGTACTTGGAAAATTACATAACTGCTGCTGAAGTTATACACACATCATGCTAAAAATGTTTCCATTATTTTGGAAAGCCATTTGATAACATGATGAAACAAATTAGAGTGTTTGGTAAAATTCCTCTTGAAAAGGCACTATTTGAAAACAACTTTGCGTTAATTGCCTAAACTAAGAAATTCTAGATGTTATTAATGTTAGTCCTCAACCTTGGGAACACATTAGGATCATCTGATAGCATTTTTCAGCTTTCTTTAGTTAAAATTGATGAATAAAATTGTAAGATATTTGAAGTATACAACCTGATGATTTAATCTACATAAACATACATTATGAAGGGATTCCTCACATCAAGTTAATTAACACATCCATTGCCTCACATATTTACCGTTTGTGTGTGTGACTGAGACACTTAAGTTTTACTCTTAGCAAGTTTCAATTATACAATACAGTGTTAAGCCACTATAGTCACCATGTTTTACATTAGATCCTCTTATAGTGGAAAGTTTGTCCCCTTCTACCAACCTCTCCCTATTTCCTCCATTCCCCTGCCCCCAGCAATCACTTTCATACTCTGTTTCTATGAGTTTCACCTCTTTTTTCAATTCTACATATAAGTGATACCATGCAGTATTTGTCTATTTGGCTTATTTCATTCAGCATAATGCCCCCAAGGTCCATGCACATTATCACTAAAGGAAAGGTTTCCTTCTTTTTATGGCTGAATAATATTCCTCTTTGTGTGTGTGTGTATGTGTTTGTATTGACATTTTCTTTACACATTTATGGTCAGCAGACTTAGATTGCTTCTATGTCTTGGCTATTGTATATAATGTGCAATGAACATGGGAGCATAGAGATACCTCCTTGCCATAATGGTTTTGTTTCCTTTTGATATATACCAACAAGTGGGATTGCTGGGTCATGTTACTACATGTTACTACATGACCAACATTTCTATTTTTAATTTTTTAATTACAACCAACAGTATACAAATGTTGGATTGTCTCCACAACCAAACCAGAATTTATGTATTACCTCTTTTTTTTGCTTTGAAGTATAATTTATTTATACTTTAGTTATAATATAACTAATGTTATATTAATTCAGGTGTACAACATAGTGATTAGATATTTTTATAGATTATATTCCATTTAAAGTTGTCAAAAAATATTGGTTATATTCCCTGTGCTGTATATTACTTCCTTATATCTTATTTTATATGTAGTATTTTGTACCTCTCAATCCCCTTCCCCTATCTTGCTGCTCTCCCCACCCCTCTGCCCTCTGATAAACACTCATTTGTTCTATGTATCTGTCTGTTTATGTTTTGTTACCTTCATTTTTTTATTTTTTAGATTCCCCATATAAGTGAAAACATACAGTATTTATTTTTCTCTGTCTGACTTACTTCACTAGTGAGAATAACATCCAGATCCATCCATATTGTTGCAAGTGGAAAATCTTCATTCTTTTTTATGACTAATATTCCAATGGAGTATTATATGTTATATATATGTAATATATTGTATATATGTTATATGTATAATATATTGTATATATGTTATATATATAGTGTATATGTTACATATACATTGTATATATGTTATATATATATAGTATATATGTTATATATATATAATATCACATCTTCTTTACCCAGTCATCTGTTGATGGACACATAGGTTGTTTCTGTATCTTGGCTATTATAAACAGTGCTGCTATGAAAATGGGGGTGGTGCATATATCTTTTTAAATTAGTGTGTTTTTATTCTTCAGATATATACCCAGAGTGGAATTGTTAGATCATATGGTAGTTCTATTCTTAATATTTTGGGGAACCTCCATACTGTTTTCCATAGTGACTATACCAATTTATATTCCCACCAACAGTGAATGAATGTTCGCTTTTCTCCACATCCTTGCCAAAATTTGTTATTTGTGGTCTTGTTGATTTTAGCGTTTCTGACAGGTATGAGGTGATATCTGATTGTGGTTTTGATTTGCATTTCCCTGATTAGTGATGTTGAGCATCTTTTCATGTGCCTCTTGGCCATCTGTACATCTTCTTTGGAAAGATATCTATTCAGGTCTTCACCCATTTTTTTTAATCAGGTTGTTTTTTGATAGTGAATTGTATGAGCTTCTAAATATATTTTGGATGTAAACCCCTTATCGGTTATATCATTTGCAAATATCTTCTATCATTCAGTAGGTTGTTTTTTCATTTTGTTCATGGTTTTCTTTGCTGAGCAAAAGCTTTTAAGTTTAACTAGATCCAATTTGTTTATTATTGCTTTTGTTTCCCTTGCCTGAAGAGACAGATCAAAAAAATTCTACTAAGAATTATGTCAGAGTGTACTACCTATGTTTCCTTCCAGGACTTTTATGATTTCTGGTCTTATATTTAGGTCTTTACAATTTGGGTTTATTTTTGTACATGGTGTGAGAAAATTTTCTAATTTTATTCATTTATGTGTGGCTGTCCAATTTTCCCAGCACCATTTATTGAAGAGAGACTGTATTTTCCCCATTGTATGTTTTTTCCTTTTTGTTGTAGTTTAATTTACCATATATGTGTGGGTTTAGTTCTGATCTCTCTGTTCTGTTCCATTGATCTATGTGTCTGTTTCTGAGCCAGTACCATAATGTTTTGATTACTATAGCTTTGTAGTGTAGTCTGAAATCAGGGTACGTAATAACTCCAGCTTTATTCTTTTTTCTTAAGATTGTTTTGGCTATTTAGGGTATTTTGTAGATAAATAGGAATTTTAGGCTTATTTGTTCTAGTTCTGTGAAAAATGTCATGAGTATTTTGATAGGGATTGCATTAAATCTGTAGATTGCTTTGGGTCATATGGACACTTGAACAATAGTAATTCTTGCAATCCCTGAACACATGATATTTTTTCATTACTTTGTATCGTCTTCAATTTCCTCCATCAATGTTTTATAGTTTTCAAAGTAAAGGTCTTAACCTCTGTGGTTAAGTTTATTCCAAGTTATTTTATTCTTTTTGATGCAATTTTAAACAGGATTGTTTTCTTGCTTTCTCTTTCTCATAGTTAATTATTAGTGTAGAGAAAAAAAAACAGATTACTGTGTATTAATCTTATGTCCTACAACTCCACTGAATTCATTTATTAGTTCTAATATTTTTTTAGTGGAGACTTTAGGGTTTTATGCATATAGTGTCATGTCATCTGCAAATAGTGACAGTTTTGCTTTTTCCCTTCCAATCTGAATGCCTTCAGTTTCTTTTTCTCCTCTGATTGCTGTGGCCAGGACTTCCAATATTATGTGAAATAGAAAAAGCAAGAGTGGACATTCTTGTTTCTGATGTTAAAGGAAAATTTTTCAGTTTTTCACCATTGAGTACAATGTTAGCTGTGGGTTTGTCATAGATGGACTTTATTATGTTGAGATATATTCCCTCTACACTCCCTTTAATTGAGAGTTTTTATCATGAGTGGGTGGTGAATTCTGTCAAATGCTTTCTGCATCTATTGAGATGATCATGTGATTTTGATCCTTTGTTTTGTTAATGTGGTGTATCATATTGATTTATTTGTGTATATTGAATCATCCTTGCAACCCTCAAATAAATTCCAATTAATCATGGTGTATGATCCTTTTTATGTATTGTTGAATTTGGTTTGCTAATATTTTGTTAAGGATTTTTGCATCTATGTATTCATCAGATACTGGCTTGTAATTTTCTTTTACTTGTACTGTCTTGGTCTGGTTTTGGTGTCAGGCTAATGGTGGCCTCATAGAATGAATTTGAGAGTGTTCCCCTCTCTTCAATTTTTTGGAATATTTTGAAAAGGATAAGTAGTACCTCTTCTTTATATGTTTGATAGAATTCACCTGTGAAGCCATCCAGTCCTGAATGTTTGTTGGGAATTTTTTTTATTACAGATTCAATTTCATTACTGGTAGTGGATCTGTTAATGTTATCCACTTCTTCCTGATTCAGTTTTGAAAAATTGTATGTTTCTGGGAATTTATCCATTTCTTCTAGTTTGTCCAATTTTTTGGCATATAACAGTTCATAGTGTTTTCTTCTAAATTTTTTGTATCTCTGTGGTATGAGCTGTAATTTCTCCTCTTTTATATTTTGTTTATTTGGATCCTCTTTTGTTATGAACCTGGCTAAAGGTTTATCAATTTTGTTTACCTTTTTTAAAAAAATAGCTCTTTGTGTTTTTGATCTTTTCTATTGTTTTTGTTCTTGTTCTCATTGTTGTTTTTCTGGGCCCTATTTGATTTAATTCCTCTCTGACCTTTATTATGTCCCTCCTGGTGACTTTGGACTTTGTTCTTGTTTCTTTAATTCCTTAGGTGGTAGGTTAAGTTGATTGTTTGAGATTTTTCTTGTTTCTTGTGGCAGGCCTGTATCACTATAAACTTCCCTCTTAGAACTGCTTCTGTTGCATCCCGTAGAGTTTGGAAAGTTGTGTCTTTATTTTCATGTGTTTCAAGGTATTTTCTGATTTCCTCCTTAATTTCTTCAATGATTTATTGGTTTTTTAGTAGCATGATGTTCAGTCTCCAAGTGTTTATGTTTTTCCTATTTTTCTTCCTGCAGTTGATTACTAGTTTCATACCACTGTGATCAGAAAACTTGCTTGCTATAATTTCTATCCTTTTAAATTTTGAGACTTGCTTTGTGGCCTAGCATGTGATCTATCCTGGAGAACTTTCCATGTGCACTTGAAAAGAATGTGTATTCTGCGTTTTTTGGATGGACTGTCCTAGGTATCTACTAAGTCCATCTGGTCAAATGTATCATTTAAGGCCAGTATTTCCTTATTGATTTTCTCTCTGGATGATCTGTCCATTAATGTAACTGGGGTGTTAAAACTCCCTGCTATTGTTGTATTGTCAGTTTCTCCCTTTATGTCTGTTAATATTTGCTTTATGTATTTAGGTGCGTTTATATTATGTGTATATGTATAGGAACATTATAGCCACTTCATGTATTGATCATTTATCATTATGTAATTTACCTCTTTGTCTTATGTTATAGACTTTGTTTTAAAGTCTACTTTGACTGACATGAATATTGATACCCCAGCTTTCTTGTCATTTCAGTATGCCCGGAATACCTTTTTCCATCACCTCACTTTAAGTTTGTGTGTCTTTAGCTCTGAAGCGAGTCTATAGTAGGCAGCATAAGGATGGATCTTGTTTTTTCTTTTTTTCTCAATTACCCAAGCTATATCTTTTTTTAAGTGAAGTATAGTTTATTTACATTATTGTGTTAGTTTCAGGTGTACAGCAAAGTAATTCAGTTCCATATATACATATATATACACACACACATCCTTTTTCAGATTCTTTTTCATTATTGGTTATTACAAAATATTGAATATAGTTCCCAGTGCTATACAGTACTTCCTTGTTATCTATTTTATATATAGTAGTGTATATCTGTTAATCCCATACTCCTAATTTATCCCTCCCCCTTTTCCCCTTTCCCCTTTGGTAACCATAAGTTTGTTTTCCATGTCTGTGAGTCTGTTTCTGTTTTGTAAATAAGATCATTTGTACTATTTATTTTAGATTCCACATATAAGTGATACCATATGATACTTGTCTTTCTCTGTCTGACTCACTTAATCTCTAAGTCCATCCATGTTGCTACAAATGGCATTATTTCATTCATTTTTGTGGCTGAGTAATATTCCATTGTATATATGTACCACGTCTTCTCTATCCACTCATCTGTCAATGGACATTTAAGTTGCTTCCATGTCCTGGCTATTGTAAATAGTGCTGCTATGAACAGTGGGGTGCATGTATCCTCTTGAGTTAGAGTTTTCATCTTTTCCAAATATATGCCCAGGAATGGGAGTGCTGGATCATATGGTAAAACTATTTTTAGTTTTCTGAAGTACCTCTATTATTCTTCATAGTGGCTGCATTAATTTACATTCCCACCAACAGTATAGGAGGGGTCACTTTTCTCCACACCCTCTCCAGCATTTGTTATTTGTAGACTTTCTGATGATGGCCACTCTGACTGGTGTGAGATGATACCTCATTATATTCTTGATTTGCATTTCTCTAATAATTAGTGATGTTGAGCATCTCTTCATGTTTCTGTTGGCCATGGCTTCTTTAGAGAAATGTCTATTAAGGTCATCCAACCATTTTTTGATTGGGTGGTTTGTTTTTTTGATATTGAGTTGTAGGAGCTGTTTATATATTTTGGAAATTAAGCCTTTGTCAGTTGCATTGTTTGCAAATATTTTCTCCCATTCCATAAGTTGTCTTTTTGTTTCGTTTATGGTTTCCCTTGCTGTGAAAAAGATTTTAAGTTTGATTAAGTCCCATTTGTTTATTTTTGCTTTTATTTCTATTGCTTTGGGAGACTGACCTAAGAAAATATTGCTACAATTTATGTCAGAGAATGTTTCACCTGTGTTCCCTTCTAGGAGTTTTATGGTGTCATGTCTTATATTTAAGTCTTTAAGCCATTTTGAGTTTATTTTTGTGTATGGTGTGAGGGAGTGTTCTAACTTAATTGATTTACAAGCAGCTATCCAGCTTTCCCAACACCATTTGATAAAGATACTATCTTTTCTAGAGAACAAAAGTACGGACACCAAGAGGGGAAAGCAGGAGGGTGGGTGGTGGTGGGATGAATTGGGAGATTGGAATTGACATATATACACTAATATATATAAAATAGATAACTAATAAGATCCTGCTGTATAAAATTTTTTTTAATTTAAAAAATACTATCTTTTCTTCATTGCATATTCTTGCCTCCTTTGTTGAAGATTAATTGATGGTAAGTGTGTGGGTTTATTTCTGGGCTCTCTATTCTGTTCCAGTGATCTATATATCTGTTTTTGTGCTAATACTACACTGTTTTGATTACTATAGCTTTGTAGTATTGTCTGAAGTCTGGGAGGGTTATGCCTCCAGCTTTGTTCTTTTTCTTCAGGATTGCTTGGGCAATTCTGGGTCATTTGTGTTTCCATATAAATTTTAGAATTATTTGTTCTAGTTCTGTGAAAAATGTCATAGGTAATTTGATAGGGATCGCTTTAAATCTGCATATCACTTTGGGTAGTATGGTCATTTTAACAATATTAATGCTTCCAATCCAAGAGAATGGGATATCTTTCCATTTCTTTGAATCATCTTTAATTTCCTTTATCAATGTTTTATAGTTCTCAGCATATAAGTCTTTGACCTCCTTGGTTAGGTTTATTCCTAGGTTTGTTTTTTTATTTGATGTGATATTAAACAGGATTGATATTTACTTTCTCTTTCTGATACCTTAGTGTAAAGAAATGCAACCGACTTCTGTATGTTAATCTTGTATCCTTCTACCTTGCTGAGTTCATTTATCAGTTCTAGTAGTTTTTTTGTGGATTCTTTGGGGTTTTTTATATATAGTATCCTATTATCTGCATATAATGACAATTTTACCTCTTCCCTTCCAGTTTGGATACATTTTACCTCTTTTCTTGTCTGATTGCTGTGTCTAGGACTTCCAATACTATGTTGAATAGAAGCGGTGAGAGTGGGCATCCTTGTCTGGTTCCACAATTGAGCAGGAAGGCTTTCAGCTTTTCACCATTGAGCATTATGTTGGCTGTGGGTTTGTCATAAATGGCTTTTATTATGTTGAGAGATGTTCTCTCTATACCCACTTTGGTGAAGATTTTTTTATCATGAATGGTGGTGAATTTTATCAAATACTTTTTCTGCATCTGTTGAGATGATCATGTGGGTTTTGTCTTTACCTTTGTTGATGTGGTGTATCACACTGATTGATTTGTGTATGTTAAACCATCCTTCTGACCCTGAAATAAATCCAACTTGATCATGGTGTATGATCCTTTTTATGTGTTATTGGAATTTGTTTGCTAATATTTTCTTAAGGATTTTTGCATCTATATTCATCATAGATATTGGCCTGTTATTTTCTTTTTTGATATTGTCTTTGGTTTTGGTATCAGGGTGATTGTGGCTTCATAGAATGACTTTGGGAGTGTTCCCACTTCTTCAATCTTTTGGAAGAGTTTGAAAAGGATCAGTATAAGTTCTCTCTATGTTTGGTAGAATTCCCCAGTGAAGCCATCTGGTCCTGAACTTTGTTTGCAGGGATTTTTTTTTTTTTTAATTACAGATTCTAGACCACCTCTAGTGAACAGTCTGTTCAAATTTTATGTTTCTTCTTGATTCAGCTTTGGCAGGCTGTATGTTTCTAGAAACTTGTCCATATCTAGGTTATCCATTTCATTGGCATATAAGTGTTCGTAGTATTTTCTTATGATTTTTTGTATTTCTGCATTATCAGTTATTTCTCCCCTTTCATTCCTTATTTCGTTTATTTGGGTCCTCTCTCTTTTCTTTTTGGTGAGCCCGGCCAGAGGTTTCTAGATTTTGTAAATCCTTTCAAAAACAACTTTGGTTTTATTAATTTTTTCTATTGTTTTTTAATCTCAATTTTATTTATTCCCTGTCTGATCTTTATTTCCTTCCTTCTGCTGACTTTAGGTTTTGTTTCTTCTTCTTTTTCTAATTCTTTAAGGTGGTAGGCTAGGTTATTTATTTGGGCTTTTTCTTTTTTGAGGAAGACCTGTATTGCTATGAACTTTGCTCTTAGGACTGCTTTTGCTGCATACCATAGATTTTGTATGGTTGTGTTTTCATTGTCCTTTGTCTCAAGGTATTTTTTAAATTTCCTCTTTGATTTCATCATTGACCCATTAGCTTTTTGGGGAGCATGTTGTTTAGTCTCCATGTAATCATTTTTTTTCTCATTTCTCTTTCTGTGGTTGATTTCTAGTTTCATGCTGTTTTGGTCAGAAAAGATACTTGAAATAATTTCTATCTTCTTAAATTTGTTGAGACTTGTTTTCTGTCCTAGTATGCAGTCTATCCTAGAGAATGTTCCTTGAAATGAATGCACTTGAAAGGAATGTATATTCTGTTTGGGCTTTTTTTTGGAGGTGGGGCATGTAATGTCCTGTAGATATCAATTAAAAATAACAGTTCTATTTTGTCATTTGGAATCTCTGTTGCCTTACTGATTTTTCTGTCTAGATCTGTCGATTGATGTCAATGGGAGTTAAAATCTCCTACTATTATTGTATTCTCATCAATTTCTCCAATTATGTCTGTTAGTATTTGTTTTATGTATTTAGATGCTCCAGTATTGTTTGCATATATGTTAATAAGTATAATATCCTATTCTTGTATTGATCCTTTTATCATTATATAGTGTCCTTCTTTGTCTTTCTTTATGGCCTTTGTTTTAAAGTCTATTGTGTCTGATATGACTATTGCTACCCGCACTTTCTGGTCATTTCCATTTGTGTGAAATATTTTTTTCCATCCCTTCACTTTCAATCTGTGTGCATACTTTGCCCTAAAGTAGGTCTCTTGTTGGCAGCATATTGTAGGTTCTTGTTTTCTTATCCAGTGTGCCACTCTATGTCCTTTGATTGGAGCAGTTACTTCATTGACATTTAAAGTAATTATTGATAGGTATGTATTTATTGCGATTTTAAACCTTGTTTTCCAGTTGATTTTGTATTTCTTTTTTGTTCCTTTCTTCTTCTTTTTGTTTTTCCTTTTGTTGTTTGATGGTTTTCTCTTGTATTATGCTTTTTAGTTTTTCTGAATCTATTGTATGTTTTTGATTTGTGATCACCCTGATTTTCAAGTATGTTAACCCATAACTATCTCTGCTTGCTGTTGACTTATAGTCATGTAAGGTCAAACACAGTCTTAAAAAATCTACACTTTCTTACTCCCCCAACATTTTGTGATTTTGATGTCCTTTTTTACATTCTCATGTTTATCCTTTTGCTGTTCATTGTAGTTATAATTGCTTTCACAAAGTTTTTCTATTTTTTAAATCAATATATGGGCTTATTTATCTACTATATATATATATATATATATATAATCACAGTAGGAAAGGCCATATATATATATGGCCTTTCCTATTGTGATTTTCCCTTTCCTGTAGATTCTTGCTTCTTTTTTATTTAGAGAATACCTTTCAGTATTTCTTTTAGTTTTTGCTTGTCTGAGAAATTCTTGATCTCTCCTTCTATTCTAAATGATAATATTGCTGGGTTGAGTATCCTGGGTTGCAGGTTTTTCTGTTTCAGGACTTTGGTTGTTCTTTTTTTTTTTAATTGAAGTATAGCTGATTTACAATGTTGTGTTAATTTCTGCTGTACAGCAAAGTGACTCAGTTATACATATATATATATATATACATTCTTTTTTTATATTCTTTTCCATTATGGTTTATCCCAGGACATTGAATACAGTTGCCTGTGCTATAAAATAAGACCTTCTTGACCATTCATTCTATATGTAATCATTTGTATCTACTAACCCTAAACTCCCAATGTACCCCTCCTCTACTCCCCCTTCCCCTTGGGAACTACAAGTCTGTTCTCTATGTCTGTGAGCCTGTTTCTGTTTTGTAGGTAGGTTCATTTGTGTCATGTTTTAGATTCCACATATAAGTGATATCCTATGGCATTTGTCTTTCTTTCTGACTTACTTCACTTAGTATGATAATCTCTAGTTGCATCCATGTGGCTGCAAATGGCATTATTTCGGTGTTTTTTTATGGCTGAGTAGTATTCCATTGTATATTTATACCACATCTTCTATATCCATTCATCTGTTGATGGGCATTTAGGTTGTTACCATGTCTCGGCTATTGTGTTTAGTGCTGCTATGAACATAGGGGTGCATATATCTTTTCAGATTAGAGTTTTGTCTAGATATATGCCCAGGTGTGGGATTGCTGGATCATATGGTAATTCTATTTTCAGTTTTCTGAGGAACCTCCATACAGTTTTCCATAGTGGCTGCACCAATTTACATTCCCACCAACAGTGTAGGAGGGTTCCCTTTTCTCCACACAGGATTTGTTATTTGTAGACTTCGTTTTTTAAGTGAAAGCAGGTATATTGAGAGAGATATACATTCCACAGGTAGAATATGGTTGTCTCAGAAGGTGAAAGTGGCCCCGGGCTAAGGGGGTGGTTAGTTTTTATGTGCTGGCTAATTTCATGCACTAAAGAGTAGGAGGATTATTCCAGCTATTTTGGAGAAGAGTCAGGGACTTCCAGGAGTTGGGCCACCACCCACCTTTTGGCCTTTTTTGGTCAGCCTGGGAACTGTCATGGTATCTGTAGTTGTGTCATTTAGCATGTTAATGTTTATAATGAGCATATAATGAGGCTCAAGGTCTACCAGAAGTTGAATCTTCTGCTATCTTGGGCATAGTTGGTTCTAACTGGTTTATGTCATATCCTCAACGGCTGTGTCATTCTTTTCTTTTTTTTTTTTATTGAAGTATAGTTGATTTACAATGCTGTGCCAATCCCTGCTGTACTGCAAAGTGACTCAGTTATACACATATAATCATTCTTTTTTTTTAATATTCTTTTCCATTATGGTTTATCACAGGATATTGAATATAAGTTCTCTATGCTATACAGTGGGACCCTGCTGCTTGTCCATCCTATATATAATAGTTTACATCTGCTAATCCCAAACTCCCAATCCATCCCTCCCCCTTGGCAACCACAAGGCTGTTCTCTATGTCTGTGAGTCTGTTTCTGTTTTGTAGATAGGTTCATTTGTGCCATACTTTAGATTCCACATATAAGTGATATCATATGGTATTTGTGTTTCTCTTTCTGACTTACTTCACTTAATGTGATAATCTCTAGTTGCATCCATGTTGCTGCAAATGGCATTATTTTGGGGGTTTTTTTGTGGCTGAGTAGTATTCCATTGTGTGTGTGTTTGTGTGTGTGTGTATACACCACATCTTCTTTATCCATTCATCTGTTGGTGGACATTTAGGTTGTTTCCATATCTTGGCTATTGTCAATAGTGCTGCTATGAACATAGAGGTGCATGTATCTTTTTGATTTATACCTTTGTCCAGGTATATGCCCAGGAATGGGATTGCTGGATCATATGGTAATTCTATTTTTAGTTTCCTGAGGTACTTTCACACTAATTTCCATAGTGGCTGCACCTGCTTGCATTCTCACCAACAGTGTAGGAGCGTTCCCTTTTCTCCTCACCCTCTCCAGCATTTGTTATCTGTAGACTTTTTAATGATGGTCATTCTGACTAGTGTGAGGTGGTACCTCATTGAAGTTTTGATTTGCCTTTCTCTAATAATTAGTGATGTTGAGCATCTTTTCGTGTGCCTGTTGGCCATGGCTTCTTTAGAGAAATGTCTATTTAGGTCTTCTGCCCATTTTTCAATTGGGTTGTTTGTTTCTGTTGTGGTTGAGTTGTATGAGCTGTTCATATATTTTGGAAATTAAGCCCTTGTTGGTCTCATTGTTTGTAAATATTTTCTCCCATTCCATAGTTTGTCTTTTCATTTTGTTTATGGTTCCTTTGCTGTGCAAAAGCTTTTTAAGTTTGATTATGTCCCATTTGTTTATTTTTGCTTTTATTTATATTGCCTTGGGTGGCTGACCTAAGAAAACATTGGTATGATTTATGTCAGAGAACGTTTTGCCTATGTTCTCTTCTAGGAGTTTTATGGTGTTATGTCTTATATTTAAGTCTTTAAGCCATTTTGAGTTTATTTTTGTGCGTGGTGTGAGGGTGTGTTCTAAATTTGTTGATTTACATGCAGCTGTCTAACTTTCCAGCACCACTTGCTGAAGAGACTTTTTCCCATTTTATATTCTTGCCTCCTTTGTTGAAGATTAATAGACCATAGATGTGTGGGTTTAGTTTTGGGCTCTCTATTCTGTTCCATTGATCCGTATGTCTGTTTTTGTGCCAATACCATGCTGTTTTGATTACTATAGCTTTGTAGCATTGTCTGAAGTCTGGGAGAGTTATGCCTTCTACTTTGTTCTTTTTCCTCAGGATTGCTTTGGCAATTCTGGGTCTTTTATGGTTCCATATAAATTTTAGAATTATTTGTTCTACTTCTGTGAAAAATGTCATGGGTAATTTGATAGGGATCACATTAAATTTGTGAATTGCTTTGGGTAGTATGGCTAAATAGCATACTAATAGCAATATTAATTCTTCCAGTCCAAGAGCATGGGATATCTTTCCATTTCCTTGAATCATCTTTAATTTCCTTTTTAATGTTTTATAGTTCTCAGCATATAAGTCTGTCACCTCCTTGGTCAGGTTTATTCCTAAGTTCTGTTTTGGGGTTTTTAAAAAAATTTTTTTGGTGCAATTTAAATTTTTTTTTACATTCCCTTTCTAATATTTCATTGTTAGTGTAAAGAAATGCAACTGATTTCTGTATGTTAATCTTGTATCCTGCTACCTTGCTGAGTTCATTTATCAGTTCTAGTAGTTTTTGTGTGGATTCTTTAGGGTTTTCTATATATAGTGTCCTATTATCTGCATATAATGACAATTTTACCTCTTCCCTTCCAGTTTAGATACATTTTATTTCTTTTTCTTGTCTGACTGCTGTGCCTAGGACTTCCAATACTATGTTGAATAGAAGTGGTGAGAGTGGGCATCCTTGTCTTATTCCAGAATTTAGCAGGAAGCCTTTCAGCTTTTCACCATTGAGTGTTATATTGGCTGTGGGTTTGTCATAAATAGCTCTTATTATGTTAAGATATGTTTCCTCTATACCCACTTTGGTGAAGGTTTTTATCATGAATGGATGTTAAATTTTGTCAAATGCTTTTTCTGCATCTATTGAGATGATCATGTGGTTTTTGTCTTTTTCTGTTGATGTGATGTATCACATTTATTGATTTATTGATTTGTGTATGTTGAACCATCCTTGTGAACTTGGGATGAATGCCACTCAGTCATGGTGTATGATCTTTTTTATGTGTTGTTGGATTCGGTTTGCTAATATTTTGTTTAGAATTTTTGCATCTGTATTCATCAAAGATATTGGCCTCTAATTTTCTTTTTAGGTGGTCTTTTAGGACTTTGAATATATTTTGCCACTCCCTTCTGGCCTGCAAAGTTTCTGTAGAGAAATCAGCTTATGGGGGTTCCCTTGTAACTGACTGTTTCTTCATCTCTTGCTGCCTTTAGAATCTTCTCTTTATCTTTAACTTGTGCCATTTTCATTGATATGTCTTGGTGTAGGTCTTTTTGGGTTCATCTTGTTTGGGACCCTCTGTGCTTCCTGTCCCTGGGTATGTTTCCTTGTTTAGGTTTGGGGAGTTTTCAGCCATAATTTCTTCAAATACATTTTTGATCCCCTTTTCTCTTTCTTCTCCTTCTGGGATCCCTATTACATGGAGATTAGCATGCTTTATATTATCCTATACATCTCATATGTTGCGTTCATTTTTTTTTTCTGATTGTCTTTCTCTCTGATGTTCTGATTGGATGACTTACAGATCACTTGTTCATTCTTCTGCCTTATTTAGTCTGCTACTCATTGCCTTTAGCTTGGTTTTTATCTCAGCAATTGAGTTGTGTAATTTTGATTGGCTCCTCTTTACAGTTTCTAGTTCCTTGTTACAGTCATCTGCATTTCTATCAATAATCTTTCTTAATTTCTTTAGTATTTTTATTACCTCATTTTTGGACTTGGGGTCTGGTAGACTGGAGAGGTCTGTTTCATTGTTCATTCAGGGAGTTTCTCTTGTTAGTTGGGAGTAGCTCCTCTGCTTTTTCGTTTTACTTATTTCTCTGACTCTATGAATTAAGGAGAAACAGTTATCTACTGTGGTCTTGAAGATCTGTTTTTATGTGGGAGCCTCCCTGTGTAGGCTGCATGAGACAATATTTTTGGTGTGAGGGCTGTTTTTGGTATAGATGCCCGCCACATATTTCCTCAGGTGTGTTGGCCATTGTTCCCTTAATATGGGGTGTGTTTCATGGGGTCTGCTCCCCAGTTGTTGGAGTAGAAGCCCCCAGATCCAATTCCAAGCTATAATGTGAGTTAGGCAGGACTGGAGTGCTCCCACTGGGAAAGGAGTCACTGTATATTCCTCTCCAGGGGCTATCCACCAGGACATGCAACTCTGATGCCACCTGACACCTGGCATGCATGCCAGCAAAGTACACTGTTGCTGGTGCTGCCCTGGGACCCACCTCCACTGTGAGAGCACTGGTAATCAGCTTGGACATCCCTCAGGCACTGCACTCACAAAGCCACTGGCAAAAAAAATCTGCCAAAGCTATGCCCCCATACCTGCTGTGGGAGCCCCAGTAATTGGATTAGATTTCAGCCCCACCTCCACTTGTGTATGTGCACCCACAAAGCCCACTGCTGCTGGCAGTGGACCTGTCTCCACTGCAGAAGCACCAATGATCGGCTTGGATGACCCTCCACTGGTGCATGCATGCTCCCAACCCCTGCTGGTGATTGCACACTCCCAATGTCTGCAGCAGCTAGAGCTATGCCCTGCTGTGAGTGCACTGACAATGAGACTGCTGGGGCAGGCCCACACCCCTCTCTTCACACGTTGACAATGAGGCTCCTATGGCGGACCTACACTCCATCCCACAAGTGGACCAGACCACACTTCAGGCTCTTTGGCCTGTCTCTGTGCATTCAAACCTAGTCCTCTCCCCAGGGCTGTCCACTGTAGCCCAAGTTTCAGCACCCAGCCACTGAGTACACCAGCAGGCACACATCTTGGGCTGGGAAATGCAGTGAGGTGACCAGGACGGTCTATGCTGGTCTCTCTCTACCTTCTTTTCCCACATGCCAGCTCCTGCACTCTCTTCTAGAGCCTCTGAAACTCCTTATCTGTCCTGGCGTACCTCCCAGCTGGTGAAGGAAGTTCCCATGGTGAGGGAACCTTTCCTCTTTCATTTTGTCCTACCCAGTTACATGGGGATCTTTCTTGAAGCTTTGGTTGTATGAGATCTTCTGCCAGCTTTCAGTAGGTATTCTGTGAGAATTGTTCCACATGTAGATGTATTTTTGATGTATTTGTGGGAAAGGTGAGCTCTGGGTCCTTCTACTCTGCCATCTTGATCTGATGGGTCCACCCTATGTCTTTTGATTGGAGCATTCAGACCATTGACATTTAAGAGATCGTTGATAGGTAGGTACTTATTGCCATTTTGTTATTTGTTTTTTGGTTGTTTTTTCGAGTTCTTCTCTGTTCTTCTTCTTTTAGTCTCTTCCCTTGTGGCTTGATGATTTTCTTTAGTGGTATGTTTGTTTCCTTCCTTTATAGTTTTTGTATAGCCATTGTAGATTTTTGATTTGTGGTTACCATGGAGTTCATATACGTTGACCAGTACTATATCAACTGGCTTTATTTAAACTAATAGCCATTTAAGGTTAAACACATTCTAAAAGCTCTACATTTTTTGCTCCCCACCCCAAGTTTTATATTTTTGATATCATATTTTACATCTTCATGTATATCTGTTAACTTTATTTTAGCTATAGTTGATTTTACAATTTTTGTCTTTTAACCATCATACTATCTTATTTAAATGGTTGATCCACTGCCACTAGTATATATTTGCCTTAAACAGTCCGATATTTCCCTTCCTATAATTTCTTATTTCTTATTGTAGCCTTTTCTTTTTCACTTAAAGAAGACCCTTTAACACTTCTTGTAAGGTCTGTTTAGTGGTGATGAATTCTTTTAGTTTTTGTTTGTCTTATAAGCTCTTTGCTTCCCTTCCATTCTGAATTATAGGCTTGCTGGCTACAGTATCCAAGGTTATAGGTTTTTTTCCTTTCAGCACTTTAAATATACCATGCCTTTCCCTTCTGGCTTGCAAAGTTCTCTTTAAAAAATCAGCTGATAGCCTCATGGGGGTTCCCTTGAATGTTACTCTGTTTTTCTCTTACTGGATTTAGAATTCTCTCTTTTACTTTTGACATTTAATTATGATATATCTTGATGTGAATCTCTTTGGATTCATCTTGTTTGGAACTCTGTGCTTCCTGTACTTGGATTGTTTCCTTCTCCATGTTTGGGAAGCTTTCAGCCATAATTTCATCAAATAATATTCTACACCTTTTCCTCTCCTTCTCCTTCTAGGACCCCTATAACATGAAGGTTAGTATGTTTTATGTTGTCCCAGAGGTCCCTTAAACTGTTCTCATTTTTTAAAATTTGTTTCTTTTTACTGTGCTGATTGGGTGATTTCCATTATTTTATCTTCCAGATTGCTTATGTGCTCTTCTGTATCACCTAATCTTCTGTTAATTCCCTCTAGTGTATTTTTCATTTCAGTTACTGTATTCTTCAGCTCTGAGTGGTTCTTTTTTACATTTTCTAGTTCTTCTTTAAAATTATCATGTGTTCATCTATTCTTTCCCCAGGTCAGTTAGCATTCTCATTACTATTGCTTTGAACTCTATCAGGTAAATTATTTATCTGTTTTCTTAGGGTTTTTTTAGAGGTTATTTCCTTGTTCTTTCATTTGAAACATACTCTTCTGTCTTCTCGTTTTGTTTAACTTTATCTCTATGAAATTATGTGAAAGGGTTACTTCTCCTGGTAGGCATGTCCTTCTGTGAGAGCATGTGTGTGCCATTTGCCTTTGCCTAGTGGCTTGGTGAGAGAGCTAGATCTGAAATGAGCATGAGCTGCATCTTTCACTCCAGCATGTGCTGGCAGCCACTACTTTGGTGGGAGGTGGGGGCTGGAGTTGGAGTGGCTAACACCAGAGCCAGGTGCAAGCTGAGGTTTCTCCTATGCTCGATGGCCATCACCACCCTATCAGGGGCAGGGTCGGGGGCCAAGGGGCTGGAGCAGGACCCCTGAGGAAGTTGGGTTTCTTTCAGGGATGATGACAATCTCTGCCTTGATTTGGGATGTGACTGGGGCCTGAGGGCATGGGGTTGTACTCCTGTGCTGGTTTCACTTTTTCTCCATGTTCACACCTTTGTTAGAAGGTGGGTCAGGGATGGAGGGGTTGGTGCCACACTACTGAGTTTGTTTCACTCCTGTTGGCAACGTTGGTCTTCACCCTGGAGCTAGTTTCACTCCTCAACATGGGCAGAATGCACAAGCTGGAAATGGCTGTCTCCACTCTTGCCAGACACAGAGCTGTGTCCAAGCTGGCTCCGTTCCCTCTAGGGGTGCTCACTCTTGTGGCAACAGCAGCCTGCACCCTAGTGGAGAGCAGCACCATTGCAAGAGGGGCTGGAGCAAGCGCCTGGTATGGGCTGGGTTGGGGTATGCTGGGGCAGTCTTGGCAAGCCTACCAGAGCCCCAGGCAGTTTTCAATCTGATCCCTTCATGCTAAGACCAGGAGTAAGCAAATTAATGCATGTGCTTTTCAAGATCAGAGTCTCAGTTTCATACACCCCTCCAGTAAGCCACACTGATTTTCAAACCAGCAAAGGGGCTCATCTTCCCAGTGTCGTATCCCAGGGCTGGGGTGCCTAATAGGTGGCTCAAACCCCTCACTCCCCAGGGAGGATCCCTGAGCTTGTGATAACCCTCTCTTCTTCTTTGTCTCCCACTAAGGGTACCAGTCCCACCTATTTTGCATTTCCTCCTTTCCTACCCGAGTACATGTGGATCTTTCTTTACAGCCTTGCTTGTAGAACTGTTCTGCTAGCTCCTGGGTCAATTTCAGTGAGAGTTGCTCTATATGCAGTTGTAGTTTTGATGTGCTCGTGAGAGGAGGTGAGCCCAGCATTCTCCTACTCTGCCATCTTGGTCTCCATCTCTTATGTTTTTGATAATAGCCATTTTAACAGGTGTGAAGTGATATCTCATTGTGATTTTGATTTGCATTTCCAGGATGAGTAGTAATGTTGAGCACCTTTTCATGTCCCCATTGTGCATTTGTATGTTATCTTTAAAGAAATGTCTAGTCAGATCCTCTGCACATTTTTTAATCTGATTATTTAGGTTTTTTCTACTGAGTTGTATGAGTTCTTTATATACTTTGGATGTTAACCCCTTATTGCACATATGTGAAAATATTCTCTGCCATTTGGTAGGTTGCCTTTTCATTTTATTGATGGTTTTCTTTGCTGTGCAGAAGCATTTTAGTTTGATGTAGACCTACTTGTTGATTGTTGCTTTTGCTGCCTTATGATTCTTTGTGTTTGTTGTATCAGTTGTCATGTCTCCTCTTGCAATTATAATTTTAAATCCCATCTTTTCTTAGTCAGTCTAGTTAAAGGTTTGTCTATTTTGTTTATCTTTTTAAAAACCAGGTCTTAGTTTCATTGATCTTTTCTATTGTCTTTTTAATCTCTAATTTATTTATTTCCACTCTGAGCTTTGTTATTTCTTCCTTCTAACTTTTGGCTTAGTTTATCCTTTTTCTAATTCCTTTACATGTAAGATTGGGTTGTTTGAGATCTTGCTTTCTCTTAATGCAGGCATTTAATACTATAGTCATCGCTCAGTATCAATGGGATATTGGCTCCAAGACTGAGGATAACAAAATGAGCAGATGCCCAAGTCCCATGGTCAGCCCTCTGTATCTGCATATTCTGCATCCAAGGATTCAACCAACCGTGGGTTGTAAACATAGTACTCAATCCACAGTTAGTTGAGTCCACAAATGTGGACCCCATGGATACAGAGAGCCAACAATTTTGGAAGAAAATTGTAGGTATTAAGTGGACCCATTCCATTCAAGCATGTGTTGTTCAAGGGTAAACCGTATAAACTTTCCTCTTTGAACTGCTTTTGCTGCATCTCATAAGTTTTGGTATGTTGCCTTTCCATTTTCATTTGTCTCAAAATATTTTTCGTATTTCCCTTTGATTTCTTCTTTGACCCATTTGTTGTTCTGGAGCATGTTGTTTAATTTCTTTATATTTGTGGGATTTTTTTTTTCCAGTCTCTTCTTGTAATTGATTCCTAATTTCATACCATTGTGGATGGAAAGGAAGCTTGATATGATTTTTTCTTTTAATTTAATTTTTATTTTATATTGGACTGTAGTTGGTTTACATTGTTGTGTTACTTTTTGGTGTACAGCTAAGTGATTCAGTTATACATATACATATATCCTTTCTTTTTCATATTCTTTCGCATATAGGTTATTCCAGAATATTGAGTAGAGTTCCCTGTGCTATAAAGTAGGTCCTTATTGATTGCCTATTTTATCTATAGTAGTGTGTATATGTTAATCCCAATCTCCTAATTTATCTGTCCCCCCGCCCCATGTTTCCCCTTTGGTAACCATAAGTTTGTTTTCCATGTCTGTGAGTCTGTTTCTGTTTTGTAAATAAGTTCATTTGTATCATTTTTTTTTAGATTCCATATATAAGTGATATCATATGATATTTGTCTTTCTCTGTCTGACTTACTTCCCTTAGTATGATAATCTCTAAGTCCAACCATGTTTGCTGCAAATGGCATTATTTCATTCTATTTCATGGCTGAGTAATATTCCATTGTATATATGTACCCCATCTTCTTTATCCATTCCTCTGTCGATGGACATTTAGGTTGCTTCCATGTCTTGGCTATTGTAAATAGCTCTGCATTTAACATTAGAGTGCATGTATCCTTTCAAATTATGGTTTTCTCCGGATATATGCCCAGGATTGCTTTAGTCTTTTAAGGAACCTCCATACTGTTCTCCATAGTGATTGTACCAATTTACATTCCCACCAACAGTGTAGGAGGTTTCCCTTTTCTCCACACCCTCTCCAGCATTTATTGTTTTTTTTTTATATTGGAATATATTTGATTAACAATGTTGTGTTAGTTTCAAGTGTATAGCAAAGTGATTCAGTTATATATATACATGTATCTTTTCTTTTTCAAATTCTTTTCCCATTTGGGTTGTTACATAATATTGAGCAGAGTTCCCTGTGCTATATAGTAGGTCTTTGTTGGTTATCCATTTTTAATATAACAGTGTATACATGTCAGTCCCAAACTCCCTAACTATTGCTTCCCCCACCCTTCCCCCCAGTAACTGTTTCTGTTTTGCAAATAAGTTCGTTTGTATCCTTTCTTTTTTTAGATTCCACATATAAGTGATATCATATTTCACTTTCTCTGTCTGACTTACTTCACTCAGTATGACAATCTCTAGGACCATCCATGTTTCCAGCATTTATTGTTTGTGGACTTTTTGATGATATCCATTATGACCAGTGTGAGGTGATACCTCATTGTAGTTTTTGCATTTCTCTAATAATTAGCAATGCTGAGCAGCTTTTCATGTGCTTTTTGGCCACCTGTATGTCTTATTTGGAGGAATGTCTATTTAGATCTTCTGCCCATTTTTTTATTTTTTATTTTTTTTTATATATATAGGGCTGCATGTGCTGTTTGTATATTTTGGAGGTTAATCCATTGTTGGCCGCTTAGTTTGCAAATAATTTCTCCCATTCTGTGGATTCTTTTCACTTTGTTTATGGTTTCCTTTGCTGTGGAAAAGCTTTTAAGTTTAATTAGTTCCCATTTGTATACTTTTGTTTTGATTTTCATTAGGCGGTGGATCAAAGAAGATCTTGCTTCGATTTATGTCAAAGAGTGTTCTGCCTATGTTTTCCTCTAAGAGTTTTATAGCATCCTGTCTTACATTTAGGTCTTTAATCCATTTTGACTTTTTTTTGTATATGGTGTTAGGGAATGTTCTAATTTCATTCTTTTACATGTAGCTGTCCAGTTTTCACAGCACCACTTATTAAAAAGACTGTCTTTTCTCCATTGTATATTCTTGCCTCCTTTGTCATAGATTAATTGACCAAAGGTGTGTGGGTTCATCTCTGGGCTGTCTATCCTGTTCCATTGATCTATATTTCTGTTTTGTGCCAGTATTATACTGATTTGGTTACTGTAGCCTTGTAGTATAGACTGAAATCAGGGTGTCTGATTCCTCCAGCTCAGTCTGCCATTGGTAATTTGATAGGGATTGCATTGAATCTGTAGATTGCCTTGGGTAGTATAGTCATTTTGACAATATTCATTCTTCCAATCCGATAACATGGTATATCTTTCCATTTGTTTGTGTTGTCTTTGATTTCTTTCATCAATGTCTTATAGTTTTCTTTTGCCTTGTTATGTAGGTTAGGTAAAATACCTCCCAGGTATTTTATTCTTTTTGATGCAATGGTGAATGGGATTGTCTCTGTAATTTCTCTTTCTGAACTTCCATTGTGATTGTATAGGAATGCAAGAGATTTCTGTGTATTAATTTTGTATCCTGCAACCTTACTGAATTCATTGATGAGCTCTAGTAGTTTTCTAATAGCATGTTTAGGATTTTCTATGGATAGTATCATGTCATCTCCAAACAGTGACAATTTTACTTCTTTTCCAATTTGGATTCTTTTTATTTCTTTTTCTTCTTTGACTGCTATGGCTAAGACTTCTAAAACTATGTTGAATAAAAGTGGCAAGAATGGACATCCTTGTCTCGTTCCTGATCTTAGAGGAAATGCTTTCAGCTTTTCACCATTAAGAATGATGTTTCCTGTGGGTTTGTCATATATGGCCTTTATTATGTTGAGGTAGGTTCTGTCTATGCCCACTTTCTGGAGAGTTTTTATCATAAATGTGTGTTGAATTTTGTCAAAAGCTTTTTCTGCATCTATTGAGATGATCATATGGCTTTTATTCTTCAATTTGTTGTGTACAACACTGATTGATTTGCGGATATTGAAGAATCCTTGCATCCCTGGGATAAATCCCACTTGATCTTGGTGTATGATCATTTTAATGTGTTGTTGGATTCGGTTTGCTGGTATTTTGTTGAGGATTTTTGCATCTATGTTCATCACTGATATTAGCCTGTAATTTTCTTATTTTTTAATTAATTAATTTATTTATTTTTGGCTGCGTTGGGTCTTCTTTGTTGCATGCGGGCTTTCTCTAGTTGCGGCAAGCAGGGGCTACTCTTGGTCACGGTGAGTGGGCTTCTCATTGCAGTGGCTTCTCTTGTTGCAGAGCACAGGCTCTAGGTGCGTGGGCTTCAGTAGTTGTGGTGAACAGGCTTAGTTGCTCTGCAGCATGTGGGATCTTCCTGGACCAGGGCTCGAACCCGTGTCCCTGCATTGGCAGGCAGATTCTTAACCACTGCACCACCAGGGAAGTCCTAGCCTGTAATTTTCTTTTTCTGTGGTATTTTTGTCTCCTTTTGGTATCAGGGTGATGGTGGCCTCAATAGAATGAGTTTGGGGGTGTTCCTTCCTCTGTAATTTTTTGGAATAGTTTGAGAAGGATGGGTGTTAGCTCTTCTCTAAATGTTTGATAGAATTCACCTGTGAAGCCATCTGGTCCTGGACTTTTGTTTGTTGGGAGTTTTAAAATCACAGTTTCAATTTCAGTACTTGTGATTGGTCTGTTCATATTTTCTATTTCTTCCTGGTTCAGTCTTGGAAGGTTGTACCTTTCTAAAAATTTGTCCATTTCTTCTAGGTTTTCCATTTTGTTGGCATATAGTTGCTTGTAGTAGTCTCTCATGATCCTGTGTATTTCTGTTGTGTTGTAACTTCTCCGTTTTTGTTCCTAATTTTATTGGTTTGGGCCCTCTCGCTTTTTTTCTTGATGAGTCTGGCTAAAGGTTTATCAATTTTGTTTGTCTTCTCAAAGAACCAGCTTTTAGTTTCATTGATCTTTTCTATTATTTTCTTCATCTCTATTTCATGTATTTCTGCTCTGATCTTTATGATATCTTTCTTTCTACTAACTTTGGGTTTTGTTCATTCTTCTTTCTCTAATTGCTTTAGGTGTAAGGTTAGGTTGTTTATTTGAGATTTTTCTTGTTTCCTGATGTAAGATTGTATTGATATAAACTTCCCTCTTAGAACTGCTTTTGTTGCATCCCATAGGTTTTGGATTGTCATGTTTTCATTGTCATTTGTCTCCAGGTATTTTTTTATTTCCTCTTTGATTTTCTTGGTGATCCATTGGTTGTTTAGTAGCATATTTTTTAGTATCCACGTGTTTGTGTTTTTTAGGGTTTTTTTTTCTTATAGTTGATTTCTAATCTCATAGCATTGTGGTTGGAAAAGACCCTTCATATGATTTCAGTTTTCTTAAATTTACTGAGGTTTGCTTTGTGGCCCACCATATGATCAATCCTGGAGAATGTTCCATGTGCACTTGAGAAGAAAGTGTATTCTACTGCTTTTGGATGGAATGTTCTGTAAATATCATTTAAGTCCATCTGATCTAATGTGTCATTTAAGGGCTGTGTTTCCTTATTGATTTTCTTCCTGGATGATCTGTCCATTGAATGTAAGTGGGGTGTTAAATTCCCCCACTATTATTGTGTTACTGTCAATGTCCCCTTTTATGGCTGTTAGCATTTGCCTTATATATTGAGGTGCTCCTATGTTGGGTGTATATATGTTTATAATTATTATGTCTTTTTCTTGGATTTACCCTTTGATAATTATGTAGTGTCCTTCCTTGTCTCTTGTAACAGTCTTTATTTCTAAGTCTATTTTGTCTGAGTATTGCTACTCCAGTTTTCTTTGGATTTCCATTGGCATGGAATACCTTTTTCCATCCCCTCACTTTCAGTCTGTATGTGTCCCTAGATCTGAAGTGGGTCTTTTGTGGACAGCATATATATGGGTCTTATTTTTGTATTCATTCAGCCAGTTTACGTCTTTTGGTTGGGGCATTTAATCCATTTACATTTAAGGTAATTATCAACATGTAAGTTCTATTTCTATTTTGTTAATTGTTTGGGGTTTGTTTTTGTGGGGTTTTTTTCTTCCTTTCAGCTTCTCTTGTGATTTGATGACTATCTTTGGTGTTGTGTTTGGATTGCTTTTTCTTGTGTGTGTGTATCTATTACATATTTTGGGTTTGCAGTTCCCATGAGGTTTTGATATAGCAGTCTATATATAAACAAGATTGTTTTAAATTGCTGGTCTCTTAATTTCAAATGCATTTCCAATATCTTGCGTTTGTACTCTCTTCTTCTCATGATTCCTGGTTTTGATATCATATTTGTGTATGGATGATTTCCTAACTTTACTGTATGTTTGCCTTTACCAGTGACCTTTCCCATTTGTAATTTTCTTTTTTCTACTTGTGGCTTTTTCTTTTCTGCCTAGAGAAGTTCCTTTAGCATGTGTTGTAAAGCTGGTTTTGTGGTGCTGAATTCTATTAGCTTTTGCTTGTCTGTAAAGCCTTTGATTCCTTGGTCGAATCTGACCGAGAGCCTTGCTGGGTAGAGTATTCTTGGTTGTAGGTTCTTCCCTTTCATCACTTTAAATATATCATGTGAGTGCATCGTGCATGCTCCAGGAGAGAGGTGGTGTCAGAGCCTGCAGATTTTTGCTGAGTTTCCCTGAGAAGTTTCTGGAAAGTCAGAGCTCAAGGGAAGCTGGGGGATGGAGAGTGCAGGGAAGCAAGCATTTGAGAGAAGGAAAAGCAAAAAATCCAAAGCACACTGCCACTGCCCTGCCTCCATCCATCAAGTCATGACCAAAGCAAAGCCCAAGCCCACCAAGACCCTCATGCCTGGGGAAAAAGCATGGGGATGACAGCAGCCGCTCCTTCCTCTGCCTTTGCCCAGCCCCCGATGCCCCTCACCACAGGGAGAAGGGAGAGGGCAGGAGGGAACGATGAAAATCCTAAGACTCTCACTGGGTGTTTGCATGGTGGAGCGAGAGCTGACATCCACGCTCTAAAGTGCCTGCATGCAGTGGGCCACTGGTGGCTCGTCACTGCTCTCTTGGGTGTGGACTCAGTGCATTGGAATTCAACATGGCTGCCGAAGGTCTGCTATGGGGCTTTGGCCCCTTTTCCTTAATTTCTCCTCATCAGGGGACTCTTTGATTCCCCTTTCCTATCTTTGGTGACCTGGAGTTAAGCTGAGACTGTGGAGACCCTAGGAAAGGGGTGCTCCCTCCCTGCGTCCAACCAAAAGGG
This sequence comes from Eschrichtius robustus, assembly GCF_028021215.1. Lineage (NCBI taxonomy): Eukaryota > Metazoa > Chordata > Mammalia > Artiodactyla > Eschrichtiidae > Eschrichtius > Eschrichtius robustus. The sequence goes on from NC_090824.1 coordinate 117,088,760, forward strand.
TGTCCTCGGCAGACAAGTGTCACCCAGCAGGTGTGCCATGCTCAGTTCTTTCCAGTTTGTACGCCCTTAAGTAAGAGCCTCCTGAATAGGGGGCTGTTTGGAAGGGAAAAGGCAACCCAGGCACAAAGTTGCCAAGTCTTTTGGACTTGAGAGGGCAGAGGATGGTGCTGCTGGGTGGGGTGGCATGGGAAGGCCAGGGTGTCTCCACGTGGCCACGGAGGTATGCCTGTGCCTGAGGAGGGCTGGGGCTCCCGACTGCCATCAAGAGGAAGCTCAGGCTTGCATTGCTGTGCTAGGGATGGGGTCCATGGCACCTTTAATTTCTCTGCGGCACCTTTAATTTCCCCGCCAGTGCCCACTTGGGGCCTGGCCCAGCTGCCAGCTTGTGACGCAGCTGCCATTTTGTGGCATGGCCGCCGTTTTGCCCAGCCATGGGGGCCGTGTGGTGGGGGAAGGGTGCGCTGCCAAAGAGGGGTGGGGCTGGCAACTGGGCACGTGCTGCCCCCAGGAGCAAAGGCGGGCAAGTCCCCTTTGTTCTTCTTCTGGGCTCAGGGCCGGGCTTGGGCTCTGCCACAACCCTCTCCAGACACAGGCCAGGTTCATGCAGTGTGTGAACCTCTAAAAAGGACAGAGAGGCATGCATGGAGTCCCAAATCCTTCTTGCTCTCTAAGCCCTTGAAAAGTGGGATTTCTCATGCCCACCCTTGCAGTGTGATAGGGATTGATTTTATGAGGCTGTGCTCAGAACTCGAGCGTGGGAAGCTGTAATTTCACTCTGAGAGTGAAGGTGCTTTCTGCAGTCCTGTGCTGCTGGGAGTAGTAAGCCCACTGGAATGCCATGCCTTGAACCACAATGGCATTCTGCAAATAAAAGTTAAACTGCGGACCTGGGAGACCCAACAATGGTGCTAAACACCAGTGTAACTGAGAGGTCAGTCTCCTTAAAAAGGAAAAAAAGAAAAGGGTAGTGTCTTTGGAGTGCCATCAGCCATAGAAAAAGGGAGATGTTGCCTTTCATTGGCTGGCTTTGAAGCACGCACTGTGCAACTATTTTCAGATCATGTTTATTCCATTATTTATATGTGAGCTATAAACTGGAACAATAGATTGGAATATCTTATTTCTGTCTGTTGAGAACATCTTCCATTTAACTTCTTTTTTAAATCCCTTATGAGTATGTAAATAACAAACTGACTCAATAAAATCTGTTATGTGCCAAAAATAAATAAATATCAATATCTATCTATCTATCTATCTATCTATCTATCTATCTATCTATCTATATCATGCCACTCCCCTCTGGCCTGTAGAGTCTCTGCTGAAAAATCAGCTGATAATCTTATGGGGATTCCCTTGTATGTTATTTGTTGCTTTTCCCTTGTTGCTTTTAATATTTTCTCTTTGTCTTTAGTTTTTGTGAGTTTGATTAATATGTGTCTCGGCATGTTCCTCCTTGGGTTTATGCTGTATGGGACTCTCTGCACTTCCTGGACTTGAGCAAGTGTTTCCTTTCCCATGTTAGGGACGTTTTCGGCTATAATCCTTACAAATATTTTCTCAGGCCCTTTCTCCCTCTCTTCTCCTTCTGGGACCTCTAGAATGCATTGGTACATTCAGTGTTGTCCCAGAGGTCTGAGACTGTCCTCATTTCTTTCCATTCTTTTTATTCTGTTCTGCAGCAGTGATTTCCACCACTCTGTCTTCCAGATCACTTATTTGTTCTTCTGCCTCATTTATTCTGCTATTGATTCCTTCTAGTGTATTTTTCATTTCAGTTATTGTATTGTTCCTCTCTGTTTGTTCTTGTAGCTCTTTGTTAAACATTTCTTATCTTCTCATTCTGTGTCTCCATTCTTTTTCTGAGATCTTAGATATCTTTACTATCATTAGTCTGAATTCTTTTTCAGGTAGATTGTCTATCTCCACTTCACTTAGTTATTCTTCTGGGTTTTTACCTCGTTCCTTCATCTGGAACATGTTTCTCTGCCATCTCATTTTACCTAACTTTCTGTGTTTCTGATCTCCTTTCCACAGGCTGCAGGATCATAGTTCCTCTTGCTTCTGCTGTCTGCCCCCTGGTGGGTGAGGTTGGTCCAGGGGCTTGTGTAAGCTTCCTGGTGGGAGGGACTGGTGTGCCTGCCCACTGGTGGGTGGATCTGGGTCTTGTCCCTCTGATGGACAGGGCTATGTCAAGTGATGTGTTTAGAGGTGGCTGTTAGCTAAGTACATCTTTAGGCAGCCTGTTTGATGATGCGTGGGGCTGTGTTCCCCCCCTTCCTTGCTGTTTGGGCTCAGGCGTCCCAGCAGTGGAGTCTGCAGACTATTGACTTGGGCCAGGTCTCAGTGCCAAAATGGTGACCTCCAAGAGAGCTCATGATGATTGATATTCCCTGGGGCCAAGCCACCAGTGTCCTTCCCCCCTCAGTGAGCCACAGCCAACCCCTGTCTCCCCAGGAGACCCTCCAAGACACACAGGTATGTCTGGCAGAGGCTTCTATGGAGTCACTGCTTTGTGCTGTGTCCCAGTGCACATGAAATCTTGTGTGTGCCCTCTGAGAGTGGAGTCTCTGTTTCCCCCAGTCCTGTGGAGCTCCTGCATTTAAGCCCCACTGGACTACAAAGCCAAATGGTCTCAGGGTTCCTCCTCCCAATGCCAGATCCTCAGGCTGGGGAGCCTTACATGGGGCTCAGAACTCTCACTCCTGTGAGAGAACATCTGCAATATAATTATTTTCCAGTTTGTGGGTTGCCCACTTGGCAGGTATAGGATTTGATTATATTGCAAAAGCACCCCCTACTGTCTCGTTGTGACTTCTTCTTTGTCTTTGGATGTAAAATATCTTTGTTGGTAGGTTCTAGTCTTTTTTGTTGATGGTTGTTCAGCAGCTAGTTGTGATTTTGGTGTTTTCATAAGAAGAGGTGAGCTTAAGTCCTTCTACTCTCCCATCTTGTCCAGAATCAAGGGGCTGCTTTTAGTTTGGATGCTTGCTGCCTCTTTCCTCAGTGTGTGCTGGCCATTGTCTCCTTGATAGGTGGTATGCAGGTGCGGCGGCCTGTGCACTCTCCCAGTACGGCAGGGGCAGCAATTGGCACCCACTCACAGGTCTCCCAGCCATGGCAGCGGCCCACGCACTCCCAGGACAGCAGGAGCAGTGCTTGGCGCCTGCTCCTGTCTCTTAGTGGTGGCGACAGGCCGTGCACTCTCAGGATAGCAGAGGAAGCAGTTAGTGCCTGCTGCTGCCCATGTGTGCTCCTACAGGTCTTTTGCCTCCTTAGGTAGGTTTATACCTAGGTATTTTATTCTTTTTGATGCGATGGTAAATGGGATTGTTTCCTTAATTTCTCTTTCTGATCTTTCGTTGTCAGTGTATATTTATATGATTTCAATCTTAAATTTATTGAGGCTTGCTTTGTGGCCTAACATAATCTATCCTGGAGAATATTCCGTGTGCACTTGAAAAGAATGTGTATTCTGCTGCTGTTTGATGGAATGCTCTATAAATGTCTATTAGATATATCTGACTAATGTGTGATTTAAAGTGCAGTATTTCTTTATGGATTTTCTGTCTGGATGATGTATCCTTTAATGAAAGTGGGATATTGAACTCCCCTACTATTTTTGTACTGCTTATATATTACTCCTTTCATGTATGTTAACACTGAATTTATATATTTAGGTGCTCCTATGTTAGCTGCATAAATATTTACTGATGTTTTGTTCTACTGATAAATTGAACCCTTTATCATTATATGATGACCTTCTTTGTTTCCTGTTAGTCTTTGACTTAAAGTCTGTTTTGTCTAATGTAAATTTAGCTACCTTGTCTTCTTTTGATTTCCATTTGTTTGGAATATCTTTTCCAATCCTTTCACTTTCAGTCTATGTGTATCCTTAAAGCTGAAGTGAGGTTTTGCTTGTTTGTTTGTTTTTTGTTGTTTTTGTGTGTGTGTGGGGGGGTTGTTTTGTTTGTTTGTTTTGGCTGTGCCTCACAGCTTGTGGGATGTTAGTTCCCCAGCCGGGGATTGAATCCATGCCCTCAGCAGTGAGAGCATGGCATCCTAACCACTGGACCACCAGGGAATTCCCTGAAGTGAGTTTCTTGTAGGCAGCATATAGTTGGGTCTTGGTTTTTTTCATCCTTTTTTTGTTTTTGGTTTTGTTTGTTTTATCCATTCAGCTACTTTGTCTTTTGATATGAGAATATAGCCCATTTACATGTAATGATTGATAGAAATGGACTTGATATTGCTATTTTGTTGTTTTTCTGGTTGTTCTGCAACTGCTTTTTCTTTTGATCCTCTCTTGATTTCTTCCTTTGCGATTTAATGATTTTCTGTAGTGGTATTCTTAAAGTCATTTCTCTTTATCTTTTGTGCATCTACTATAGGTTTTGCTTTGTGATTACCATGATGCTTACGTAAAATATAAGTCTATTTTAAGCTGATAACATAACTTTGAAGCTCTACATTTTTACACTCCCCCACCCACATTTTTGTCACAATTTGTCTTTTTATGTTGTGTAACCATTAACAAATTATTGAGGTTATTATTAATACTTTGGTCTTTTAATCCTTATAGTAGAATTATAAGTGACTTACCCATCAATGTTATAACTTTACAGTATTCTGAGTTGAACTATATAGTTACTTTTACCAGTGAGTTTTATGCCTTCTTATGTTTCTCATTACTAATTAGGATCACTTAATTCCAGCTTGAAGAACATTTCAATATGTCTTGTAAGGCCAGGCCAGTGGTGATAAACTCCTTTAGCTTTTGTTTGTCTGGAAAACTCTCTCTCCAAATCTGAAGGATATTTTTGCCAGAGTATTCTCCATTGGCAGCATTTTCTTCCTTTCGTTTCCTTCTTTCTTTCCTTCTTTCTTTCCTTCTTTCTTTCCTTCTTTCTCTTTCTTCCTTCCTTCCTTCCTTTTCTTTCTTCCTTTCTTTCTTTCTTCTACTTTGAAAATATTCTGCCACTCACTTCTGTCCTGCAAAATCCCTGCTAAAACATCCATTGATGGTCTTATGGGGGTACATATACAACTTGTTGCATGAAACAAGTTGCTTTTCTCTTGCTGCTTTTAAGATACTTTCCTTTTCTTTATCCTTTGGCAGTTTAATTATAATGTGCCTTGAATGGGTCTCTCCGAATCCTCTTTATTTGAAACACTCTGACATTCACAGATCTGTAAGTCTGTTCCCTTCCCCAGATCAGGGAAGTTATCAGCCAATATCTTTAAAAATAAGCTTTCTCTCTCTCTCTCTCTCCCCCCCTCTTTCTCTCTCTCTCCCTCTCCCTCTCCCCCTCCCCCCCCCCCCCTCCTTCTAGGATCCCTTTAATGAATATAATTGTGCTATGATGGTATCCCATAAGACCCTTATGATATCTTCACCTTCTTCATACTTTTTGGGTTTTGCCTCTCTGGATGAATTCCATTGCCCTGTCTTTAAGTTCACTGATCCTTTCTTCCACTTGCTCTAATCTGCTCTTGAATCCCTCTATTGAATTTTTTAGTTCAATTTATATTTTTCAGCTCTGTGATTTGTTTTGTGCTTTTCTGCATTTTCTCTCCCATTTTTGAAATTATCGTTTTGTTGTGCATTGCTGTCTGACCACAGTTAGCATCTTTATGACTGTTATTTTGAATTCCATCAGGTACTTTACTCTTCTCCATTTCATTAAGACCTTTTTCTAGAGATTATCTTCTTTTGTTCAGAACATACTCCTCTATTTCTTCATTTTCCTTGATTCTTTATGTTGATTTCTGATAAAACAGCCACCTCTCCCAGTCTTGACAGAATGGTCTTGTGTAGGAGATAAACCTCATCTATCAGCCTGACCCCAGCTCCTGGTTCTATCAAACCTCTGTGATCTTCCAAGCTGCCTTCTTTGTTCTGAATGGCTCCCAGTACTTGAGGGTCTACCAAGATCTGCCAATGTCCTAAAGTGGAGGATCTCAGCCAGAACCTAGATACAGACTGATCAGAAGGTAGACCCTTAGGCGGCAGCTGGGAAAGTTTTTAGTTAAGCCCCTTCTAGGGAGAAACTGGGAGATAAGAATTTTTGCCTGCTCCCTCTGCTCTAGGCCCGCATATATAGATGCAGGGGTCAAGGGGTGCTTCTGTGCCCATTAAGAACTGCTTTTTTGTTTGCTACTATCCTGTAGGACTCATGAATGCAAGCCCTGTTAGCTATCAGAGCCAGGCAATCTAAGGGTCCATCCCACAGGCAGCAGCACAAAAGCTGGGCACAGATACGTGTATAAGCTCCTTCCATGGTGACAGTGGCAACTTTGAGGGGCTATAGGGAGAGGCTAGAGCAGAGGGGGTGTCCGACAGTTTCCTGTCTCCAGGAAACATAGCTAGTGCCTAGATGTGTCCTAAAGTAGAAGCCTGACCCTAAGGCAGCAGCTTTCAAAGTATGCACATACACTCCTTTCAGAGAAAGATTGGGAAACTGGTGATTTTTGCCCGCTTTTGCCACACAGAGCCCAGGGGGTATAGCCACAGCAAGTGCTCACACACCCATTAACAACTGCTCCTTTGTTTGCTATAGTCTTGTGGGTGCAAGCCTGATTGGCTTTCAGAGCTAGGTGTTTTGGAGGACCCACTCCTCAGGTGAGAATCCTTAAAGTTGGGACACCAGAAGGGAGGTTCAAACCCTTTACTCCTCAGGGAGAAGCTGGAAGTTGGGAGTTTCTACCTGACTGTATGGTATTGTGCTGGGGGTGGGGTTTATGGTGAGTAGTGTCTCAGCCTTCCCTATCCATTTCAATGTGGGTTTTGTTCATTCACCAGTGTATTAAGAGTCATTCAGCTAGTTTCTAAATTTCTTTCAGAGTTGATTGCTCTGCGTGTCCATGGGAGAAGAGTTCAGGTACCTCTTTTGTCACCATCTTTTTTGACCCTAACACCTGATAACTTCTTAAAAATACCAATGCCTGGGCCTCAATCCCAGATTCTCATTTAATTGGTCTAGGGCAGGGACCTAGCACTGACAATTGTAAATTGCCCCAGATGATTCTCTTGTGCCATCAGGCTTGAGGCCCCCACTCTGAGTGCTACTGTAGCTAATCCTCAACTGTTTTGATCAAATCTTCCTGGATCCCTAATCTCCAGTGGGGACTTCCCATCAAGGAAAAGGAATACCGTTGCTTAGCAGGGCCCACATTATTTCTGAGGTTCCACTTAACTAACAGTGGGAATAAAATATTATCGTGTGCTTATGCATTGCAAGAACATGATTTTAGATCCTTTTCCACATCAGTTACTAGAAAGAGGAATCAAATAGTACACTGGGCATCTTCAAAAGCCACCTCTCACCTTAGATGAAACCTGAAGCTTGTCAGCATCAGGACTTTCAGCCCCTGGGACAAAGATGTAACTCTATTGTCAGTAATCCTGACAGTCTTAGAGAATTTAAGAATTGGCCCAAGAGCAACAGCTATTAGAATTCAAGTCCTATAAAACATGAACTATAGCTAGAGGAATGCACTTTGCAATGATTCAAATTTCTCAAATATAACAGGAATTAACTTGCTAAGTGAGGCAAACAATGCTTCACACATAGCAGACACAAACATTTAAAATTAATACTGAAGTTGCTCAATTGCAGCAGGTGTTGAATTTCAAAATCTTCTTTGGATAACAAGATTAGCATGCATTGCAGTGCTAAGTGAACACTTGCTCCAATAATTATACTGTAATTACTTGCACTGCTGTACTAATTTTTGAAGTAAATTTCAAAAAAACCTTCATTTCCCTAAACTTGCTGTCTGAATTATACTCAACCTGGGATACGTGATCACCTGTCAGTCCTGGAAGAACTGGGAAGAAAAAGTGTCCATTCTAGAGTCATAGGTTAAACTACTCCATGAAATCTATCCTTTTCTCCTGGATACTTTTTTACTGCTAGATTTTTTTCCTTGAATGAATAAACACATGTATATTGAGCACCAACATGCTAGATGCTGTTTAGGATTTCAGCTAGTGATGGTCAGAGCTTGAATTTAAGCTCTGCTACTTGTTAGTGACAAGTATATGGATGAAGCTATTTTCATATTCTAATGTTCCTCAACTGCAAAATGAGGACTAACTCAAAGGGCTGTGAATATTATGAGATAATATATGCAGTGTACCTGGCCGTAATAATGCCTGTATCACTGAGTTCTCACAACTCTGGGACAAGGTGGTACTACCTCTTGGCAAACGTGTGATCAAAGGAACTGAGAGGTCAGGACCTAGATATTTTCCCCTACAGAACTTCTATTTCCGTTGTATATTATCTTCTAGAAATGGGGAAACTGTCTCTACAAAGTCAAAAAGCTACTAGCTCTGGTGTTTTGGCAGCATGAAGAATCTGAGAGTACTGAAGAGAAACTCAGTGGACAACACTGTAGTTTTACACAGTATAAGCACGTTGTATCATTTGCTTTTGATGGGGAATCCTTTTGATCAGCTGGACCGCCTTTAACTACTTGCTCACTGCCTCCATCATTCCCTATCAGAAGAGTTAATATGTAACAATATCATCAAATGTACACTGGAAAACAGTGTGAGGTAACTCACTGACTAGAATGGCATACTGTTCATTGGTGTTCCTCTTAAAGAGTCCAAGGCTTGGTGCCGAACCAAACATATATACACTTTATTGGAATATATTAAACAAATGAAGTATTTAAAATCTGGCACTCCCAAAACAAAGAGTTCCTCAAAATGCTAACGGACCAGTCTCCTGTATTTTTTGGTTGGTTAACACTCCTTTAGAGAAGCAGTACTCTTTTAACAGATTCTTCCCAATTGTCCTTATTTCTATTTTAGACTCTGTGGCTCCTGAAGTAAAGTTCTACTTCCACCAGCAAAGCAAGTTCCAGACAAAACATTAAGAAACCCGCCAAAACCATGGCTCATGCTGTTCTTCCTGGGATTTCTTGACTTGTGAATGCTCCAGCCAGACCCAGAAGCGGAGGTTGGTGTACCACCACTAGACGGTTAGACCTAAGCAGCAAAATCAGTTTTTTGCCACCCAAGGCAAGCACTGCGCTTCAGCAAGTCTTCCCAACAGTGCAGATACGATTAATGTTAAAGTCACAGGCAGGCTGCCTCCTTTCCTAATGTAGTATCTCTCTGCTAATTGATTCTTTGTATCTTCCAAGTTACTGGCTATCTTAAAGATAAAGAGGAGTAAACCTAGCAAATGGCTACATTTAGTCACATTTATTGAGCGCCTTCCATGCACCAGGTACCTAATATATGTCTGGGATAAGACACAGTCCCTGCAATCTTAATAGATTATGACAGAAATGGGTTGCCTGGACTTGCTGGAGAGGATGGGGATGTCTATCAATCAATCAAGATTTTTGGTTACAAACACTGGCAAAAGGAATTTATTGGCAGGATCAAAGGGAAACCACAGAATCAATGGGAGCCTAGAGAATCAGTTCAGATAACTGGTACCCCAGGGAAGGTCATGTTGGTAGAAACATCACCTCCAACCCCTGCATGATAGCTTGAATTAAGATACAAAACCTAGGGACAGTGTTCAAGCAGGAGAGCTTATGTTAGAGACTCACCCCATGGCACCAGAAACTAGAGATTGTTACACCCAGAATGTCAGAAAAGATAAGAAAAAGGTCACTCCTCCTTTAGAAAGAAATTCAACAACAGACAAAAACGATTCCAATCAACAGGAGGCTGATGGATACACTCAGTATAAACACATCAGGGTAAACCACGTGGGTTAACTTTTCCATTCTGCTATGTATCAGTAAAGAATAGACACCTTAGAAAATTCTTCCTATAGCCTTTGAAACTGATTTTTTATATATTTTTCCCCTTAGTTTTTCAACACTCTTAATTCAGCAGGCTGCTAGGTTAATTTTTACAAGGTGTAGTGTTCATTCAATATTGGAATTTATATTGAGTGATTAAAGTCTGATGTCTTTTTCCAGATCTCCATTTAAAATGTAAGCTAAAGGACAGAGGGAAAAAATAACTTCCCTTATATCATGTAAATTAGCCCTTAAACCTACGGGCGATGATTCATTTTTTAAACTAATGTTGATGAACCAGAAACGTATTATTTCCCCCTCCCAATCTTCACAGCAGAGAATGTTTGTGGAATGAGATGCTTTTAATAACTGAACTTGCCAGCTGACATAAAGGCTAAAATTAACATTTTAAACCATACCTATCACTTTGTAGACGAAGTATACTGCACTCAATTTAGCACAGCTAGCCCCAAACCCTAAGACCTTCCATCCTTCTCCCAAGTCAAAGTCCTTTGCTGTTACTGAGTTTGTGTGGTCACACAACCAACCTTAATAGCTAACATTTTAACAGTACCTTACTATAGTGGTGGACTTGAAGTGACTATTTTACATGTTATTAACTAATTAGATCCTCATAAAACTCCTGAGGTTAGTCATATTATTGTCTCCATTTTTTTTTCAGATGAAGAAATCAAAGTACAGTCAAGTGAGTGTTGCAGCAAACACCTGGACTTGTGAAGATGGGATCTGAGAGGCTCTAGATCAATCCCTTCCATATAAATGCAGGGTAACGCTGGAAACGGACCGGTAAGAACACAAATCCCTGCCTCTTCCATCTTCTGTTCCGTGTGATTAAGGGGCAAGATTTTACACCTGAGATTTGGCCATTTATAAAATTAGAAAAATGCTGTCTACTTCATGAGATAATAGGCTAGTCCTTCTCAAACTTTCTTCTACAGGGTAAACATCGTCCTAGGGTTTCCATTTTTAAGAAATGAGATTTTTTTTCATGTGAGAATTTTTTTTCTGCAATCTTACAAGGTTTTTTAAGAGGTACATGTTAAAAAAAATTCTATGTCTTCCAGCCCGATCTTAAACAATATTATTGTTTCTTAAACAATAAGAGAATATATTCTGTGTAGTGAGTGTCTGGACAATTTACGCTTTTGTGTTTATGCTAACTGCCCAGCAGAGGTCTCAACCAGACAAGCTACAACAACAGTAGCCTGAAAGCATTGTACCACGCCACTCTCAGGCAAACTTTAAAGAGACAACTCATCCTCAGTGGTCCAACCAAGCTTAAAAAGCTGTGGGTGGATAAAATCATGGCATTTGCATCCAAATACTTATCTGGCGTCTCACAATAATATGAAATCCTGACAGCTAAGAGAACTGCCTGAATGTTAAACCTGAGACACAATGTCAGCTCTTTGTTTCAGCTCAATTTCCCCAATTAATGATCTCAAAGCAATAGCTAAGCTGCTCCCTAACTAGCACAGTAGGAAATTTGTTTCTTAATAGTATGTAATTTTAAACAAGTTTATATTATGAAACAAACATGAATATAGAATGCGATGAAAACTTCAAGTAATTTTACAAATGTCTTTACATACATATTTCCCCTAAATGTTGCATCAATAATGTTGTTTACAAATGAGCTTTATTTTATCAATAAGAACAAAGCTGGATTCAGGTCTTCTAACACCTGGTCCAGTGATCAGTCTACTTTTTTACTATCTAATACTAAAATAAAAATTTAGCCATTACTATATAATTATATAACCTTAAAACTTGTAATTTATTCTAAATTTTGTCCTAAGGGAAAAAAAAAACTGAGTTACTTAATACTCTTAACATACTTACTCATAAGTAACGTAAAAATAAGAAAACATGAAGTATAAAGTATACATTTCTCTTTAAATGTATCTCCTACTTCTTAGTATGTGTGAGCAAACCTCATACCTTTTGTTTAGTACTTTTAAATAATAAATACGTAGGCACTTACTTCAGAAACAATTTTATGTGCAAATAATCTATAATGTGCTACCCATACGTCCAATTTTCCACAACCAATTAAGGAGTTTTTAAAAAGAAAACCACACAAAAAATTTTAATAGGTACTGGACTCCTAGAAAAATAAAGCTTATTCTACTAGGAATCTCAACTTAGAAGTGAGTATTCTCCAAAGTAGAAGTGAGTATTCTCCAAAGTAGAAATTATATAGTGCCATTTCAGGAACAGACTATTCCACTCACCCCCAACATCCACAAATGCCTATCATAATAGTTAAAACCAGGTCAAAACGGTCCAACATAATTAGGCTTCAATATATTAGACCATTATGTTCTTCTAAGAAGCTTATAAACCAAAACCAGAATTACTAAAATCAAAAGAAATTACTAGAGGTTAATTATCATACAGACTGTTTGTTAGTTCCTTGCTGTATCCCTTCTAGAAAAGGAATATTTTACTGCAATGAAAATTTTATTTTATATATTACTCGTCATGAATTTGTCATTATCACATAAATGCTGCCTAGTGCCATTAACCAAATGGCATGACCATTTTATGTCTACAATTCACTTCTGTATTTACAAACATAATTTTCATGACTTATAAAAGTGTATCTATCTCTCAGTGAAGGCTTAACACTGAGATGCAATCTAGCATCCATATCTGCTGTTCTGCAGATAGCAATGTAGGAAGGAAGTACTTTAATCCCCTTTCATATGAGTGACCTTATATGGAAAAAAAAAAAATCAATAATTTACAAGTCTCCAAAGGAGATTTCCAGATGCACTTATAGAAATGGTTACAGACAGTAAGAGTTCTAAGAAACATCTTCCATGTCCACATCCTGTTGTAATTTCTGTACCATTCTGTCTTCCAGCTGCTTTCCTTTGCCTTTATTTAAAAAAAAAAAAAAAAAGGAAAGAAATTAAACTCTTGACAAAGAGCTGGGATGTGAACCCTGGCCACCTTGAACCAGGGTCTCTGCTCTTAACACTGTACTACCTACCTCAGAGGGTTACCTAAAAACTTGGATAACAATGGTTCATTCCTATTGTTTTCGGGGTGTCTGTCAGTCCATATCATCTATCTATATGTGAAACAATGCTCCAGGATTTTGCCTGTCTATCTTTTTAAAATTTGGTACAAAAACAACCTAGCTAGGACTTTTGCATAAATCTACCCAATATGTGGTTATAGGATTTGACTTTACTAAGGTTTAGGCATAGCTAAATCTCACCAAAATTTCTCTCCTTTTAACAGATTGTACTTGGCACCAGCTGAGTAAAAAGAGTGGTTTCCTAGCATCTCACAAAAGAAATTATGCACACAAGCAACTGCCCAAGTGAGTGCCTAACTGTAAGTTACATAAGCACAAGGAGGGTTTTTAATACAAAACCGTAGTTCTCAAACTGAAGTATCACTCACCTGGAGAGCTACTAAAGAACAGAGGTCCAAACTCAAGGGGCTTGGACCTCTATGTGTACATACTAAGTCCCCCAAGTAACTCCCACACCAAATGAAGTTTGAGAGCTACTAATATAAAACATTATCCTTTAATCAAAACAGGTATGAGGCAAAATCATCTATTAAATTATTACTCAAATGTTTTGATTAACTTGGATTTTGTGGAAGCTAGGATTTTACGAAGGGAGAAAAGAAACACCATATGCAATAAATCGACTGGAACTGGGAAGCACACTGAATAAATTACTTTTATAAATAGTCATATCATAGATGAGGGAGAACATTTACATGAAAAGATTCAACCTTAAAAAGCTGGTTGGTGCCCAATCACATGGACCACAACAATCCAGATTCTTCACTTCGCTACTTAAGGCAGAGAGCTCCTGCATGATGCAGTACTTACCTGCAAGAGGGGCCCGGATAAGATGGATGTTTTGCTTCACTTCTTTAATGTCCTGAACTTTCTGTAGTTCTTTATTTTTCTTCAACCTAGGATCAAACACATTAAGGCCAAAATTTCAGTTACTAAAACCTCTTTAAAAGACATTAATAATTCCTAGTTTTTAAAACTTGTATTAAGTTAGCCACACAAATGAGCAATGGGAACACAATTCATTTATTGTTCCTAATTAGCTTAAACATGATTCCTGCACTCCCAATTTGTTCATTCACTGTATTCCTAGCACCCAGTCGGGAATAAAACAGGGGTTGAAAAGATATTTGCTCAGTGCATGAAGGGATGTGACTGAAACAAAGAATTAACAAGTCTCAGAGATTACACAGAGTTAAGAATCTCTAATTATTAAAGTGTCTGTGTTCTCTATTTGAGGAGAAAGATTTGTAGTCTCTGTGTTAGTTAATTTTTTAAATCATTCAGTAATTACAAGAGCACAAAACACAAGACATTCAACAAAAAAAGCTAACAGACTAGTTCTCAAGCATTTGGGTCCTTTTTTGTAATATGCTTTAAAAAAAAAAAAATTTTAAAGCCAGAAAGCTGTTGACGCATGCTTTTCTATGACTTTTATGGTGACTAGATCAGAAGCGATGCCCCTTCTAAAGAAACAAACAGTCAATTCCAAGCTGGGGCAGGGAAAATCTCATTAGCCATAAAGCAAGAAAGGACTCAAAGAATGGTGAGGAACTGTCAAAATGACACACAGCCTGCCTAAAGGAATTCTCACTGGCCAACTTGGGGTACTCAGAACATCAAAATAATGACAAAGAATTATAACTCATTGAATACAATAAGAATTAATGAATACACAGATATGATGTGAATAAATGAATAAAAGAATAAAGTTTGGAACTGGGGAAAAAGGAAAATGCTCTTTCTTAGATAAGAAGGTCAACTAATAAACGGTGAAGAAATGCTGAAATCAGAAAAATCACCATTTGGCAACAATCACAGTAGTAAAAGATTCAGGCAGAACTCTAATGGATGCGAAAACCAGTAGGTATCAGTGTGAGGAGTAACAGGCTCTTTGCTGAGTCTCAATGTGTCTCCCTCAAGATATGTACTGATTAAAAAGGGGGAAAAACAGTAACTTTCCAGTGGAGAAAACTGGCAGACACTACTTTAACCAAGCAATGAAAGTTAACATCACCAGTAAGGGACAACAGGTGCCTCTGCTGGGGTGCTTAAGGGGGACACACTTCTATGATGTTCTGGCCAAAGGGACCTGAATCTAATCACGAAGAAAACATCAAACAAAAACCGGGGAACATTCTATGAAATAACTGACCTGTACTCTTCAAACATGCCAATGTCATCTGAGACAAAGGTGAGAAACTGTCTGGATTAAAGGAGCTTGAGGAGATATGACCACTAAATGCAATGCATGATCCAGGATTTTCTGCTGCTATGAAGGACATTTATTGGAACAACAGGTAAATCTAGTAAGGTCTATAGTATTTTATCAGTGTTAATTTTCTGATTTAACTATACTGTGGTTATTAAGAGCATGTTCTTATGCTGTACACCTGAAACCAATGTTGTGTGTCAATTATACCTCAATTTTAAAAACCCAGAGAAAAAGAACATACTATTTTTAGGATATATATATATATATATATATATAAAAGCATACTTAGGAGGAAAAGGCATCATGTCTTCAACTTATTACGCACAGAGTTAAAGTAAATTTGGCAAAATGCTAACAGAATATGCAAGACTTCTTTATACTATCTTGCCAGTTTTTGAAAGTCTGAAGTTACATGAAAATAAAGATATTTAAAAATATTCATACCTGTTCATTATAAATTTAGCCTGGCGTTTCTGTTTGATCTCTTCAACTCTCTTCATTGCATCAACTACAAAAAAATTCATAAACGTTAACAGATTTATGTACATTCAAGCAGGGTGATTCTAACCAACAGGAGCTTTAACAATCACTACTTTACTGTGACTTAGAAGTGGATTAAACTAAACAAAAAACTCACTGCAAAAACAATTCCTATTAAAAAACAATTCCTACTAAAATAGCTGACAAAGGTATGTACCCTTGGCTGATATCACTGCTGACTCTTTCCCACGTTATCATTTCTCTAACTCTTATTTTGTAAAAGCCTTTACTACTACTAAATTTTCCTTGTACTTGAAACCAGTCCAACGCTTTTCAAATTTTATTCTACAGAGAACTTGGATTAATGGCAATGAATCCCATTCTTAGCTTGTCATCTCCGTACATAGACACTACCTTCCTGGTCACAAAAGCCACTTTTTCTTCAAGTGCCTAGGATATGATCTGCACATGATGAATACTGGTAAAATGAACCAGTCAATCACTTTGCCACATTCTTAACCACTAAAATCCAACTGTTTCAGAAAATGTGTAGAGGAGCCTGGGCTATAAGGGAGTTGAGTCCAACTGCTCTAGAATCTGTATCCACACTGTCCAATATAAGATAAATCACATATGTAATTTTAAATTTTCTAGTAGCCACATTTTTTTTAAAAAAGTAAAAAGGAACAGTTTGAAATTAAATTTAAGATACATTTTGTTTAACCCAACATATCCAAAATACTGTCAATTTCAACATGTAATTAATATAAAAAATTATTACTGAGATATTTTATGCTTGTTTTCATACTACGTATTCAAAATCCAGCATGTATTTTATATTTACAGAACACCTCAATTCAGGCTAGTCACATTTTAATTGCTAAGTAGCCCCTGTGGCTAGTGGCTACCATACTAAATAGCAAAATTCCCAATCCAGATTCTTAAAGTGTAGTCTGTGGCTCTGAGTGGGGCAAATGAATGAGACTCTGTGATAATACCTGAACCAATTACTGTCTAAAAGAAACAATAAAATGGAGTACTCAGTAAAATGCACTGAGAGATCAGGGACTGTGTATGCCCTGTTCATCTTTGTATGCTAGAGTCAGTGGTTATTGGTAAAGCATACAACATCTTAGAGAGCACACACTATTTCTCAGGAACAACATAAACATCATGATACCAGCACAGCGGATCTTAGTAACTGAAGAGCCACAGATGACTAAAATATGTACCTCAGTTTCCATATCAAGCTGAATACCCACCAAATAAAAGTAGTTATAGGTAAAAATGGTCTGGAGCTGCTATCTTCAATTAGTAACAAAAAAGAAAACAAAGGCCAAAGTGAAATAAAGCTCAATGGGGTCCAGAAATGCTTTAGGATCTTCCAATAATGTCCCTGCCAAGAGTACCTTTAGGAATCAATTTAATAATCCTATGAAAATTAGCTATGTATGGTATAGATGTTAACCAGACTTATTTTGGTGATCATTTCAACAGTATATACAAATATCAAATCATTGTGCTGTGCACCTGAAACATATATATATCAATTATAATCTCAATTTTAAAAATCCTATTAATCTCTTTAGAAATCCTTGAGTTTGAATCAGTGTTATTTCCTTACTAAATAAACCCAATAAAACCAACTGCTAATCAGAAATTAACTCCTCCTCTAATTACAAAACAGAAGGGAAAGACCTTATTTTTTAAAAAGAGAAAAAAACCAAATAAACAAGCACACCAAGGGGCAGAATACTTAGGCAATTCCCAAATGGGACTCTGATTTTTCCACACAGTTCAGGAAGATAAACAAGGCTTTAGAGGGTGTCAAATGCTACTACAAAGGCCCATAACTTTCCAACTCTTCCTCTGAAGTCTTGTGACTAACTGGTGAAAAGGTGTTGAAAAGTATGCCCTGCCAATAATCCCTTAGAGACCAATAAAGTTGGTAGAATTCTAAGTCTTAGAGACTTCTAGTTAACAAACTACATTACCTCCACACCCAAGACTAGAAATGTCTAAAGGCTGCATAAGCAGGCATGGGGGAAGGAGAAAAGGCAGGGCCAAGGGCCTCAAACACACATAGAGACATAGTGGAATCTGCAAGCTAGCTTAAGGAACTACGTTTTACTACATATGAGACTTTTTCTAAATTAAAGCCTCTGCTTACTTAAATAAGTAAACAAAACAGAGAGATAGGTAGGCAGGTAGGTAAGAATTAAACATTACTGCTTTCAGTTTCAGTAGCCTATAGCTTCACTTTTTACCCAAGTCAAGCACTTAGAAGTTCTCTTAGAAAATCTGTAATTATCACCTTACATGCTGTACTTTTTAACTTTACAGAATCACTAAGTTTTATTAGGTATACAGAAAACAATATTTATATCCCTAAACCAAATTATCTAAACTTGTAAAGTGTGTTAGGTTTTTGTATATTTTAACTATGCCACACTCATCCCCCAAAAGTATTCCACACCTCTATTTTTTTCCCCAGATATTTGAATGTTTTTATATTTCTGTGTAGGCACTTCAAATAATATCAAATTTAATAATTATGTCATTTCTATAATGGATACATCAGCCAATTCTGAAAAGGATTTGGGATAGCTTATTAAAAAACCCCACAAATACAACTGAGCCATTAAAATAAGGATAAAAGTATAAAAGCTAACTGATTAAAAGACGAAATTTAATATTTAAACAACCAACTGATATTAAAGTTATGGTAATATCCCAAACCAGTGTCTCCTGAAAATTCCTGGTAGTCCTTGTGACTTACTGGTTTTATTCCATAGCTCTCGCTGGTATCTGACAGGTTCATTTCTACGTTTTTCAAATTCAAATGAATTATCCTGTAAGAAGAGGAGAAATACGGTTTTAAGAGAGGTAGAAAGGAAGCATGTCTTAAAACTTTTTCTCCTTTTCACAAAAGTTCTAAGTGTTTCAAGCTACGGGCACATATTAAGATTTCCCCCGGGGAGATCCCAGAGCATACAAGTTTTCAAACTTTTTCTCCTTTAAACACCACGATGTACAAGACAGCCCTATTGAAAATGTCTCTCTATGTATGAGTGATTCTCAAAGGGAGGGGAGGGGAGAGGATCACCCCCATCCCTCAGAGGGGCCTATAACAATCACGGGGATTATAAACAAACTAAAAAAGCTTCCCTACTTTCCTGTTCCTAGATGAGACTCACAGCCAGAGAACTTTATATTAGATTCAACCATATGAAATTGCCTTTTCCCATAGATCAAAAAGAGTCAAACACTGAGAACTGCATATGGTTCAACAAAAATACCTAGCATGTTTATATATTTCAATACCTATAAACCTTTGTGTTACAGCACAGAGTTGAAACTACATATCTTCAAATAATGTGGTACTACTCTGCATGACGTAAGCTTCACCCTGAAATTCTTTAGTCCCCTCCAAATGTAGTTGGTATTTTGACAATTAACAATCCTATTTATCTCAAAACATGCAAAATAATTTTGGAAAAACTACAGATATTTCTTAGTTTTCAAATCTATCAGACTCAGGCATATGGAACAGCACTAACTCTGCACTTGGCTATTTCATTTATATACACATGCCTCTGTTCAGATCACAGTAACCTCAGCCATGACAAGGTAACTGGTCACCAGCAAATGACTATGACCCGGCATCCTTTCTTCACTCATACAGTTGCCACCTGTATTTGAGACGCTACATATCTATTTGTCCATAGTGAAAATTACTTTTGTGACAATTATGATTTGGCCTTAACATGTTGTCAAAAAATATTCTTTATGTTCACTGAAGAACCTCAGGTGTCGAGACAGACAGCAAAGGGCTTTGTAGCCACTACTTAGATACTGCCTTTAAGGAGTGGCGAGGTGGGAAAGAGTCATGGGTTTGGGGGAAGAGGAAGTCTGGCGGGAGGGGACAGTTGAAAGCTCTCCCTCCCTCAAAGGTAGCCTGTGCAGCAGCTGCCCCTCATCCCTTTTTAAGGCTCGAGTGCAGATAAGCTTCACCAGGTCCTCACACCAACTCAGTTAACAGCAATTATGATGGTGGGGGCTCGCCTCATGGAACTCCCTCACCCCTGATTCCTCACTATTCCTCCTTACACTGCCATTATGAACTAAGCTCTCTGCTCTCAGACACAGAGTCCTGCTAAAGAAATCAAGAAACTGATAAATGAGTCCATTACAAACCTCATCTGAGCCCTCACTGCTAGTCAAAAACCTTTTAATCTCTTAACCTCCTTTCAAAATCCCTAAGTAGCAATTTCCAACTTCAATCCATCTAAATAATTCTCCCCTTGTTGCAAGAGCTAAAAATACTTTTTCGAGAATAAGAAAAATCACTTCTACAAACTAGATTAGGAATTTTTTTCCTTTTCAGAATTCTACAGATTTATGGTTTTGGGGATCATGTGAGAATGAGATTACCAAACCCAAATGCAAATAAGTCACTCATTAACCGTCCTATAGGAAGCCTTGTTAGAGTTAATTAAATCTCATCTCCCACCCAAAACTTAAAATCTGGAAACTGTAAAAACTACACTGAGAGCTAACCGTACTCACCACTGTGAGCTCTTTACCAGCTGCTTTCCGGAATGCTTTAGTCCACCTGACCTTGCGAGGATTGCGCTTCTTTTTGAAGTTTTTATGACATTTGGATTTACAGAATCTGAACACCTACAAGAAAAGTGTTAAAATAGTGAAAAGTCAATATTAAAAAATTTTATACCATAGGATGTTATCCTACCAGACAAAATATACTATAAGGTCTGAGAAATAACAATGGTTCTCACTCACAACTGCTTCTACTTACTCACAACACCATTTAGAAATGTGTGAGAAATATCACATAAAATGAAAATTGGACTATTTTTTGACTAATAAACATCATCACAACTAAAGATTGAGGGCCCCAAAAATATGGTTAAAAACAACCATTTCTATAGAATAACAGTAAAACCTTACAAATGATCTTGAATTAAGGGAACAGTTTTAAGGAAAGTCATTTATTTAAATCTCTTTGCAATTCAGAATAATTCTCAAAATTCACTTCCTAAATACCTCAAAGGGGGGAGGGGGTTAAAAGTTTCAAACAACCACCCTGAAACTTCCTTTGGTTCTTTCCACCGTTGCAAAAAATGATTTCAAAAAAGCAACTAAAACTGGCTATAGATTTGTTTTCTAAAGTATTTATTCGGAGATCTACTAGGAAGATTCTTCACTACTTTAATTCTTCACTTTCATCCCAAAAGATGTGATCCTTTAATAGTGTTTACAATTTAATGATGATTCAACATGCTCCTGAAATGGCTTATTGGGAATCATTTTATAAGTCTAAAATGCATCATTTTGTTACTCTGTCTTAGAACACATTGAAATTTGTGTGTATTACTAGAGGAAATCCGAAGAGAAAAAGTAATTGAGTTTGTAGATCTTGGCAAAGAAAATTAAGTTGAATTATCATACCTAGAATATGTGACCCATTAAAAAAAAAGGTCAAAATAAGGTATCACCATTTCAAGCTAACATACACACACACACACGCATATATCACAAACCAAAAT
The DNA here is from genome assembly GCF_028021215.1 of Eschrichtius robustus. Lineage (NCBI taxonomy): Eukaryota > Metazoa > Chordata > Mammalia > Artiodactyla > Eschrichtiidae > Eschrichtius > Eschrichtius robustus. The sequence goes on from NC_090824.1 coordinate 117,109,863, forward strand.
ACTTTTCATTTTATATACACTTTGTTCTATGGAGACCTTCAAATAGGTCACTAAACACACTAGGACATAGTTTTCTTAGAAATGGTCAATACTAGATCAATCTGATCTAAGCCCTGACCTCATGGAGAGCCCTCTCCTGGGAGACCTGAGTAAAAGCACGTCTACATCCTTGAATTAATTTCAAACCAACCAGAAAGTAGAACTATTGTAGTCTTCTGGAATAACTCACTATAAAATCATTATTGGTAAAATTTCTTTGAGTATTTTCAGCCAAAGTACTATTACCTTTTTTAAGTAAAAGCCTTCAATGTTTAATACCTACTAGATAACTCCTAAACAAATCCCCATTTCTGAGATAGACCGAATGAGAGGCCTGAACTTGTCCCAGGTCTCCTCGGTTCCAAAGAGAGCCAATGGGAAGTTACAGGCAAGCCTACTTGAACTCCATATCTAACAGACGTCACCTGAAAAGCACAATGAATTATCTGAAGAGACTGGAGTCACTGAGATGGGATGGGGATTCAACAGCCAAGTAAGGAGCAGCTACTATGTGCTGGATGTTGTACTAGATGCAAGAAATACAAGAACAATTAAAACATGACGCCCTACCTTGAGAAGCTTAGTCTAGCAATGTGGTAAAATCTCATCCTGCAAACAAGAGAGATAAAGAACGGACTAGGATATAAACAATGGGATATAGCTATACACAATAGTCAAGTATAAAGTAATATGCAAGTACACATTAAGGAAGTGGTTAAATCTATGGTGGGGTAGGTGGTAAACGATTGTGTGTGAGACAGAGCTTCATAGACTCAAATTTCCCTTTTAATCTAGTCCTCTGGCATCATCCTCAGTCTTCAACATGCACACAAATGATCCACGTGAGCCTCAAAGTTCTTCAGCACCTTCTTATGCCACTAATTCAACAAACATTTACCAAGCACACCTTAAGAGTATGTATATTGGTCCTGTTTGCAAACTATGAAGATATGGAGCAGTAATACACTAATTCTACTCTTAAGCAACTAGCTGAGAGGCATAAGAGGGGAGGTTTCTATGAAAGATGGTCCCAAAAGCTAAGAGCATAAATGCAGAAAGCCTAGTTAGGAGGCTACAAAAGTGACAAGTGCCTAACCTGGAACGAGGGCAGGTGCGCAGAAAGAAAGCTAAGACGCCACGCTCCTTCGCAAAGGCAGAATGGACAGAACCTACAGCTAGGTATAAACGGTGAAAGATTCAAAGGTGACTCGCAGTTTCTAGCAGAACTGTCTAGGTGGATGACAGCATTAACTCAGAGAGCAAAAAGATCTGAGGTCATAAGGAACACTCTTTCAGCAGGCTCACCGTTAGGTACAAACAGGACTTCCCTGTCAAGCAGAAAACTCAGACCTGGAACTAAGGAGATGAAGGTTTCGGAATCATCAGCAAAGAAAAAAATGAGGTACCTGTTCTTCATTAGTGCTTCAGGGCCTCTACTTCTTACTTCCCCAATCAACTCTGTTCTGGATACACTGGTCTTCCCTACAGCAAGCTAGCTCCCAGCTAATTCAACACTATCCTTGCTAGCAATATAGACTTCCTCATCAACTTGAACTTCCACTGTGTCTGCCAGATCAACATCCAGCTCTAGATAGCTCCCACCATCCTTTCTAATTCCCATACCCAGCTGACAAACACTGATGGACAAAAATCATAGTCACGATGACCAAATCATCCACAAAGCCATAATGCCCACTGTGAATTACACCCCAACCTGACAATCATTTCATTCATTGCTACAAATTCTTTGTCATGTTCCTGAGAGCAGGAATTAAAAATCTTTTACATGCTCTTTCAAGTTTCCAAACATAGCTTTGGTCCCACACTTTGGCAAGACCCCTTACTCCTAATTTAGTGAGGTCAATATCTTTCATGTAGAATACAGATATAAGGTGATGAAGTAGGAACTGTAGTGCTTTAGTATGTCAAAATCAACTCACTGAATAAAGATTCCTAGCTCCTCTTCCTCTCTACCCAGAGATTCCAATTCAATAGATCTGGTGGAAACCAGGAATCAGTATTTTCTACAAGTGTCCAGTGATTCAGAAGCAAATACAAGAGAGGTCAAATCCTGAGAAACAATGTGTTAAACAGAGGAATGAGATCCATTCCGGTATGAAAGGCAAATTCATGTATCATTTATAAAGTCTTTCACAAAGAGGCCTTATACAGACGGTCCCCAACTTATGATTGTTCGACTTCATGTTGATGAAAAAGTGATACACATTCAGTGGAAACCGTACTTCAAATTTCGATCTTTCCCCGCTAGCAATGCGGTACAACTCTCTCTGATGCTGGGCAGTGGCAGCGAACCAAAGCTCCCAGTCAGCCATCAGGTCACCAGGGTGAACAACCCAATACACTTACAATCATTCTGTTTCTCTATTTCAGTAGAGTATTTAATAAATTACATGAGATATTCAATACTTTATTATAAAATAGGCTTTGTGTTAGATGATTTTGCCCAACTATACGCTAACGTTCAGTGTTCTGAGCACGTTTAAGGAAGGCTACGCTATATATGATATTCAGTAGGTTAGGTTTTGCATCTTCGCTTACAATAGGTTTATCCTGAAGCAACCATCGAAAGTCGAGGAAAATCTGTATCTTTATGTTTATAGCTTATGCTTACAAAGGCACCTTTTTTATATAGACTTATACTTGTATTTATAGCCTTACCCCAACCCAAGCCTCTATCACCATCTGCTATCCGTCACTTCCTTAAACAGAGAAGTAACTGCTCCCCTCTGTGCCTTTGCTCAAACTGTTCGTTTTCCTTTCACCTAGACTGCCTTCTCCTCACGTTCTTAAGCGAAACGCAAGATCCAGGATAAATGTCACTTCCTTCCTGTGCCTTTCTACAGACGACCCTCTCCAAAACACCTCCAACAGCTTCATAATACGTAACTGTACTATTAAGCCATATGCAACATTTCTATCAACCTCTACAGACTACAGCCGACCCCAAGTCTTATTCATCTGTACAGACGCGGGCCTCAGCAATGATGCCTGACCCGGCATGCGTTCAACGAAGTTTACCAAACTGAAGAACGTGGCCCATGTGCAAAAGTGGGCAAACAGACTCCCAGCCTCCCCGTCGGCGCTGGCTGGAATCGCTCCTCAACCTCATCGCAGCCAGCCTCGCCCAAGGGCGGCCTAGTGACCAGCTCCGGTCGCGACGCCGGCAGGAGAAGCTTCCCCAAGCGGGAGGTCGAGGTCGGAGTCGTTAGCAAAACCAGCCCCAGGTGCCGAAATCCTAGACCAAACGCCACGCAGGCGCAGAGCAACCCCGCGCCGAGCGGGCGCGGCCTCAGCCCGGCGGGAGCGCAGCGGACCATCTCACCTTGCAATCGTTGCGAACGAACATCATGCCGTGGCCTGGGTAAATGGGCCCCGAACAGAAGTAACACTTCTCAATCCGCATGTTGAACGCTCGTGGGGACGCCCCGGCCAACCGCCGCACTTAAGAAGAAGTGACGTAGCCCCGCCACGGGAAGTAATTCTCTTTCTAGTTCTCCCCCCGGAAAAGGCGGTGTTCCTTCGCTCTTTCGGGCCCCTGGAAAGCTAGCCGGACGTGACGGCGCCACCCCGCGGGCGCGCCGGCAAAAGCGCTGCCGTTTGGCGCAGGCGCAGAGTGCGGCCGCCCTCTGGTGAAGTGCGAGGTTCTAACGCAGACTTCTGAACTGGCTGTCCGAGCCCCTGGTTTTCCTCCCTACCGTGTCGTATAACGTCAGCATTTACTCACGTCTTGTAGATCTTGTTTCTGGTTTGTGCTTTTCCCCAGACGGCTCTCCACACGTGGCTCGTCTCGAGGAACTCATTTCTCCGCCTCCCGAGCCCCGCCCGTGATTCCGGTCCCAAGCCGACTTGCCTGATGTCCGCGGCGGGAACCTGCTGCCCCGCGCTGCAGCCGAAGCAGCTGAGCCTCAGGCTCGGAGGACTTAACCGGCAGTGTTTTAAAGACTTGTAGTGGTGTTCGCCACCTTTACTCCCCCACCCCCGCGCTATTTAATTAATATACATATGTGGTTAAAAAAAAAATTTTTTTTTTTTCACGGGAAACTAAGGTTCTCTCCCCAGACCTCCAGTCCTCCTCTCCAGTAGCAGTCACTTCCTTTTATTACCTACCAGAGGTTTTCTGTGCATAGACAAGCATTTGTGTGTACGTGTCTCCACTCCCTCTTCTTGGTAACACTGAAGAGCATCCTGTTCACCCTTTTCTGCATCTTGCTGTCATCTGCCTCCCCTCAATGGGATGTGAGCTCCATGAGGGCAGGGATTTTTGTCGTTTTGTTTACAGCTATACTCCCAGTACCTAGAACAGTTCCTGGCACGTAATTAAGCATCCAATACACATTTTATTATCAGTGAATACTTCCCATTCTCTTCCATAGTTACATAAACGCAATTGTAGGAGGGTATCATCTTAATCGGTCGCCTGTGGATGGACATTTGTTTCGTATCTTGTCTCCTATCTTCAGGAGATAATAAGCATCCTCACTAATAATAAGCATCCTTACTAATTTTTTTTTTTCAAAAGAGAGTTTATTGGTATAGAGTTGCTGGGCCTATAACACTTTTAAAATTTGGTAGATAATACTAAATGCTTTCCGAAAGGTTTTACCAATTAACACTCAACAAGAACAAATAAGATGCCTATTTCACGACGTCTTTGTCGAAGGTGATCTTTGCCAATCTGAGATTAAAAAATTTTTTTTTATTATTATTTTAACTGGCATTTATTTTATTATGAATGGAGTTAGGAATCTTTACGAATGTTTGAAATCTATTTTTTTCTGTGAATTGCCTGTTTATGTCCTTCACGCAGTTTTCTACTGTTGTTGATTTTTAACAGCATTTTACATATTAAGAAAGTTAGAGCTTTGCTCTAACTTTCAGAAATTGTTTCCCAATTTATCAGTATTTTAAATATTGCTTATAGCATTTCTCTGTGCAGGAATGTCTTATTTGTATGTATCCAAATTAATCTTTACTTCTGTGGTTTTGGATTTGGTGTTTTGCTTGAAACTGCATTTCCCTCTTCAAAATTGTTTTTCAAAGATTTTTCTCTATTATTTTTATAGTATCATTTTTCACATTTGAATTTTCAACTAATCTGGAATTTGCTTAAGTATAAATAATAACATAGGATTCCAGTGCGTTTTTTTTTTCCCCCCCAGTACCATAGGTTGAATAAGGGCATTGCTTCCTCCACTAATTCAAAGTATCACTTTTCCATGGGTCTATCTACTTTGTTCAACTGATTTATCTATTTATGTGCCAGTTCCAAAATGTTTAAATTATTGTAATTTTTTAAATAACTGGGTTTACCAGCAGTCCTCCTCTTCCTTCCTTGGCCTTCTTATTCCTTGTTTCTCTAGCTATTCCTTAAAGTTTTTTTTTTTTCTTTTTTAACTTTAGAATCAGTTTGTCTAGTTATAATCTGTGAATACATGTGTTTTCCTTTTATCTGATACTTGCATTTATTTTTCTTTGCTAATCACTTGACATGCAATTCCAGAACAATATTAATAACAAAGGCACACACATCAGAAATTTTAGTAATAAACATTTGCCCAACACTTCATTGGCAACCAAGATACTGAAAATTATTTTACTTTTGTTTGATCTTCTCCCTCTCTCATCCCCCTCAATAATTATAGAAGAGCCTCATCAGTCTTCCCAAGCTCTTTACACAGTTCCTTCCCAACTCTCTCAGTTTTATCCCTTTACTTCAAAAAGAAATTTCCTGTCTTTCTCACCAACGTGATAACCCAGCTTCACTTCTTACCTTCAGTGTCAGGGGCCCTATCCCTTATCTGTGTTCTTAATCCCACACCTTAAGGCTTCATTTGAGACTCTGTTCCCTTCAGCCTATGAGCATACTCAGTGCTTCGCTCTAGGTTGAATAGGTGAGTAGCCAGTCTTAGAAAATGTTTTTCTTTCCAATTATTATAATGGAATACAGAAGAAGGGGTTAACAACAACAACAAACATGTATTTCACGTCCAACAGACTGAACTGAAATCTTGGAAATACTATTCCTTTTTGTTTAGCTTGCTTGAAACTTAATGATTCCTGAATCTGAAGGTGTATGTCTGTCATCATTACTGAAAAATTCTCAGCTATTTTCTTTTCATATATTTCCTCTTCCTCTATGTTCTCCCATTTCTCCTTCTAGAGTTCCTATTAGACATAAGTTGGAGCCTTAATCTTTCCTCTCTCTCTCTTAACCTCCCTCATACCTTATCCCTGTCTGCTGAATTCTGTATAATTTCCTCCAGTCTATCTTCTAGTTCACCAATTTTCTCTTCAACTGTCAAACTTGCCACTTAACTTCTGACCATTACATTCTGAATATCAATGGCCACATTTTTCCATATATGGAAGTCTTTTTCTAAAATTCAAACCAGTCTTGTATCTTTAATAAAGTCTTCTTCTCCCAGATGTTTCCATTCCTTTTATGTTTGTAAGTATGTTAAACATCTTTACTTTATGGTCTCCATCCGATAAGTATATTATTTGAAGTTCTTAAGTGCCATATTGCTGAATTTTGGTTCACTGGCCCTTGCTCATGTTTGGGGCTGAAGGGGGTGAGGAAGGAATGGGTTTTCATTTTAAATAGTGAGCTCACTCTTAGTAGGGTATTTTCTGTAAAAATCCTGTAAGTTCTGGGTGAATATGTTTTCTCTGAAGAGATTCTACTTTGCTTCTCCCAAGAAATCCAGAGGTATTACCAACCACAAATCACTTTATGTTAGTTTATGTACATTTTTTGGCTTAGACATTCCCAGGAAAAAAAAGGGGGCTAATGTAAACTTGAACCTCAAACCTGTGTAAAAGCATACTTATGGTTATAAATGCTCAGGGAAGATTAAGACATAGACCAGGCCCTGGCTTTGTGTGTGTTTGGAGGTAGGGGCCCTCCATCCCAGTGTCCTACCTCCAACAGATCCAAGGCTTTCTCCCATGATGGCATGTAGCCATTAAAACCAAGCACCTAGATTACTGATACTGGCAAAAACCAAACCAAAAGCAAACCACACTCAGTATCAGTTTGTTGTAAGTTCCCTCTGTTGCTGCCATTGTTGTTGCTGCTGTTGTTGTCTGTTTTGTGGAAAAAGAGGGATGGTCTCAAGGTATTTCCCTTACTTTCTTAAGAGATCAACAGTTCATTTAAAAAAATGTTCATTATATTTTATCCAGCATTATCAAGTGTTTTATATTGGGAGAGTCTTCCAGTTCTATACTCACCCATATTGCCAAAAATAGAAGACCTGGAAATACCATATAGAGTTTTCCAGCTTATAAAAAGCCAAGCAAAACATTCTTTAGTGTGCAAAAATAAACAAATGGGACCTAATCAAACTTACAGGCTTTTGCACAGCAAAGGAAACCATAAACAAAATGAAAAGACAACCTACAGGATGGGAGAAAATATTTGTAAATGATGTGACCAACAAGGGATTAATTTCTAAAATATACAGACAGCTCCTACAACTCAATATCAAAAAACCCAAACAACCCAATCCAAAAATGGGCAGAAGATCAGAAGAGACATTTACCTAAAGAAGACATACAGATGGCCAACAGGCACATAAAAAGATGCTCAACATCACTAATTATTAGAGAAATGCAAATCAGAACTACAATGAGGTATCACCTCACACCAGTCAGAATGGCCATCATCAAAAAGTCTACAAATAACAAATGCCGGAGAGGGTGTGGAGAAAAAAATAACCCTCCTACACTGTTGGTAGGAATGTAAATTAGTGCAGCCACTATGGAGAACAGTATGGAAGTTCCTTTAAAAGCTAAAAATAGAGCTACCATACGACCCAGCAATCCCACTCCTGGGCATGTATCCAGAAAAGGCAAAAACTCTAATTCGAAAAGATACTTGCACTCCACTGTTCATTGCAGCACTATTTACAATAGCCAAGACATGGAAGCAACCTAAGTCTCCACTGACAGATAAATGGGTAAAGAAGATGTGGTAATATATATACAATAGAATATTACTCAGCCATAAAAAAGAAAGAAATAATGCCATTTGCAGCAACATGGATGGACCTAGAGATTATCATACTAAGGGAAGTAAGCCAGGCAGACAAAGACAGATACTATATGACTTAAATATGGAGTCTAAAAAATAACACAAATGAACTTATTTGTAAAACAGAAACAGACTCACAGACATAGAAAACAAACTTATGGTTACCAAAGGGGAAAGGAGGAAGGAGGAATAAATTAGGAGTATGTGATTAACAGATACACACTACTATATATAAAATAAACAACGAGGACCTACTATATAGCACAGGGAACTATATTCCATATCTTGTAATAACCTATAATGGAAGAGAATCTGAAAAAGAATATACATATGTATATTGTATATATATACATATATAATGTATGCATAACGTTAGCAAAGAATTACCTTGCTAACACATATTGTAAATCAACTACAGTTCAATTAAAAAAAAAAAAAAAACTCCGTATTGGGAATTCCCTGGCGGTCCAGTGGTTAGAACTCCATGCCTCCACTGTGGGGGGCATGGGTTCGATCCCTGGTCAGGGAACTGAGATCCTGCATGCTACGTGGAGCGGTCAAAACAAAAAGTCCTCGTTGAACATTTCTTCAATAGATTGTTAGCTATCTTGACATCAACTTCAAAACATCAGAATATACTTCTCAGATTTCCTAATTTTTCATAATAAACCAATATGGATTTATTATATGAGAGCATTTCTAAACATTTTTGAAGCGGTTACTTTCAAATTCTATTCCTGTCTTTGAACATTAATAGTGACTCCTGTTTTGAAAACTCTTTCACTTGACCCTGCTGCATCTCAAGTCCTTTATTCAGTCCACCAATAACCATTTGAGTACCTACTGTGTACTAGGCCTTTTCCAGGTAGTGGCAACACAATTTTGAAGAAAACTTCCCAAGCCCCTGTCCTCATGGAGCTTATATCTTAGTGGATGGAGACAAACATACAAATATATTGAGTGGTGATAAGTGACATGTACAAAAACAGAGCAGGATAACAAGGCAGTAGGTGACAATCTGGTTGGGGCCATGAGGGGGATTGACTGCTATTTTATATAAGGTGATCAGTAAAGTCCTTTTGGACAACGTGACATTTGAACTGTCTTAAAGGATGGGAGAGGGAGCCATGCAGATGTATGGAAGACTAGCGTTCCAGGCAGAGGGAACAGCAAATACTCCTGAGGCAGGAACACACTTGACCGCTCCAGGGAGGCCAGTATGCCCGCAGAGGAGTGAGTGGGGTGAACGGTGTGGTAGGAAATAAGGTAAGAGTGTCCATCTCCCCACATATTCCCTCCTCATCCAATCGAGTACTACACCACTGCCAATGCCTCTCGCACCCATCTCTCAGCCCCAGTGTTAGTGCACGCCCTTACCATCCTTGCTTTGCTCACCTGAGGACAGCTAGTACAACATTTCCTGCACTGTAGATGCTACATAAACGTTCGACGATAACGTATTTGAATTATCTTCTCCAGAATACGTTGTCTTGGCTGGTCCCTCATCACGTACCTAATGGAATTTGTGTCTCTGAATGTGGTTTCCTGTAGCATTATGACTTCTGGTTGAAACTTTATTGCGATGGGAAGTGAAGTTATGTTCACATCCAAACTTGACAGGTTAAACCACTGTTTTATTATAAGCTTAATTGGCACAAAGTTCACTGAAGATACACTTCACTTTTACAGAAGCCTGTCAATAGGAAAATACATTGACGCACAAAAAAGTTTATATTGGTACTTCGATATAAATTTAAACAAATGATTTCCAGAGAGAATACAGGTTATTTACGTCAATAATTAAAGGTGGCTCTTGCGTGTGCCAATATCGTGTATATATTTAATTGTGTGTTATGTTTAAGGCCGATGGAATCTGCAGCTAACTTCTCAGTTGGTTCCTAAATAGGCTGGAACATACTGATATTGTCTTCTTTTTAACTATACAAATGAATCATAGAAAATGTTCCCTGATACGTAGCTATAAAATTATTATTTACTCCACTTAAGTCTTATGGCAACTTTAGAAGGCACTGCCTGTGATAATGACCCTGCCCTTGAAATGTCTGGATCTTTTTCTCACCAGGATACACAATTCAAACGCATAGGACTCAATGACGCCTTAGTATTTAAAAAGGTCCTCATTTCAAGGATAGAAATATATAAGATCTTAGTAAACACAGCTAAGTTTCTTAAGGGGATGGTGGGAGGGCAGTGGCAAAAAAAAACAGAGCAGATGCTCAACAAAAAGCCGTTTGAAAATTATCATAAAAGTAATTACTTTCCATCATAGCTGTATTTTTCTAATTACTGTTATGCCAAACATTTGCCACCGCAAAATACATTTATTTTTATTCTTTATTTAAATTATAATGAGTGGTGTTTCTTCCTAAATAGCCATTAAGCTCTTTGGAAATTTTAATCTACTTTACTTAAACTACTTTAATAAGTAAGAATTTTCCCCTTTGATTTTTATAAGCAACTGCCGTGAAGCATATTTTGAAACCACCTCTAAATTTGGTAAAAAGACACTTTGGCAATGTGGAAGAGTACATGACCTTGGAGAGACCCAGCAAGTACGGTAAATGCCCATGATCTCAAGGATAACTACAGGCTACAGAACACTCCGTTTTTCTTATACCGAGCTAGAGTACAAATGTAACTGCTTAAACACAAACATCCATCTTCCACCAAATAGTAAACAGATATTTTATGTAATTATAAGCTAACTCCTTCAATTCCACCAATGTAAAAATAAAATAAGTTGCAAAGATCAACAATATAGAGACTGAGGGTGAAAACAAGATGAGTTGCTCACAAGCTAATTGAAACTGCAGCCTGAGGATGCCAGACCAACATTATAAATATGAAGAAAGAGAAGCTAAATGTTTACTTATCACAAATAACTTCAGCATAAGCACCAGCTATGTTCAGATGGGGCCAGCACATAGGCCAAGTATAAATGCACAGATCACAGTGAACTAAAGCCATAAAAATCTAGTTCCCTGACCCTTCAATCAACCCTTCCGAGCAATGGGAATCCAGCAGGGAGCCAGAAGTCCCCCTTCGGCTGCTTATACAACATTAAGCCACCCCAGGCCTCACCCCCAAGCCCTTTCCCACCAGCAACAGTCACAGTGAGCATATAATTTCTCGATCCAGTTTATCCAAGGTCTACAGATATGGCCAATAGTTTGCCCTATTTCATTTTAAAGAGAATGCTTACATAAATTAATACTCAAAGACATTGAACCATCATTTGTGTATATTCTTATTTAACATTCAAATGGTTTAGATGGCATTTTAGAAGGTCCCCTATGGTGCAAGTAGGGTCTTTAAATTTGGGTTAAACACTGATATTACGTCTAAGATCTTGAATGTGAGACTCCAGGCCTATCTATGTTAAGGCAGGTGACAGTATCTTCAGTCATCCTACATAATAAATGCACTGTTCTGTGGCTACAAAATCCTGAATACTTGAATGATCTACTGCCATGGGCTAAGGTTTTATAAGGCACTTTTGGCTATGTGAAATATTTCCCCTAACTCTCAGGCTGAATCTTAAAGAAATATTTACAAAGCTGCAGAAAAGTAAGTTTAAAACTGGATGCTTTACTGATAGGTCTAACCGGGACGGTGAGAAGCAGTTTGTACACAATGCCCGTTAATTTCTCCCTGTGCCGTGTATCACCGTAGAGCAGGTCACAGACGTGGGCCACCTGAATTACTGTGCAGCTCGCAGGACTCTTCAACAGCCACATGACCCCTTTTCCTTCTCTTCATTCAACTGATCTGCAGAGGTGTGACCGTTGGATCGCACCACGCCTTCGGGAATCCAGGACTTGTCCACACACCGTTCCATTCGCTTCATTATCAGGTCCAGGAGCATCTCGATCGCTTGGTTTATGTTTGTCCCATTGGCAGCGCTAGTTTCAAAGTAGGGGATTCTGGAAGACAGTGACAACTCGGGTAACAACATGAGGAGGGAAAGGACAGTGACCTTTGCTCTTGATAATTCAACTTAGAAAATCGGAAGAATACAAATATACAAGACAACAAAAGCATTTTGCCACACAGGCCACGTTAAAAAGTGAAAAATAAAATAATTGACAATGCATTCCTAACAGATGTAAAACTTCCGGAAGTGTTTACTCCCATTTCACAGACGATTAAACTGCAGCTCAGAAAGATAAAGTAACGTGCCCAATTTCATAATGTTAGAAAGTAGCAGAGCCAGGATTTGAATCCCCAGCTGTTTGATTCTAGTGTAACCAACTTAAACCATAGGCTCCACTGGTTCCAAATATGCATACTTGCATGAGGATTTCCAAAACAGAAAACTCTGTTTCACTTGCTACATACGGAGGAAAAAAAAACAAAGACAAAAAACAAGCTGATATAAGAGAGACATCAGAGGTCCCTGGCTGTATCTGTCAAAGGCTTTGCCACTTGTCAGCTCCAGTGTGTATTCCTGGACCACACACTTGAAGACATTCTGAATTCCACAGCACTTCAGAGTTCCTCAGGTATTATCAATCTTAAGTATGTTTGTTTTGTTATCCCAGGGCCTGAGGTTAGGTGTAATTTTTTAGTAACTCACAAAGCATCATTTCAAAACTGTAAGGCTGCTTTTCACATATTCTTAAGACATCAGGCTTGTCATGGTGGTCACCTTTCATACTTAGAGTCCGTCTTTGCAAGGGGATTAATCAATCACCTGCCAAGTTCTTCCTCCTTCTAAATAAAGGCATGAAAATAGTGATAAAATTGTATTTTCTTCAAACCGTTGATTTCATTCCCACCACTTAGTAAGCAAAAATGCTCTTAGATGTAAAATCTACAAAAGAAAGTTGTTTTAGCACCTCTGGGAGTCCTGCAATTGAATTCAGTAAAATATTCCTTACATTTATAGAGACTTTAACATCCGACTCTATTACAATACTCTTCCTGAAGAATGTCTCTGTTTTCCTGTCTTCTCATAGCATGTTAACACTACATCAATGACTCTGATTACAACTTTGGTTATTCTTTCATTATTTCCTGGCTTCGAGCAGCTTCCACAGGAGAGCTTTTACAGATTTGTTTTAACGTTCTTACTACTTTTACAGATCTTTTCACAACTGTTCTGTTTCCTGTGTCACCAAGAAGCACATTAGGGGCACGTGTGTAGGGATGGAAGGCTGTCTGCCCATTATGATTTCCTCAAGATGTTGCCTTATTATCTGCTCGCTTCCTATGGGAGCTAACAGGCCTTGCAACTGGACTCTACAATCCTCTCCTGTTTGAGTATAGCTCTTAAAAGCCGGTTGAGGAACCATCACTTCATTTGAGGATTTATCTACCTATCTGTGAGTTCTGAAGGACATGGTTGGTCCACTGATTCTACCATGACCATGTTCATAGCCCTTCATATGCTGACTCTAAAATATCTTAATCAGAGAAGGGTCCACTGGGCAAATTACATCATCTCAGTGGTTTTTAAACCTCTTGCCTGGATACCTCTTTGGTTACTGTCAGTCTTTTTTCCCTACATCTTCATCTGGCGCCTTAGCCACAAAATGAAGGTAATACATCTTTCCCATCCCCTTGGTCACATGCAGTACTTCTTTACCAAGTATGAAGAAGACATTCTTTGTGGGGACTGAATAAATACTTATTTATCAAGTACCTATGTTATTGAGCTAAGTCCTGGGGACACTTTGTAATGCTGCCATTTTTACATGAGCTGAATTTTCGATTAAGAATTCTCAAAATTTAAATACTTAGATTTTCTCCATCGTGCTCTTTCTCAATTATACCCATGAAGAATCATTTAATATCTGCAGAACATTTCTTATACTTAAGGAGAAGGCTTGATCATTCTATCACCATTCAGAAAGCTATTGTTTAATGGAAAAGCAACTGAAAAACTCATCTCTCCCTCGAGAATAATGGGCTGAAATTGGAAATACAAAAATAAAAAAGTAGTTGAGCAGTAAACTTCCTCATAAATACTAGTCATAATAGTGTACATCTTACTTTAAAAATTTCCTCAAAGTCAATTAAAAATATCTTTCCAGCTATAGCGTCCTCAGCCTCAATGGATTCCTCAACAGGGTCTCCATTAAGCTATTTCTACTTTCCATAGTTTCTTCCATCTTAGCTCCTGGTAATTACCTCACAATAATTTTTAAGGCATAAATGAGAAAACACAGTTGAAAATACTTTTTAAAAAATGATAAAACCTATGCATGGAAGTTACAGTTTGGAGAATGGTTAAGAGCCATAACCTCTGGAGCCAGCCTGCCGGGATTCAAATCCTAGTACGACTCCTTACCGACTGTGTAGCCCTGGCAAGCTATTAACATCTGTTCCTCAGTTGCCTTATCCATAAAACTAGATCATATCAGTATCTTCCTATTAAGGATTAAATGAGTTAACATTTAAAGCACTTAGAAATGCGTCATTTTTGACAAATGTGTCATTGATAAACATTTCTTATTTCCAACACAGTAAAGGGTTAGGTTACAAAAGTTTGTTTTTAATTTTGTTGTTTAAAACTCAGGACACATAGAAACAATGTCACTGAATCATGGAAAATCATAGCTCCAAGAGACCTCAGCAAGATTATAAACATTAAATTTCCAGACTAGCCCATAAGCATTGATTTAATCCACAATGTAGCTGATATACAGTCCTGCCCTAAATTCTGGTAAATTGAACCATGCTTCCCTACGTCAGAGATGGCTCACTCAGATCTGTCCTAGCCAAAATATTTCATGCTTCAAAGCATGTCTCCCTCCAGTCCTTGTCAAACCATAGGAGCTTCCTTACTGCCCCCAAGTGATCATCACTAAATGCTGAGAGAAAATGGATCTTACTTTACTGATCAATACTGAAGTATAAATGACTGGTGCCTCTAGCAGAACTATGAGTTATTCTCTACTTACTAACTTCAGCAAATATTTAATTGGTAGAATTTCAGGGTATATGAGTGGAGGTGTACATTTTTAAGTCACTCATATTAAAAGAGGTACAGTATTAATAAGATGTAGTTTAGAGTCCTAATTCAAATTCTAGTAACAAACTAAAAATTAAAAATATATTTCCTGGCCATTTGCGAATCTTCAGGTGATGTGACCAGGAGTCAAGTTAACAACCTTAAAATCTTTGGACTAATTATTCAGAGTCTTCTGAGCAATTGGGGCAACATGGTTTTTGTTTCTATAGGAATAAATGAATGCTAGAGATCACTCCTCTCTACTCTCAGTTCTTTGAGCTGCCAGACGAAAAGCAAACTAGATGAGACGCACAGCAAAGACCCTGAATTAAGACTTCTGTTCCAGCATAAAATGATGCCCCAGACACAGAAATGTGCCGTGTGCTCACATTCGAAAATTGGGCTGCTCGGCTTGTCCTAAGGGCACAGGAAGTCTAGTGGATTGAGTCAGTCATATTTTTATGTCCATATCTTCCTGATGTTCACTTTTAGAAGGCATTCGGGCTACTTTATCTGAACAGTTCTCCGTATCTGTAAAGAGGTGTAACAGTGCTTCATGGGGTCTTGATAAGGAGGCAATAAGATAATACACGTAAAGGGCTTAACACAAGCCTAGCATCCGGCAAGTGCTCAATCAGTGTTCATCTAATGGGGTTCTCTTCTTCTCTAAAAATAATATTCTGCTTTTCCTAAAACTTTCTAGGCAAAAATTTAGTAATCTTAGCTTAAATTCAAGAGGATCAATTGTCCCCCTTTTAAGCATAGAGACAGGTGTATTGTTCCTTCTCGCCACATGGTGGTGCTAGAGCAGCATGACTAGGGAGCAGTACCGCCAAACATTTGAAAAAATCCTGTGCAGCTAATTGATATCAATCTGTAAACGAGCACTTAATGACCTTTTGGAACACATGCAGAACACAAATTTTGATGTGCTTTTAATAAATAGATAAATGACAAATTTTTAAGTTAAAACAAATGAGCAAAACGAAAATTAGGGTGGGCATTATCATTTGCAGCTTTTCACCGAGACACCTATATCCAGCTCATGTCATAGGTTAGGACCCACATTTTTAGATGTTTTCGTTTCCATGACTTATTTCTACAACACTAGAAGATCTTAGATCCCAGGAATGAAAGCAAGTGTATTTGGTGATTCTGTCCAATGGTTCTAGATATTTGGCTCACGTGTGGATCCAGAAATTATGAAGGTATTTTTCACTAAAGTAAGAAGCGAGTCTCACTACTTTTCATGGCCTGTTGGCTGGTAAACGAACAAGCGTTTACAGGAAAGAGTGAGTGTATAAACTGTTTCAGCCTGGGAGATAGTGCCCAAATGAAATTCAGGTCCTCTACTGAGTTCTTTGGGGCTCTGGAAATCAGCCTTGTTTGTTTAGTTGCAGCTTACGCGTGTGGTTTTAAAATGTGCCCGATGATACGGCATTAATTTATTTCTTAAATAAGGGTCGGAGGTCAACAAGTTTTCAAAGAATAAAAAACTATTAGAGATCAAGCTATTCATACATTTCATCTAGTTCAGACTAGATAAGACACCGACAGCAGTATGCTGAGCTAAGCCACTTGAAATCCCAGAAATGGTCTGTACTCATATTATTGTTGTAAATCAATGTTTTTAACACATCCTTCATTCAAGAAACCCTTGAGCACCCTTCTCATCACTAGCCAGCAGTCTCCAGTGGGGGAAAAAGTTGTCTTATATTTGCTGCCCCTAAGAATAGATCTTAAAAGCTCTCATCACAAGAAAAAAAAATTGTAACTACATGGGACTTTCCTGGTGGTCCAGTGGTTAAGACTCTGCACTTCCACTGCAGTGGCCACAGGTTCCGCCCCTGGTCTGGGAACTAAGGTCCCACACGCTGCTAGGCGTGGCCAGAAAAAAAAAAAGGAAAAAAAATTGTAACTACATGTGGTGATGGACGTTAACTAAACTTACTGTGGTGATCATATCACAATATATACATAAATCAAATCATTAACTTGTATTCCTAAAACTAATACAATGTTATATATCAATTATATCTCATTTGTTAAAAATTTGCTGACTCTTTCTTTGCACAGCACATGTGAAATACATACTTTCAATTATCATACTTTCATCATATTCATAATGTTCTCTATTTCCCTCGACCCTGAATCAAAAACAAAGGCTTATATTGACAAACTATCTTCTGTGAATAAAGAAGAGGGTAGAAGGATGCTTAGACGCAACCATTTTCACTCACGATAAAGTCCTTTCCCACCCAGTTGTGGCTGGTGCTCCTTTGGTACCAATCCCAGTGTCCCTGCCCAGTCTGTTATCAAAGCTTATGTCATTAACTGTGCAAGAGAAAAAATCCTCCTGGATTTAGCATGGATTTTCCGATGTTAAGTCATTGAGCACATTTCCCTTCTCCAAGCGTGGCACAAGTAGACACCTGCTTCATATTCTGTGCATAATGATTTTGTCCAGCTCTGCTGTCAAGGAAAGTATCTGGCAGCATGCACAGCTCATAGTAACTTGACATCTACACAGGTGGTTCTCAAAGTGTTATCCTCAATCACTAACAGCAGCAGCATCTAGGAATCAGCTAGAAATGTAAAATGTGGGGCTTCATCCCAGACCTACTAAATGAGAAACTCAGTGGCACAGCGTTCAGGTGAAGCTGGAGCACACTAAAGTCTGAGATCCATCAGTATCATCTACGATGAATGTTGTCAATGTTGCATTCTGCTTTCTCTTTTAATACATTTGTCACGGACTTTGTAGCTATTTTTGAAAGTATTTCAGCAACAGTGTGAACTATAATAGTTTTGACTGGCAGAGGTACAAATCTGAATAACCCTCTGTTTTGCTCTCTTCTCCGAGTTCATTGACAATATTGTTCAATATTACATACTGGAAAGCATTATTTTGTAGTTGTTCTAAAAAACTTGACTGGTTTATGGGGCACATCGCTTTGTTGTGTTAGGAAGTGACCTAAGAGCTTCACATTACAATTTAACCAAGTTTTATAGCAAAAAAAAAAAAAAAAAAAAAGGGAATTAGGGGTGAAGGGATTCTTAGTCTACTAAAAATAATTTTTTGAATATTCATCATCATGCATCCAATTCACCCTTTCTATTTTGGGCTGCTGCATGAAGCCCTCATTCTCAGATTTACTTGTCCCAGCAGACACAGATTTATGTTCCATATTTGCACTGTAACATGTTTTTATTAGGTTTGCAAAGTTTTTCTGAGACATAGTCTTTCACTCTCCAAATGCATGTATATTTCAGAGAACCACTTGCAAACCAATGACCCATTTTTATGAACTGAGGAGAGAAGGCAACACGATAGTAACAAAAAAATGCAAATTTATCAGACAACATACAAATGATATGAAGATATGCCATAAACTACTGTTTTCTGACTGTGAGCACATCGATGGACTAACCAACATAGTCCTCTAGTGCATGTGCAACCAATGAAAATATTACGATTATTAAAAATGAAAAAAAGATTTCTGTGAAAATAATCATTAAACATATGTCAAATTTGTGAAATGCACGTGAACCAAATTTCCCCGTTACACTTTCCTCTGAAACTCAGCCTACAGAACTCTATTGTATGCTTCCTAAATCCTAAGGGAAGTCCGTTTCCATCCCTTTCCATTCTTCAATCATTTCAATTATCTTATCTGCTAATCTCTCCTCTCCTTATTTTAACTCAGTTCAGAAACTTTACATTGAGTCCCTCTTATGAAATACTCCCCAGATCTTCCAACCTGGGCACAGAGGGAAGACAATCCCTGTTATCCCCAGATACCCCATATAGTCAGAAAGCAATGCCAGGCTCTTTCATACCAGGCAGGAGATGGAATCCTAAGAACCTGCCCAGAGGAAACAAGCCAAGGGCTGAAGAAGGCCAGAGGGGTAAGAAATCAATCCAGACTCCCCCACAAGGCTTGAGAATGTGCTTGTTTGATCCAGCTAACTCCCCTAGCTGCCTTTTTTTTTTTTTTTGGTATTTGCGAACACACTTCTCAAAAGCATGGTCCACAGTTTCCGTTGCTTCATCACTTACTTCCTCCTCACGCCCTTGCAACACAGCGCCCAGCTTCAACACTTCAGAAGCCTCCGTGGTATTTGATCCCTCCCTCTTTCCTTTCACTCCTTTACACAAGTGCCTCTCACGAGAGGAGGGGGCATATCAGGTGATCAGAATCGCCTGCAGGGCTCTGTCAGCCCCCATTTCAGAATCACCTCCATCAGAGGTTCTCAACCTCCGCTCACAAAAATCACATGGAGAGCTTTTAAAAGATACCAGTGCCCGGCCCCCACTCCCTACCTGTGGTGGCTTTGCAATCTGTCAGCTTGGCTGGATTGAACAACACTTCCCAGAATTCCCTTCCCAGTCAGGGTGGACCACGGAGAGATGCAGCGGGGGGGATGCAGAGGGCGGAAGTGAAGGAGCAGCCCTTCTGCTCATACATCGACGCTTCTCTGCTGGCTCACCTCGTTGGCACAGACCAGTGCCCAGACCTGCCCCCTTTCCACCTTCCCCTAGATCCCCCTTCAGCTTCTCCACCTCCTGGGCCAGGTATGTGTGTTTAGCTCTGTGGCAAAGGGTCTTGGCTTCCGTAGGACACCCACACCGTCCAGGTCAGAAGCAGTAAGAACTGATACAAGTTTCAGTCCATCATTACGGGTCCCAGCTGGTTCTGGCTCTCCGCCACTTCAAATCCATCTTCCCCTCTGACCGCCTGCCCTGTGGGCTCCAGCGTCAGGCACAAAGCAACACTTTACAGAGGCCGCCCAACAGCTCTCCACTCCACCCCACCTGTCATCCCCAGGCTGACCTGGGAAAGTACTCATAACAGCCCTCCATGTTTGAAGGCTTTCAGCAACTTCCTGTGTCCCAGGAGATCAAGTCCACTCTTCTTACCTGGTATTCAAAGCTCTCCAAACTCTGGCTCCTTCCCACCGGGCCAACCTATCCTTCCACTCCCCCCCCACCCCATCCCCCCGGTGTGAACACCATCATTGAGTGCTTTCCCAACTCAATCAGCCCAAGGAAGAACAAAGCAGGGGTCACACAACGAAAAGGGAAAGGGCCTCCTCCGGCCTCCTCGGACCTGCCTAACAACAGAGGCCGCCGGCCTGGTAACGCCCCCTACACACAGCCTACCACCCCACACCACCCCACCTCTCCCTCCCTCTCTCTCTCTCTCTCTCCCCTTCCTTCTCTACCCCACTTGCTGCCTCCCACTTATATTAAGGGTAATTAATACATACACATTTGCATTCTCATTATATTAGAGGCAGAAAGAAAGTAAAGCGCAAATTGTTTTGTAGAGGTGCCCCAGACACTTTAATTAGCAGCGGCTGACCCCTTCTTTCATGTCCAGTTAATGCTGCTGCTACTACGAACCTATTCCCTGAGCTAAAGGAGGAAGACAGTATTTAGTTGATTCTCCAGCACAAAAACACAACTTAAACCAAAGCAGATCTTCACACTCCTCTCCCAGCACAGATATTCCAAAGCCAATAAGACCTTCTTGTCTGAGGGAGCTCTCTACAGCAGCCTAGGAACTGGCTTTGAAATTTCCTCACTGAATATAGAGAATTTCCTTATCCTGGGTGTCTCTTACCTGCATCTTGGAAAGGAGGCCTTACGTAGCTAGGGCATTTGACCTCAAAGCTGTCTTTCTTCAAACACCAAGAGATTGAGAAAAACGGTACTGAAGCGCTGAATGAGGGCCCTGGCCCACTGCTGTTGCTATGGTTCCCATATCATATAATATTAATATGCAAAGTAGGTATTTGACACCTCCCCCCAAGGGCTACATCTGAGTGTTTCAATTTTTTGCTTTTGCCCTTTTTGTTACCCATTCATATGCAAATGTTTGTATTGGAAACTTGCTCTGTAGATTCCTCCACAAAAATACTCACCCATACTTCTCTGCAAGTCCTCTGGCTTCTTCCTCTTTTACTACTCTTTGGTCTTCCAGATCACTCTTATTTCCACATAACACTATATCTGGGTTTTCACAATATGCATGCATTTGTAGCTGGCCTATTAATATAAGAAAATTTATTATAGGTAAGTAATGTAAGTCTATGATCAGTGGAGAATACATGCAAAAGTGCTTTGAAACTGTAAATGGATATACAGATATAAGGAACTGATATAATTCTTTCAAAGCACCAAGACCCTAAGCTATAAAACTAAATGGATGGGGCAGAGATGTAAAACTAATCCTGTCCTCATGCACATACCCCAGCTTATTTATATCGGAGAGGAATGGGAGAATTTGTTCTCTCTCCAAAAGTTATGTACACACACACACACACACACACACACACACACGCATACACATACAACATAGCTGTCTTTCTTATGAAGGCCATTTGAAGAAAAAAAAAACACTTGGAGGATTTACTAGTGCTTATGGCTAATCTTAAAGCTCTGTTTTTCATATATTTTCTCTCCATAGCAATGACATTTTAAAACAAATTGTCTTTCTATAAACTAACCTACTTCCAGCTGAAATGTTCTTCACATTTTTCTATTATCCTAAGGCAGAATCAATTTATCTAAAACAAACAAAATATAGGATCAAATGAAGATAGAAAACCCAGAATAAATAGTAAATGATTCTGTCACCAGAACCAAGAAGCAGGAGACTACAATTCTTACTCCATAGCTGCTATTTCTTTTCACCTGAAAACATGTAAATAGGCAGTAATTTTTAAAAGCAGTTAAATCAAGGGAACTTCAACTAAGCTAAAGAGCTTAATCTCCCAAAGAAGGAAAATAAAGCCTTATTTCTTCCTCATCACACTCCACAATGAAATGAAAGCAACCCAAACTTGCACAATAAGACATCCTCAAAAAATGTATGGCTTAATTTATTTTTTATCATGGTTAACCAGAAAAGTGTTGACATTTTAGTTCCTCATTATAAAGTCACGTTCGCTATATCTTATCATGAGAAAGTCAAGTCGGCAAGTATTTACTGAGCAATAAGGGAGGCCTGATACTTGGTGTAGAATTCAGGGCACTGACTTTTGCCCTCAAGGGACAGTTAGGGGAAACAAGACCTATACAGGCAAGACCAAACTGTGTACCATTTCCAACAACAGCCGCATCCTTTCTTTCCTCCAGGCTGTTAACACATGCTGTCCCCACACCCCTGAATACCCAAACACAACCTTCCTTCAGGGACGCCCAACCCTTCCTTTAAGACTTGCCTCTCAGTTACCTCTACTGTGAAACCTTTCTGGTCTCCAGAGAGACTCTGTGCTCTGTTAACAACATATCTGTTTAGTGTCATGGTTATGAGCATGAACTCAGGACCCACGGTGTCTAAGGTGGAATCCTGGCTCTGCCATTTCCCAGCTGTGTGGCCTTGAGGAAGTTATGTGGCCACCCTGTGCCTCAGTTTCCCCATCTGTAAATGGTGATAATGACGGTACTTACTTCATAGGGTTTAGGTGAGGATTAAATGAGCTAATTCAGCGACTCTTCAGGTAAGGTCCATGGACCAGCAGCCTAACCATCACCTGGGAACTTGTTAGAAATGCAGATTCTCAGGTACCACCCCAGATCTACTGAATCAGGAAGGCTGGGTTTGAGGCCTGGAATCTGTGTTTTAACAAGCCCTCTGGGGGATCTAGATGCATGCTTGCACTTGACAACCATTAAGTTAATATAATAAAGAATTTAGAGATGCTGTGTATTACCAGTAATAATGTTTAATAGTATTTATTTTGAGGAGTCTGGGAAGTACGATAATTGATAATTTTTCTTTTTCTTTTTTCCCAACTTTTCTACAAAATCTGTGAATTACTTACCGTGGGTTCGATCCCTGGCCCAGGAAAATCCCACATGCTGTGGACCAACTAAGCCTGTGTACCACAACTACTGAGCCTGCGCTCTAGAGTCCGTGAGCCACAACTACTGAGCCCACGTGCCACAACTACTGAGCCCATGCACTGCAACCACTGAAGCCCGTGTACTGGGGCCCACGTGCTGCAACTACTGAAGCCTGTGTGCCTAGAGCCTGTGCTCCGCAACAAGAGAAGCCACCGCAATGACAAGCCCGTGCACTGCAACGAAGAGTAGCCTCCGCTCACCGCAACTAGAGAAGGTAAATTAGGGGCGTCCCTGGTGGTCCAGTGGCTAAAGACTCTGCGCTCCCAATGCAAGGGGCCCGGGTTCGATCCCTGGTCAGGGAAAATAGATCCCACATGCCACAACGAAGAGTTCGCATGCTGCAACTAAAGATCCCACATGCCTCAACTAAGACCCGGCACAGCCAAATAAATAAATAAAATTTTTTTTTAAAGTAAATTGATTAATTCTTTTAAAAAATCTCACCAAGGCAAAAAGCACACACATAAATAACTACAACTAGAGGTGGTATGTGATAAGGACCCTGTAAGTAGTACAAAATGTAATAGGAGTTAAGAGGAGAGAAAAAATTTAATCCAACAAAGTTATCACAGAAAATTTCATGGAGGCCATATTTTGCTATATTTTAAAGAATAAGTGAAACTCAACTTTTTAAGGAAATGGGACTGGGTGTGGGGAGGGCTTTTCAGACAGAGGGAATAACAGGAATAAAAATATAAAGGCAAAAATGTTAAAAATATACCTGCTGGGCTCTTTGTCCTATTTATGTGAGGCTACAGAAGAAAAGTTTAGAAATATAGGCTGCTTTAGAGTTTTCCTACAAAACACGCTGCCTGTGGGCATGACTGGCTTGTCCTCCAAGCTCCAGAAAGACAGGTGAGTGATACAAAACTATCTGATTCCTCTCAGATTTCAAATTCAGGCCCAGAGGACACAGCGCTCTATTCAGTCTCCTAAACTCAGCAGGGATCACCTTGGGACTCTTACCCCTTGCCCAAGAGGGCATGGACAGATCTTGGGTCAAGGGAGAAGGGACTGCAATGCAGCTCTGGAGAAGCAAAGGGAGGGGGCAGACCTGCTTCCTCCCCCTGGGCCTTCAGCACCCAGGACTCAGCTACCTGCTCAATGCAACACTGCCTCTGTTCTTCTATCACCATTGGTGTGTATATATATATATTTTTTTTTTTTTAATTTGACCAAAAAGAAAGAAGAAATGAATGATCCCTCTAATACTCAAAATACTAACAGGAAGAGGAAAAATAAAATGTATAGATAATTAACAAATTTTTATTCCTAATTAAGATTTGATATTACCACCTCTGACACTGAACCTTATACCTTTTTTTAAAAAACGGGGCTGGAGGGAGAAGAAAACTTTCCATTGAAGATGCGAAATCTCCAATATGCGTGTTTTCTTTACCTAACTGGGCAAAAAGAATTCTTTTACACTATAAGGAAAACACAAAATAATACATACATACACATGATTTCACATGATTTTGTTCTTCATCTAACTAGCCATAAAGCCCAAATGGACAAGATTTATCTTGTCCAGAGTTTCAGTTTCTGCCAGTGAAAAACAGGTGGGTTGATACTCTTTCGATGCTAAGATTCTATGAGCCCGTCTCTAACAACAATCCTTATAAAGTGCTTGACTTAAGAAAGCCCCAGAATTTGTTCCGATGATGCAAAGGAGAGAATGATGAGCAAGGAATGAGGATAAGAGATTAGAAATAGCCACCACCATTCAGTTGTAAGGGTGTGTGACTCAGGCAGGCATTTAACGAAGTGAAGCCCAGTAAGCATGACTAAATTGGGGAACCTATATTTAAAGTATTAAATAGCTCTTCAACTCTTAGTGATCAACTTAGTTGAGAAAGAACATAAAGGGCCACTGAATCAAGGAAAAAAAAAGGCCACTGAATCAAAAGCCAAAAGCTCCGCGTCATTGTACAAGTCTGTTACTCTGTAAGGCTCAGCGTCTTCATCCTAAAATTAGGACACACCACCTCCCTGCATCTGCTCACAGGGGGCACGTGGGGATCAGACACAAACTATGTGAAAATGTTTTGAAAACCACAAGGTACTAATAAATTACTTATTTAAAAACTCATTTTTTTTTAATTTTTAAAATTTATTTATTTATTTTTGGCTGTGTTGGGTCTTCGTTGCTGCGCGTGGGCTTTCTCTAGTTGCGGCGAGTGGGGGCCGCTCTTCGTTGTAGTGCGCAGTCTTCTCATTGCGGTGGCTTCTTTTGTTGTGGAACACGGGCTCTAGGCTCACGGGCTTCAGTAGTTGTGGCACGTGGGCTCAGTAGTTGTGGCGCAAGGGCTTAGTTGCTCCGCGGCATGTGGGATCTTCCTGGACCAGGGCATGAACCTGTGTCCCCTGCATTGGCAGGCGGATTCTTAACCACTGCGCCACCAGGGAGGTCCCTCATTTTTTTAAATAAGGTTTTCTACTATAAAAACCACAGCCCATTACCCTTTCATAATACCAAAACTCCAAATTTTTAAGTAGTGGGTGTTTCAAAATTAGTGTTTTCACTTTAAAGATTTGGATGTTAAGAATTTAACATCATAGCCCTCTCAATAGATTCTCTAAGGTAACACTAATACAACCAACAGAGGAAAATGTACATTTGCAACGCAAGAAAATGCTACATTTGGTCAAGTAGCAGGATTTTAAATGGCTACTATAACCAATCATGTAAGAGATTAGGCTGTCTCCAAAGAGCCAAAATGCAGGTTCATTATATATTGTGCTGGGGACCACTCTGGCCAATGCAGTTCTAGAGGTTTCTATGACGAGATCCTCTTGGTAAATGCTCTGGCCCTAAAAGTAGAAAGGGGGCCTCTAAATACAGAAGAGACATGGAGCCAGGGGTAGGGTCCATTAAGTTTTCAAAAGGGTCAATGTAATAAATGTTTTAAACCCTGAGATGGTAAAATACCTGATAGCACTTCTCTAGGCTTCTACTGCCTCATCTATAAAATGCAGCTAAGAGTCCCCTTTGTGGAAAAGACTGATGAAGAGATTACACAGAAAGCACCCCTTGTATCTAGAGTGCAGGATGCACTCAACAAATGAAAGTTAGCATGACTAGGGAAAGCAGAGTATTTCAGTTATCTTCACCCCTAAACTAAGAGCCTTGCTCCTTTAAACAGCATCTTAAACAGCACTAGGAGCTCTTACAAAACAACTTACAAAAGAAGTAAAATATAAAAGGGGTTTTATTGCAGGGAGTGGGAAGCAAGAGGCATGGAGACTATTAACACTTACTTATCCAGTTTCTGACACTGAGGAAACTTTGCTCATTTGTCAGATCAAAAAGCAGAAGAAACCCCATAGCATCTCTGAAGAATGCGGTTGTCAAGCTGCGGAACCTGGGAACATAAAGCAGATTGGTCACCTAAACCATGGCCCCACTCTTGAAATATAAAGCCACCAGCAGTGCCCTCAGCCTCTTACAACAGTTCATCAAAAACAAGTTAGATGTTTAATAACATGCCGCTGTTTCTAGTAACTTCACATTATATGTGCACATTATACATGCATAAATCTTATTTGTGCAAGATTTACTGAATTATGCTATTACATTAATAGATCATTTCAACAGTGTAAAATTATGTACATAATCAATGACATTGGATAGCATACAAAATACAGTAAATAGGTATCTAGAGCAAGAAAGAATATTTGAAAACAAATCTAGACTTTCTAAAATGCCAACAATTATCCAAAGTTAAACTTGCAATTTTCTTTTAAAATAAAGACCATCTGTGTAAACTTTTAAAAAATTTTAAATAAGTTAGATGATGATATTCCGAACACGTATAATACAGTTATTTATCTAACTGATAAAAGTTTATGTGTTAATAGGCCATGTGATTTAAAA
Source organism: Eschrichtius robustus (assembly GCF_028021215.1). Lineage (NCBI taxonomy): Eukaryota > Metazoa > Chordata > Mammalia > Artiodactyla > Eschrichtiidae > Eschrichtius > Eschrichtius robustus. Next base: position 117,136,726 of record NC_090824.1, read on the forward strand.
ACCCATCCCTTGACAGGGATGACAAGAACTAGCTCGTGATTCCTTAGTCGCAGCCAAGAATTTATTGTACAATTAAGAGTTAAATAGGCCAAAAGCAGTGGTGCTTGCTGTGTTTGTCTTCTTTGTCCTGTGAAAGCTTGACTTGATTTAACATCACAATGTGTTCCATGACCTATTAATTTTCAGTCTCTAAAGAAATCTCTTATCTCTGAGAACCATTTCTTTGGCTTTAAGGTGGGGATAGTATCCCCTCAGTCTCCCCTGAAAGGTACTCTCTCCACCAAGGATTTATCCTGCTCTCTCCCCTCTCCCTCCCTCTAGTAGCAGGTTTTCTCTTATTTTGCTTTTATGCAAAGCCTGCAACTGACAGGCATAAGCTCCAGGGAAGAAGATACTGGTACGAATCTGTCATCTAGTCCGCTCTTCTAAGTTTTCTCAAATATTTCTAATCCATGTTTTTACAAAAAGAGTACTTATCTTTTAGAGATACGTACCAAAATAGTTACGAATGAAATAATTTGCTATTTGGGATTTGTTTCAAAATAATTGGGCGGTGGGGGTGGTGAGAAGAGGTGAGGGATATACGTGAAGTAAGATGGGCCACAACTTGATGGCTGTTGAAACCAAGGAATTAGTACCAGAGTTCACCGTTCTCTCCTCTCTACTTCTGCATATACTCGGAGTTTCCCCATAATAAAAAGTTAAACAAAATCCTTCAAGGAAATTGTGAGAGATAACAGAGCTACAGCTAACTAAAAGCAACTTTAAACAGACTTGTGGTTGCCAAGAGGGGAGGGGGTGGGGGAGGGATGAATTGGGAGTTTGGGATTAGCAGATGCAAACTTTCATAAACAACAAGGTTCTATTATATAGCGCAGGGAACTATATTCAATATCCTGTGATAAACCATAATGGAAAAGAACATAAAAGAGAATGTGTATATTTGTATAACTGAATCACTTTACCATACAGCAGAAATTAACACAACATTGTAAATCAACTATACTGCAATTTTTAAAAAGTAACTGTATATGAAGATTTCATGTGACATTTTTGTCAAGCAACCTCTGACCATATAAATTAATTCCAATGAGATTTTCTACTAGGTTTCAACAATCAGGTAAGAATAATGCATGCAACTCTACAGCTTTCTTTGTGGTTGAGTAAAGAGCAAAAGCAAATGGAGAAAAGTATACAGGTCTAAAAAAAGGGTGGGAGAAAAAGAAAAAAGTCCAGAAGTAAAAGGGTCCATTTTGAAAAGGATTCATTTTTCCTTTGACCTTGTATGAAATAAAGCCACCATTATCACCTCAGACTGATACATTTCCTGCTAATTTGGCAGCATGTCTTATCCAGGTGCAAATCAACTAATCAGCTGGCCTTTTCCTACTCAGGTCACTGTGTGAAGAGCATAGTTGTTTTTCCCCTTTCCTCCAGTAAGGAGCATGTAACTGAAGATCTCATACCTCTCCTGCCCTGCTGTGTCCCATAACTGCAGGTGGATTCTCTGGCCTCTGCCAATGGCTCCATCTGGTCCATTGGCTCTGTACACCTAAAATGGAAAAATGAAAGAGAAAAAGAGAACTTCTGAGAGAACTTCTTCTCACTTTCCTATTCAGTACAACTCCCCTAAGCATCTAAACTTCTAAGGGAAATCCCATCTGGAATACAATCTTATTTGTATTTTATTCCAAATAATCGTCTTTGGGTAACACAATAATTTGTATTAAATGATGTATGCACATTATATATCTTTATAAATATATTACAAAATATGCAAGTAATACATAATTTGTATTAAAAAATAATAATCAGCTCACCTTTCCTCAAAGTCCCCTCAGGTCACTAGTTTCAGGAAATATCACCTTCTCCCCATCCTATCTTTAAAAAGTACTCTTAAAACAATTTTACAGGAAGGACCTCTGAAAATCTCTTCCTCCAACAAAGCAATAAAAACACTGGCAAAAATAGTCAAAATCAACTTTCTCCAAACCCTTAAAATTAACAAAAGCTGGCAACATTCCAAGGAGCACCTATTCAAGAAAAACAGCTGAATATCAGTAAAAATTATAAGTTTTGTGCTGTTTTAACTTGTCCTATTCCCATTCCCCCTCCCCAGCTCCACTGTAGCCTTGAAAACCAACAGATGCACAACTACAGTAGCTGTGAAAACCATCAGTGCAGCAACCACTGTAGGAAGGAGAGGCAGAACAGGTTTGGAGTTCCCCAAAAGTCTCATCCCCAGAGTAGTGTCTGAAATCTGCCTGTGAAGCTCCATTCCCAAGTCTTGTCTTTATTTTATCTGACTTAGCTTGCTCTATGAGAAAACCCTATCCTTAGACCATTTGTTGAAAGCAATCAGCAGCAATTATTTAACATCACAGCTACCAAAGGCAGCAAGACCAGTTGGACCTAACAAAAATCTAACCAAAAATCTTAAAGATAAGATATGAGATGTCCACAGAGAGATCTGAAAAGTTTCAAAATATTCCTTGGAACCTACTAGGCCAGGCTCATGTGCATGGTTGTACATATGTCCAGGAAAGACCTAAAAATGCCCTAATCTCTCACCTTTGGCTGACCTTGAGGCTCTTCTCAAGCAGAAGTGAAGGCTAAGGCAGAGTTGTAAACTGCCTGCAGGAGCATTAAGCAAACATCCCAGAACACACACACAGAGTCCTGCAGAGAAAGCTGAGGGATATACTGGCTCAAGAATTTAAGAAACTATCTGTCCACTCATTAGCTGACCACTAAGTTAACTAAGCAGAGACTTCAGTAGCTGCACGTAACAAGAAATACAGACTTCACAGAATTAGCCCAAGAACATCACGAAACAAACAGTGACAACAAAAATAAACGGGAAAAACAAGAAACCCTTGGGAACGGGGAGGAATCTGATTTCCAGAGTTGCTACATTCTATCAATTTAAATGTTCAGTTTTCAACAAAATTTATAAGACACACAAAGAAATAGGAACACACACACAGACAAAGCAACCAAAAGAAACCATTCCTAAGGAAGCCCAGATGTTGAACTTACAAGACTTTAAATCAGCTATTATAAATATGTTCAAAGAACTAAAGGAAATCATGTCTAAGGAATCAAAGGAAAGTATGAGAATAATGCCTCACTGAATAGAGAATGTCAATAAAGAGATAGATATTATAAAAAGTAGTAAACAGACATTCTGGAGTTAAAAATTATAACTGAAGTGCAATATTCACTAGAGGGTCTCAAGAGGAGACTTGAACTGGCAGAAGAAATAATCGCTGAATCTAAAGGTAGGTCAATTGAGATCATCTAGTCTAGGCACAAAAGAAAAAAAAAAAGAATGAATAAAAGTGAAGAGAGGGAACTCCCTGGTGGCACAGTGGTTGGGAATCCACCTGCCAGTGCAGGGGATGCGGGTTTGAGCCCTGGTCCAGGAGGATCTCACATGCCACGGAGCAGCTGGGCCTGCATGCCACAACTGCTGAGCCTGCACTCTGAAGCCTGCGAGCCACACTACTGAGCCTCTGCACCACAACTACTGAAGCCCATGAGCCTAGAGCCCGTGCTCCGCAGCAAGAGAAGCCACCGCAATGAGAAGCCGGCACACGGCAACGAAGAGTAGCCCCTGCTTGCTGCAACTAAAGAAAGCCTATGCGCAGCAACAAAGACCCAACACAGCCAAAAATAAATAAATAAATTTTTTTTAAAAAGTGAAGAGAGTCTTGGAGACCTATGGAACACCATGAAACATACCAATATATGCATACTAGCAATCCTGTAAAAAAATAAAAATAAAAAAAAGGAGAGATAGAAAGAGGCAGAAAAAATATTTGAGGAAATAATAGCCAAAAACTTTCCAAATCTGATGAAAAACATTCATCTGCACATTCGAGAAACTCAATAAACTCCAAGAAGGATAAACTTGCTGATATTGACTAGACATATCACCACCAAACTGTCAAAATCAAAAGACAGAGAGAATTTTAAAAGCAGCACGAGAAAAGTGATTCAGTACATGCAAGGGATCCCAATAAGACTAAGAGCTGATTTATCATCAAAAAAAATGAAGGCCAAAAGGCAGTAGGATGACAAAAAGTGTTGAAAGAAAAAAGACTGTCAACCAAGAATCCTATATCCAGCAAAGCTATCCTTTAAAATTAAAAGAGAAATTAAGACATCCTCAGAAAAACAAAAACAGAAAATTCATTGCTAGCAGAACTGCCCTGCAAGAAATAATAAAGACAGAGCTTCAGGCTGAGATGAAAGGACCCTAGCCAGTAATTCGAATCCATACAAAGAAATAAAGAGCACCAGTAAAGATAACTACGTGGGTCAATATAAAAGACAGTATAAATGGTTTTTTGCAACTCTTTTCTTCCATCTGATTAAAATACAATTGCATAAGTTAATAATCATAAACCTGTGTTGACGGGCACACAGTGTATAAAGATGCAATTTGTATGACAATAACAGTGCAAAGTAAGGGGTAGGAAATGGAGCCACATAAGAGCAGAGTATGGCATTGAAATTAAGTTGGTATTAATCCAAACTAGATTGTTAAAAATTAAGATGACAACTGTAATCCCTAGGGGAACTATTAAGAAAATAATTCAAAAAATATATAGTAAAAAATGAGAAGGGAATTTAAATAGTATACTGGAAAATATCTATGTAACACAGTTGCAAAGAAATAACAAAACAACAGAAAAAAGATAAGATACACAGAAAACAAGTAGCAAAATGGCAGATATAAATCCTACTTTATTAGTAATTATATTGAATGTAAATGTATTAAAGACTCCAAGTGAAAGGCAGGGGTTGGTAGAATGGATTTAAAAACATGATCCAACTATATGCTATCTACAAAAGACACACTTTAGATTCAAAAAGGTGTAAGGAAAAGGATGAAAAAAATATATACCATGCAAACAAGAACAAAGAGAGAGCTGGAGTGGCTACACTAATATGAGACAAAATAGACTTGAAGACAAAAAGAGCTACTAGAGACAAAGAAGGATATTTTATAACGATAAAAGGGCTGACTTATTAAGAATACATAGGGATAAAAAGAGAAATAAACAATTTGACAATAATATTTAGAGACTTCAATACTCTTTCAATAATGGATAAAACAAGCAGGCAGATGAACAAGGAAACAGAAGACCTGCAGAACACTGTAAGCCAACTAGACACAATAGACATCTACAGAAGATTTCACCCAACAACTGCAAAATACACATTCTTCGCAGGTACACATGAAACATTCTCGAGGACAGACCATATGTTAGGTCATCAAACAAGCCTCAATAAATTTAAAAAACTGAAGTCATACAAAGTATGTTCTCTAACCACAATGTGGTAAAATTAGAAATCATTAACAGAAAGAAATTTGGAAAATTCATGAATATGTGGAAATTAAACAATACAGTCTTAAATAACCAATGGGTCAAAGAAGAAACACAAGGGAAACTAGAAAATACTTTTAGATGAATGAAAAGCACAACTTACAAAACATACCAAGTGAACTTAAAGCAGTGCTCAGAGGGAAATTTTTAGCAGTAAACACCTATATTAAAAAATGAGAAAGATCTCAAATCAATAACTTAAACTTCAAACTCAAAAAACTAGAAAAATAAGAGTAAACTAAATCCAAAGCAAGCAGAAGGAAAGAAATAATAAAGATTAGAGTAGAAATAAGTGAACTTTTCTTTGAAAAAAAATCAAGAAAATTGATAAACCTTTAGTTAGACTAATCAAGGATAAACATAGAAGACTCAAATTCTTAAAATCAGAAATGAAAGAAAGGACAACACTACCAACCTTACATATGTAAAAAGATTATAAAGGAATAGTATGAACAACTGTATGCCAAAAAATTAGATAGCTTAGAAGAAATGGAGAAATTCCTAGACCCAAACAATTGAAACTAACTCAAGAAAAAATAGAAAATCTAAAGAAACATATAACCAATAAGACTGAATTCATAATAAAAATAACTTCCCACAAAGCAGAGGCCAGGCCCAAATGTCTTCACTGATGAATCTGATCAAATGTTTACAGAAAAATTAACACCAATCCTTCCCAAACTCTTCCAAAATATAGAAAAGAAGGAAATACTTACTTCCCACCTCATTTTAGGAGGCCTATATTATCCTGACACCAAAATCAAAGATACAAGGGGAAAAAAAAACTACAGACCAATGTCCACTCTGAATACAGACACCAAAATACTAGCAAGAAGAATCCAGAAAAATATATAAAGGATTATATACCATGACTGAGTAGAATTTATCACGATAACAAGAAGATTGGTTTAACATACAAAAATCAATCAATATTGATTTGTAATGAAATAGAACAGTTGTAGAATAAAGGACTAAAACCACGCGACCATTTCAATAGATGCAGAAAAAGCATTTGAAAAAGTCCAACACCTTTCATGATAAAAATGCTCAACAAATTAGGAATAGAAGGGAACATCCTTGACCTGAAGAACAGCATCTATGAAAACTGCACAGCTTATATTACACTTAATGGTGACTGAATGCTTTCTCCCTAAAAGACAAGACAAAGATGTTCTCTCTCAACACTTCTATTCAACATTTTACTGGAGGTTCTCATCAGGGCAATTAGGCAAGAAAAAGAAACAAAACATACTCAAGTTGGAAAGGAAGAAGTATAACAGAAGATGGGAATTCCGAACATCTATTTCCTATCTTGTATATAGGAAATCCTAAGGCATAAATACACACACAGATACATACACCCCCTACACACACATGTACAGGTTATATTAGAACTAATAAGCAAGTTCAGTAAGGTTCCAGTATACAAGCTCAACTTACAAAATAAATTGTATTTCTATACACTGGCAAGGAACAATTCAAAAATAAAATTAAGAAAACAATTTAATTTATAATAGCATAAAAAGATTAAGATACTTAAGAATAAATTTAATAAAAAAGTATAAAACATATTCTGAAAGCTACAAAATATTGTTGAAAGAAATTAAAGAAGATCTAAATAGGAAAACATTCCACGTTCACAAATCAGAAGACTCGATAGTGTTAAGATACCAATACTCACCAAATTATTCTACAGAGTCAATGCAAACCCTATCAGAATCTCAGCCAGTTTCTTTGTAGAAATTAACAAGCTGTCCCTAAGATTCATATGAAATTGCAAGGAACCCAAAACAATCGTGAAAAAAGACAAAGTGGGAGGACTCATGCTTCCGAATTTCAAAACTTACAACAGGGGCTTCTCTGGTGGCGCAGTGGTTGGGAGTCTGCCTGCCAATGCGGGGGACACGGGTTCGAGCCCTGGTCTGGGAGGATCCCACATGCCGCGGAGCAACTGGGCCCGTGAGCCACACCTACTGAGCCTGGGCATCTGGAGCCTGTGCTCCGCAACAAGAGAGGCCGCGATAGTGAGAGGCCCGTGCACCGCGATGAAGAGTGGCCCCCGCTCGCCGCAACTAGAGAAAGCCCTCGCACAGAAACGAAGACCCAACACAGCCAAAAATAAATAAATAAATAAATAAATAAATAAAATAAGGTACCGCTTACCTTAAAAAAAAAAAAAAACTTACAACAAAGCTACAGTAATCAAGATAGTGGCATAAGGATAGACATATAGATAAATGGAATAGAATTGAGAGTCCAAAAATAAACCTTTACCTTTATGGTCAACTGATTTTCAACAAGAGTGTCAAGAACATTCAACAGGGGAAAGAATAGTCTTTTCCACAAATGGTGCTGGGACAATTAGATATACACATGCAGAAGAATGAAGTTGGACCCCTATTCACCCTATACCCAAAAATTAACTCAAAATGGATCACAGATCTAAATGTAAAAGCTAAAACTATTTGCATATCATACATCTGATAAGAACATTTATCCAGAATAAACACACAAAAAAACCTCTTAAAACTTAACAACAAAAAAACAACCAATTTCAAAATAGGCAAAGGATCTGAACAGACATTTCTCCAAAGATGATAAACAAATGGCCGATAAGCATATGAAAAGGTGATTGTTCCACAATATTCATCATTAGGGAAATTTAAGTCAAACTTGCAATGAGGTACCACTTCACACCCACTAGAATGGCTACAATCAAATAGACAACAAGAAGAGTTGGTGAAGATATGGAGAAATTGGAACCCTCATACATGGTTGGTGAGGACGTAAAACTGGGCAGCATCTTCCGAAAAATGTGAAAGTCCCTCAAAGTTAAACAGAGAGTTATCATATAGCCGGTCAAATCCACTCCAAGCCTATATAAGTATACTGAAAACATAAGTTCACCCAAAAAATGTATATGAATATTAATAGAAGTATGGTTCATAACAGCTAAAAAGTGAAACAACCGAAATGTCCACCTCTGGATGAATGGACAAACAAAACGTGGTATACCAATACAATGGAATAGTATTTGATCATAAAAAGGAATGAAGTTCTGACACATGATACAACATTATGCACAAAACATTACACTAAGTAAAAGAAGCCAGACGCAAAAGGCCACATATTGTATGATTCCTTTACATGATAAATCCAAATGAGCAAATCCAGAGAGTAGATTAGTGGCTGGGGGAGGGAAAATGGAAAAATGCTAAAGGATATGAGGTTTCTTTTGGGGTGATGAAATGTTCTAAAATTTGGTAGTGGTGACAGTTGCACAACTGTGAATATACTAAAAACCCACTGAATTGTACATGTTAAATGGGTCAATTTTATATAAATTATATCTCAATAAAGTTATTTTTTAAAAACAAAGTTATAAAATGGGGATTAGTTAATAAATATAATCACAAGCATATAGGGGAGGGGCAAGATAGGGGTAGGGAATTAAGAGGTACAAACTACTATATATAAAATAAATAAGCTATAAGTATATATTGTACAACACAGGGAATATAGCCAATGTTTTATAATAACTATAAATGGAATATAACCTTTAAAAATTGTGAATCACTATATTGTACACCTGAAACTTATACAATATTGTACAGCAACTATACCTCAATTTAAAAATAATTTTTTAAAATGAAAAAAAAAGAAAAAAAAAAAAACAGACTCTCTGGTAGTGGAAGGCTTAGGGTGGATCAGAGGGAATGAATATTTCTGTCCTAGAAGCCAGAGACCATTCATTTTTCCTAGGTAGAATACTCTCCACTGCAGGGTTTTTGTCATTAATCTCCTGACTACTTGTTGACCTGCTTCATGGGAACAGCTGCTTTTTCAGTAAGAAATGTAGTTCCTGGACATACTAACCTCCTGCCTTCCTCCCTACCCCACAATAACTTGCCTTGCTGTCCTTTGAAAAATAAATTAAATAAAATTTTTAAAAAATATCCTCTTCCCTTATTCTGCAGAACCTTGCTGTTCCCTTGGTTACCTCCCAGATCCACATGCCCTACCGCCATTCCCATCCCTACTCCAACCTCACACTCCTGGTGGGATCAATGAGTTCTGCCACTTAGTGTTCCCTATGTGATAGCTGAGGCCTTAATTAAGAGAAAATCCATTAAAAATGATATCAAAAATTGAAGAAATAGCCCACAAAACAGGGGTATGAGGACTCTTTAATTTTAGATTCCAACCTTTGTCCTCCTAATTCCTACAAAGTAAACAAAACAGACAGGCAAATGTTGGCTCAGATTATGTTTTTATATAGAAGGATACAGAACTTACCACTCTCTTTTCCCTGAAATCAATGCCAACTGTCGTGATAAATTTGGAGTTAAATTTACCATCTGTGTACTGGTAAAGTACACTGGTCTTCCCTACTCCAGAGTCTCCCAGAGCTAAAAACTTGATGAGGTAATCATAGTCTCCATCAGACATAATGAAGAACTCAGTGGTTCACCTGAAAAATACAAACAAATATATATTTACCAAAAACCAATTAGAAAATATTAGAATCTTCCATGAATAAAATGACTTCCTTTAATATCCAGTTCATCAAGTACTTCTACGTAACACTTATGTGCCTAAGGGTTCTGTGAAGAGAGGATTAGACATTATTCACTATTCCAAGGACTTAATCATTTGCTAGATGAGATGCTACTGAACTTGTAAATAACTAACAGTTTAGGTTAAATTTATTGTGCATATTATAGTACTGTTAAGACAAAAATTCCAAGTGAGAATGAAAATCAAAAAGATAATGGTCACTAAGGCTTATATGCAGATCGTGTAGAACAAGAGTTGACAAAACAAAGAAAGAAAGGAGGAAGGAGAATGTTACAGGAATAACAATAATTCTTAGAGTGCAAGTGGTTCCAACTGCCCCTCCTTTTTCAAAGTCTCCTAGTGCTGCATCCTTGGCTTTTCTCTTTTTACGTGGACATTGAGGCAATTTCATTTATCCTATGCATTTTCACATGTGATTATCATTCCTTCAAAGATAATGTTAAGTTCACAAGTAAAACTTGGTTTGCACCTTTCTTACAAATTATTATTGTTACTACATATTAAATCAGATCTTTCTAGAATATCACTGCTCACTTGAGAACTGAGTTCCACCATGAAGGGCTCATTTATCTACATTTGCCTTGGTATTCTACAGGAAATGCTACCAATTCAGCTCTTCAATATTGGTCTACCTTTGAGAAGAAATATTCTTGGTTTTACAGCAAGACCTAACCATGGTTACTTTTTATCCTTTGCAATCAGCACTTTTCAAGATTTGTTTTTATCCTCTAAATAGATTCAAACTATTCAAAATATCAGTCTGACTAGAAATATAGTCTGTCTACAGGGAAGGCTTACTTCTTTTTATCCTCCCATTTCTAATACCGATAAACCCTCCTGAAAATCAGAAAAACAATCAGCTATTCCGTTACCACTGACAACTCTACCTGCCCATTCAACATACATATTCACCCATCCACATACACATCATATGCCCTACATTAGATGCTGCTGATTTTCCTCTCATTGTCCCCTTTTCACCCAGCCATCTCCTGCCCAGAAACTTTACCACAATTCTCAACGCTTCCTATAGGATTATTTCTACAGATCCATAAAATTCATAAAAGCTCAGGCAAGGACATTTATTGATTTTCAAGGTTGCCTCCCCCACCCTATCCTCAATTTGGTGACTCACCTTATGCTCAAAAATCCTGAATTCTGATCCCCAAGAGCTGCTGCAGTGACTTCCACAGAGTCCCTTAGTGCAGAGCTGTGGCCTCACATTCAGATATGGCTGGTCAGTCGACAAGGGCAAAGCCTCTACAAACATTTGGCATTCTATTTACACACTATAAGGAGTGACACTGTACAGATGATGGCTTTCCTATGTTATAGCTTCTGTACTCACAGGTGCAGGTTGCCAGTATTAATGGTGTGTAACAGAATGCCTCTCTAGAAGATGACCACTTGGGTACAAATAAAGATTCTAGTATGTTTTATCACAGTATCTCACTTGGCTCCAAGTTATTCATAAATAAGAGCTAAGAATTGAAAAGTAGGTCCAGATAACATTGAATCATTTTTGGGGGGGGCTCCCCTCCAAATAAATGAGGAAGCAGAAAGCAACTCCAAATTCTGCAAGGAGAATGATGCAAGAAGTCGCTGTGGCTACCTTATTTCCTCTTTACTTTTATTTTGAAAAAAGTTGGTCATTTTTATAACTAGTTTCTGTATCATTTCAGGTACAGGAGAAAATGTCACCAATGGCATACTCTTCTAGAATTCTCTAAACCTACTTGAATGGAATTCAAAGACAGATGAACCTATCTCTGCTGCACCAAAATTTAATATGTTTAGTTATCATGGGAGAAGAATTACACAGGCAAGTCTACAAATGATCTTCATGGGTTTTGTCTTCTATTCGTGATGACAGCAATATATAACAGTTTGTTCCCAAACCAAACCATCATAAAGGAAGTGTTAACAAACAAAATACCACAACTGAAGGTATAGATACCACCATTGAAATTAATCATATTTTACACTCTTCAGACTGTACCTTTAGACAATTATCTGCCTTGCTGACCTGAAAATAAATGCTCAGACCTTCCATTTTCTGGGTTCAGTTTGCTAAAGAATGAAACAGAACCCAGAGAGTTTAACTCATTTGCACAGTCTAGAACATGTGTCTCCTAACTTCAAGTCCAATGTCCATTCTACCTCAAGCTTTGTGGCCATTACTCAAGTTTTTACAAATGGATGTTGGATTTAAAAGTGACCAGGTATGATATCATACAAGGTAGCCTAACAGGAAACATGTGACTTCTGAAGTCAAGCAGAGCTGGATTGGATTCCGTATCTCCCACATACTGGCTACTCAGACGTTTTTCAGTCTTGGATTTTCAGGTTTCCATTCCATGAAAAAGAAGATAATGTACACTACTTCACACCATTGTTCTAAGGATTGAATGAGATACTCTTTGTGGAGTGCCCAGCACAATGCTTGGCATATGCTGGGTACTCAGTAAATGTTGGCTCACTCTCTTCTCCCCATTCTGGACAGATCAGACAGGCTCTGAAGACCTAGAACAATTTCTAAAATTGCCTCTGGGCAGCTCAAAACATGTATTTCTGGCACAAAAGATTGCTGACTGGCTCAGAGTAGTTTACCGAGTCAGCAAACATCACCTTCTTTCTTGGCTGGTTCAAACCATTTTCAATTAATTTTAAGTAGATATGTCAATTTCAAAAGAGTTATGACCAGCTTAAGAACAGGTTTAAATTGTATAAAACACTCTGATCCATACTAAATAATTCATACTTGTTCAAAAGGATCTCAATGATTCATTCTGGTTCAGAGTGAAAGAGTTAAGTTCAAAGACATTCTACCTACAGAACCATTTCTGATTGATCTAAAGCCACTTTGGCTAAAACCACATGTATCTAACGAAAATCATTTAGGTCTGGTTTTAAGAGCTCAAATTGCTTCACACTGGTTTTAGCTAGCTCAAATAAGCTCTGACCTGGACAAGCAGGTTCTGACTGGCTCACCTAAGGTTTGATTGGTTCAGAGCATATTTTACTGAATCAAGCTAGTGCTGACCAATTAAATCTATCTCCAACTGGGTCATAGTTGCTCTAATTTTATCAAACTGCTTGTAACTAGTTCAAGGTAAAAACTGGCTCAAAACAGTCCAAGTTGACTGATCAGATGTTCAAACAGTTCAAGACTAAAAATGTAAAATGATACTCAGAAGCACCAAAAGCAATGGTTTGGTGCTTTAAACTTACACCAAATCAACAAACTTAAAATTTTACTTATAATTACCCCAACTGTAGACAATCTGTGCTCAAATATTTATCTCCACCACAGTACAGTCTCTTTCTACACTTGAACAGCTTGTACGTGTTGGAGTACAGTAAACAGGTTGGGAGAAGGGATACTGGCAGAGGAGAATACGATAAACAACAGGGAAAGGTATGATGAGTGACACAGTCTTCCCTGGTTGAGAACTCACCTCCTACCTTATCTCAAGGACCTGGCAGCAAAACACTGATCTGTGATCCAACAATAAAATAGAGATTTCAGCTGGGGGGAACCTTTAGCAAATTGGGATGCTATTTAGAGTTTGCCCTAAGTTGGTCACAATGACCAGGCTGGTCTGGGTTAACAGAGACCAGAATTCTAAAGAGTAAGGAAGCTGCTAGGAAATAAAAGTATTCAGGGAACAGGCAGGTCTTCAAATTGTTGACAGAGATTTTTCAGGGTATTGGTGGTGACAGGTTCCTTATCTGAGCTTACAGTCAGTTAGTCAAAGCCTACAGTTAATGGAATCATTCCATCTTTCAGGAGAAAATAATTCTAGTCCATAGCAGACTACAATCCCAAACCCATCCTGCAGTCCTATATGTGGTTGTCTCGCCACCGCTTACCACCACGAGGTAAAGACAACTAAATGTTAAGTTTCAGCTTCTGGTAGGTCTTCACGTAGAACCATCTTCATATTATTAAAAATCATTTTTGGGACTTCCCTGGCAGTCCAGTGGTTGAGACTTGGTCTTCCAATGCAGGGCGTGAGGGTTTGATCCCTGGTCAGGGAACTTAGATCCCACATGCCTCAGGGCCAAAAAACCAAAACATAAAACAGAAGCAATATTGTAAAAAATTCAATAAAGACTTTTAAAATGATCCACATTAAAAAAAAAGAAAATCAGGGCTTCCCTGGTGGCACAGTGGTTAAGAATCCGCCTACCAATGCAGGGGACATGGGTTCGACCCCTGGCCCTGGAAGATCCCACATGCTGCGGAGCAACTAAGCCTGTGCGCCACAACTACTGAGCCTGCGTTCTAGAGCTCACGTGCCACAACTACTGAAGTCTACGTGCCTAGAGCCCATGGTCCGCAACAAGAGAAGCCACCGCAATGAGAAGCCTGCACACCGCAACAAAGAGTAGCCCCCGCTCGCCGCAACCAGAGAAAGACCGCGCACAGCAACGAAGACCCAACGCAGCCAAAAATAAAAATAAAAAATAAATAAATTTATTTTAAAAAAAAAAGAAAAAAAAATTTTTTTAAAGAGTATAAACATTTTTTAAAAAATTTTTTAATTAAAAAAAAATAAAAATTATTTTTGCTTCCTATTTTTGTTACTCAAGTCCTGAGTGGTGTTTCTGGAACCTGTTCTTCAGAAAAAAAAAAAAAAAACTCCACTCCCCAATTATGGAAATAACAAATTATTTTTATGTTGGCATTTTAGAGCAGACAGGGAAACAGTAAAAATACACAATGCAGAATTTGGGGCACCCAAACAACATTTTGTGCACAAAATTTCCAGCAAGCACTCCAGCCTATTGATGCTTGGGAAGCTAGTTCATCAAGGCCTCCCAATTGCACTGCTCTTGCTAAAAATAAGTAAGATGCCCACATGTCAGGCACTTTACGTGCATTAGTGTAACAGCCCTCATCACAGCCCTAAAGGCAGGTGATACATACATCACACACACTTCCTCCCTCGGAAGAATCTCGGTGCCAGTCTATCATGAATGCCACAATGAAAGGATGAGGAAGTGGGCCTTGGGCAGTCTCTCCACATATTAACATGGGCTCAATTCCAATGAATTGTTGAGAGACATAAAAAAAGTGGAAATTAAGAGCAAGGACTCTAGAGTTGAATCACCTGGCTATGAATCCAGTCATCTCACTTTAGAAAATTTAATGTCTTTTGCCTCAGGATCCCCATCTTAACAATGGGAATGATAACCTATTTTATTAATACTATCATGTATCTGCTTTCTTAACTTCTTTAAAAGCGGGGTGCATCTTATATTTCACAGTCTTACAACCCATGACATCTTGCAATTGTTATTAAATAAGGTGGCACTGGAAATACAGTTGTGTGAAACCTTTCATTAGCAACTTCTAAGCAAAATCAAGAATGCAGCATCAACACATTTTAGATTCAACGGAGCACAACAGCAAACCTATCTCAGAGGGCTGTTGTGAGGACTGAGTATACATATAAAGTTTAGTTTAGAACAGTGCCTGGCACACAGTAAGTCCTGTAATAAGTATTAACTGCATTTAGCATGGTCAAGCAGTCTAGCTCCGAAGGGTCAATACAAAGGCAATATTCTTTCTTAGAAATGAAGAAAGAACTGAATCCCTAATCGAAAAATAAGATTAAAAAAAAAAAAGACTCTATGGAGATGTAATGGCCTATATGGGAAAAGAATCTTAAAAAAAAAAAAAAAGAGTAGATATATGTATATGTATAACTGATTCACTTTGCTATACACCTGAAACTAATACAACATTGTAAATCAACTGTATTCCAATAAAAATGTAAAAAATAAAATAAAATAAAATAAATTTTATCAAAAAAAAGAATCTATGGAGAGCACTTGAACCTAAGGTCACTTCTTTAAACACTGTACCTCCTGGAGGAAGTAGCATCTAAATACCTCAAGGAAATGTCTTCTAAAAAGTCAAGAATGCCCTCAATTTGAAACAGGCAAAAGATTTTCTTATTCATCTCACATCTATCTCTCCTCCTTACACAAATATTTTTTCAAAGTGATCTACACCCTCACTCTCAACAGATTAACAACAGAAAGCAAGGAACACCTACTTCCTCAACATGTACCATGTGGTGATAATTGCCTGGTGAGAGAAAGTCAATGATCTTCTTCCTTATTTAAAAAATAAAATATATTTTAATTGCTTTTCAGGAAATAAGATAGAAGAAATTGATTTTAGTTAAGTGCAAACGGGAAAGCTCTCTCTCTCTCTCTCTCTCTCTCTCTCTGTCTCTCTCTCTCTCACACAAACACGCGCACACACACACACACACACACACTATAGCCCAAATTCTCCATGAAACTTCCTATTAAATTCAGTCATAGATTACAGCCTTATGATCCCCAATCACTAGGCAGAATCATTCAAAATCTACTCCAGATAAGCCAGTTTTTAAAAGCCCAATTTTCCCTCTATCAACCACATTTAATACAGAGAGTAAAAAAGCAGGGAGGGATAATACTACCTGAACAACTATTATGTGTCACGAATGGTAGTAGACATGGTTCTACTTTATCATCCTTAAGCGGAACTTAATGTCTGGGTAAGACATAAAGAGAACGTTGTTTTCTTACTGTGGTGGCCAGTAGGCTTGGGTTCAAATTCTGGACTCTTCTTGGTGTGACTTGGTCCAAGTTCTTCAAACTAAGTCTCCTCTCTTTCAACTACAAAGTGGAGATAACATTACTAACCTCACTGGGTTACTTTAAGGATGAAGTGACATAATCCACAGAAAGTTTTAGCGCATTGCTTGGTTTGTGTTAAGTGTTCAATAACTGAAACTTCTTTTTAGCAATACTATTACTAACGTATAGCCTCATCAAGTTCTTATTAGGCAAGGCATGTAATTTTATAACCTATTCTTAATGTAACCAGTACCTGAACCTTTAGGAAAAATAGACAAAGAAAGTCAATTTAGGTGCAATCATTTATGAGGTCTCTATCACAAAAGCTACCGTGGCATTCCAATCTAACAATGAGTTTTAACTGGGTGATTTTTGGCAATTTCAGAGCTAGAGTGTTCATCATAAAAGCATTTTATAACGGGGAATTCCCTGGTGGCCCAGTGATTAAGTCGCCTCGTGCTTCCATTGCGGGGGGCCTGGGTTCAATCCCTGGTCGGGGAACTAAGATCTCACAAGCCGCAAGGAAAAACCAAAAAAAAAAAAAAAAAAAAAAAAAAGCAGCATTTTATAATGTACCAAGATATGAGTAGGGGCAACTTGTGTTTACCAGATGAGCCCTGGCTACAACTGTCTTAGATCACTGCAATTGCTATACCCTGAAGTGAAATACATTTACTTTCACTGCAAAAGCAAGATGTGTACTGCCCAGGAGTGGGGCTCCCCATTTCCACAAAAGGAGATAGCCTCTGCTCTCTGTGCACGAGACCTTCCTCTTCTCAATTTCTGATCTAGTGTGATAGGTTTCTGCCCTCCTGAATAGGTTGACATAGAATAGATGAAATTATAAACAAAGAGCTTATCTTGTTTGTGCAAAGATCTTAGGTAGAGAGAAGTAAGTAGAAATGTAATGGCTTTGAAGAATAGACAGAAATTGGAATCTGTTTCATAGTAATATAATAGATCCACCCTTAACTGAGAAGAGAGGTACATAGCTAAAAATTGACAATCTAAATTTACATACAATTTGGCTTAATATTTATAAATGTGCCTGTTACACAGGAATATTCCATTTTCCCCAATTACACAAAGTGAAAAGACTAAATTATAGTATTCGATGATATTCCAACATAGCAAGTTATTCAGAGAAAAAATAAAATCATCTACAAACACTGTTGAATTAAATATACATTCCCAAATACTGCCAGGACATCCAAATATATCATTTGTAAAAGCATCCTTCAGCCATTTGCAATTCCTTATAAGTATTAAAGAGAAAGACGAGAATAAAGAAAAAATAAGCAGTCTCAATCCAGGAGCTGACCTACTATTTCTGAAATGTTACCATCACCTCAGTAGGTGACTAACATAAGCCAGTAGTCAAATAATACAAGTAACTAATAAGCATTAAGAAAGAAAGGGGCACTGGAATGATTCTTGAAAGTAGAAAATGTTCTTCTGGAAGACCACTGTCAACGACTCAAATGAGATACTGGCTTTTTTGTTTTTTTAAGATATGGAGATCATCGATTCATTTATTCAAAAGACATAATTTGCTGCCCACACCTCTTTTACAATCAGAGTATAACTGTTTACAGAAATTTATGGAAAGTAAATACTGGGTGTTATTTACTTACAGTTTGTGACAAGTACATCTTATTTTATAGACACACGGTAATAGGAATAAAGGCATACTACAGAATCTGTCCTTTGTAAAATATAGACAATACAGTGGCAATAGGAGTGGCTGTTTGGTTTGCTGAGTAATATCTCAAATAAGGTGAAAGTAGCCCCATAATGGCCACAACCACACTTCCCTGCAATGGAATGTCCCACCCATGGCTAAATGTGTTTCCTAATGACACCATGAAGCAGGAAATTCTTGGAGAATTCTTGGAATTCTCCAAGAATTCCACAGAAGTGCAAAACCTGTAAAGTCTACTCCCACTCAGTGGTTGCTTTTTGTGAGCACATAGAAAACAGTAAGACATAGGTGTTGGAGTCAGGGTCTCCTCAATTCAAACAGGGGACCACCACCTACCGGTGTAAAGTGAGTAGCAAAATGCATGATGGAGATCAATATATCGTAGCTGTTCTTATGACTACGAGAGATTAAGGTTTGAACACTGACCTTATGGCATCAAGACTGGTGCTTTTTCCACTATTCCTTAAGAGGGACACTGAACCTAATAAATCTCCTAAAGAATGGAGTAAAACTGTTTTCCGAAAATGGAAAAGGAGGAGCGACCTAAGCCACCTGGAAGGTAGATGCAAGACCAACTGATTCATAGAGGGAATTCTGCTGTTAAGTTCTGAAGAGGCAGAAGTGAAGAGCCTTTGGCTGTGTCAGAGTGATGCCAAACTCCTGGGCCCAAGACTCAAAGGTGGAAATATTAGGAGTGACTGTGCTGCTACCGCGGCCAGGACCGGAAGGATTACAAATCAAGTAGCACTCAAAGGACTTGAAATTGAAAAGTGCGCTTCCATGAATTGGGAGATTGGGATTGACATGTATACACTGATGTGTATAAAATGGATGACTAGTAAGAACCTGCTGTATAAAAAAATAAAGTAAAATTCAAAAAAAAGGAAAAAAAAAAGTGCATTTCCAAGGTTGCAAAACACAGAACACCTTTCCATTTATGACCTAGAAATGGAGTCAGGGATTCTTGCCAAGCCTGGTCCTCCCGGAATATGCGAGGGTTGTAAGGCCTCCGACCAACACAACCTAGCTGCCCTCTTGCATCTCACCTGCCTCAAAGTTTTTCATGTGCTGCAACACAGGAAAGATGTTGATTTGTCAGAGGAAATGCACCAAATCAAGAAGAGAATCACTTCACTTTGTGATGGAGCAATGATGCTTCTTTCATTCCAAGAAAAATTTTAGGATGGAAAAATAATTGTGAATTAAAAGAATCAAGACCTGTTGAGGATGACTGTCCAAGTAATAAAAACAATTAGATTAATATCCCTGAGTTGGCAGTAGCTGGGGAGGAGAGGGATTCCTTTATCATTGCCTTTTTTAAAAACTAGAATGAGTGCTCTATATTTATTCACCCCGTAGAGACACTGTGTCCAGAATATACCACCACCCTGCCTTTCCAGACCCAGTCATTTGCATACCAGGATATTATTTTCACTGTTGTTTTGTAAGGGTGACTTCTACAGTGTACTGTAACCATTTCCCTGACTTCTTAAACAAAGGGCATAGACCATACCTCAACTTTTCTGTGATGAGATACTGTAACTGTATACTTGCAGAAACTGTAAATGGTGAGGGCTCCTATCCCACACACCCTACTCTGAAGGCTAAGATGAAGCATCAGTTTGGCACACAGATACTTACAAAGGCCACTAAGATGCACCAGACAGGGCTTCACCTCTCCCTCGTCCTGCCTACACCACAGCCTCACCCGCGCTGACCACACCAGGGCACAGCTGTTCTCCACCCCCAGGGATATGCTTCTCAGGTGCAGTCTGGCTTATGAAAGCACACAGGATTCCATCTCTTCACAGCTAGTTTTCTTTCTTTTTTTTTTTTTTTAATAAATTTATTTATTTGTCTGTTTTTATTTTTGGCTGTGTCGGGTCTTTGTTGCTGCACACGGGCTTTCTCTAGTTGCGGCGAGTGGGGGCTACTCTTCGTTGCGGTGCACGGGCTTCTCATTGTGGTGGCTTCTCTTGTTGTGGAGCACAGGCTCTAGGCACGCGGGCTTCAGTAGCAGTGGCACGAAGGCTCTAGAGCACAGGCTCAGTAGTTGTGGTGCACAGGCTTAGTTGCTCCACGGCACGTGGGATCTTCCCGGACAAGGGCTCGAACCCTTGTCCCTTGCATTGGCAGGCAGATTCTTAACCACTGCACCACCAGGGAAGCCCCATGCACAACTGGTTTTCTTTCCCATAGTCTCCTATCCACCCTACAGCACCCCCATGTTGGGTTCTAACAGTCCCACTTCTATCCATTACCCTGAGCCTCTCTACTCTTCCTTGTCCCTCATCTCCACGTACTCTTCCCAAACTCCAGTTTGTGTGTGCAAAAACTGACCTCACACCAACAACACCAGTTCATGAATACTGGTGCTTTCCTTGTAACAGTGAGCTGCTATATCAATTTCAAGGTACTGGACTCTCCTCCATAAGCTCATTTGCTACTCTGTCTTCAGGGACTTCTGCTTTTCCAATAAGGAAAATTTTCCCCCAGCTAAGTCTGGGAACAGAGCCATTTCAGAAACCCAAGTGCTTCTCCACTGTGCCAGTTTGGGGTTTACCATATACTGATGAAAAGGCAGCATACTGACACAAGTTAATCATGAGTTTAAAAAACTAGTGTCTGAGGACTTCCCTGGTGGCGCAGTGGTTAGGAATCCACCTGCCAATGCAGGGGACACGGGTTCGAGCCCTGGTCTGGGAAGATCCCACATGCTGCGGAGCAACTAAGCCTGTGCACCACAACTACTGAGCCTGTGCTCTAGAGCCCACAAGCCACAACTACTGAAGCCCTCATGCCTAGAGCCTGTGCTCTTCAACAAGAGAAGCCACCGCAATGAGAAGCACGCGCACCGCAACGAAGAGTAGCCCCCGCTTGCTGCAACTAGAGAAAGCCCGTGTGCAGCAACGAAGACCCAACGCAGACAAAAATAAATAAAAAACAAATAAATTTATTTAAAAAAACTAGTGTCTGTAAATATTCTACCATGTGTTAACTTAGTTCTTTTAAAAACAGTAAAATAGGCTCAGAAAAATCAAACTGTTTCCTGATGTTTTAGCACCACAAAACAACAGTACTAGGATTCTTAGCCTCTCTCGTTTGGTGTCAATAAGCTCTAAACAGCCAGCTATAGGTCTTCCTGGTCCTCGATCAGGTCCACTCTCTCCATTTAATATACTTACAATACATGTTTAACTGCTCCCTAAATATCATATTCTTTAATAGCTGAATCAAAAGGAAAGAAGAGAAACTCACCTGTGGTGCAGGTCCAATCTGATATACTTCCTATTGATTCTTGCCCCGTTCCACCTATGCAGTAGGCAGTCTTAGCAGGGACTGTTTGCATTTCTATCAACAGCTGTTTATAGACTAGGGCGTGCCTTGGGTTTACTTATGCAAAAGAGGACTGAGGTACTTGCAGCCATCCAGCCTATTTCTAAATCAGCCTGTCAGATCACAGTTGGCTTTTTTGCGATTGTTGTTGTTTTTTCTAATTTTATTACCTTTGAATCAGTAAATGCTACCTAATATCAAATTTGGGGGGATTTGTTAAGTTTTACGAATGTCCCCTGGTTGCGTAAAAAGGATCTGTATTCCCTGTTTGTTGTATGCAGAATTACGTATGTACTAGTTCAAGCTAGTTAGTTGTATTTTTCAATCTGATATATCCTTGTTTATGTTTTCCTACTTCACCTGTTAGGTTCCGAGAAAAATATTGGATCGTATTTATTTTTAGAAAATAAGCACATACCATTGTAAGGCAATTATACTTCAATAAAGATGTAAAAAAAAATAAATAAAATGTAACATATTTCATAAAAAAAAAAAAAAAAAGAAAATAAGCACAAGACAATGTCTTAAATGAGATGAATATAACACATCATAAAAGAATAAGACACTGCAGTTCTTATTAGAGAGGCCTCAAGTCTGTGGAACTCTGGGACCCATTGAGGTTCTTTAGGAGTCTATAAACTTTTATTCAAATGTCCTTTTTCTCTTTATTGTTATTTTTTTTAACTGGAATAAACACTTACAGTCAAATGAGTTATATACCACATTTAGAGACCTCCAAATTGTTCACTTACTGCCTGGCTAAGTTATTTGCTTCTGCCTTTAGTGCATACATATTATTTGGAATTCTTATAAATGTGTCATTAATTGAGAAGGCTATAATTTGCACTAGGCTTTTGTCATTCTCTTTCCTTTTTAAAAAAAATTTGGAGTGGATTCACATGTCCACTCTTGTGAGAATATTTAAGGAA
Source organism: Eschrichtius robustus (assembly GCF_028021215.1). Taxonomy (NCBI): domain Eukaryota; kingdom Metazoa; phylum Chordata; class Mammalia; order Artiodactyla; family Eschrichtiidae; genus Eschrichtius; species Eschrichtius robustus. Next base: position 117,159,309 of record NC_090824.1, read on the forward strand.
GCATATGTGAGCCACACTCAGTAAATGACAGCAAGGCTCAGGCACATCTGTTCAGCACATGTTGGCTTTTCTCCAGTTAGGACAGTCAATTGAGCAATAAGGAATTAACACAGTATGCTGCATCCTAATATTTTATTATAGAGCACTGCAGAGATGATTTTATGTTTGGGGAGGCTTCTTATCTGACTTAGAGCTACGCTAAGCTTGGGTTACTTCTTGTTCATAGCAGATCAGTGTTTTCACAGCCAGCTGAATACTCTTGCATAGCGTCTCAGAAAAGCTACATAATGTCACTGCAGCAAATCTTTCGCTCCCTCAGAAAACTGCTCTGGTCCAGCTGGTTGCAAACTTTCTTTAGCAAGATTCTTCAAATGAAATCTTACCTGGCACTTTAACATATAAAACAGGTGAAAGTAGAACCACTCTGGTAAAGGAAGTGAAGGTAAGACCCCACCTCCAAGGCCTGTGGACCCAACAAAGTCCTAACAAGTGCTCCATTGTACACATGTGAAAAATCAATGTGGAAAGCTCGACCTCAAATGGCTCTGAATCATCTCGTTTACCTTCAACTTTGTACCCAACACTTCCTGTCTGCCTGAACACCTCAAACTGAGACCTCATTACAAGGTATGCTACACTTTTTTATTCAGCATCTCCTAAAAATGCCGTCTCTCAGATCTCGTCCCCTTACCACCACCTTAGGACTCTCCTTATCTGGGATTGAAAATCTGGAATGTATTGGGTGACCCTGGTAAGAATTCCAAGAAGGGCTACCTGGAGCTTCACAGAATAAGTCTGTAGGAAAGGACAATGATCATTGGGTCAACCAAAGGGAAAGAAGAGCTCTGGATCTAAGGCTGAACAGTCCAGGGAAAAATCTAGACCAAACTGGCAAGAAGTGAAGCAAGGGGCAGCGTTCCCCCTTGGGACAGAAAACCAGTGTCCTTGAAAAAGGGAACTATTGGAAGGATGCTTATCACCAGCTACACTGGTGATCTTTTCCCAAAGGGCATATAAAACATAGCCATGTCAGTCTCAATGGACTCAACAACCTATGCTTGGGTGGAACCCTCAAAAGTCAAGATATGCTTTGAAGACCACAATGAAATGTTGATATAGCAAACTTAAAATAACTGAGAAGATATTATTTTGTGCTACGTCAGAAGCCACTTTGTACTAAAGTACAGCACAGGATAACACAAAGCAGCATAAATTAAAAAAAAATACTGATGGGAGAAAAAATTCTCTCCACTAACTTGACTTTTTTCTATAAATTCAAAAGAAATTGCTAGTATTGTATTTTCTCCATAGAACCCCTTGTTCCAGCTAATGGCTATGTCATGAGGAATGTTTCATATGAAAGGACTGCTACTGGGACTTCCCTGGTGGTGCAGTGGTTAAGAATCCGCCTGCCAATGCAGGGGACACCAGTTCGAGCCCTGATCTAGGAAGGTCCCACGTGCCGCGGAGCAACATAGCCCTTGCGCCACAACCACTAAGCCTGCGCTCTAGAGCCCGCAAGCCACAACTACTGAGCCCGCGTGCTGCAACTACTGAAGCCCGCGCACCTAGAGCCTGTGCTCCACAACAGTAGAAGCCACTGCAATGAGAAACCTACGCATCACAATGAAGAGTAGCCCCCGCTCACTGCAACTAGAGAAAGCCCATACATAACAACGAAGACCCAACGCAGCCAATAAATAAATAAATAAATAAATTTAATTAAAAAAAAAAAAAAAAGAAAGGACTGCTACTTAGAACCATTAGAAAGTTCCAGGGAAGGAGGAAAGGGCATGGGGAAGATGGAAACAGAGCAATCCCTAGTGTTCCCTACCAGACCAGGCAGCCTCATATGAAGATGGCATAGAACCAACTTCAGGCCAGAAGGGGGAGATACAAATGGAGGTCCCAGACAGGTGGATAAAGGCACATCAAAGTCAAACACCAAAAAAGTAAGGAGCAGATCAAAAAGGGGAGAGATGGCTTGTGGATTTGAGGAATTCAGGAGGACAGCTAGCCATACAGACTGGGAAGACCACTTGCTCATCAGAGCCAGTAGGAACAACACCTAGAAAAGACCCAGGTAGTTGTTACTTTATCAAAAGCCAGAGAGATTCTTCCCTTCTAAGTCAGGGCAATTTATTCCATCTACTTGCTCTCCCCTGCTTAACCTATCCAATTTCAAAGCCTCCCTAATCAACCCAAACAGGTTCCTTCACTAAGTGTCCTCCTGCTGCCCTGGGCAAATGGAAAAGTCAAGCATCCAGGTGAGAACTTGGTTCCCAAAGCCATACCTGTCTTTGTCATCAGCCAAGCCTGGGATAAGGACACCTATGGGAACCAAGCTCCTATTTTCTTTTTTTTTTTTTTTTTTTCTTTTTGGATGGGTAAGAAGTGGATTTATTTAGAGAGAAACACACTCCACAGACAGAGTGTGGGCCGTCTCGGAAGGGGAGAAAGGCCCAGGCTCCTATTTTCTGAATGCACCTATGAGAAAGCTATTTGAAGGCAGAGGACTAAGAATATAGGGACCAAAGTCAGTAAGCAAGACGGCCGCTCAGAAAGAATCTACAGGGCCTTGTTAAAAAAAGAGTGAATAAATAAACCTCAGTATAGATTTGCTAACACAAAATAAAGATTCTGTGTTAGCAAGGAAACTATGAATCAGCAAGAGAACAAGCTTCTATTAGGAAACTGGACATTTACCACATACGTTCTAGTGCAAGAGGTTTTACATTTTGTTAAGATGCAAAATGTTTATTAACTCAGGAGATGCAGTGTGATTTTCCAAACCAAAATCTGGGGCATGAGGTCTGTCAGTGGATTTTCATGACCGTTTTGGGAAAAAGGCAGAATCGGGAATATAGTTTAGTTATCAAAGTACTGGAATTTCTAAAGCACCTCACTAATTTATAGGGCAAATACACATAGAAAAAACTGAAATGAAGCAGTATCAGAAAAGCCATGGAGTTGGCCATCACAACACACCTCTGGGCACAGAGGACACGTGCAATCATTTGAGTTCCCTTCACTTCTGAGCATCAGGGCTCAGGACTGAGACCCTACTGATCGCCGTAGTAGAGAAAGGGGAAGGGAAGTTGTTTCAATGGCAACATCTTCACCTACTTACGTTCTTTTTCTCACCGTCTCAGTAATTAACAGTATGATCACGAACTAAGCCAAAAGTTTCTCTACCCATTCCACTCTCACCCTGGAAACCAGTCCTCCTAGGCCACATCATGCTCTGGATATTCCTTTAACCAATGTTTTCTCAATATGTATGAGTGCTTTATCTTCGTCAACTTGGACGGGTATTAACACTACTTCTGAGTACTCCTCTCCCATTCCGCAGCTCCCCAGTAAACGTGCGTATTGCCTGGACTGTTCTTCTTGTGTGTCGCTTCCCCTCCACACCTCACCGCTGGACTTAAAACAGGCCAGCTGCCACTCAATTGCTAATTGTGTCTACCATCTGGCTTTCTCTGACAGCGTTTTCCTTCCTCCGTTTCCCTCTGTTCCCTGCTGATTTCGTTCAGGAATGACTCATAGAGTGTCTTGGAGCTCCACTGATAGCTGCTCTTTTTTTTTTTTTTTAATAAGTTTATTTATTTATTTATTTTTGGCTGTGTTGGGTCTTCATTGCTGCGCGCAGGCTTTCTCTAGTTGTGGCAAGCAGGGGCTACTCTGCATTGCAGTGCATGGGTTCCTCATTGCAGTGTCCTCTCTTTGTTGCAGAGCACGGGCGATAGGCACATGGGCTTCAGTAGTCGTGGCACGAGGGCTCAGTAGTTGTGGCTCACGGGCTCCAGAGCGCAGGCTCAGTAGTTGTGGCGCACGGGCTTAGTTGCTCTGCGGCATGTGGGATCTTCCCGGACCAGGGTTCGAACCTGTGTCCCCTGCATTGGCAGGCAGATTCTTAGCCACTGAGCCACCAAGGAAGTCCCTAGCTGCTCTTTTTTGGTAAATTAATTTATACTGGCATTCAACTCAACAGTATTTGATAAGCAGTTTCTATGTGCCCAGTACTGTGTTGGTAACTACAAATGGCACAAAAGAAATATGCGAACCCTCAAGAACTTGGTAATTGGGATGAGCAAATAAAATGAACTCACTTCCAACAAAGGACAAATAAGATAATCAGGAAGCAAAATGTCACCCAGCCCAGGATATCAAAAGTGAAATGGGCTTGAAGTCAGAACACCTGGATTCTGCGACTTACTTCCTAGCTGTGTGATCTCGGGCAAGTCATGTAACCTCTCCCAGCCTGTTTCCTCAATATGGGAGTATTTATCTAGCAAGATCACTGGGAGGATTAAAGACCCCAAGAGGTCAGAAACAGGGCACAATCTGACCAAGGCTTCAAACAGAAACCAGGGCCTTAGCTGAACACCTTCAAAGCCGGAAAGGATTTAGCTCAGTGGTGAGGAGTAGGAAAGATGGCATGTTTGGTGCAAGAGCATGTTTTGACTGCAATTTAACAAGTATTGAGAAGCCCTGTTAACTACTTCAAAGGCTATGAATGTAAATATGATATAGTTCTTTCCCTCAAAATTTACAGTCAGAGAAACATAAGACAAATCCACAAATAACTATAAAACTGGCTATAAATTCAAAGGAATGCTTATGAGGCAATGTGGCAAGCTGAAGAGGGCTGGACAACGAACCTGTCACTGTGCTGGGTACTCGTTTCAGCTCTGCTACCATCTGTGTGTGATCCAGCATGGCTCACCACCCATCTCCGGGCCTTGTTTCCTCAAATATGAAATAAGAGGGCTGAACTCAATGGTCTCTTCCCTACACAAACATTCTACATTTGAAGAGTTTAGCCACGAGAAGTTTAAATGGGGTCATGGTGGCAGCTGTCCCTCGTGTCACCTCTCACTCCTTAAAGATGAGAGCCTAGACATGAGCATGAGATGGAAAAGATCCAAGAGACATCTGCATTGATTGTGTGGATTCTTGATGGTAAATAAAATGGTTATAGTATTAAAAAAATAATAATAATAAAATGCAGTGTCTCACTGGGTAGAGGAGGAAGCAGCAAAGAGAAAGTACTACAAAGGATGAAACTGGGTGACCAAGAGAGCAAAATGGGGCTGCTGACGGAAACAGGATATTTGAAGTGGGGGAAGGGAGAAAGCTGAAGTGGGCAGAAGGTTCTTGTGGGTGGCCATCAGATTTTTGGAGGGAAAAGATGATGAGATTGGATTGGGAGAGACTGAGAGGGGTCAACAAAGCCACATGACAGAGGAGTGCTTGAAAACCATCCCCTTTCACTATGGTCCCACATTTATCCCTGTCCTTGGGACAGAGGCAGAGGGGCTAACAGTGAAAGGTCCAAAAAGAAGGCCATGACTGTACAAACCACAGAAGAGGGAACACACAAGACCAAGGATCACAGCAGGGTGTTCTCACTCAAACTAAATTACATGGGACATGATGGGCAGTCCCTGCTGTTCTGATGAAACTTCATTTGCAGACATCACGCCTCTAGTATCTGACAGTAAGTAAAAAGGAAATGTCAAGGAGGACAGCTGGCTATCTCTTTGCCTCTAGACTGTTCTCTCCTTTGGGGAGCCTTTATTAGGGCACCAATTCAGGTTCAAAACATCATCCTATATCCCACTCATCTGACTACATGTTAATAAAAATACATACTGGCCAGGAGTATATCATTTTCCTTCAGCCTCATTCTCTGCCTCTCTCACTTGGCTTGAAATAATTACCACTTTTACCGCTGATATTAAGAAATGACAAGCCCAAACCCTTTTCTAATTACTTAATGCCTGTGGGTTTTCAGAAGAGAATTCGCTAACTAGACCATGTCCCCCATGTTTTTGTTCGCATTTAAAATAAAACAACACTTCTATAAATATGCATGTGCACCGTCTCCTGATGCATGCCAGCAAGAGCTTCTCCAGCAAATTGCTTGGCAACCTTTTTCATGCTATTTGTTTGACAAACTGGGTCAAATGCTCATAATCGAAGGCCACAGATCTGGGCATTCCAGCAATGCCAGGCCCTGCCCAACAGGCCTAAGAAGGGTTTACTGTCTCAACACATCTGAACCAATTCAGAACATACCAGGGGAGAAGGGTAGATACCAAAGAGTGACATTCCTGGGGCATAGGTATGTGCGTGTTCAATAATATTCAGTACAAGACAATGCCAAATTGTTGTCCAGCATAATTGTTGTACTCTCCCAGCTTCACATCTTCACCAACATTTTATTGTCAGACTTCTCAAAATGGTAACACACTGTAATCTAAATCAGCATTTCTTTGATTGCTAATGTGGTTGAGCCATTCAATTTCTTTTTTTTTTTTTTTTTTTTTTAACTTGTTGGCCATTTGATTTCTTCTTGTGGAAGAGCATAGTCATGTCCTTTCCCTTTTTTTCTATTGGGTTGTCTTTTTCTTATGGACATGCAGGAGTTCTTCATATATTCTGGCTACTCGTCCTTTGTCAGTTACAGAGGTTGCAAATATCTTCTTCCTGTTTGTGGTTTGTCTCTTCACTTTTTTTTCTTTTTTTTTTTTTTAATTGAAGTATAGTTGGATTTGCAATGTTGTGTTAATTTCTGCTGTACAGAAAAGTGACTCAGTTTATATATATATATATATATATATATATATTTAGAGAGAGAGAGCGCAAGAGATTCTTTTTTATATTCTTTTCCATTATGGTTTATCTCAGGATATTGCATATAGTTCCCTGTGCTACACAGTAGGGTCTAGTTGTTTGTCTTTTCACTTTTTTAATGGCTCGATCTTCCAGTAGTCATATCTATCAATCTTTTATAGATAGTTCTTTTTATATCATGTAAAAGAAATCCTTCTTTACCTAAAATAATAAAGATATTCTTCTACATTATTTTCCAAAAGATTTTGCCTTTCACATTAAGTCTTCAATCCAGTGGGAATTTTTAAGGTGTATGTAGGAATCCAATTTCATTAGTTTCCCCAGAAGGACACCTAATTATCATAGTACCATTTATTGAGAAAAATTATCCTTTCCCTAGTGAGTCACCATATCTGGGCAGATCTGTTTCAGGGCTCTCTCTTCTGTTCCTTTGGTCATTTTCATTACCCCTGGGCCAATGTCATATGGTCTTAACTACTACTATGGCTTTATAATACAGCTTTATATTTATTGTTTATATCTGGGAGGACCAGGCCCCTCTGCCTCACTGTGGACATCCCTGACCTTTCACACTTCCATCTAAGTTCCTCAAAAACCATAAGGAAATTTTGATTTGGAGTACATTAAATCTATAGATCAAATTGAGAAGATTGACATATTCATGATATTGAATCTATCCATGTAATGTATAATCTGTACCTTTATTTATGTCTTCTTCAATGCCTTTAAAAATGTTGTCAAAGTAAATTCTCTTCATAAAGACCTTGTACATTTTTAGATTTACTGGTACTTTATATTTTTGTGCCTATTATAAGTGACATCTTTTAAATATATATAATATATATGTAGTATATATATATACACACACACACACACACACACACACACGCATATATATATATATATACGTTCTATATATTTCTTTTCTAATCTTTATACCTTTTATTTATATTCCTTGTCTTACTTTACTAGTTAGGACCTCCAAAAGTATTGAATAAAAATCTTGTCTTGATTCTAACGTTTCACTGTGATGAATAACATTTGCTATAGGTTTTTGGTACACACTCTTATCAGGTTAAGGAAGTGCTCCATCTATTCCTAGTTTTCTAAGAATGAGTATTATGAATGCATATCAATTTTATCAAATTTCGTTCCTAAATCTATTGGGAAAATTATGTGATTTTTTTTCTCCTTCCCTCTGTTAATTTACAAGCTTTTACAATTATTCTGCCTTTGATCTTTATTTTTCCTTTCTTCTAGTTTTTTCTCTAACTTTCCTGACTTCTCCTCTTTACCTATACTCTCTACCCAAGAATTCTCTTTCAAAGTCATTGTTTCTTCCATGTGCATCCCTGAGGAGAGGACGCTATAGTTCTCAGAATCATTAATAAATATTTGAATGAATAAAAAAATGAAATACCTAATAAGTATCACATAATTGAGAGGATTTACTCAAAACCAATCTTCAAATGTAACACATCACGTGTACATAGGTTGCTCTAGCTTGGGGCCAAAAGAAAAAGGTTACTCAAGATGCAGTCAGTTAGAGACAGAAGTAATTATCACAGAAAGTTTTCAACTGAAATAGTCTTTTACTCCCTAGAGAAATATCAGAAAATCATTAGTTGTCTTTTGAATTTTCTTTTCAGTACTATGTTGGACTTTAAGTACTGGGGTTCAAGCGCCCCCCCCATTATAACACCTAGCAATGAGGGTAACAGATTTCAAAAATGGTAAGCATCTTAAGAGAGATAAAAAGTGATGCTTATATATATTTTGCAATTCAACACTATCAGCCAAAGGGGCCAGCCCATGTCTCAAAACCTTGGTTCCAAACCTAAACCAGACCAGCCACAATGATCATGTAATTTGTACAATCTGAGGATAGAGGGGAAAATATAGTTATTTCCTTTTGCTTAAATCAGGGTGAACAAATCTGATTTGTGGAATGCTGCATCAAGGGAGGTTATACCTCTAGAAAAGACTGGCCACGTTCTATGTTAATGAGGGGTTATTATATGTTTGTTTTGTTCATTCATTTAATAGTTGAGTGCCCACCAAAGGCAAACACTGTGCAAGGTGATAGAAATGCAAATAAGACAGATACAGCACCTGCTGCCCCGCCTCAAATTTACCATCTAATGGAGAATATTGACCACTGAAGCAAGACTCCAAGTGTGGTTAGTACCTATGGCTGGCATAATGGAAGGAGCACATGAGATTAACACCTAACCTAGATACAGGTGAGGTGGGTTCTGAGAGGAAGTGTACAAAGTGTTTGGTGTCTGGAGATGGAGAAGTTCTCTAAGTAATTTGCAGCCCTAAATAGTACATTAAAGCTGGGATTCCCTGGGGGGAAAGCACTCTACAGTCCAACAGTGTAGAACAGGAGAGAATAGAAAAGCTGAAAGATCCAAAGACCCTCATTCATACTCTCCCCTCATCCCACCCCACTGCCCATACACACACACAACTGTGTGACTCACCCTGAAGGCTACAGTTTAAAAAAAAAAAAATCAATGTATTCCCCAGATACTTGGAGAGAAGACTATGACAGTGAGTATGAAATAGGTTCCTCATCCTTCTTGCCTTACTATACCTCTCTTGTTATGCACTAGATCCTACCCAATCTGCCATTTCCCTCTACTAGTCAAAATATGTGCTTTTCATGTAGATGGCTAAAAAGCACATAAAAAGATGGTCAACATCACTAATTATCAGAGAAATGCAAATCAAAACTACAATGAGGTATCACGTCACAACAGTCAGAATGGCCATCATCAAAAAGTCTACAAACAGGGCTTCCCTGGTGGCGCAGTGGTTGAGAATCTGCCTGCTAATGCAGGGGACACGGGTTCAAGCCCTGGTCTGGGAAGATCCCACATGCCACGGAGCAACTAGGCCCGTGAGCCACAACTACTGAGCCTGCGCGTCTGGAGCCTGTGCTCCGCAATAAGAGAGGCCGCGATAGTGAGAGGCCCGCGCACCGCAATGAAGAGTGGCCCCTGCTTGCCACAACTAGAGAAAGCCCTCGCACAGAAACGAAGACCCAACACAGCCAAAAATAAATAAATAAATAAATTAATTAATTAATTAATTAAGTCTACAAACAATAAATGCTGGAGAGGGTGTGGAGAAAAAGGAACCCTCCTACACTGTTGGTGGGAATGTCAACTGGTACAACCACTACAGAGAACAGCATGGAGGTTCCTTGAAAAACTAAAAATAGAACTACCATATGATACAGTAATCCCACTCCTGGGCACACATCCAGAGAAAACCATAATTCGAAAAGATACATACACCCCAATGTTCATAGAAGCACTATTTACAATAGCCAGGATGTGGAAGCAACCTAAATATCCATCGACAGAGGAATGGATAAAGAAGATGTGGTACACATATACAATGGAATATTACTCAGCCATTAAAAAAGAACAAAATAATGCCATTTGCAGCAACATGGATGGACCTAGAGATTATCATACTAACAGGAGTAATTCAGACAAAGACAAATATATGATATCACTCATATGTGGAATCTAATTTTTAAAAATGATACAAATGAACTTATTTACAAAACAGAAACAGACTTACAGATATCGAAAACAAACTTATGGTTAACAAAGGGGAAAGGTGGGGGATAAATCAGGAGCTTGGGATTAACATACACACAGTACTATATATGAGATAGATAACCAACAAGGACCTACTGTATAGCACAGGGAACTCTACTCAATATTCTATGAAAACCTATATGAGAAAATAATCTGAAAAAGAATGAATATGTGTATACCTGAATCACTTTGCTGTACACCTGAAACTAATACAACATTGTAAATCAACTATAATCCAATAAAATTTTTTTTAAATGTGATCTTATCACTTTTTAAAAGGCGACATTTTGGACTTCCCTGGTGGCGTAGTGGATAAGAATCCACCTGCCAATGTAGGGGACACGGGTTCAAGCCCTGGTCCGGGAAGATCCCACATGCCACAAAGCAACTAAGCCCGTGAGCCTAGAGCCTGTGCTCCTCAACAAGAGAAGCCACTACAATGAGAAGCCCGAGCACCACAACAAAGAGTAGCCCCTGCTTGCCGCAACTAGAGAAAGCCCACGCAGCAACAAAGACCCAACACAGCCAAAAATAAGTTAAAAAAATAAAAAATTTTTTTAAAAAGTGACATCTTCATTTTAAAATTAAAGAAGTTGAAGGTACATTTCTAAACTCTGGCTAATTATTTAGGATGCACTTTTGAAAAAACTTTGCCAAGTTTTTTTTGTTTCAATTGGCCTATACAATTATACTAAAGTCTGTATTTAACTCCATGAAATACACTTATTTTATCAAGGATGTTAGATGAGACATGACCTAGAAATGAAAAAGGGCAATTAAATAGAAATCAGCAAGCAGCTCTCAAACAAACTTCTAGAGTCTTTCATCCTAAGAAAAGTAAATTAAACACCACAAGAATATATAGAATTGTAATTCACACCTGACTCCAAGGAGCCCCAGGGCCATTGCCAGCATTAAGTTTTCTAACACCATAAAAACAAAAACAAAAACAAAACAAAACAAAAAACAGACTATCTTCATTCTGTGATTTCTATAAACACTTAATCACTTTCAGTTTTTAAACACTTTTCAGAACTATAAAAACTAGACTAGATGGGAATCTATTTTTTTTAACACACTTTTAAGTGGCTTTAAAGGAAAAATTTGGGGGACTTCCCTGGTGGCAGAGTGGTTAAGAATCCGCCTGCCATAGCAGGGGACACAGGTTCAGTCCCTGGTCCGGGAAGATCCCACATGCCGTGCAGCAACTAAGCCTGTGCACCACAACTACTGAGCTTGTGCTCTAGAGCCCGCAAGCCATAACTACTGAGCCCACGTGCCACAACTACTGAAGCCCTCGTGCCTAGACCCCATGCTCCGCAACAAGAGAAGCCACCGCAACAAGAAGCCCATGCACCGCAACAAAGAGTAGCCCCCGCTCACCGCAACTAGAGAAAGCCGGCGGGCAGCAACGAAGACCCAACGCAGCCGAAAATAAATAAAGAAATAAATAAATTTATATAAATAAATAAATAAATAAATAAAGGAAAATCTTGGCTCAAGAGACAAATGCAGGGACTTCCCTGACGGTCCAGTGGTTAAGACTCTGTGCTTCCACTGCAGGAGGCGCGGGTTTGGTCCCTGGTCAGGGAACTAAGATCCCGCATGCCGTGAGGCACGGCCAAAAAAAAAAAAAAAAAGACAAATGCAAAATTGCAAAAATTATAAAGGATAGGATGATGTGGAGAATGGCTGTGACGGATACGGAAGTATTTCCCAAGAAATATACATACACCAAATGTCCTTAAATATAACCAAAACTAAATGCAAAATGATATATAAATATCAATCTAAAAGGTGTTAATAATTTTAAATAAAATTTGACAAGTGGACTGTCCTACACCAATGATCCAAAGATACACCAGCAAAGCCTGAAGACACTGAGGAGGGAGAGCCTGGTATGAATGACAGAAATTCAGGTCGTGGCTGATGAGCACATCAGTTCAAACATCATGCCTGTAATAAGTTAGCACTGAGAACAGGCCCTGTGCTCATCGCTATGTTAAGCACCTAGAACAAGGCTCCAGAAAAGCAACGGTCTAATAGAAGCGCTGTACGTGGAAAGGAACAACGAAAATGCAGTGGAACAAGAATGTTACAGAAATAGGCACACAATGCTGGGCAGCCAGGAGGCCTGGCGCAGAGAGGGCCAGAGGGGCGGGGAGCCCACTATGCCGCCTCACAGAGGGGCACCTGAGCCAAGGACTTACATCAGCACACAGAGACACAAGTGACAAATGTGAATGAACAAAAATTACACAGTTCACATATGATGTGGTAAAGGACTTCACCTCATATGTCAAATAAGCATTATCCTTTAAAGATAACGGAAACCATCAACCGAAATGATCACCGATGCCAATCCTAAAGGTGTAACCAAGTTTTGATGGAATTAGGTAAGGGCTGTCTGACATTCGAAGTGCAAAACACAGGCCAGGCTTAGAGCCATGAGAAGGGAGCAGATGCTGGGGTGACTGAATGGGAGGGTGGGAGTCAGGGGAAAAGCACTTGCACTTGCAAAGGTCTAAGAGGGAAAAGGCTACATTCACTTAGGGGACCTCAGCAGATGCATGCTGCTAAAGGGCTGCACGGGGATGCGACAGGAGGTGTCCCAACAGGCTGAAAAGATGGGAGAGAGTTGGGACCTGGGCCTGAAAGGACTCTTATGTGGCACTAGAAAGTCTTGTGTTATCCTCTGGGCAATGGAAAGCCACTACAGGCTTTTACGAAGAACAGGAACACAAGGTCTGTGTCTTAGAAAGATCTTTCTGGCAGCCACATGGAGACTGGGAATACACAGAGGACCAGGAAGCTATGAGGAGAGACAGTGAGTGACATGTGTTGGTGACAGTGGGATGAAGAAGAAGGGATTAATTCAAGATAGATTTAGGAGGCAGAAAATCAGTATAATTTCTTAACTGACTGGTATAGGAGTTAAAGATAACCAAAACTGAATGAAAGGTATTATCATTAACTAAGAGAGGAAAAGCTGGTTTGAGATGATTATAAGTAACACTCACTGACTACTAAGCCCTTTAAAATATTAACTCATTAGAGCTTCACAACCCTATGAATTCTCTAATTTACAGATGAGAAATCTCACGCATAGAAAGGCTAAGTAAGTTCTCCAAGGTCACACAGCCAATAAAAGGCAAAGCCAAGATTTGAACCCAGACACACTCTCAACTACTATGTTATACTGTATGGGACAAGACCAATTAAATGTCCCTCATGTCTCAGGGACATTCAGGGAGTTGTGTTTAATTGGCATGTGGAAAATAGAACCAGGGCTCAAAAGAAAAACAAGGGTTAACAAGATGGATTTTAAAGCCATCAACACAGTTGATTTACTGAGAAAATGGGAGAGATAAGATGGCCTTTTAGAGTGAAGAGCCAAAATGTAAGGCTCAGCAAGAGAGATCCAAGAAGGACCCTAGGAAGGAAATTTTTCAAACGACAGTCCATAGGCTGGGTCAGTCACCACCGCACAGAGGTGCCAGCTTAAAGCCGTCTGGACTTTCGCCTTCTTGTGAAAACAGAGGATCCATTCAATATTTGCTGAGTGATAAATCCAGCACTTACAATAAAGGACCCCTTTACAGATTACATCAGGGAGAAGAGAAGCCCAACAGAGGATGAAATGGGGAAAACAAGAAAATAAATAGACAAAAAAAAAAAAAAATCGATGCTCTCAGCTCTTGGATGATTTGCATCTGTGTTTGAGCAAAGTGGCTCCTGCCTCCAGAGAAGCAGCAGCAATGCAAGCTCACCTCTCATGCAGCGCCCTCATCTCATCACCTCCCTACCCTCCAACCCCCACCGAACCCAGCCTCTGCTCTGCCAAGAGGGCAGGGCCCCAGCCACGCCACAGCAACCCCGGGAGCGCCGGAGAAAGCAGGAAGGTGTCCTCTTGCAAAGACAGCCCCAGAGAACGATGGCTTCTGCAAAAACCAGCTTTTGTTTTTAATGGGCCTGTTCCATGACTCATCAGCTATCACATATGCTGCACCCTGGCTCAAGCTATAAATCAACCAAGTTCCTAGGGAGGAAGAAGGGAATAACAGCAAAAGAGAGAAGAGAAGCAGAGGGAAGTGGGGAGCATGTCCTCCGTGAGCACTCAGGTACTGAGGGACTGGAAAGGGCACATGCTGAAACAGCGGCAGAGGCAGCCCTGGGCTCCCAGCACCTGCCAAACAGGCGCAGGTCCTGGTTGCCATGGCGCCATCCTGCTGGCCGGTAATGTTGCATCAGCCTTCTCTTTCTACCACAGTTCCTGTCTTGTGGGCGGCAGCAGCAGCAAGAAAGAAGAAAAAATGTTGTTTGTACTCTAATGGCCGCTGGGTCACTGAACACTGTGCCTGGAAAGAATAAAGGGAAAGTGGAAAGAGAGAAACTAACCAAGGTGGGAGCAAACTCCTTTGGGATGTATTAAATACAACCTGGACATTCTATGGATGAAATGCCCTCACGAATAAACACTCCTCCCCAAAACTTTTTTTTTTTTTTTTTAGTACTTACAAGAATCTCAACAGAGAATGTCGGCTTTTTACCAAGTCTCTTTCTCATGGGATTTTTTTTTTTTTTTTTTTTTGGCCACACCATGTAGCATGTGGGATCTTAGTTCCCCAACCGGGGATGGTCCCCTGCAGTGGAAGCGCAGAGCCCTAATCACTGGACCACCAGGGAAGTCCCCCTCTCATCTGATTTCTGATGAGACTTTGGGTTCACTCCTAGGTGAAAGCATGAACTGTGACCAAGAAAACAAAACGATGTACTGGAGTGGAAGTCAGGACACTGCCTTGGCTCTGACACTCATCAGCCAAATGACCTGAGCACTTTGAAGCCTCAGTTTCTTCATTTGTGAAATGAGGAGGTCAGACTAGATGAATGTTAAGGGTCCTTCTACTCTCCTCACCTATCCTGAGGGTGTTCCAGAGCAAGGGAGCCCTTCCAGGTGCCCTTGTGCCAAGATTCTGATTGTGTCTCCAGGGACACCCAACAGTGAAAGTGGCCACAACTCAGTGGAAGAGATAAGTGAACGCACACTCACGAAGTTATATCCATACATATGATTAAACCAATGTTAGTGGGCAGAGACCATGTCTTATTTACCTTCACACACTCAACACCCAACACAGTCTAGGCACTTGGCTTAATAAATACTTATTGCATGCACGTGGAGGCAAAGTGTGGTGTAATGAAATCTTTCAAATTTATCTGTTATGAGTTGAATTGTGTTCCCCCAAAATTCATATGTTGAAGTCCTAACTCGTAGTACTTCATAACATGACCTGATTTGGAGAGAGGGTCCTTAGAGAGGGTATCAAATGAAAAAGAGGTCATTAGGGTGGGCCCTAATCCAGTGTGACTGGTGTCCCTATAAGAAGATTTCTGAACAAAGACACACAGAAAAGGAAGATGACAAGAAGAGACAGAGGGAGAAGACAGCCATATACAAGCCAAGGAGAGAGGCCGGGAACAGATCCTTCCTTCAGAGCCCCCAGAAGGAGCCACCCCTGCCAACACCTTGATCTCAGACTTCTAGCCTCCAGGACTGAGACAAGAAATTTCTGTTATTTAAGCTACACAGTCTGTGACACTTTGTTATGACAGTCCCAGCAAACTGGTACATATCTAAAAGTAGGGAGAATTGTATAATAAGATACCCCATCACACTCATCACCCAGATCTTTCATTCCTGCATACTATCACTAAGCATCTCTAAAATAGATGGACCTTTCCTCACAATGCTGTTTCCAAACATCACAAAATTAATAATTTGAAGGCAAATTTAACTGACAGAAGAAATACACCTTATACTAAAACACATGCTTACATAATCCTCCACTAGAGCTATTAACAATATTGAAAACAAAATCCCAATAAGCTTGAATTTTTGTGGATAAAATGCTCAGAGGATGAGCAAGACTCTTAGAGCAATTCGATTCCATAATCGGCTCTCTTATTCAACATATTATCTGAGAATAAAAGCCTCTGTTACTTTGTTAAAGTACAGAAAAGAAAGGAAGAATGCAGTCAGTATTCATACTCACTCTCTGGTAATTGAAAATGCACTTTTCAAACTAAACCCAAGAAATTTAGCAGATGTCTTGAAGTCTTTGTTTAAAAAAAATTTAACATGTGCAGTGGTATTTTATGTTAACTTGCACATGTTTTAAGTACTTGAAAATTGGCATGGCAGAACTCTACCTCCCTCCCCACCACCAAAAAAAGCAAAACCATACCTTGACAAAGTATAAATCGCTGGTTAATTTTCCTAAAACTTTAGAGACTGGCGTTCCCAATACTTCAACAATTAGACAACTTGGAATCACATGTCCTCTTCTAAAAAGTTACTTTTTGTCTAATACAAAGATGTGAAAGTCAGAATCGCCTACTTGTAAAAGTTTTTCAAAAGAGCCTTTTGAAAAGCAATTTGCTCCATCAACTTTCCAAATCAGGCATCTCTGTAAAAACCCACAATCCAGCTAATTAGTCTCAGCTGTTCGTCATATGGCCTGCAAACCAGTCAAGTGACTTTGCCCCTTTCAAGTTTTTACTAAAACCCAATCTCCTGGTCTCTCAGACAGAAGGTGGCTGTATTCACCGCCTTCCAATGTTAGAAGACTCATACTTCAACTTTTTCTTTTTCCCCCCCATCAAAAAATTAGATGTTTCTTGAAAAAACTTCTTTAAAAGTATTGTGTTCTCAAGGCCCTGAAGGTTTATATTAATACTGTTTCTTTACCAATACAAGGCCTGATCCAAACAAACACCACGGGAGATCAGTGTTAAGTGGCAGAAGTGATGGGACTGCCCACACCTCTCACTCTGGCCTCCAGACTCATGAGGAAAACTCTCTACTGCGCGGTCCACCCAGATATCTTGCTGGCATCTTAAATTCAACATGTCCTGCCCTCCACTTACCTCCTGTGTTCTTCTCTCCAGACCCTGCTTCAGACCCTCTTCTCCTCCTGCGTCTTGAGTAACACAATCTGAACACACACCCAGCCAGACATCTGACGGTCCTCAGTGGCCCCTCCCTCTCACCCCTCCCACTTCCACTAGCCACCAAGTTCTAGGGCTCTTTCCTCCTCTTGCCTGTATTCCAAGTGTCTCTCATTCCTCATTGGATGGCTACAATCAACCACACGTTTGGTTTTCTGGCCCCCAACTGGGCCCCCCCCCCCACGGACCCATCCTCCACGCCTCACCCAAAGTGATCTTTCCAAACGGTAAGCGGGTGTCCATCACTGTCCTCTGCAAAAGCAGCCAACGGCTCCCCACCACCTCCGCAGTGGCATCCCCACTCCTTAGGCCTCTGCCTTCTTTGTCATCCCTGCCTCCTGACTCCAGCCACCACAGCTAGCTGTAATTCTCTAAACCAGTGATTTCCAAAATGGGAGAGCAGGGTCATCAGCAGCACCTGGGAAACCGTTAGAAATGCACATTCGTGGGTCCACCCCAGGCCCATGGAAGCAGAAATTCTAAGGATGGGGGCGGCCAACAAGCCCTCCAGGTGATTCTGATATGCTCACCAGAGGGCACCTGCTCTAAACCCACCAAGCCCTGTTCACCCAGAGACTCAGTCCTTCGGCTCCTTCTTCTGCCAGTAATGCTGCATTAGATGCCCCTTCTCTGTGCTCACTCTTCCTAGAACAGGTTAACCCTGTATGGTAATTATCCAATTTATTTCTTGCTGGTTGGTGAATATCTTTTTTTTTTTTTTTTCTTGGCCGTGCCGCGCGGCCTGTGGGGGTCTTAGTTCCCCAACCAGGGATCAAGCCCGTGCTGCCCTGCAGTGGAAGCACGGAGTCTTAACCCCTGGACCGCCAGGGAAGTCCCTGAATATCTTGAAGACAGGAATTGTGTCTTATCTGACTCACCCGTCCCACAAATCACTAGTTGAACACAAGCCTGTCACTGGGATAGATGCTGGGCGTAAAACGAATCACTCTATCCTTTGCCTCTGGGGGAAGCCACCCTCTCACTTTGACCACTCAAAGTGTGACTGAAGACTCCACCGATACAATCTACACAATCTCATCACCAACCTGAAATGTGAGCAACTGAAAAAGCCTGAACATAACCAGTCTGACATCATCTGGTAAATGACACGGAATTTTCGGTTTATGTGGTTTATAAAGGAAAACTTATATACTCCTCTTTTCTCACAGCAACCTCTAGAAGGTGGAGAATAATTTATTAACGGAATGTACCAAAATGTTTAAATCCCAGATTAAAATTCATTATAGTTAGCTTACTCTAAATTACAGTAGAAGCTGAGTAGAGTTTCCTATTAGCACTCCTCAGCCTTCAGTGTCCTTAGGAATCTTAGGATTTTGTTAAAATGCTAATTCTGATTCAATAGGTCTGGGTAGGGCCCAGGATTCTGCATTTCTAAGGAGCACCCAGGTGATACCCAGGTAACAATGATGCACCTGATCCTAGAACTACACTTTCAGTAGCAAGTAAAACTTCAACAACCCCATTTTTCATAGAACTATAAGTCTTCTCCTTAGAGCAACACAACCTTTTTTTGACCACTTTGCATTGAAAGCTTTCTCAAACGTCTTTCAGGCTTCAGGATACAGACGGCACACGAAATACATTTAGTTCTATTACCTCCCCAAATCTCACTAGTATAACAATGAAGAGAATTTTATTTCTTATAGACATAAACTTACAAAAACAAAGAGAAAGTGAGTGGAAACAACAGGAAGAAAATGTTGCAAGCTAGAAAGTATCGAATAGATGAACAAGAGGTAATTGATTAGCAGACCCAGGAAAGCAGACTCCTTACCTGCCATTAGAGAAAGCCAACAAGCAACTCATCACAGAATCTCCAGAAAGGCTTAGGCAGTTGGAGCCCCAAACACCTCTGAGGGAGGGGATAGGGTAAAGTGGGGCTAAAAATGGTGGAAGTCTGTTCACACCCCAAGCCCCACCCTTGCCAGCCTTGTAACTCCTCCAGCTCTGGCAGTAGTCGAAGGTTTATTCTCTGGAGAGAGTAGAACTCCCAGTATCAAACTCTCAGAGGGTCTCTGAGTCATACCAACTTTAGTGGAGGCAGGGGGAGGCACTGAGAAGTTGCAGAGTAAGTATGAAGACACCTCCACCCTCACCTACACACTGGACTTCCAGAAGGCAGGCATACTCCACAGACAGGTGGTTCAAATGGTCTTCTCGGGAGAATCTGCCCAACCCAGGAGGGACGCTGAAAGATACAAAGGAGCCCATGACATGTCAATCTAGCTAAAACTATGATGTACCTGTTGGGAGAAGGAGGAGATGGAAATGGTATACGTGTGTGGTAGGGGTAGGTGGAAAAACAAGCTAAAATTCTCTTCTTCCATAGTAAAGCATCAACAGATAATGCCTAAAACTGAAAAATCGGCCATAGAAATATAAGTACGTCATTTAGAGACAGGGGATATAACGACCAGCAAGAGTCAACTCATTGCAAGAACTGAAAGCAGTTGACTCTGGGGAGCAGGAAATGAACTGGGGGCGGGGACTCTGACAGCTTCTCCTAACAGGCCTTGTAGAACTATGGCCTGATAAAATCTTTAAAATTAATTAATACAAAATGAAATGTAATGCCCAAGCTTAAATTTTTTTTTCTTGGATGAGTCAGGCCATCACAATAAACACACCAAATGTGTGCTACATCCTCAGGATCTAGGGCCTACACGGAAACAGGATGCTGAGGATCTGGGCCCTGGAGACAGGCTGCCTGGCTCTGAATCTCAGCTTTACCACTCACTGGCTGTGTGACCTTCAGCAAGTTACTTAACCTCTCTGTGCCTCAGTTTCCTCATCTGTGGAACCAGGATAATAACAGGATTATCTTGTAAAAATTGAATTATGTAATACCTATAAAGTGCTTAAAACAGTGTTTGGCACATAGTAAATGTTCAATAGTAGTTATTCTTATTAAGGTATGTTTGCCCCTGTAGTAAAAGCCTCCTGACACTGTATTGATTTTGTCTTTTATTAGTTTATATTTCATTCTCCCTGCCCTCACCTTCTCTGTCAGTTAGCCAGCTGTCCCTCACCACAATAATCAGCGTGCCTTTCTAGGGTGACCCCTTCCCCTGCCAATGTGCAGCTTCTAATTGACAAGGCACATGGAAACCAAATAACCAAGATTAGAATTATGTATAAAATGGAGAAAAACGGGCACCACAAAATGTTCTGAAGGTCTCTCTGTGGGGCAAATCTGCACATTTCCATATACAAATCATCTATCTGACAATTCAGAACCCTTTGGGCTTACTTTCTAACTATCAACTGTAGGTCAGTGCGCTGGGTGACACTCAGGGAAACCAACCATCCCAGTTTACCTGGGACTGCGTTTTAGCACTGAAAGTCCTGCATACCTGGAAACCCCAGTCCCAGCACTGGTTAAATTACTTAATCCTTTTGAGCCTGTTTCATCAGCTGTAAAATGGAGGATAATATTTACTTTGAAAGTCTATTGAGGATGAAGTGAGAGAATGTTCATATAATTCCTGACACATAGTAAGCTCTCAATAAATGATAGCTCTAGCTACTGGACTCAGTTACCTATTGTTATTACCAACTCTGATCAGTGGCAAAACAAATTATCCTTAGAAACTTAACCTGTACCTTGGTTATTTTCTTACTGGAAAAATAATTTACCTTTTATACAATGGATTCCAGGAAGCTGAAATGTTTGCTTTCATGAATTTCCTTCCACCCTTTTCCTACACAATTTGTTTCAGGGACTAAGACTTATTAAAGAAATGTAATATTTCAACAATGTTGACTTCTCCACTGGGCAAAGGCCTGAGAGGTTTCCACCAGCTTTGGATACATGCGTCTTTTCTACTACAGAAGCCCTGGGGTATTTATGTTAGCAGTTGCTTCTAAACTTCTGGACAGAAATCAGCATTCCAACTCACAAAGAAGGACATCAGACATCATACCTGACATTCTTTTTTTAATTTGCATCTCACTTTTTTCCTTCATAATGGCACCAAATCATTGTCTCCTAATGGATTAACAATGCATTCACTAAATATGTCCATTCTATGCCTGAAAAATAAGGGATCTTATCATCAAACAGATGAAATGCCATTCTGACCTCAAAAGCTGAAGGAAATTGCTCACATCAGGGCAGTCCACCAACACAAGGGCGAAGTTGCTATAAGAAAAGTTGCACAATTTGGGGTAGATAACTGAAAGGGTCACAAGTTACTCAAAGCCAAAACATGGCCTGGGCACTCTAAGAGGTAGCAGACAGCATGAACCACCAGGCATGTAAGAGACTTCTCTGTCCAGGCTCCCAAGCTCCCACCTCCCATGCTCATATTTCTTCTGCCAGAGTCCCCACCCAGTGCCCAAGGCCTGTGAGCAAAACACTGGCGAACCACAGAACCTCCGAGGAGCCTTGAGAGACATCTGGTCCAACTACTGAGGCAAGAGTGATTGGATCCAGGAGAGAACTTCTCCAAGTATGGCCTGATGCCCACTGGCAGCAGAGTCACCTGGAGCACCTGAAGAAAATCCACCCAGGCCCCTGAATGAGGATCTCGGAGAGGATGGCTAGGGAATTTGCATTTATAACAAGATTCCCAGAAAACTCCTGATTGTGCATAAAAAGGTTTGAGAGCAGCTGCTCTATGGAGACAACAGACAGAAAAATGCACAACCATCGCTGGGCAAATAACCCAGAGGAAAGACCACGTTTAACCTCCACCAACCTCAGACTCCAAATCTGTAAAATAGGGATAATAATACCTACCTAGCAGGATGGTTGTGAGAATTAAATGAGACAACAGGTAAGAGCTTCCAGCACAGAGCCTCACACGCAGCAGGTGTTCAGCAAGTATTAACCCATCCCCCGCTTTCTTCTTGTGTAGCAGTCTAATGAAGATTTATAACAAAAGTCCCTATTTTGAACAAACTTCACCAAGGAAAGCAGATGGCTAGCTTAAGTTCTGCATGTTAATGAGTCACCAACTAAAAGGCCGAGGCCAGCTTCTTTAACCAATGGTTGGGTTGTAAAAAGTACCTGTGATGGTGGTTCTCAAGCTTGAGTGGGCATCAGAATCATCTGGATGGCTTGAAAATACAGACTGCTGCGCCATCTCCAGAGTGCCAGAATCAGTAGTTCTGGGCCAGGGCTGAGAATCTGCATTTCTAACAAGTTCCCGGATGGTGCTGGTGTTGCTGGTCTCAGAACCACACTTTGATCATCGCTCCACTAAAATCAGATTGTTCTGATAGTTTGTAATAAAAAAGGAAAACGATGCTAGATGCATTTCCTGTTTGACACCAGACTGGTTAGTTACATGTCAATAAAGAAAAAAGTAATAAACCCACAACTTCCAAGGCTGTGCCACCTCTGTCCCTGAGACTCTTTCTCACTACATTTTTCGAAAGGCGCAGAGAGAAGGCTGGGAGATTTGAGTGCCATCTCCCAGTTCCCCAGGTGGGTGCCCCTGAGTGAGACAGGGGATCTCTTTGAACCTCTCAGTGTATTCACCTGGGAACAGAAGTGGGCTCAGTCACTGGTTCCCAAACCTGGCTGTGCACCATCCATCACTACAGCAGCATTTTAGATAAAACATGGATTCCCCAGCCTTAATGCCAAGAATAGCAAATTAAAATCTCCAAAGGAGAGACTGAAAAACGTGTGGTTTTGCGTGTGTATGTTTTTTTAGGTTTTTGTTTGTTTGTTTGTTTGTTTTAATATTTATTTGGCTGCACCGGGTCTTAGTTGTGGCACACGGGATCTTTGTTGCCGCGTGCGGGATCTTTAGTTGCGGCATGTGGGATCTAGTTCCCTGACCAGGGATCAAACCCAGGTCCCCTGCATTGGGAGCACAGAGTCTTAGCCACTGGACTGCCAGGAAAGTCCCCGCGTGAGTATGTTTTAAATAAAAGTTCCCTGTGTGATTTTCATGGGCAGCCAGTTTTGAGGAACCATTCCCATGGTGATCTTTCAGGCCCCATCCAGCACTAAAGCTCTTGGACCTGTTTGATTTCTAAGTCCCTGTGTCTGTGTCTGTGCTTACCAAGTACCCTTGTCCTTTTATATTTGCTTCCCACAGAGTTTTTACCAGAGGAAGTGAGTACACTCGTCTTCAAAGAAAGGAATCTAGTCTGCTTAACAGTTGTGCTTTTCTCATGTATCAAACTGGCATTCCAGTTTTAGTTCAAAAAATAAAGTCCAGGACTTCCCTGGTGGCGCAGTGGTTAAGAGTCCTCCTGCCAATGCGGGGACACGGGTTCGAGCCCTGGTCCGGGAAGATCCCACATGCTGCGGAGCAACTAAGCCCATGCACCACAACTACTGAGCCTGCGCTCTAGAGCCTGTGAGCCACAACTACCGAGCCCACGTGCCACAACTACTGAAGCCTGCGCACCTAGAGCCCGTACTCTGCAGCAAGAGAAGCCACCACAATGAGAAGCCCACGCACTGCAAGGAAGAGTAGCCCCCGCTCGCCACAACTAGAGAAAGCCCACACACAGCAACGAAGACCCAACGCAGCCAAAAATTAATTAATTAATTAATTAATTTTAAAAAAAGAAACAGGTTTAAAAAATAAATAAATAAAGTCCAATGTAGGAAAAAATAGGAATTACATAGGACAATCTGTCAAGCAATCTTCTCTAACACCAACTCCCTAGTTACTCTATCATTCATTTATTACCTTAGCATCTACCATGTGCCAGGCATTATTCTAGGTGCTAAGCATAGAGAGTTCACAAAACAGAAAAAGTCCCTGCTCTCATAGAGAGAACAATTCAGCAGCAAGACACAGACAGTAATAAGTGAACACAGAGGTAAAATAATTCCAAATAGTACTAAGTCCTGTGAAGACAATAGTGTAATAATAGGGTAGAGACTACTTTCAACAGAGTGATCAGGGATTACTCTGCTGCAAGGGACCAGCCAGGCGAGGATCTAGAAAAAAGAAATATAGGCAAGTGTAAAGGCTCTGAGGAAGGAAAGAACTTGGCATTTTTAAGGGACAGAAAGGAAGTAGAGGAGGCTGAAAGACGGGGGCACAGGGATGAACTGAGGTCAAGGAGGTCAACAGGGCTCAGAACACGGAGACTCTTCCAGACCACGGTTAGAACATTTGGATCTTACACCAACTGCAGTGGGAAGTGACTGAGGAATTTTAAACAGAAGAAGGATACGATCTGATTTACATTTTTTAAAGATCACTGGCTTTGTGTGAGGAATGGGTTATGGGTGGCAAAGAACAGCACCAGAAAAGCAGCAGGGACTTCCCTGGTGGTCCAGTGGTTAAGACTCCACGCTTCCACAGCAGGGGGTGCAGGTTTGACCCTGAGCCGGGGAACTAAGATCCCACATGCTGCATGGTGTGGTCACAAAAAAAAAAAAAAAAAAAAAAAAGGGGCTTCCCTGGTGGCGCAGTGGTTGAGAATCTGCCTGCCAATGCAGGGGACACGGGTTCGAGCCCTGGTCTGGGAAGATCCCACATGCCGCGGAGCAACTAGGCCCGTGAGCCACAATTACTGAGCCCGTGCGTCTGGAGCCTGTGCTCCACAACAAGAGAGGCCGCGATAGTGAGAGGCCCACGCATCGCGATGAAGAGTGGCCCCCGCTTGCCACAACTAGAGAAGGCCCTCGCAGAGAAACGAAGACCCAACACAGCCATAAATAAATAAATTAATTAATTAATTAATTAATTAATTAATTAATTAAAAAAAAAAAAAAAGACCTGGCGGAGCCAGATTAAAAAAAAAGAAGAAGAAGAAGAAAAGCAACAGTACAGGCAAAAAAATGATGGTGGCCTTTAACTGGCAGCTGGCACACAGCCATAGCAGACAATCAGATATTTCTGGACTGCTTTAACATAGGGGAAAATCATTAATATACTTGCTTCAATTCCTGTGATATTTTAGAAGAGTTCAAGGAAGAGACACTGCTGGTTACAATTAAGAAACATTAGCACAGGGGCATAGAAAGAACCAGCAGATCTGTCTTCTAGAACCGTCTCTGCCATCAATTTGTCATGTGACCTTGGGGACCGCTCTGAACCTCTGAGGTGGAGGGGAGGCTGGGCTCCCTTGTTTCTAAGGTGCCTACCAGCCCTTAAATTACACGATGCCGTAAGTGTAAGAAGTGAGGTTTCCTTATCTGGGTGGCAAAATGGGCTGCTGACTCAGGGTTGGGGTTTTTGCTGTTGACTTTTAATCTCCCAGAGAGGCTCTAGCTAAGCAGGAAATGGGGTGTTAATGAAGAAACTGGCCAGTCCTACTATTTCCTTGGGAAACTCTGAGGTCTGTGGCACCTCTGGCACAAGGGTACGGTGGCCAGCTGGCAATCTGTGGGGCACACACTCCCGGGCAGCTGAGAGCTCGTCAGGCCGAGGGGCTGAGGGCCCCATCTCTGAGGAATTCAGGGGCCAAGCCTTCAGTCACAGCACTCCCTGCGGCCCTTCTGGCAGCCTTCCACCTGCGCTGAATCACACGGCAGCCAGGCCCTGCCGCCCGGCTCTCACTTCCTGCTGGCAGGCTCTCCCCACAGCATCCACTCCCTCAGATGGTCCACCCTGGCACCTTGGTGAGGACCTCACTCCATGGTCCCTGAGGGCAGGGTTCTCAGTCCCAACTGCCCATCAGCATCCCTGGTGGGGATTAAAAACGATATACACATATAGATGCCTGGGTCCTACTTCACATTTAATGACCTAGAATTGGGGTGAGGGAGAGGTTAGAAAGGCAAGAGTGGTGGAGTTAGGCTTAGTTAACTTTACATGATGGAGAGAATGTGGAACTCAGGAAACTGCACACCAGAGAGGTTCAATGATGTGTCTAACGCAGGGTTTCTCAGCCTTGGCCCTACTGACATGGTGGGCAGGACTGACCCTTTGCCGTGAGGGGCTGTCCTGTACATTGTGGGATGTTTAGAGGCACCCCTGGTCTCTACCCACTAAATGCCAGCAATAGCTCCCCCGGTGTGACAACCAGACATGTCTCTAGACATTGCCCGGTGCCCTCTGCGGGAGGAGGGAGTCGGAACCAGCCCAATTGAGAAAGCTGGTGTAATAT
Source organism: Eschrichtius robustus (assembly GCF_028021215.1). Lineage (NCBI taxonomy): Eukaryota > Metazoa > Chordata > Mammalia > Artiodactyla > Eschrichtiidae > Eschrichtius > Eschrichtius robustus. The sequence goes on from NC_090824.1 coordinate 117,185,627, forward strand.
GACTTAGTTAATTATTGGCAGTGTTAGAAACTAAAAACCAATCCACTAATTCCTGCCTGTGTTGGTTCCTCCACATTCCAGCAGGAGCTGTGGAACACAGGGATGAGTCACTCCCTGAAGAAATACCACAACCCACTTCACGGCCCTCTGTGCCTAAGCAGAGTGGGGGCAATGGAGAACTGACCTTGTCCCTGACGAAGGAAGCCCAGCCTGGAACAGCCGGCAGCTTGTTTGGCCACATTTGGTCTCCAGTATCTGACTAGAAGGACGATACCTTATCTTTTCAAGGGCTGCTGGACTATTTTACTCATGCCTGGGGTTGCTCCCTTGCAGTGGTGAGATTCATTATGAAAATGATTCACACATTGCAGGGAACAAAGAAATCCCGACCACAACCATGGATTATATTTTAAAATTCTCAGGTGCATGTCTCATTCCTTCCCGTATTAGGGCTAGTACAGCAAGAATTTAAACAATACCTTACCATAAGTTTTATTAGCTGATTGAGACCCTCTCTTTGTTGCAAATGATACAAACATACAGGAGAGAAGTAACCAGCCATACTCAAATAAGACTTGACCAGCTGCCCATGTGGTGGGATCAGGGCAAGACAGATGAGCAGCAGTTAATAAGAACGAACAGATTTTTCAGTCTCTTGGCAACCGATTTTATTGTTATGCTTTGACCGGGCAGCTGGTAAGGCTTTATATGAATTAATGAACAAAGCTATGAAAAAACAGGATTAGTGGCTCTGAAATATGGTATTCTCGTGGCAGTCAGAGGAAGCATATTCGTTTTCAAGACTGCTTTCTCAAATAAGTACAAATAACTTTAGAACAGTAAGAAAATAACCCAGTGTTTTAAGAGGACACATCTCTAAAGAGGAAGTCACATATACCTATCTACTGCGTTGGTCCTTACCATGTAGCTTCCATATTTATTCTACCAAAATACAAAAGGATACGCAGTATCAAAGGAATAGGCCACACAAAGCAAGTGACTTACAGTGTGACAGTACTTGCTGGCTGTGGAATTATTCTCAGCAAGTCCTCCTAAATCAAAGCATCTTACAATGAACACTCAAAGGTGACAAAAATATTAACCAGACCTTAAAAGGAATAAAAACACATGGAAAGACAGGCTTTCTGGCTTTCTGGCATCACCACAGGAATACAACCAATGGTGGCTTAAAACAGTCCTGTGGTTCTCAGAGAAAAGACAAGGGTATCCATGAGGATGGCTTTGCCTGCCACATAACGGATCTAGAGACTGGAAGGACGGCAGGATAATGGAGCGATCATGGGAGGGTGGCAAAAGAAGTGATTAAAGGTCAGCACAAACACATAAGCAACTCACACATGATCTCTTCAGGGAAGACATTATGTAGCAGACCAACCATTGGACCCAGAGTTCCGGTTCTGGCTCTGCTACTAACTGTGTGATCTTAGAAAATGACTTAACATCTCTGGATAAAAATTTCCTTAACTACCAAACACTAGAGTAAGACAATCTTCTACTTCCTTCTAGTTCTAATACTCCTTGAGTTTACAAGCCATCTCCTTCCTTAAGATGGACACATGTGCAATCACCGAAGTGAGCCACAGCTCAGTCGTTCTTTGGACATTATCATGATCAATGCATTCCCTGTGCATAAACCTAGGTTTACCAAACCAGGGTTACCAGATTAGATCCAAGACACCAGATGATTTTGCCTTTCATAAAAACAACTAATTTTTTAGCAAAAGTATGTCCCAGATATTACATGGGACATACTTATAGTAAAATATTAGTTGTTGGTCATCCAAAAATGCAAATTTCTTTTTTATTTTTTTCCGATTTGCTAAATCTGGCACCCTACCTCTGACCCCACGTTAAAAGTTCAATTTCAAGACTCAAAAGTCTGATTTCATATTTGTGGGTGGTTCCAAGCGTGGCTGAGGCACTAAATGGGAGGCCTTCTCATGGGTAACATACACAGAGGCAAAAAACAAAACAAAAACAGGCAAGGAAGAACAACTTTCAGCATTTCTTTTGAGTAAGTGAGGCATCAAGTTTTATTTAACAGTAAGTGAAATATGAGTGTTAGTAGACCTCAATCATACAAGAAAAAGACTGTGGTGTACTGCACGGCCAGACAGGAGGCCTAAACAAGCTGCATGCTCACAGCTCCACACCTCTCACCCTCTGGACATAAAGTTAATTACAAACCCTTTATCTCTTCCTCCAACTCAGTGCTCAGGTCTGCTCCCAAGATAATCAGCTTAAGGGAAACCAGACCATAAACTGGAACTTCCTGACCAAGAGGCAGAGGAATAAATATGATCCAAGCAAAACCTGCACACAGCATAAAAAGCGAAGGCAGTGAAAGGGAAAAATTCCTCTCTTCAGAAGGCAATCTTGTTCGAACAATGGCAAGACAATCTTGCTGCCTAGGGGCTCACATTTTTTTTTTTTTTTTATTGTGAGCCAGCTTTATTGAGGCATAATTGACATATAAAATTGTAAGATTATTTAAAGTGTATATCATGGTGATTTGATATACATACACATTGTGAGAGGGATTCTCCCACCCATCCAGTTAATTACGGGCTCACACTTTAAACATGTGAGCCCTGTTTTGTTTTTCAGGTGGTATCAAGCCTATCCTAATTTATCAGAGAGGAAAAAAAAAAAAAAAAAAAAAAAAAAATATATATATATATATATATATATATATATATATATACATATATATATATTCCATGTATGTAAAAATAATCCTTTTTCATAGTTTGTAGTGAAGATATACACAGGGCACATTCCAAGGTAAGTTTAAATAACAATAGGCTAGTTCAGTTTTTTAAATAATTTTTAATTTTTTTAAAAATTAATTTTAAAAAAATTAATTTTTAATTTAATTTTTAAATAAAGATTGATTACTATGCTGTCTGGGCCAGTTAATTCAATTCTCACTGAGAGAGGTCCGCAGAAAACCCCTCTCAACTGTGGCCAATATTGATCTCACAGGAGCAGCAGGATGAGGTAGACTAAGACAAGATACTTATATCTGTACATTAAGAAAAATTAAATATATGGACTAGAGGTTTCTAATGAGGAAAACAAATCCAAGTTTATTCATTAACTTATGGGTACATTCAGCAAGAGTTTATTGAACACTTCTTTTTTTGTCTATGATAGCTTGCAGTATAGGACTCACAAAGGAGCTAAAGCCAGTGCTCTGCCTCCAGGATATTACAATCTACTCATGGAAATGAGGCCACGTACACATACTCAGTTGACAGTCTAAAGTCGTTACGTCATTAAAGGCCAAAATGAGTCTCAGAATTGGCCATTTCAGTTAGAAGTCAGAAAAAGATTAAATTCACTGTACTGCAAAATATTCATTAGGAAATGAAATTCCATTTTCTCATATTTCCAAGGGATTTCACTCTCTCCCTAGATCAGCACAAGAGACCGAATCACTGGAGACAGATGCTGAATGCCCCCACCCAGTCTGCCCAGGCTACAGAGAAGAGGGCTCCCCACTGCCACGGTGGGAAGGACCCAAAGTCCTCACCTTTCTGCTTGTTTGACCTTTCCCTTTCCAAGGAGGGTAAGGCCATTATCTTGAGGAAAATAGGAGGAGAGGAGAGGAGAGATTTAGGAGTTGCGGTGTAGCTATGGACATTGCTTCTCGGATAAAGTGGGAAGAAGAGTGAGAAAGAAATAGCAGAGTGATCCCCATTTCTCAGCCTCTCATTCCCTTTTCATTCACTCAACATGATTTTTTAGGGCTTAGTATGTGCCAGAAACCATTCTAGGTGCTATGCCCACCACAGTGAACAAGACAAATTCCTGACCTTCACGGAGCTTGTATTCCACCAATGGGAGATAGATGTTGTGTACAAAATCTGTGTGTGTGTGTGTGTGTGTGATGACAGTAAGTGCTATAAATACTCGAAAGAAAAATAAGGCAAGGGAAAGGGGAAGAAAATGATGGGGCAGGGCGGGGGTGGGGGGTGAAGGATGCTATTTTAGACGGGATGGTACAAGAAGGCATCTCTAAAGAAATGACTTTTGATTTGAAAGAAATGAGTGAGTAAGCTGTGCAGACTTTTGAAGGAAGAACATTCCAGGCAGAGGAAACAGCAAATACAAAGGTCCTGAGGCGTGGCTGAAGCAGAATGTGAAAAGAGGGGAGTAATAGAAGATGAAGCCCCCCACACCATGTAAGGGGACTGCAGGCCACAGCGAGGACTTTGGTTTCCTTCTGAGATAAAAAGCCACTGGAGAGCTTTGAGCACCGGAGCGAGAGACATAATTGACTCTGGCTGCTGCACTGAGAACAGACCGTAGAGTGGTGAGGGTGGAAGCAGAGTGGCCCTGTAGGAGGCTTTTGAGTAATCCAGGCGACAGAAGTGAAAGGAACTTGGTGGAAGCAGTGGAAACCGTGGAAATTTCCTATCCTAGGTATAGACTCAAAATAGAACCAATGAGATTTGCTGAGGGACTAGATGTGGAGTGTGAGAGAAAGAAAAGAATCAGGGGTGACCCTGGGGTTTTTAGCCTGAGCACCTGGAAGAGTGAAGTTGCCATTAACTGAGACAGGTGAGCCTAAGCGAAAGCGGGTTTGGAAGAGGAAAATCAAGAGTCTGGTACCTAGAGACTGTTGCCCACTTCAAGACCCTTATATCTCTTTTAAAACCAAGGCAACAGAAATTGAGAAGCTGATCTTAAATTTCATATGGAAATTCAAGGAACCCAGAATAGCCAGAACAGTCTCAAAAAAGAAAAGTGGGAGGACTCACACTTCCCGATCTCAAAACTTACCATGTACGTAGCTAATAAAGAGGAGAGTATGATACTAGCGTAAGGATAGACATACAGATCAGTGGAGTAGAACTGAGTCTAGAAATAAACCCTCACATTTACAGTCAGTTTATTTTCAACACAGGCACCAACAGCATTCAAAGGGGAAAAAAATACTCTTTTCAACAAATGGTGCTGGGAGAAGTGGATGTCCATATGCAAAAAAATTTAGTTAGACCCCTACCACACACCATATACAAAAATTAACTTAAAGTGAGTCAAAGATGGAAATGTAAGAGCTAAAACTATACAACTCTTAGAAGAAAACATAGGCATAAATCTTCATGGCTTTTAGATTTGATACCAAAAGCAGAGCAACAAAAGAAAAAATAAATTAATTGTACTTCATCAAAGTTAAAAATCAAGGCAGGCCATGGAAATTAAGGAAGGGAGGGAGTAAGGAAGAAAGAATAAAGGAAAGGAAGAAAGTAGGAATGAAAACTAACATAAAATACAGAAAAGAATGATGGTCAGTCAAGTTTTTTCAGCACTACATTAACGTTTCTTCATTTGTAACCGTCTGCAGAAATTCTGTTTTCCAGACTGTTTTCCCCCTACAGCAAGTTTCTAAGAAGGTTAAAATAAATAAATAAATAAATGGAACAAGAACAGTGAAGCACCAACAAATTATATCACCAATAATTATAGAAAATTTATGCAGCATAACACTACTCCCCCTTCCAACATCTGAATGATGAGCTGACCCAAAAGTGATAATCTATCCAGCAGGAAAAAATAGCTGGTAGCCCACAGAGGTAAGAAAGAGGACCCCCTGGCAGGAGATTAGGAAGCCATGTGGCCCGCAGGAGCCGAAATGCTGGGAAGGTGAAGTCAAGGGCTCACAAGATTTCCTTCACTTCAGGCCTGACTTTGCTTAATCGGTGATCTATTGGGACAGAGGTAAAAGCTTTGGCAATAGTTACCGAAACGAGTCATCACATCAGCCCTACCACCAGTCAAGACCCGAGAGCCTGGCTGCCTGGCAGGGTTTTCTGTCTGACTGGCAGGGAAAGAGAGAACTCTCTCCTACCCGGGCAGTTTGTCCGTCCAGACCCTCACCAGCAAAGGTGTCAAGACCTTAAATCATTCAACCGACAACAAAGGGGGGGAGGAAAGAACGGCGGGGGACTGGGGGGCGAAGGGGGGGCGTGCAGGAGGTCTGGGACCTTCCTTCTCTCCTGCCAGAGAAGTTTCCTTCCTCCCACCCCGAGATGGGGAGCCTCGCACCTGGATGCCGCCCGGAGGTGACCTCAGCCCCGTCCCAACCTGGGACTCCACCTAATCAGCACCTCGCCCAAGCTGACCCCCACCCCCGTCACTGTCATCGCGGGGTCTGTGCTGAGGGCCTGGGAGAAGCAAAGCAGCTTTTCTGGTGGGCTCAGCTGCCCACAGGCGGGGAGAGAAGGAGCTGCAGCTCCACCCCCCGCCCCAGGGCCGGACCCTGCGCCCGCCCGCTCCTTCGCTCAGCCCCGCGGGGTGACTGGAGCCTCCCGGAGCCCCGGGCCTGAGCGCGCCTCCCCCGCCCGCGCCCGCGCCCGCCGCCTCACCTGCTCCGCCCGCGGTCCCCACGCCGCTCCTTCTGCGCACGCCGCGTCCACCCGCTGACGGCCTTTTTTGGGTCCTCGGCGGGTATTTTCCGTCGGGCCCCACATCACTTCCCGTAAAGGAGAGCGAGGTGGGGGCGGGACCTCCTCTCCACCCTCCACCTCCCGCTTCCTACTGTCACCTCGGCGAGCACCCCCGCCCAACTCGGCGAGAGCGCTTTGCAGGCGCCCTCCCCGCGCGCCGCCCCCAGCCCCACCGCACCTGCCAAGCAAAGGCCCCATTCGCCTCTTTTTAGTCCAAGTTGGGTCTCCACTGCCGCTTCCTGGAAGGCGCGAAACCTTAGGGGGTTGTTTTCGTTCTGAGACACAGTGGTGACACTTACAAACTGCCACGGGATCGGGCACTGCAAGGTATAGTTTGGTGCCTCTCGCCAAATCTGCTCCCCTAAAAGCCATTTTCTAAAGGTGTTTTCCAGGGCAGCAGGTCGGTGTGTCCACCTTGCAGCCAGAGGTGCTGAGCGGCTGCAAAGTCAGCCCTGCACGCGGTTCCTGAGGCCCGGGGGCGCTCCAGCTCACAGTGCCCCCGTGGTCCGGCTCCCCAGGGACCGGATCCGCGCTGGGCATCCGGCTCTGCCACTGTCCATCCCGCCCCGCCAGCTCCTCACTCGGCGGGCCTGGACATGGCCTTCCTGGAGTGAGAGAAAGCTCTGGGATTCTTGAAAATGACCCTGGGAAGGGGGGGCGGGGGGAGAGTAGTAGAATTCTGGCAGGAAAAAATATATTTCCGGAAGGAAATGACAAACGGGGTCTCTACTCTTACAGTCTAGTTCAGATTATAAAATCGCTCTCAGTTAAATTTCCGAGGATTAGAGCAATTCGTTAAAAAAAAAAAAAAAAAAAAAAAGCAAAGTACAGCACTTGTAGCCCCTGTAAGGAGAAATCTGCGAGCCTTTGCTGCCCCCCAGCGGCTTCCTTCTCTCAGTGCCGACGGTTTTGTGGGGGCCGCTTGGACCTGTGGCTGTTGGGGCCACCAGGTTCCCACTGAGAGGCAGCCAAATTCTCCTCCAGTGGCCTGGGGGTCTGAACAGTGGCTTTTGGGCCTGCCCCGTGGGCTTTCAGGCAAAGCACTTCTGAGCCAAATAATTCTACTTCTAAGCAAAAGAAAATGACTGGAAGCCCTAGTCTACTGTCTCTTACTATCTGTTCTATCTCACTGATTCTTCTTGCACCACAAATTCCAGCTGTCTCAGGGCGACCTGCCCAACTCCATCATTCTTTCAGTCTATAACTACTCACAGTTTGCACTACAGTACAATTAGCTTCTCAGATTCACATATAGGATGAACCGTATGAAATTGCCAAATATTGAATATACATTCAATTTAATAGTTCCAAATATAACACAGTCATCTCAAAGTTAGGGATAACAGATTTCACCATAGGGTGATGCTTTCAAGGGATGTTTCCCAGGGAAGAGAAAGGCCATCAAACTGTTGCTGATGGAAGTTAGGACAGGAAAAGTAGCCCGATGCTCATGTGTAAAGGAAGTCTTGGGAGTCATTGATCAGCTAAGATCTGGGGGGCCAACAATGCAGCAACCGCTAATGGCTCATATAAGGAGAGCTCCCCCTTCAGCCCTCCCCACTCCTGCAGCCAGGCAGGGCTGTCACCAGGAGTTTACCAGGCAGGAGATCAGAAAATAGCGATGCTGTGGCCCATTCGTCATCACCCATTCATTCATTTCATTCAGTGAGTCAAGCACTGTGTTAGGTACGGGAGAGGCAATAGTGAACGAGGTAAATTGGTCCCTGCTCTCAGGGATCCTGCCCTCAGAGAAACCAAGTTAACTCCAGTGCAGTGAGATACGATTCTTGATAAGGGAAGTTAAAGAGTGTAACTGGAACACAGATAAGTGACACCAAGTCAAGACTTCCCAGAGACAGTGATGTATAGATTCAGAAGGATGAATAAGAGGGGAAAGTGAGAGAGGAGAGAATTTTAGGAAAGAGAGCAGAGGAATGGTCTGGAGGCGAGAATGAGATATTGGAGCAACTGAAAGAAGTTCGGAGAGCTGAAAAACTGAGTGGAAGAAAGCAATCAAAGAAACTGCAGAAATGAGCAGAGGCTGGAATATGAAGAACCCTGGAATGCTTATAATAATATTAGCTAACATTTATTGACCATTTACTCTGAATCAGCCAATATGCTAAGAACTTTACATATATCACCTCATTTACTTCTCACAATTGCCCTATAAAATAAGCACTATTCTTGTCCCCATATTACAGATGAGGAAACTGAGCCTTAAAGGGATTAAGCAACCCAAGTTCATATAGCTAATACGTGGCAAAGCCAGGACCAGAACTTAGAACCCATTTTCTTAATGGCTATAAGGCGAAGAATGGGCTGGGGAGGCCAATTAGCACGCTGAAGTCCAAGTGAGGGATAACAGTGATCTGGTTTAAGGCAGTGGTCCTGAGAATGAAGATGAATGGACAGATTTGAGATACTTAAGAGAGTGAATCAAGAAGACTTTGTTAGGGACTTTCCTGGAGGCGCAGTGGTTAAGAATCCACCTGCCAACGCAGGGGACACGGGTTCAATCCCTGTTCCGGGAGGATTCCACATGCTGCGGAGCAACTAAGTCCATGCGCCACAACTACTGAAGCCCGCATGCCTAGACCCTGTGCTCTGCTGCAAGAGAAGCCACCGCAGTGAGAAGCCCATGCACCGCAACGAAGAGTAGCCCCCCGCTCGCCGCAACTAGAGAAAGCCCACGTGCAGCAACGAAGACCCAGCACAGCCAAAAATAAAAATTAATTAATTAAAAAAAAAAAAAAGAGGAAGACTTTGCTGTAGGGGGTGAAGAAGAGGGAGGAATCCATGGAGATGCCCAGATTTCTGGTTTGGGCAACTAGGAACCCCTGAGCAAAAGGAAGAAAGCAACAGGGAAGGAGAGTGAAACAGGCAATAATAAACAAGTTTAGGACATTTCAACTCTGACATACCAGCACCAGCAGAACATCCAAGTGAAACTGTTTAATATGTAGTTGAATAAGTTGGTCTGAAGCACAGAAGACGTGAACTGGCGCTATTACCAAGGGGACTCAAAGACATGAGAGGCAATGAGCTAGTCTAGAAAATGTGCTGAGAGGGCAAAGAGGGGGCTTGGTGCAGAACCCAGAGGATCACTCAGTATTTAAGGCATGGGCAGAGGAAATCCAAAAAGGAATTTGAGAAAAGTGTGTCCAGAGGAAAACAAAGAGAGAAAGTTATTACAGAAACTAAGTATATTAAACCCATCTTGTGCACCAGTTCAAAATCCTCCCCACACCACTTCTTACTCTAGCCACAGAACTGGTCACAGTACACCTCTTGCTTCCAGCTCTGGAGCTTCTCTGACACTGCAGGCTGCTGCTTGAAACATGCAGAGTCTCAGCTCCAGTCACATTAATAGGACTGAAATTGGAGGTATCAGTACAAACTCATGATTTTTAATATGGAGAAATAGAGTTATGTATAGATATGTATTAAGTATATATTTTCCAGCTCCATCTGCTAAGAGGTCCTAGAAGCAAGTATATCATAGTAGCTATGAACACACTTAGCACTCAGATCTTGATTTCTAAATACCCTTTTCCAATAAAAGGAACCAAAGACATGATCTTTTATATATAAAGTCCTAAAGAATCTACAAAAAAACTATTAGCGCTAATAAATGAAATATGCAAAGATGCAGGTTGCAAGATCAATACACAAAAATCAGTTGTATTTCTATACACTGGGAATGAACAATCAAAAAAGGAACTTTTTTTAAAAAATCCTGTTTATAATAGCAACAAAAAGAATAAAATACTTAGGAGATGTAGGATTTATACACTAAAAACTACAAAACACTACTGCAAGAAATTAAAGAAGACTTAAATAAATGAAAAGATATACCACATTGTTGGATTGGAAGACATAATATTGTAAAGATGGCAATACTCCTCAAAGCAATCTGTAGATTCAATGCAATCCCTATCAAATTCAACATTATTTTTGCAGAAAAGGAAAAGCTGGGGCTTCCCTGGTGGCGCAGTGGTTGAGAATCTGCCTGCCAATGCAGGGGACACGGGTTCGAGCCCTGGTCTGGGAAGATCCCACATGCCACAGAGCAACTGGGCCCGTGAGCCACAATTACTGAGCCTGCGCGTCTGGAGCCTGTGCTCCGCAACAAGAGAGGCCGCGATGGTGAGAGGCCCGCGCACCGCGATGAAGAGTGGCCCCTGCTTGCCGCAACTAGAGAAAGCCCTCGCACAGAAACGAAGACCCAACACAGCCATAAATAAATAAATAAATAAATAAAAGAACGTGAATTTCTTAAAAAAAAAAAAGAAAAAAGAAAAGGAAAAGCTGATGCTAAAATTCACATGAAATTGCAAAGGACTCCAAATAGCCCCCAAAAAAATCCTGAAAAAGAATAAAGTTAATTCACACTTCCTGATTTCAAAACTTAATACAAAAGTGCAGTAATCAAAACAGTGTGGTATTGGCATAAAGACAGAGATATAGATGAGTGGAATGGACTTGAGGGTCCAGAAATGATCCCATAAATCTATAGCCAACTGATTTTCAAAAAGAGTACCAAGACCATTTGATGGGGAAAGAACAGTCTCTTCAACACATGGTGCTGGGAGAACAGATATTCACATGTAAAAGAGTGAAGTTGGACCCTTTCCTCACACCATATATAAAAATTAACTCAAAATAGATCAAAGACCTAAATCATAAGAACTAAAACTATAAAACTCATAGAAGAAAACATAGGCAGAAATCTTCATGACCTTGGATCTGGCAATGGTTTCTTACATGTGATAGCATAAGCATAAGCAACAAAAGAAAACTGTATTATACTTAATCAAAATTTAAAATTTGTTCACATCAAAGGATACTCTCAAGAGAGTGAAAACACAATCCACAGAATGGGAGAAAATATTTGCAAACCATATACCTGATAAGAATATAGTGTCAGAATATATAAAGAGCTCTTACAACTCAACCACAAAAAGACAATCCAATTAAAAAGCAGGCAAAGGACTAAAATAGACATCTCTCCAAAGAGGATATAAAAGTGGCCAACAACCACATGAAAAGATGTTCAATGGCATTAGTCATTAGGGAAACGCAAATCAAAACCATAATGAGATACTACTTCATACGCACTAGGTAGGCCATAACTTTTTTTTAAAAAAAGAAAAGACAGGGCTTCCCTGGTGGCGCAGTGGTTAAGAATCTGCCTGCCAATGCAGGGGACACGGGTTCGATCCCTGGTCTGGGAAGATCCCACATGCCGTGGAGCAACTAAGCCCGTGAGCCACAACTACTGAGCCTGCGCGTCTGGAGCCTGTGCTCCGCAACGGGAGAGGCCGCGACAGTGAGAGGCCCGCGCACCGCGACGAAGAGTGGCCCCCGCTTTCCGCAACTAGAGAAAGCCCTCACACGGAAACGAAGACCCAACACAGCCAAAAATAAATAAATAAATTTAAAAAAACAACAAAAAAAGAAAAGACAAATAACAAGTGTTAGCGAGATATAGAGAAACTGGAACCTTTATACATTGCTGGAGGGAATGTAAAATGATGTAGTCACTCTGGGAAACAGTTTGGCAGTTCTTCAAAAAGTTAAACAGAGAGTCGCCATATGTCCCAACAAGTTTATTCCTAGAAATATGCCAAAAGAATTGAAAACAGGTATTCAAACAAATACTTGTACACAAATGTTCATAGCAGCACTACTCCAAAAGGTTCCAAAAGGTGGAAACAATCTAAATATCCATTAATCGATGAATGGATAAAGAAATTGTGGTATATCCATACAATGGAATATTACTTGGCCACAAAAAGGAGTGAGGCACTAATACTTGTTACAACATGAATGAAACTCGAAAGTATACTAAGTAAAAGAAGCTAGTCACAGAAGGTCACATACTGTATGATTCTATTTATATGAAACGTCCAGAAAAGGTAAATCCATAGAGACAGAAAGCAGACTGGTTGCCAGGGCTGTGGGGAAGAGGAATAGGGAATGACTGCTTACTGCACATCATCCTTTTGGGGTGATGAAAATGTCCTGGAACTCGACAGAAGTGATAGTTTCACAACACTGTGAATGTACTAAATGCCACAGAAATGTATGCTTTAAAATGTGTTATGTGAATTTTGTTTCAATTTTTAAAAAAGAACCAAACTCCTAGAGTCAAAGCTTGGTCTAAGAAAAGGATGAGCCAGAAAGTAAAGAAGTACTCAGAGAATGACAAGGACATAACAAAGGGACACAGGACCCATCTGAGGGAGGATTATTCCTCAGCTAAGAGCTTGCTTATTTTAACTGGGACTGTCAATATATTTTTGTTTATAAGCTACATTAACAAAACTTACTTTTCAAAAATGTCCATTGTGAATGTCAAAGTATATTCTTGAGTATTTTATACCTAGTTGTAAACTTTTTTAAGAAGTCTTATTTTACACTTGTTAAACTACAAAATTATTTTCAGAAAATGCTTAAACATTACATTTCATATTTGAAATAAACATTTATTAAAAAAAAAAGAATACAGGAGCCAGCTTGAAAGGACTCCAACCAGCCAAATCTGGGACAATTTGAACATGTAGTGATTGTCAGGGTTGTCTTCATGGGTATGCAACTAGGACATCACACAGGGCCCTGCACTCAGAATTTTAATGCTCTGCAGTCACTGTCTTAAAATTCTTAATAATTTTACCCTTGAATTTGTGTTTTATGTGAAATCTGATGGCACAATGGAGGATGCTGGAGGCTTGAAGCCTCTGCAAACACATGGCTCTGGCTCCTGCCACTGCCCACTCCTCACTCCCTGGTCCCCTGGGCCCTACCCAGCCTTGCATTCACTACCTTACTCCAGGGCAGTGACTAAGTCACCTTGGCTGGGGGAGGCCCACATTCCGCCATCACCTTCCACCTGGCCAGGAGCCTGGGTGTGAGAGCAGAAGGGATCAGGGTTGAGCCCAGGCCCCATGGCACCATGGGGCGGGCAAGAAGGCAGATATCACTGCCGTAGTCTGGTAGCACCACAGTACATTCTATGTGCCACTCAGCAGGGGGCTCCTGCCACCACCCAGGAATCAAGAGCACTCCAGCATGGAGGCTGCAATCCCTGGGCGGGTGCACATTCACCATGGGTTGGAGTGGTGGGTCCATGAGAAGAGGAGATTGACTTTCTCATCCTCACCCAGGGCTGTGCATCTTCATTCTGCACTAAGCCCCACAAATCATGTGGCTAGCACTGGTGACAGTAATAGATTGTAACTCACTGAACAAAATAGGGATCTGTGAATCATACTGACAGATCATTTCTGCAGTATTCCTACCAAAAAGGTAAAACCTGAATCTGTCTAATCATGAGGAAGCATTAAACAAACCCAAATTAAGGGAAATTTTACAAAACAGACCAGTATTCTTTAAAAATTTCAAGATCATGAAAGGCAATGACTAAGGAATGAGAATAAATGAAACCAAAGAATCATGACAACTAAACTCATATGTAATCCTGAATTAGTTCCCAGACCAGAAAAAAATTTTTGTCTTGCTCTAAAGGACATTAATGGGACTTGGTAGAATTTGGATGAAATCTGAGATGAGATAATAATATCCTGTCAATCTTAACTTCCTGATTTTGATTATTATACTATAATTATAAATGAGAATATCCTTGTTTTTAGGAATTGCACACTGAAATATTTAGGGGTAAAAGGGAATCACACGGGCAACTTATTGTTCTCAAAGGGTTTAGAAAAACAATAATGTGTGTGTGTGCATAGACATACACACACATATATAGAGATTAAAGCAACTGTGGTTAAATGTTAACATTTGTGGAATCTGGGTAACAGGTATATGAAAATTCTTTGTACTATTCTTACACTTTTTCTTCAAGTCTGAAATTATTTCAAAATAATATCTAAAAAACTTTTAGAATTCTCTTCAGGAAATCCCACAGGATCAAGTCTAGTGGCCCCCTTGAAAATCTACCATTGTCTAGGCTTTCCCCCTTTAAGTCTCTTATTCTCCCTATCTTGCTCTCCTGACCTTGGAGTTAGAATGGATTTGTGATGAGACTGCAGAACCACCATCTGATTATGTTACCTGGGAAGGCCCTGATGATACTCCTTTCACTGAGGCACTGGTGAGGAGGGCAACTGACGCCTCGGAAAAGCACAATGGTGGACGTCCTTTATGAGCTGAGACTGACAGAAGATGCTGCTGCAACAGGACTCCTGAGTATCAGTTAGAAACAGAAGAATGCCCAAATGGCAAAGAACAGATGGCAGGCCATAAGTGCTATAATGGGAAGCCAGGCTGGGGTGCAACCAGGGTGTCTTGACCCACAGAGATCTGTGATGGTGGCTTATAGGTCATGGTGTTCTGAAGGAAAAGACAGATGGGGTGTTTTTGTTTTGAGGAGAGAAGGGGTGTTTCTTGACTCAAATATTTTTAAAAGAAAATCAAGAACTAGTGAGCAGAAGCCTGTCAGTCTCCACAATGGCAATCATGGTCTTTCACCAGCTTCCTGATTTAAGTCATTTCACAGACTTAGAGCCAATGACTGAAGAAGCTGTATTCACCTGAGGAAGGTGAATACCACAAGAATTATACCAATGCCACAAGAATTATATCATAAACTTTCCTCTGCTCCTACCAAGAGACCAAGGCCTTCAACCAGGATAAATGTGCCTTGGGGAAAGAGGAATTCAGACTTTGATGACCGCAAGATCTGAGCTGAAACTGGTACAAGGAGGCTCTAAATGCTACCACAGTCCCTCAGTTTAGAGTGGGGGCTTGTGGGGGTGATACGATGAATGCAGGTTTGGCCCAAATTTGTTTTACAGGACCCACTCTGTCATTCCATAGGGTACATTCCATAGGATACATACATATACTCAGTAGCTGGCAGAAACCTCACACTGACCTTAAAGGAAGAGCCCCTGCCTTAGTCTGCTCAGACTGCTATTTAAAAAAACACCATTAAATGAGTGGTTTAAAAAACAGGTATTTTTTTTCTCACAGTTCTGAAGGCTATGGTGTCCAAGATCAAGGTGCTGGCAGATTCAGTGTATGATGAGGCCTTCTTCCTGATTTGCAGACAGCCACCTTCTTGCTGTATCCTCACATGGGCAAGAGAGAGAGAGAGCATCTCTCTTGTATCTTTTCTTATAAGGGAACTAATCCCATTGATAAGGGCTCCACCCTCATGACCTAATTACCACCCAAAGGCCCTACCTCCAAATACCCTCACGTTGGGGATCAGGGCTTCAACATATGAATGGGGAAAAGCACTCAGTCCATACCACATCGTTATGGTAGAAAGGACCAACTGAAAACCCCTAAATCTGCTTTCCCTGGCTCCAATAGTAAATTAGAAGCAATTCATGCAAAAAATTGCAGACGTTAATGCCACCTTCAAAGATATGAAGTATATGGGGGGGGGGGTTCCTCTCTATATCACCATTCAATTCACCTCTCTGCGTCCTGCAAAAACTAAACAGAAAAAGTTCTAGGGACGGATGGTGATGGTGGTCACACAACAATGTGAATATATTTCATGCCACTGAAATGTATACTTAAAAATGGTAAAAACAGTAAATTTTATGTTATGTATATTCTACACCACACACACATACTAGATGGATTATGGCAGGAAACAATGGACTACCTCAACTGCAGCTGCTATTCTGGATGCAGTGGGTTTTTTTTTCTCTGACCGTTTTGTTGAGATATAATCCCACACAATAAAGCTTTAAAGTGTACAATTCAGTGGTTTTTAATATATTCACAAAGCTGTCATTGATCACCACTATCTAGTTCCAAAATATTTTCATCGTCCTAAAAAGTAACTATAACCATTAGCAGTCAATCCCTATCCCTCCTTCCCCTTAGTCCCTGGGAACTACTAATACACTTTGTTTCTACACATTTGCCTATTCTGGACACGTCATATAGAATCATACAATATATGGCCTCTTGTGCTCAGCTTCTTTCATGTTTTCAAAGTTTATTCATGTTGTAGCAGGTATCAGTATTTCATTCCTTGTTATAGCTGAGTAATATTCCATTGTGTGGATATACCACAATATGTTTATCCCTTCACTGGCTGAGACACTTGGGTTATTTTCACTTTTTCGCTATTATAATAATGATTCTATGAGCATTCATTTACAAATTTTTGTGTAGACCTATGTTTTCACTACTCTGGGACATATGTCTAAAAGCAGAATTGCTGGGTCACATGGTATCACTATGTTTATCTTTTTGAGGAACTTCCAAACATTCACAGCAGCTGCACTGTTTTATATCCTCACCAGCAATATATGAGGGTTTCAACTTCTCCACATCCTTGTCAACACTCATTATTTCCCCTTTTTGACTGTAGTCATCCTAGTGTATGTGAAGCGGCATCTCACTGTGGCTTTGATTTGAATGGCTGCAGTACCTTTACTGGAAAAAACAAAAAACAAAAAACAACTCATTCTCTGGCACTTGGTATGTGACTACCAAACTGACAAACCCATCCTTCTCAAAAGGAGGATCAAAAGCAGTTCAAGGGCTTCCCTGGTGGCGCAGTGGTTGAGAATCTGCCTGCTAATGCAGGGGACACGGGTTCAAGCCCTGGTCTGGGAAGATCCCACATGCTGCGGAGCAACTAGGCCCGTGAGCCACAATTACTAAGCCTGCGTGTCTGGAGCCTGTGCTCCGCAACAAGAGAGGCTGCGACAGTGAGAGGCCCACGCACCACGATGAAGAGTGGCCCCCACTTGCCGCAACTAGAGAAAGCCCTCACACAGAAACGAAGACCCAACACAGCCAAAAATAAATTAATTAATTAATTTAAAAAAACAAAACTATTATAGATCATAAATCTCTGCCAGATTGGAAATTAAAAAAAAAAAAAAAGCAGTTCAATTTCACATGATGTTAAATAGGATTATCATTCCTTGGATAACAGGATTATATATTCTTGCCTATGGTCACAGGCAGGAATACACTTGACTGTGTATCCTGTGGGAAGAGTCTTTGTCCCTGGCCTCACCTTTGGGCAGGACCTTGAGACATGCTCTAAACCAGCAGACTCTGAGGAGATATTTGCCACAACTGAGCAGGCGTTTACAATTCATGTTTCCTTTCAGTCTCTCTCTCTCTTAATCCTAAACTCTGTCATATCCCAGACAGGGGCTACTCCTTGAGCCTGGGGCCCACAATGAGAAGACACACAGAACAGAACCCCAGTCTACCGACAGACAAGCCAAGCCTGTCACACAGTAGATACTTGGTATGTGTTTTAAATTTACATATATTTTTCAGTGTGCATAGAAGAAAAACAGTCTCAAAAGCTCAAACTATTAAAGGTGCTAATTAAATCAATGTATACTGAAAAACAGTAATTTTCACTTTGTTCATTCTGTATTGTTTGGGTTTTCTTAATGAGGTGAACATGTACTACTCTGTAATTTTTTATTCACTTTTTTTTTTTAATTACCTATGCTGGTCTCAACATAGTTTAGATTAAGTTACAATGAATTTACTTTTCAAAAAAATCAATAATAAGAAATGAGGTGATTTAAAGCATTTTGTACATATGTGGTTACATTTAAGCTTTCATTGTTAAAGTAATATCGGTTCTTAGCGATTTCCAAAAAACCCTTTAACTATGTGAATAGCTTCATAATAAATTAACTCCTCCCTGACCACCATTATAATGCAAATTTGCTGAGTGGGTTAAGTAAACAGAGCTGTGGCATGTTTGCCACCCTATGTGACACCACCTACCTTCTCAAAAACCTCCATTTGATCTGAGCCACCCCAATTCTCAATTTACTCTTCCATTCTGCCTGGGATGAGAAAGGGCTGGGATTGAAAGACTTCTAAAGTATATTAAAGCAGGCTAATTATAGGCTAACTGAGGTGCATCCTGCCTGAAGTTAACTTGGTTAATTTCATCTACAAACACAACTGTACACAACATTCCCAGCTAGTTTATACAGTCTAGACTGCCAATGTATAGGCCGCATTCCCAGAAAAAAGGAGCTTCAACTAGGAAATAAAATATTCCCTAAGACATTTATTTTTGCTTAAAAGGAAAGTACTAATCTGTCCTGGTGAAAAGACATAAAATGGCAAATAAAAATACAGGAAACATTAAAATTGACAGTGCTAGTTTCAAAACTAATTTAAAATCATTATCTATGATTTATTTACAATTAAAATATATCTGATAACTTTTTACTAGATTATTTATAGTCAATGTATAATTTCAATGGCACTTTAAAAAATTACAGTTCGACTCCATGTAGTATTAACTTTTCTTCTCTTCTGAGTCTTGTACCAATTTCAACTTTTCTTTTAATTCCTTCTGATCTCTGGAATACTGTTCAAATATTGGTTGATAAATATATATTCCTCCAGCAATTCCAAGGATGCTAGCAAAAAGCAGTTGTGGAAAAGTCAATCTTCCAAACATTTTTTCAACAAACACCGCACAGTGCAAGGGTGGTTTCCAGGAAATCTCTTCAGATCTGTATACAAAGAAAATGGGAAGCAAAGCAGTAACTTAGCACAATATCCTTTACAAAGACTTCATGTCACAACTTTGCTCCTGCATGAACAGTATTTTTGTCATAATATGTAAATATGCTTATTGATGTAACTAAAATAGGAATCCAGATACATAGGGAATATGAGAAATGACGGTTAGGGGATGGGGTAAGATAAAGCTAAATCCTATTATAGAATGTTTTCAGTGGTTTTGGGTTTTTTCTTTTTTTTTGGACAGCAGGAAACACTTTATTCCCAGGCTCTCAGCAGCCCTGTGGCCACTGGCTAAGAATCCCCAGTGTGGGGAGGGCCAGTCCCCATAGTCTGGCAGGGCCTGCTGGTCTGGGTTTGTCCCAGGGACACAGACATGGCGGAGAAGGGGGTTACTCTTTCCGGAAAATTAGGCACTTGTTGTTGGCTGGCATGTCCACCATCCTCTCCAGGAGCAGCCCACTGGCCTGGCCCAGGTCCTCCAGAAGGGCTGTATCCCGCAGCCCCCACTCTGGGTTCCTGCATCTGAGGGTCAGGTCAAAGTCCACATTACTCTGGGGAGAAATCTTCACGTTGATGGCACAGGGCCCATAGGTGATGAGGAGCGCCTTGCCTTTGAGCAGGTGTCCTGCTGCTCTGAAGAGCCCCTCGGTGCAGCTCAGGGGGCTGATGTGGCTCATGTTGATGCAGAGTAGCAGATCCAGAGATTGCGGCAGGATCCCGCCCCACTGCTCCCGATCCCACCTCACGTCCAGGTACAGCGGGGCCTTCACGTTGGATAGTCCCTGGGCCTGAGTGGTGGCCAGGATGCTGTCCAGGCAGCTCTGATCCACGTGGTTCGGCTGCCACTCGGCGTGGGGGAAGGCCCGCCCGAAGTGGGCCGTGTGCTGGCCAGAGCCCGAGGCCAGCTCGAGCACGCGGCCACCGCGCACAGCCGCAGCACGCGCAAGATGGGTTCCTTGTTCCGTTCTGCGGCCGCCGCCACCACCAGCGTCTTTCTAGTCCTGCGCCGCGCGGTCCGGTCCGTTGGCAGTGGTAGTCAGGCGCCGCCGGGCCCGTCGGGAGTGGTTGTGCGGTACCGCGGGGCCCGTCGGGAGTCTTCAGTGGTTTGAAATGGATGATTTTTTAAATGGCAGTAGTGTGAGAGAGGGGAGAAGCATACCCTTTATGCCTTTAAAGGCATATCAAAACTATTGAAAGAAAGAGCCCCCCCAAAAAAGTTGAAAGTGATTGCCAATCCCATCTGGAAGCAGGAGAAAGAAATTTCTTACTTTTCATTATTAGCCCTTTTTTGGCAATATGTATGATTAAAAACAATTTTAAAAAACAAGCTAAAAGACTTTCTAGTTCCTTTTGATGCTGTAGTAGGTACGTATTGACATCACCTCTAAGTCATTTGCCATCCATTTTTGACAAAAATATAACGGGGATTTGGCTGGTTTTACCTTTAACAATTGAGGAGTTGAGGCTCTAGAACGTCTCAGAAAATTATACTCCTTGCTACAGTCTATAGTCTGTGAGAAGTCCTATAGTTGCAGGAGACCCTAAGCAGATGTTTATGAACGAGGAAAGCAGAGCGAAGAATTTACACGTTTTCTTTATTACAACAATATTTCACAGCCTCCTAAACCAGCTCCCAAGTTCACAAAAATCAGTAGGGGCTTAATAATTAGTAGCTTGCTCTTAATATATTGCTAAAATTGTCATTTAAACTAATCGGGGGCGGGGGGGGGGGAACCTGTTTTCTCTTGGACTCTACAGCTAACTGGATAAATGACAACTTCACCAAGCTTGGTTTGGTTCAATGACCGCTAGGTTAAAGAAAAGGAAACGTTTGCAGGTCAGCTCCTTGGAAAACAGACAATTAAACCACACAAACACGGGGAGGTTCCCCTTCTGCCACTAGCTCGCTAAGTAACCCTGACCAAGTCCTTTAACGTTTGGGGGCCCCATTTCCCACAGGCTAAATTACCCCTACCCTGCCTACGTCGTTCAACAAATACTTATTGTGAGATCACCCAAAGAGTGCAATGTTACACCAACACTTCCGTTTGTAATAATCATTACTATTATCATTACCACTCAGAGACCTCTGACCGTTCTGCTCTGGTTCCGCGCCGCCTCCCGCCTGCCCTCGCAGAGGTGAGATCCGGCTCCTTTCAGCAATTTGCGGACCACCAGCCGCAGAGACCACGAAGCCAAAGGAGGGCAACAATCCCTCGAGAAAGAAACGTAGACTGGAAAGCAGGGACGAGTCCGTGGCGAAGCGCAGAAGCGTTGCCTAAACATGCAGCACTGCGCCACTGGCACCAGCCGCGGGCGTGGGCGTAACCAAGTTAGCCTTTCCCGGCTACCTCCGCGCCTGCCGGAGACGGCCGCTCGCAAAGGCCAAACTTAGTGGGCGGAAGAGCAACGCGCGCTGCTTCAGCCACCCAGGGCTGGGGACGGTGGCGGCTGGCTGTCCCCAGCAGACCTCGAAGCAGATACGGGATGGAGCGAGACGGCGGCGGCGGCAGCCTCTTTTTCCGTGGTCTCCAGAACCGCTCCCACGAGAAGATGAAGCTGCGAACGAGAAAGTCCACCTTGTACCTCAGCCAGCAGAAGCGCACTGGGCGCGGCGGAGGTGAGTGAGTGGGTGTGGAAGACGAGCGGAGTGGCGGTGGCGGGAAATCAACGACACTGAGCGAGCGCTGCATCTGCTGGGGGGTGGGGGGGGGGTGGGCAGGGGGCAAGAAATCGCTTTGCTCTCGAGACGGGATCCTCGGTCCCTGTCGCTTGCGCGGCAGAGTATTCTGCATTGTTTTGTGCCGTCCTCCCCGCAGCCGTGTGAAGTGAGTAGGCATGATGTGGCCATCCCCTTTTCAGAGAGGGGGTCGCCACCCTGGCCCAGTGTTCCCGAGGTTTCGTAGCTACGGAGGGGCTGATTCCTGGAGTGGGACCAGGTCTGACCCGCGCCGCACTGCTTTTTCTTCACTGCCCCCTCCGCCTTTTCTTTGGTCCTGATGTAATGTTGACAAGAGAAAAATCATCCCAGCAAGTGGGATTTTGATCTGTCGGAGGGGGTATTTACTATAAAGATGGGCTCCTCATTCATTATTTATTGTGCGCCTTTTATGTGCCAAGCGCGGTTGTTCAAGGGCCAGTTCTGAGTACAGTTTCTTCTGCCCGAGTCCACGGACTAAAGAGGAGGAAAGGAAAGAACAACAAGGTTTTCTGACGGCAGATACAGTACAGTCGGGAGATTTGTTTCTGAAAGATGAAAGTTCAGAAGGGGCATGTATGTGGTGTTGAACGTACCAGTTCAATGTCTGAGAAACATTTAAAATATGTTCCTGGAGAAGAAGGAAGGAGAGTGGCAGGAACCCGGAATGATAGCAAAGGCTCACAGTGGATCAGAGGCAGGTTGCAAACTCAAGTCCTCAGGAGGCCAGACAGGCAAGGCTAAATATTATATACATAAGAAGTCAAAGCACCCTATATTTCAGTACCAGCCAGTTGTTCCCAGTTGAGCTCTGTGTTGCCAGATCTTAAAGAGTTTTGATATGCTGCAATACAGATGTTAATACAAAACCTGATTTTTAAATGTTGGCAACTAAATTCACATTTTAAAAAAATATTCAGTCTACAAGCAGTGCATTTGTGATTAAGAGCAGGGCTTTGGAGTCAACATACAGACCCGGTTTTGAATCCTGTTTAGTTATTTACAACCGTTTGACTTGGGAGAAGGCAGTTTAACTTCTGAGCCTCAGTTTCCTCATATATAAAATAGGGCTAATGATATTTTCCCCATAGCATTGAGGACTAAATGAGATAGCGCATGTAAAGGAATGAACTCAGTGCCTAGCATATAGAAAGTATCAGTAAGGACGATTTTAAAATGTATAGAGGACCACTTTATATGCTAGCATATGCACATATACAAAGTGTCGCTTCCTATGTTAGTAATTTGTTAGCTGGTTTCTTTCATTAGATATACATATAGGAAAACCTAATTAGCCTAAGGCCTTAGTTAACCCAATCTTTTTCAAAATGTATCTTAATATCCTCTTTATATTAATAAGTTGCCAGAAAGATTGGTGAGGCTCTGGCCCTTGTCTAACTTTCCACCCAGGTCTGCTTTGAGACTAGTGTGGAGGGGCCAGCGTTCACCACTGCTTTAACGGAGCCGCAGCAAGGGGCCAAGCAGAGCAGCAGATTTTAGTTCCCCAAGTGGAATTTGCCTGACTTTTGTGCTACAATTACCTGTTTGTTCGTTTTTTTGTTTTTTGTTTTCTTTTTTCAGATTTTCTTGGTGAAAACATTTATCTGGTCTTGTTTACCATAGCATTACGAATATGTAACTGCTTTTTAGTCCAGACAAGTTTTGTTCCAGATGAATATTGGCAGTCTCTTGAAGTTGCACATCACATGGTTTTCAAATATCCTTTGTAGTTTCTTTTCTGGACTAGAAATGTGTATTCATCTTAGGAATTGTGTCAGCTCCATGACATATTTTCAATAAATTTTCCATATTTTCTCCAAATAATCTTAACTTATAAAAGTGTGCCATTATTTTACGCTAATATTTCTTCTCTATCTCTCTTTGATGTTAGTGTACCTGACTCAGCCTTTAGCATATATTCCCAAAGGGTTCAGTAATGTGGAGGATATAGATGAAGTAAAAAATACATTCCTGCTTTGAAGAAGTCAACAGTTTAGTTGGCCAACTGCATTTTTACTTCAGATACCCAGTGTAAAATACTATGCTTTTAAGCTTCTTTGCCAAAAAATAAAAGTGTTTTATATATAGAACTGAAAAGAGGTTTTGTTTCAGTGCTATTTAACGTTAGTCCTTAATAATACTAATTATGGTTATTTGACTTGGGAATGGACAGAAAGATTGAGGGGTTACACTTACCCCTTAATCTTTGCAAGCATATACAAGATTCTGCACCTTTTGGGGAAAGACAGTGTTCAGTTGCTGGTAAGTTTAAATAAAAGTAATCAAAATAGTCATTAACAGATTTATTCCATCCCTTTTTTAAGGTTAATGTATATTAACTAAATGATAATATTGGTATCATGAAGTTTGTTTTTGAAAGACTACTGTTGCTAAACTCAGACCGCATCTGGGAAGCCCAGGGTTCAAAGACATACTGTGATGTGTAACTGTTCAATATGTGCTAAAACATTAAGACTCAGCATGAAAAGTGTTCCGCTGTGAGCAATCCTGTTAAGATATACAGATTCTCAGAATGACTACGTTATATATTATTTGTACTTTATAAGTAAATTTCCTTCATTTACTTAAGGATCACTTAAGAGCAGTGTTGTATCTTGCTTTTTTTAACTTGTGAGCAGAAGATCATGTTATATGAGCCTATGAAGACTAGACTAAATACATGTAAACCCACTCAGGATTTAGTGTTGAAATTAAAAATTAGGAAAATTAATTTGACAAAAACATAGTGATATATACAATCATTGTGCTATGTAGTAATTAGCCATCAATAATGAGCAGGGTTGTAATCCCTAGATCATCTGGGGTCAGTTGCCAGGAGAGGATACAAAAGAAGAACTAATGGTGCAAAAGGTTTTCTAACCTCATTCTCAGTATCTTTAAGCTATCATCAAGTTGGACTCAGAAGCTTGGGCCTTCCTCATTTTCTGTTAGGGAAGTGGCCCAGAATTCCAAAGGCAGTCTAAATCCTGAAGGGTTTTTTGAAGCCTGGAAAGACATTGAGGTTCTGGAGTTTTGGTTTTTGTTTTGTTTTGGTTTTCTTAGGCTGTATTGTACCCTCCCCTTTGCAACGATATTTGATTACCCATTATTGAGAAACAGGACCATATTGGTAAAATTGATGCTTCATTTGGGAATATCACAGGGAAGGAAAATTGAGAGCAGTAGTAGGGTTTCTCCCATTAACACATGTAGAAGTTAGGAACTATGAATTCTCTTTCCTTCTCTCAGGGCTACCCACAAGCTTCTAGATCAAGGATATTCATAAAGACTCGGAACAGGGCAAATATATATAATATCCCAGAAAGTAGGTTATATTATGAACGAAGGAGTCTTCAAGATAGAAAAACTTCCTATTCCTCCACGATCTATCCACTGCCCTCAACCTGTAGCTGACCCACCTGGCCATTCTGTGATTTAAAGGAAACCTCCTCTCGTCCCCAACCTACCCCACTCCAATACCCCTCCACCCCCCAAAAAACCTCTATCCTACCTGGAACTTGAGCAGATAGAGAACCATTATGATGCTATCAGTCATTCATTCATACTCTCATATTGATTATTTTTAAATATAGATTATACAATTTTGAAACCAGAAGGGGTCAGAGAAGTGATGAAGAAAATAGACCAAAGTCACAGCATGTTAAAAGCTAAAACTAGATCCTAGGTCTACTTATTTACAGCCTAGTGTTCTTTCCAGATAGCTTCTCTCTAAACTGCATAAGGTGTGTGAAAAGAACTAGGGATGGCTTAAAGCTCTGCTGTCCAATATGGTGACCACTAGCCACCTGTGGTTACTGAAGACTTGAAATGCAGCTAGTCCAAATCGAGAAGTGCTATTAGTGTAAAATACATACCAGACGTCAAAGAACTAGAACAAAATAGGAATGTGAACTATTTCTGTAACTTTTATATAGATTAAATGTTGAAATGATATTTTAGATATAATGAGTTAAACAAAAGCACTAAGATTAATTTTACCTGTTAGAGATTTTTTTTTTTTTTACTTTTTAATTTGACTACTATAAAATTTAAAATTCGGTATGTGGCTCACATTGCATTTCTACTGGACAGCGCTGGCTTAGAATATGTGAGAAGAAAGAGGGATAA
The DNA here is from genome assembly GCF_028021215.1 of Eschrichtius robustus. Taxonomy (NCBI): domain Eukaryota; kingdom Metazoa; phylum Chordata; class Mammalia; order Artiodactyla; family Eschrichtiidae; genus Eschrichtius; species Eschrichtius robustus. The sequence continues at coordinate 117,211,445 of NC_090824.1, forward strand.
GAAGGGAGACCTGTGGGAGTACCACAGTGGGGGCTTTGAACAGTCAGGAGATGGCACGAGGGCATGTGGCTCCTAGAGCTTAAGGGAGGAGGATCTGAAAGAGCCAGGAGTGTAGAAAGGTAAGCCGCCAACACAGGCCTCACCTTCAGGGTTTACCCCTGGCATGGTCCTTCTCCCCTTTACCCCACCGCCCTAGTTTTTATTTTCCAGAAGCCATGTGTAACTGTTTAATTCTTGTCAGGTCCTTATAACCTGGAAAATAATGATATCTTAAAAGTCTGGAGAGACTGCTAATAACTGGGAATTTACAACTCCACTTATTTTTGTGTCGAGCTAAAATCTACCTTCTCTTAAATTCAAGATTTCTACATGACAACCCTTCAAAAAAGTTTTATTTATCCAGGATAAATATCTCCAGTTCTAAACCTCATAATCAGATAATGTCCTCTAAACATCTTGTAATTTATTAATGTCCATCTTAAAATGTGGGTCTCGAAACTGAACACGATACTGAAAGCTAGGGTAACTAGCTCAGAATACAGTGAGACCATTAACTTCATAAATACTATACTTCTCTCAGCGCACAAGAATCCTTTTAGTCTTTTAGTGGCTACCTCAACACTCAGCTCCTATTAAGTTTGTAGCAAAATTAACTTTTTACATGAAGTACTATCATACCTGGGAGGTGAGGAGGAAGCTTATAGATTCTTATGCAGGGCAAACAGAAGGTGAGTACAGAAGTGCCTTTTACTGTATTTTACAGGGCACAGTTTAAGTGGAATTATGAAGTACAATGTACCTTTAACTCTAAGATTTAAACATTTATTTATAGATTATTGATAAAGGACGTAAAGCGAAAATGTTAGAAGCCACTGACAACTGAAAGTAAAGCAGCTCTAATTATAATGTAAAATTAGTGAAGTTTGATCCAACAAAAATACAGATTTACATATAAATTTTTAGAAACACATCTTTTGAACAAACTAAAATTAAGTTGTGATCTACCAGCAAGTGTTATTTGTTAACAATAACTGTGACACATTTTAAAACTCAAAGATGCTAATGTATAACATTAGAATCATTAACTGTAATTAAGTTATAATACATTTACTCTTTCTTTTTTCTCTTAAATTTATTCTTTAGTGCCATCTGACTGGATACCATGTTTCTGTAATTACAGATTACTTAAAGCTTTAAAAAAAAGTAACATTATTTTATTATCTATATTGCAGGATAGGGGAGCAATGTAACTTAGTAGCCAAGAGCTTTGGAGTCAGGCAGACTTGGGTTTGAATCTTGACCTCCACACTAACTAGCTCTGCAGCCTTGGGGAAATTACTTAACCTCTCTATGCCTCAGTTTTCTCATTTATGAAACAGTACCTGTTAGAAGCACTGAATTAGCTGATATACATAAAGTACTTAGTATGATACTTAGCATACAGTAGGGTAAATGTTTCATAAAAAATTACCTACTGTTATGCTACTGAAAAGAACTACATGTGCTTCTAAAGTAGAACCTTCACACAATGAAATGGTCTGCTGGCTATTTAAAATTAGTAGTGTTGTAATATATATATATTACAGAGAGAATGAGAATGAGAAAACTACCTTTCGGTATTTCCATGAAAATTAATGTAATTTTTAAGGTATAAATTATTTTTGCAGAAGAATGGAATAATACATTTTTTTAAACTAAGAATGGCTTTCGATTGATAGTTGGGTCAGCTTGTTGATTTCTTATGATTTTAAAGTATGAACCAACAGATGTTTTTAATGTCTTTTTCTTTTTTTAACTAATGAAGATTTGGATTCCTAGACTTGCCCAAGCACTTCTGTCTGCTATAGCAGACTTGAGGCTTTACTCATTAATGAAGCAACTAGAAAATCAGCAAGTGGCAAGATGGGTGGTAAGTCCTAAACACTTTAGAAACTGTATGTCAGTTACTTCATTCCTACAAGCATGAAGCACATGAACAGGTCAGTCAATATGACTGATTCCCAAAACAGTTTCAGAAGATAATTTGTACAACTTTATAGAGGTACTTCCATAATTAAGAACAGTAAAATGCAAGTGGACATGCTATCTCTCTCCTTCTGAATGAGCCCTAGGTGGCAGAAGCCACTGATGCCCTCCAACCCTATGAGAGGCTAAACCCTAGGACCCAGCCTTGGGGAAGCACCATGACTCAGAACTGACTCCTTGCCTCACTCTCCCTAATATTCAGTAGGAATAGTTCTAAACCACTGCCTACCTCACAGATCACCTCTGCTGTTTATAACCCTTGTTCACTATTCCTCCAGCTACCTGAGACATATCTTTTCACTGATGCACTCTTTCTCTTCTGGCTAGAATGGTGGAAATAGCTGGACTTTGTAAGAGAGAGGACGTGGTATAGAAGACTGTCTTTTGTCATTTGGCTCATTTCACAGTGGGGAGATAGATTCTCAAACTCCCATTCAAATCTTGAATGGATTTTCCCATTTAAACCATAAGTAAGCTTATATGAGCCAACTTAGAAACCTTACTACCTTTTTTATGTTTCTGTTTGCAAATATGTTCCAAATTCCAAGTAACCAATTTACCAACACATTTCTGAAATATAATTTATTGTTAATTTATTAATGAATATTAACAATTTATTAATTATTAATAGGACATATTTCTGCAGGCACTGTGTTGATTTGCATTAAAAAGACAGATTGCTTTAGCGATTGAGTCCTTGATAATTGATTCAAGGATTAAGTCAATCTCTTTAATTTGTGCTTATACACACTGTCGAAGGCTGAACCTAAAATGGCAAAGGCATAATGCCTTTGAAATCCTTCCTCCAAAGTAGGAGCACTAGGATCTTCTAGCTCAGGAAGAGCCTTTAACTTCACAAAAATTGGGAACATATTTTAAAGTCTGTATTTGAAGAGATAGGACGCTGGTACGACGTTTAATACCCTTGCACCAACTAATAAGTTTCTTTTAAGGCATTTGTTTTGTAGACTGAATGATGCTTCTGTTTGCATGTTCTACCAAAAAGTGGTTTATTAATTTAGTCAATTTCCAAATTAAAATTTAATGATGTTTCCTGATAGTCATGATTTTTTCTCTCTTACCTTGTCTTAAATTTTCCACCAAGAAATAGGACAACATTCCAACCAAGGTCAATAAAAATCAGTCAATATACTTGTCAGTAATATAAGACAATTTGAGGAATACTGATTGTGAGACTCTAGTTATGAATTTCAATCTTCTCTGAACTCTACCATCAAAGAATCTGTGTTTTATGTCTTTTATTAGTGTGAAGTGAGACTTAAATCAAATGCAATGCCACAAAAATGTACCTGAAAGTATAAACTTCTTAACTTTAACAAATACAGACCTGGTATCATAGATGTGCTTGATATAACTTCTTAAAAACAATGTTTGGACGTGCCCACTTTTAACATTATTTAGACTTGCTTGCTGTTTTCCTTAGAATACTAAGCTTTTCCATTTCCCACTCCGTATACGTTTGCTTATAATTGTTCTTAGTTTTTTTGCCAGTTATGCTCTTGGTTCACGTGGTATTGCTGTACCAGAACTCTTACAAACACCATGGAAACTGTTCTCACTATAATTGCTCTTTTCTACTATCCTTTGGAAGGTTCAAAGTTTATGAACAGGTGAGTAACAGTACTGTTATAATTATGTACAAAACTCTAAAGCATGCTTTTGAAAAATCTTAAATTATCAATATATTGCAATGTCCAGTGGACCCCCTAATGCTCATGAAGGCTATTAGAACCACAAATTCACAGTTGATGTATTCATTATAGCAGGAAAGAGATATACTCAAACCAGATAACAAAGGTGTAAACAATGTTTGGAAAAGCTAATAAAGGGATACCATAGTACCCAAGGGCTAGTCACAACAGGAAGTTTCAATTACCCTTTGGCCCCAAGGAGCAAGGAAAGGAAAGTTACTGAAATCCATAGAGCTGTAACTTTGAGAGGACCCCAACAGGAGAGGGGCACAGCCAGCCTTTAACCATAGCAAGGAAAGAGCAGGGTGAATAAAATACCCTGACTCTTCTGCCCTGCTGTTAACCAATACTAATGAGAAGCCAAAAAGCAAGATAGCCCATTGATATAGTCCATAAAGGTCAGCCTCCCTGCACACTGAGCAGGTGAAGAGTAGAGAGCAGATCTGGATGGGCAAATAGAAAACATATGGACCTGGTTTGGGTTTATATAAATTGGTATAGAATACCAAGCAAAGGGAACATGAGAAAAGGCACAGAGCTATAAAAGGGCTTCACTGTATTCGGGGCAGGTTGTCCAGAGGAGCTAATGTGTGGTAGGATGTGTGGGAGAAGAGAAGAATGAGGGATGAGGCTAGAATGGAACTTTGCCTTTCTCCAGAATTTGGACTCTATAGGTAGCAGGTTACCACTGGTGGCTTTCGAGAAGCATGACATAATCTGGTTTAGAAGTAATTCTCTTGTAGTAGCAGTATTTAGGATATACCGAAAGGGAGTAAGCCAGAAAATCTGGGAACCTAGTTAAGAAAATTTAGGAATCTAGTATCCACTCTCCCTTATATGTAAGGTTTTTGGGAGGATCAAATCGAATAAGATCATTTCTGCATTAGACTCTCGACTGCAAGAATAGGCATTCACTTAAGTTACCTATAGATGAGGATATCTAAACATTGATTTCTATCAAATGAGAATAATACAACAGCTCTCAAAAATTAAATGAGACTCTATGGATAGTATATAGTATATAGCACATGGCCTAGTACAAAGTAAGTGTTAAGTACTGATGAATGATATTAAGTAATATTTCTGGGAAATTAAAAAAAAAAAAGACTATGAAAAGATTCCAAACAAGTGACACAACTGTGAAAAGAGTCTAGAATAGTGAGAGGACTTGATGTAAAATGATGGCAATGAGAATGGGGAGGAAACACAGTGGATGTGTGGGATGAAAAGTTTCTATTTAAGGTGACTCCAAATTTTAAGACTGAGAAACTGAGTGATACTATTAACTTAAACACTAGACAGTAAACAGGTTTGAGAGAAAGGTGTGGAGCTTATTTCATACAGTTTGATTTTGAATGCCAGTAAGAAATTTATGTAGAAATATTCAGAAAGGAGTAAGAAATCCAAGTCTGAAAATTTGGAGTGAGGTAGGTAGTTTCACTATGGCAGAATTTGCAATTAGGCTGTCTGCAAGTCAGACCAAGCCACAAATGTTTTATTTCACCTACACAGTGTTTGTTTTTTGTTTTTTAACTACTTGGCAAAGTTTTTAAATTGGGAGATCTTACCTAAAATCTGGATTTCTAGTTTCTCTTGAAAAAAAATGTAAGGCCTGTTAACATTTTGGGCCAGGATTCCTTCATGACGGTATCAGAGCCCCCATGCAGCCAATATCACACATTTTTTATTACTTATCTGGTCTCTGTAAGCATTTGAACTTGAAATCCCTGCTCTTACATCTTCACCAACATTGGACATTTCTTTATAGTTACTTATTAGTTAATAGGTATATAATGGTACCATAAAGTTGTTTTATTTTGCCACTGTCTGTAGTCCTCATGATTAAATTATGAGGTGCTCGCCTTCAACCCTTTATTGAGAGAAGTCCTAATAGTAAAAACCCACATTTCTATCCATGATCATATAGGTTTTTATAAGTAAGCTTTTTTTAAAAAAATCAGGTGTATATACACATCTTTCAGTTGGACAAAATTACCAGCTTACATTCAAAACAAAACCACATGTGCCCAGAAGCCCATCATTGCCTAAATAAACCCAATGTTTCTTTAAGGGAGCTTTTTTTTTTTTTTCCTTATAAAATGGGGACTGTCTTTTATCTCTTTTATCTCTTTAGGAGAGACTTGATCATTTTTCCACCAGGAAAGCAATTGGCAGAGTTGTATGGTTAAAAGTTGTTATACCTTTCAGTAAACGAGATAAACATTAGGACACAGAGTAACTTCTTACTTGAAAATACTAGAATATTAAAGCTGAAAAAGACCTTACATATTACCTCTCTTTATGGATGAGAAAAATTAAGAGCCAGAAGTTTAAGTAACTTCCCCAAGTTCACATAGCTATTTATACCAAAAGGAAAATGCTCTCATTTTTTTAAAAAAAATGTTATACCACAGCGTAAATAGGTAACTTCTGAACTCATTTCCTAGTTGTCTTGACAATACCTTTTCCTTGCTTATAGTGTCAAGTACTCATCCCTGGTGGCACTTGCCTTTATAATTCGTCCCACAGCTGTTATTCCGTGGATACCTTTGCTGTTCAGACATTTCTGGCAAGAACAGAGAAAGCTTGATCTTATTCTACATCAGTTTTTACCTGTAGGGTAAGTATGGCTACAATCCATCTATTAATTTTAATAACCTATAAATTATAAATTATGAACAAGATTTTACATCTTTTAGTCAGTTATATCTTCTAACATCAATGAGAATTGTCAGACCAAGGAAACACAGTATTTCCAATTTTACGTTTTATATTTTTATTTGTGATTCTAAAGTATTTTAATTTGCTTAAATGAGGATCTTGGCAATTTTTCTAAATTAGAACTTTCCTATGCTTTATTTCTTAAATATTTTTCAAATACATTTTAGAGATACTTGATTCCTTCACATTTGTATGGAGCTTTATAATATATGTGTTCACATATTACCTGATTTTCACAATTCTTGGATCTAAGCAATGTAGGTGTTTTTACTTTGTGATACAGAAAATGGAGGGCTTGGTGAAATTAAAAATGAATTAGCCAGTGTCACTGGGTTGATTGCTCTGATGGAAATGGGATTGAAACCCAGGTCCTCTTAACTACATTTTGAGCTCCTAGGATCAGAATTATCCCAGGTATCTAGTGGAATATCCAAAATAATTATTTATTGAAGGGATGAATGCATTTTGACTCTTAAAACAGTGATCTTTTTAATATACTAGTATTCACTCTGTACAGGTTATTTTTGGTAGCTATTAAAAAAGTACAAAATCATCCGGTGGCTAAGTTGCCAGTGTTGTCATTTCTCAGATTTATTAGCATTGTTTTGGAAGTAATGCATTCATTCAGCAAAGATTTATTTAATCCTAGTATGTGCTAGGTGTCGTTCCAGATGCTGGAGATACAGCAATTTAACAAAATAAAGTCCATTCCTTCATGAAGTATACATTCTAGTGGGGGGGAGACAGCTAGAAACATATGATTAACATGTTTCTCAAATGACAATAAGTGCTATAGGGAAAAATCATGAGAGCCTTCAGATGAAACTACAGCCCCAGTCAATATCCTGACAAGTTACGAGACCTTGAGTCAGAGACACCCAGTTAAGCTGCGCCTGGATTCTTGACCCACAGAAACTGAGATAATAAGTGTTCATAGTTTTTGGTTACCACATTTTGGGGGTAATTTGTCATGCAGCAATAGATTGTACAGAGTTTGTTACTTTTAACAAGTTCGCTTAAATACAGCTTCTCTCAATGAAAGATCTTTCAAAATGATATTCACTTGGTAAAACTTTTAAAGCATTTTTAAACTGGCTTTTGATGCAGGGCACTTGCAAAGCCATATGCCACTGTTGGATTTTCAGCAAGTTCAGAATGTTAATCACCCTTTTATTTTGCTTTTCAGATTTGTCACTTTGAGTTTCTCTCTGATAATTGATCGTATTTTTTTTGGTCAAGTAAGTAAAAATATGCTTTTTTTTATTTAAAAAAAAACTATTTTAATGTAATCATTTATTACACTAAAAACTCAACCTTACTTTTTAATCCATGAATATTTGGGAGCATAAGCAAATCATTTTTTTAATGATATGGGATGTATTAGAAAAAAACTACTAGCATATGCCTTTGGTTCACTTTGCTGTGCTTTCTATATAACAGAATTGTATATTCCTAATTGAAGTTCAAGAATCCATTTTCAGGCATTTTTGTCAGGTTTGAACATTTTTGTCAGGTTTGTAACAATAAAGGTTAATCTTTAAATGATTTTAATTGACCTCAATCATTCAGAATTCAAATTAACCAGAATATTCTTTAAGCATTTGATTTGGCATTTTAATCTTATGACTATTGGTAATGCCTTTGGTTGTTTTTAAGTTCCCTGTTTTTAAGTCACTTATGGGTTCTGGAATCAGATGCCACTGTCTGAGGCCTAGTGCCCTTATTATTAGCTGTAAGACCTTGGACAAGTTGTTTATCTTTCTTGCCAGTTTCCTTATCTGGAAATAAATGTGATACCTGTCTCTTACGGTTGGAAGATTAAATGAAATAATACATGTAAAATGCTTACAACACTGCATGGCACAAGTGAGCCCTTAATGTTAGCTGCTGCTGTTATTACCTACTTTATGCTATAATTCAAACTGCAATGTTTTCAAAGCTTTATCTTAATAGGTAATGTCTGATGCCATAAGGTAGAACAGTAAAAATTTTAATATGGGTACCAAACACATATACTCATAAAAATTATTTTTTAGGATTCTTTATGTCCAGTTGTATGTAGAACTTAACACTGTCATAACATTTATTCATACTTCCTTGAATCTCAAGAAGCTAGTGTTTTACAAATTAACAAAAAACACATTAATACTTAGAACATAAAAAATTAATAAAGAATGATTTCATTGTTATTACAAATGACAATGAAAACACAACTATACAAAATCTATAGGTTGCAGCAGAAGGAGTTCTCAGATGGAAGTTCACCATGATACAGCCCTTCCTCAAAAAACAAGAAAAATCTCAAATAAACAACTTAACCTTACCACTTTAAAGAATTAGAAAAAGAAGAACAAACAAAACCTAAAGTCAGCAGAAGGAAGGAAATAAAGATTAGAGAGAAAATAAATAAAATAGAGATTAAAAAATATAGAAAAAAATCAATAAAACCAAGAGCTGGTTCTTTGAAAGGGTAAACAAGATTGACAAACCTCTGGCCAGGCTCACCAAGAAGAAAAGAGAGAGAACCCAAATAAACAGAATGAGAAATGAAAGGGGAGACGTAACAACCGATACCACAGAAATACAAAAAACTATAAGGGAATACTCTGAACAATTACATGCCAACAAAATTCGACAACCTAGAAGAAATGAACAAATTTCTAGAAACATTCAGCCCACCAAAATTGAATCAAGAAGAAACAGACCTACCGTATAGCACAGGGAACTCTACTCAGTGCTCTGTGGTGACCTAAATGGGAAGGAAATCCAAAAAAGAGGATATATGTATATGTATAGCTGATTCACTTTGCTGTACAGTAGAAACTAACACAACGTTGTAAAGCAACTATACTCCAATAAAAATTTTTTTTAAAAAAGAAGAAATAGATAATTTGGACAGACCAATCACTAGAGGTGAAACAATCTGTAATTTTAAAACTTCCTACAAACAAAAGTCCAGGACCAGATGGCTTCACAGGCAAATTCTACCAAACATACAAAGAAGAGCTTATACTGATCCTTCTCAAACTCTTCCAAAACATTGAAGAAGAGGGAACACTCCCAAAGATAGTCTATGAAGACATCATCACCCTGATACCAAAACCAGACAAAGACACCACCAAAAAAGAAAATTACAGGGCAATCTTTTTGATGAACATAGATGCAAAAATTCTCAACAAAGTATTAGCAAACCAAATCCAACAACACATAAAAAAGATCATACCACAACCAAGTGGGATTCATCCCAAGTTCAAAAGGATGGTTCAACATATGCAAATCAATGTGATACACCACATAAACAAAAGACAGAAACCACATGATCATCCCAGTAGATGCAGAAAAAGCATTTGACAAAATTCAACATCCACTGATGATAAAAAACTCTTACCAAAGTGGGTATAGAGGGAACATATCTCAACATAATAAAAGCTATTTATGACAAACCCACAGCCAATATAATACTCAATGGTGAAAAGCTGAACGCCTTCCCGCTAAAATCTGGAACAAGACAAGGATGCCCACTCTCACCTCTTCTATTCAACACAGTATTGGAAGTCCTACCCAGAGCAATCAGACAAGAAAAAGAAAAGGTATCCAAATTGGAAGGGAAGAGGTAAAATTGTCATTATATGCAGATGACATGATACTATCTACAGAAAACCCTAAAAACTCCACACAAAAACTACTAGAACTGATAAACGAATTCAGCAGGTAGCAGGATACAAGATTAACATACAGAAATCAGTTGCATTTCTTTACACTAACAATGAAATATCAGAAAGGGAATGTCAAAAAACAATATCTGGGACTTCCCTGGTGGCGCAGTGGTTAAGAGTCTGCCTGCCAATGCAGGGGACATGGGTTCAAGCCCTGCTCCGGGAAGATCCCACATGCCGTGGAGCAACTAAGCCCATGCACCACAACTACTGAGCCTGTGCTCTAGAGCCCACGAGCCACAACTACTGAGCCCGCGTGCCTAGAGCCCATGCTCCGCAACAAGAGAAGCCACCACAATGAGAAGCCCGCGCACCACAATGAAGAGTAGCCACTGCTCGCCGCAACTAGAGAAAGCCCACATGCAGCAACGAAGACCCAAAACAGCCAAAATAAATTAAAAACACACACACACACAAAAAAAACCTTTCAAAATCGCACCCCCCAAAATAAAACACTTAGGAATAAACCTGACCAAGGAGATGAAAGAATTATACACTGAGAACTATAAAACATTAATAAAGGAAACTGAAGACGATTCAAAGAAATGGAAAGATACCCTATGCTCTTGGATTGGAAGAATTAATATTGTTAAAATGGCCATACTACCCAAAGCAGTCTACAGATTTAATGTGATCCCTATCAAATTACCCATGACATCTTTCACAGAACTAGAACAAGTAACCCTAAAATTTATATGGAACCATAAAAGACCCCAAATTGCCAAAGCAATCCTTAAGAAAAAGAACAAAGCAGGAGGCATAACCCTCCCAGACTTCAGACAATACTACAAAGCTACAGTAATCAAAACAGTGTGGTATTGGCACAAATACAGATATATGGATCAATGGACCAGAACAGAGAGCCCAAAAATAAACCCACACACCTACAGTCAATTAATCTTTGACAAAGGAGGCACAAATATACAATGGAAAAAGACAGGCTCTTCAGCAAGTGGTTCTGGGAAAGCTGGACAGCTGCATGTAAATCAATGAATTTAGAACATACCCTCACATTATGCACAAAAATAAACTCAAAATGGCTTAAAGACTTAAATATAAGACATGACACCATAAAACTCCTAGAAGAGAACATAGGCAAAGCATTCTCTGACATAAATCATACCAACGTTTTCTTAGGTCAGCCTCCCAAGGCAACAGAAATAAAAGCAAAAATAAACAAATGGGACCTAATCAAACTTAAAAGCTTCTGCACAGCAAAGGAACCATAAACAAAATGAAAAGACAACCTACAGAATGGGAAAAAATATTTACAAACAATGAGACTGACAAGGGCTTAATTTCCAAAATATACAAACAGCTCATACAACTCAACAACAAAAAAACACACAACCCAATTGAAAAATGGGCAGAAGACCTAAATAGACATTTCTCTAAAGAAGCCATGGCCAACAGGCACATGAAAGGATGCTCAACATCGCTAATTATTAGAGAAATGCAAATCAAAACTTCAATGAGGTATCACCTCACACCAGTCAGAATGGCCATCATCAGAAAGTCCACAAACAATACATGCTGGAGAGGGTGTGGAGAAAAGGGAACCCTCCTAACACTGTTGGTGGGAATGTAAGTTGGTACAGCCACTGTGGAAAACAGTATGGAGTTTCCTCAGAAAACTGAAAATAGAATTACCATATGATCCAGTGGTCCCACTCCTGGGCATATATCCAGGAAAAACTCTAATCCAAAAAGATACAGGCACCCTTATGTTCACAGCAGTACTATTCACAATAGCCAAGACATGGAAACAACCTAAATGTCCACTGCAGATAAATGGATAAAGAAGATGTAGTATGTATATATGTGTGCGCACACACACACACACACACAATGGAATACTACTCAGCCATAAAAAGGAACGAAATAGTGCCATTTGCAGCAACATGGATGGAACTAGAGATTATCATACTAAGTGAAGTAAGTCAGGAAGAGAAAGACAAATACCATATGATATTACTTATGTGTGGAATCTAAAGTATGGCACAAATGAGCTTATCTACAAAACAGAAACAGACTCACAGACATAGAGAACAGACTTGTGGTTGCCAATAGGGAGGGAAGGATTGGGAGTTTGGGATTAGCAGATGCAAACTATTATATAGATAATAGATAAACAACAAGGTTCTATTGTATAGCACAGGGAACTATATTCAGTATCCTATGATAAATCATAATGGAAAAGAATATATAAAGAAGAATGAGTTCGGGCTTCCCTGGTGGCGCAGTGGTTAAGAATCCGCCTGCCAACGCAGGGGACACGGGTTCGAGCTGTGGTCCAGGAAGATCCCATATGCCACAGAGCAACTAAGCCTGGGCTCCACAACTACTGCGCCAGCGTGCCACAACTACTGAAGCCCGTGTGCCTAGAGCCCATGCTCTGCAACAAGAGAAGGCATTGCAGTGAGAAGCCCATGCAGCGCAATGTAAAGTAGCAACGAAGACCCAACGCAGCCAAAAATAATAAATAAAATAAAACACTTTATTAAAGAAGAAAAAAAGAATGAGGTCATATTCAAAATTATTCATGTAAACTACGGTATGGTGTTTAGACTTCATTCTGATTTAATTTCATGATTCCGCCAAATTCCCTAATGCCAAAGATTCATACTTGGCACTAACACATTTCTATTTCTTTTTCCTTCAATGATGCCAGTGGACTCTGGTTCAATATAATTTTTTGAAATTTAACGTGCTGCAGAATGTGGGATCATTTTATGGTTCTCATCCATGGCACTGGTACTTCAGTCAAGGATTTCCAGCTGTCCTGGGTACTCACTTACCCTTCTTTATTCATGGCTGCCTTCTAGCCCCAAAGAGGTACAGGATATTTTTGGTGACTGTGCTGTGGACACTGCTAGTTTATAGGTAAGATTTTATTTATTCAAATAGTTCACTTTTTAAATGTTACCAAGAAATTAACTAAATTATTTAAAAGGTAAACTGTTTATCTTTTGGAGGTGCATTAATTCTTATGATTTGTTAGTGGGGATTATTTAGCAGATGGAAAATGTAATAATTATGCTGGTACTCAGACAGACTGAATACTTCTGATACAGTTTGCTTAATATAGATACATTCAATTTTTAAAGAGGTTGAACAAATTGTATTTGCTTTTAAAAAACAGAAACTGCCAAAATTTTAAGTATTGAAGGACCAGAGAAATATTTTGAAAATGTATGCACCTTTATTTGAAATTTGAGTAAAATAACTTACTTGGATTGGTAATAGAAATCCTTTTTTTAGAATGCAATTGTACTTTAGAATATCGCATTGACATCAGATGTTAGGATTACTTTTAACACATCATCATCACCTTAATAACTAAAAAAGAATGAGACTGATTCCTAAAGCATGAAATTCAGTCTCAGCAATTACAAAAACAGATCATGTTAATTACATTCATTTTAAATACATTAACTTCTCAAACCATCATTTAATATAAGAAAATAATATTTTCTTTGAATATCTTTTTTTACTATAGCATGTTGAGCCACAAAGAATTCAGGTTTATCTATCCAGTTTTACCATTTTGTATGGTGTTCTGTGGTAAGTATTTTTGTATAATAGAGAAAAAAATCAATTATAAAGAAACAGTTAAGACAATCAATGCTTATTAAACTCTAAAATATTATTTATTTTCTACTAGGCTAAATAAGAATTGCTCCTTAATTACAAATTGAGTATATTACTGCAGCATTCCCTTTTTGCAGCCTAAATATCCTTTTTCCTGTGTCCTGTAAAGTGAGATAAAAACATAAGGATCCAGTATCCGTAACACCTTTTGGTGGTGGTGTTTCTGGCTGTCAGAAATCTTTCGCTAAAAAGTAATACAACATGTCTATTTTAGAAGAGCTAATTTAAGTTTATGGTTAAACTACAAAGTTCTACATTCCACAAATGAAAAATGTATATTGAAACTAGTTTTTAATGCTTTACACACATCTATCCCTTCAAGACTCACTCTAATGCATATGCAATTTTTTAAGTGATTCACACCTCTGACTTAATTTTTAATCTTTTCTCCATTTTTCCACTAGGTTTTTTTCAGTAAGTTTTTTACATATGGCTTCTAAGAAGTCTTATATTACTCGGCTCTGGAAAATATGAATATTTTCATTGGTTGGTTTGGAAAATTTATGAATTGAAACTTTATTAACTTCAAGTTTAATTCAGAATGACTGTTGGCTTCCTTCAAATTATTAATCACTAAAAAAAAAATCACTGGACTAAGGAGGGAAGAAATGAGTAATCAACTGGGCCTGGAGGCTCAGAAAAACTAGGAAGTTAGTGGTACCAAACTTTTTACTTAAAAAAAAAACCAAACCTCCAAACAACCCATTGAGTTAAGCAGCCTTCTTTGACCAAGTATAAGTTATCTCCTACAGATCTCAGATGTAGTCTCTTCAATTTAGACACAAACATACACATCTATGTACTGGAAACATCTAAAGTTCTGAAACCAAAGTTAGTGTCCTATTTATAGTCTTACTTCAAATACAAATGCAGGCACAAATAAAAATATAAGCATCTAAGAGCTATTTGGCAAGTTTTAAGAATAGTGGGACCATTTGGCAGAGCAAATCTGTTCACAAATCACTATTCAGATTTAAACTTTTTTTTTTTTTTTTTTACAGTAACTTGAGTTAGAGTTATAATTGTTTGCTTTTCACCCAGGTGAGCATTGCCAGACTATTGGAGGACAAATATTTCTGTGCACATGTTCAGTTTGGTTAATTTAGGAACTTGGTTTCATTCCATTTTTATAATCTGGTTTTTCCAGCATTCCACTTCTCTGCTCTGTGTCTTTACAGAGTGTTTTAAAGACTGAGTTGTCTGAATTCTCATTCCCATTCCAAAAGAGTGAGTCTTTAAGTGGCAGGATCTTGCGTTGGGTTTCTGCTTAATCTGTTTTTACTACAGTGGCCAGTGCAGACTTGCTGGTCTCTGATTAGGCCACTTTGTTTTTCCATATGCTAATCTTTTTAGCAAAACTGCACATGCACTGTTTCAAAAGTCAGATAAGGATTTTTAAAGAACAGTGGTTCCCCTGCCCTCCCTCCCATTACCATACTCAGAGGCAATCACTTACACTCTTTTTAGGTGGTTATTTTGTTATTTGTCTCCCTCTCTAAATAAAATGCTAATAATGCTCTTAAAGGTTACTGTTTTTGGCATTATCTACTGACTTCTCACTATGGAAAATGAAAATATAGATTTCCTTAGCAAAGTGGTTTTTTTGTTTTGTTTTGCCACATACAAGAAGTACTTTTACAAATTAAAAAAGAAAAATTGTTTAGCATCTCCAAATTCTCCAACACTATAGTGAAAGAAAAAAATAATAATAAAACATAAATCTTTCTCTTCCAGAAAGAGATCCATGCCACCACTCATAAACTGACCACTGAAAATCTCCTAGGAGCTTAGTGGTGTATTTTTCTAAGAGGATATTCTGTTATACTTCCTCCAGAATTACTGAGACTTGTAATGTACACAATCCATTGCTAGTGCTTGGGAGATTAAAGTGATAGGTAAATGGAATAAATGCAAGTCCTATTTATTTAGCAACTATGTACCAGGACAGACACTGGACATACATTTTTTTCTAATACTTGAAAAAGGTACTGTTAGGGAAGATAGGAAAACTAATTCCAGAGCTAGAATTCAAATCTGTTTCTGTTAGACTCCCTAGCCATAATCTTTCCGCTATACCTCAATTCCTTTTTCTAGAAAAAGGTCAAGACATGGATGATAATGGATGACAGTGAATGGTCAGAGAAATTACAAAGATGACGTATTGCTGATTTCTTGTTTGTCCATGACAGCATTACAGCTTGTACTACACTTCCATGAAAGATTACAAATATATTTGCAGTTAATATTTGCTTAGCTATAAGAAAACAAAACATTACCAGTGTTACAATTCAATGTGTCTATCTTTATATAGGATACTCCCTAAACAACCTGAAATTGTGGAAGAAACCAGCTCTAAGTTTCCTGTTTTTATCAAATATGTTCTTTGCCCTCTATACTGGTTTAGTTCATCAACGAGGTACTCTTGATGTCATGACTAATATTCGAGAACTCTGTTACAACAATACAAATATATCTTCAGCTTCAGTACTTATGATGATGCCTTGTCACTCTACTCCTTATTATAGGTAATAAAATTTGTTCACAATATGCTATTATGAAAACTACTTTAAAATTCCTTTTGGATTTCTGGATTTAAATTAATTGATCAAATGATTATAAGAAATTTGAAACTGTTCTTTATGCCAATGAAAATCATACACAACTTTTAAATAAACTTTAATACTTTTTTCAAAACAACTTACATTTAAATAATCTGATCGAAAGCCTATACGACATTTTATACTATTTAAAGGTAGTATAAAATATCATATAGGTTTATTTGATGGTACTCTTAGTAAAGAAATTCACTTATCATTGATCCGTACAAATCTTTGTGATACATCTTATTATTTACATAATTTTGAAATAATCTCAAAACACTGGATTCAAGTCCAGATTTACTGTTGGACTGTTGCCCTGGTCTTAAACCAGTGTATTTAATCTCTTTGGATATCAGCTGTCTTGCCTGTAAAAATTAGGGAATTCAATTAGATGCCATCCTAATGCTTGGATTAAATGTGTCTGGGAAATAACACTGAAACTGCCTTAATTATGCAGGACGTTTAAAAAGACATCATTGACCCTATGCTTGTATTTCAGGAAGCTGTATTACTTCACCAATTGCCCAATAAGGGTAAAAGGACAAAGCAAACAGCTTTCCTTTAGAAAATTCTTTACCTATCTGGCTTTAAACAATCTGAAGTTAATTTTCCATGTGCACATTCAGTCAACTTAATATCAAACTTGATATCATTTTAAGGTAATTTAACACTTTTGGAATACTGTACTTAACTGAATCATTAATGCCAATCATTAATATGCAATTTGGAAATGTGTAGCAAAAGCCACAGGTTAGATGGATGTAAGACCCTAAGTATCCCTTTAACTTGAGGATCCTACACTATATAAAAAAGACTAGAGCTGAGAGAGGGACATTCACTCTCCATCCATGCTCTCAGTAGTGTTAACACTGAAGAGAACAGGAATTCTAGAGGTACCAAGATGCTCTCCCATACATGGTTGTAGTGGTTGATATCTTAGGCTTTGTATAGTTCACCTAGTTCTTGTCTTACATTTTTTCAACTTGCACAATGGAGCACAAAAAAAAAAGAAAAAAAAAAGTCTGATACCTACTTTGGAATATAAGGCTGGCAGCTTTTTCTCAGTTTCTGCTTTCCCCTTGAAGCAAGACCTTTATCTTCAAAACTGTAAAAGTCATGAAGTATTTGAAATAACTTTATTTATTTAGGCTTTGTTGGGTCTTTGTTACTGCGTGCGGGCTTTCTCTAGTTGTGATGAGCTGGCTTCTCATTGCGGTGGCTTCTCTTGTTGCGGAGTATGGGCTCTAGGCACATGGGCTTCAGCAGTGGCAGCACGTGGGCTCAGCAGTGGCAGCACGTGGGCTCAGTAGTTGTGGCGCATGGGCTCTAGAGCACAGGCTCAGTAGTTGTGGAGCACGGGCTTAGTTGCTCCATGGCATGGGGGATCTTCCTGGACCAGGGATCGAACCCGTGTCCCCTGCATTGGCAGGTGGATTCTTAACCACTGAGCCACCAGGGAAGTCCCAGTCATGAAGTATTAAGGTCTTGTGTAAATTTATTTTGTATGCATTTCATAGATAAACTTCTATCACTTATTTATTTATATTAATTTTTAAAATAAATTTATTTATTTATTTTTGGCTGTGTTGGGTCTTCATTGCCACGTGCAGGCTTTCTCTAGTTGTGGAGAGCAGGGGATACTCTTCGTTGCGGTGCGCGGGCTTATTGTGGTGGCTTCTCTTGTCGCGGAGCACAGGCTCTAGGCGCGTGGGTTTCAGTAGTCGTGGCACGCGGGCTCAGTAGTTGTGGCTTGCGGGCTCTAGAGCCCAGGCTCAGTAGTTGTGGCACACGGGCTTAGTTGCTCCGCGGCATGTGGGATCTTCGTGGACCAGGGATCGAACCCGTGTCCCCTGCATTGGCAGGCAGATTCTTAACCACTGCGCCACCAGGGAAGTCCCTATATTAATTTTCCTGAGGCAAAGTTGTAAACATGGCTTTCTGCATGGCCCAAGTAACTGGCTTAAGTTGTTATGATTCATCAGTCCATCTTTTTTACATACACTCTAGTCTTTCTATGCCACAGTAAAACCATTACTTATTTGAATTTTGATCAGTGAACCCATGTTGCTCTCTATTACTAAATCTTACTTATATAAATATTTAAGAAAAAAAAAAAAGGAAAAACTTGTCGTGTAAGGATTCAGAGCAGAAAGAGGAAAAGAATCCTTTCTGGTTCATGACCAGTTTTCTACTTTGCCAGATATTACTCTCTTATTAACAAGCAACATACCCGGTCCCAAAGGCCCCATCCATCCCTGGAACAGCATACTAATGTTATAGACTATTGAGTCCCACAAGCTGCTGACCTAATTCCCACCCTGAAATGGAGTTTTGCTCTTTAGTTTGGACCTGAGGTTACTGCACAGGTACACAGTGTGAGAATCATATTCTCCATTTCTGAGAAAACTGCATTAAAGGTGTGCCTCCTCACCTTAACTGGAACCTAGTTTAGATTCAGATTTCACATTTTGTTATGTGAGCATATCTTAAGAGTAATTTGAAAACTTTCACGAAAAAAATTTTTTTTTTACTTCTTGTAACTATAATGGTAACTTTCTTTTTATAGCCATGTCCATCACCCACTTCCAATGAGATTTCTCCAGTGTCCCCCAGACCTGACTGGAAAAGGTGATTATCTTGTTGAAGCAGATATATTTTATCTAAATCCCTTAAAGTGGTTGTATAGAGAGTTTCAAAATGATTCAACACTGCCTACTCACTTGATCATCTTCAGCATCTTGGAGGAGGTAAGGGAACGTGAAAAAAGGTATAACTCAGTATTTTTATTTCACCTCAGGTTTAGCAAACACTCAGGTAAATAGACAACATCACTTTTTTTATGGTCCCTTTCAACCCATATTTTATAACTGGTCTTTTCCCTAGTCCAAATCAGCCCTAGTTCTATAACTACCAAGGAATATATATTACTTACCATGAGTTAATTATTTTATTAAGAAATTGCATTGTTTTATTAAGAAAAGGGTTTCAGAAGAACAAATAGGTCATTCTTAAATTCTTGAAACGGTACTCAGCAAAATGTAGCCTTTATTTACTTAAACATTTATTTACTTCTAGGAAATAAATCCTTTCCTAATTTCAAACAAGTATGAGAGAACTGCTGTATTCTTCCACACTCACTTTCCGGAGCGTCGAACTGGAAGTCACATATACGTCTATGAACGGAAGTTAAAAGGGAAACTCAACCAAACATGAACATGAAATTCTGACTTTGTTTAGATCTTCCTCAGAGAAATAGACATTGCTGAGCAGAAATATCCAGCTGCTGCTTAAATATGCTAGTAAATACTGGGTAAAATTCATGGAACTAGCAAAAAACCACTATGAACTACTTTACCAAATATCACTACTGAGGAAATATATGAAAAATATCACAAAATATAAAATCATATATTAATAATGCAATGCCAGATTTTAAATAAAGACCTTTAGTTTTCCTCATGGTGTAGTTTTATTGTTTCTTCCACAATATTCAGATGTGCAAGAAATTTCACAAGAGAACAAGTCAGCAAGCTCATAAGGCAGCAAATTCTTCACAAGTCAACGGGCTCTTGAACCCACAAAAAGACAAGAAGTGTAAGATTATAAAATGTTAGGATGAAATTCCATCGCAATGTACTTTTTTCAAGCTCTACTGGAAATTTAACACAAATATCAGTGTTAATTACACTTTGTCATGTATGATTTGAGCTTGCTTTAAAGCTCATACACTGAAAGGAAGCCTCATTTCATGCACAAAATCTGTTGCATGCCTGGCTTCCTTAATAAATCTACAGTTGAACATTTCCAGTGCCAAAAAAAATTCAGCAAAGCTAAACTACAGGAAAATGCAAGTTAGTAAGCTTTTGCTTGATGCTTCTGAGTAATAATATAAAATCATCAAACTGATACTTAAAAATGATAAAAAGACATTGTTATCTTGATAATTTCATCTTAGTTTCAACACCAAACAGTATAGAAAGCATCCAAGTTTCTGTTACAGTTTTCTAATTTAACGTAATCGTGATGGTCAATATTTAGGATCAAAAGGTAATTGCCCCAATTCTATTTCAAGGTTTGCCATGTGTCTTCCATTAGTGCGACCATATTTATGCCATTTACCTTCCCTTTTATAAGGTTGTGGCTGAGGGTGCTTCTGCTCTTGTTTTCGATGCCTGGAGCTTTCAATATTTACCATACGTTGCTTTTTATCTGGTCGACTGAAAGCAGTAAACACATTTTTCATCCATGTTAGAGTTAAATTTATTTAAACAAGAAACAATTTTAATGTTCTTATCCATTAATCTATTATCTGAACACTGAAAAAGGATGTTAAATTAATCTGAAGTATAATCCTACTATAACCATACGAAAAAGATTCAGTGAGTTTATACTTTTATCCTATAGAAAGAAAAAATAGACAAACTGTGCTGGCAAAGAGGGGAAACACTCAATAGATAAGTAGAAATGTGACAATAAAATAATGAGATGTGTTTCCATTATTTTTCCTCCTTTCCTATAAAAATTAATCCCCCCCCCCAGGGGCTTCATTCATGAATACGTATACATCTCTTACAGAGTCTCTCTCTCTAAGCTAAGGCTTATAAACAATGTCTACATGAACAGTTCTCCATCTATATAATCAGGCTTCTGTCACTACTTAACTGAAACACTCCACAATGCCATCCATGGCCATCCAATTCCCAGCCAAGAAATCCAGTCTTTTCCGTTTTTTTGTTTTGTTTTGTTTAAGCATTTAACACTGAAATATTCCTTTTACTTGAGAACATCTTTGGATTTTCATGATGCCACTCTCTGGCCATGCATTCTCAGCCTTCTTTCTCTACAACCCCTTGGATGCTGGTGTTCCCCAGGAGTCTGATAAATACGTCCAGCCTAGACTGTCTACACACACACGGAGTCTGGGCTAGAGACAGTCATGTAACCAACAGCCAACTAATTCTCTACTTGTATGTCAACAGGTACCCTCCAAACACAATTCTCATTTCCAATTCCCCTTATGCAAAACCTTCTGGTATTCCTTAGCGTAGCTGATGTCACTAACTAGTGACCCAACCCAGAAATCTGGAAGTCATTGTTACTTTCTACTTCCCTTTCACAAGAAATACCACCGATTTTACTTACTGTATATTGTTCAGATCTGCCTCCTCCTTTCTAGTCCTGCTGCTGCCCTAGTTCAGATACCCTTCAGCTCATGTCTATACTGTTTCAAAGCCCACTTTCTAGCATCTAGCTTCACCCTTTCCAACAAACCCTTCAGGCTACTGCCCGTGACCCAAAATGCAATAAAGCAAGTCCTTCATAAAGTGAGGGTTCTTCATGCTCTGAATCTTTTCTTCTGTTCACACCCCAGCATTATCTTGCCTCCTTAAAGTAGCATGTCTTCATATCTCCAAATCTGTGCAAATGAAGTTCCCTTTGAGTGGAATATCCCACCCTATCTGCTTGGCAAGTTCTCACTTCTCCTTCAAAAGTTTGTTAAAAAGTTCAGTTCTAAGGCCACCTCACTTACGAAGCCTTCCCAAACATCTCCAGACTGAGGCCACCATATACATATGCCTCCATACCTCCACTGCATTCCTTGTACTGACCTAATTCTCCAAAAGTTTGTGAGCTCTTTGACAGCAAAAATTTTTCATTTGTTTCCTCAGGGCAGCCTCACAGTACCTTGCACTAGATATGTATTTAATGAGTAAAGACACCAAAATCAGTCTCATTATTTTATAGACACATTACATTTACTCAAAAAGATATATATATAAAACTATCTCAAAGTTAGTTACCTTTCTAAAAGGTAAAAAAATAAAGCTAACATTTGAAGATTAGGTGAGTTTCATGTTACAGAATAGAAAGCTGATATGCAATGGATACAATATTACTTTTAGAGGTTATATATAAAGCACACACATTAGAACTTCTGGCTTGCTAAGTTTGCCACTTTGATCATGCCTCTACCTTTACCAACAATAATTCTGTAATAAATGTATTAGATATCATAATTTAGTTGGTAAATGGAACAGACAAATGAAAGTAAGTGGGACACCTGAATCGTTATTCTGATTTCAAAGTGAAATCTGTATTTCTCCTCCTAGGTTCCCAAAGTGAGTAAATAAATAAAAAATTAAAGGAAAATAATTTCACTTAAAGTGATTATCTTTTCATAAAGTATAATGAAAAGAAACAAAATAGGCTAAAATAGGATTATATATCCTTAACTTATTTTTTAAGATAGAAATTAAACCATTTGCTCAAGTCAAATTGATTATATGAAATTTTCAGTTTGTAATAGATTTTAACTTAAAATTTTATCTTTCAATTTAATTTATCCTAAATTCTCAGGCAATAAAGTACTTTTACAAATAGTACTTTTGTTTACAAGAAGTACTTTTACAAATACAGCTGACCCTTGAACAACGTGGGTTTGAACTGTGTGGGTCTACTTACACATGGATATCCTTCAATAGTAAATACTTCAGTACTACATGGTCTGTGGTTGGTTGAATCCACAGATGCAGAGGAATTGCAGATACAGAGAGTCCGACTACAGGTCATATGCAGATTAACCCCCACGTTGTTTATAGGTCAACTGTACTAACAGTCTAAGAAATTTATCAAATGATACAAATGCTATCCAATATAAATGTTAAAAACTATTATAATAATAACATGGTGCTATGTAAACCGACCTGGGTCCATATGGAGGGGAAAAGGTGTGACCAAAGAAGTGTCTATACATATATCCATCCAACTTCTCAAATACTCCATCATTATCTACTTGATATTCCTTCATGTCTTTAAGATAATCTTTAACATCATTAACAAAGTCAGTGAAGAGCTTCTGATCATGTATAAAGACACCATTTAGGAAAAACTTATTGATGAAGTGATCAAGTTCTTTCCAATGATGAAAACTATCCAGTTTTTCTAATAAATACCTTTCAATTAACTGTCTAAATTCATCTATCCTTACAGGATTCAACATTTTAACATTAAAAAGGTTAATGGATTCCTGTTGAGCACATTCAAAAACACCAGAACAAGCCTTTCTGAAAGAATTATAATTTTCACCACAGTCATGCTCAGCACTGCATTTCTGTGAATGTGTATTTTTTCCAAATTCTTCAAAATGAGGCTTTTCTTTCCTTCTCTCTCTTTGCGTAGTAGGGCCTCTACTATTCTGGTTTTGTGTATGTGCCTTATACTGTGGATATAAATATTCACTAAAAACTGTTGTTGGTTTTTTAGCTGCTGCTTCTTTTGTAGCACCAAATCTTTTATTGCCTTTTTCATCAAAGATATTCTTGGTGGTGTCTTTGAAATGCCTGAAAGTGGATTTAACTGAATCTGAGAATTTTTTCAGATTTTCTTTTACAGCTTCTTTAGCCTGTTTAATTTTTTCTTTATGATGCCTCACAAACTCCTTGGTAGAATTCTTCATGGCATCAAATGTTTCCTTAACAGAACCCAAAAATGTTTCCTTTGACTTATTTTTAGCTCTGTGGTTTCCTCTGTTCCCTTTCTTTCTTCCATCAGTTTCTTGTTTTCCATTTTGATCTTTTGCTTCAACATACAGTCTTTCCCACAAGTCAGAACGCTGCTGTTCAAAGTTTAGCTTGCGCTCCAGCTCACTGAGTCTTTCCCGTAACACTTCTATTTCCTTGTTTTCAGTCACTACACTGGGAGAGTCTGGGTTGCTATATGACTGACTAGAGCTTAGCTGCTGGAGTTCCACCCTTAAAGCCATGGTTATTAGTTGTTCTCTTTCCAGTTCCCTCCTTAGCATCTTTGCTTCTGCCAACAGAGTCTCCTTTTGATTAAGGAAGCTTAGTGTTTTCAGCTTTTCTTCTTCCAAATGCTGCTTAAGTTTCTGATTTTCTGTAAATAATTCAGCACTTGTCCCTTTATCTTCCAATATCCTAATCTGTTCTCTTAGTTTCCTTAACTCTTCCTGTAATGAAGATAAGGCTTTTTCTTCCTTCTCCAGAGATATTCTTAGATACTGATTTTCTGTATCAAGGTTCTTTTTCTGAGTTTCAAAGGACATTTTCTCTGCTTCAGTATGGGTCCAACACCTTGCAAGGTTTTCCTTCAATGACTAAATTTTTTTGAAAGATAAGAAAGAAAAATGTCAAGAGCTTTAAAGGCTGAATTTAAATCTTTAAGATACAACAAATACTCCATAAATGTTTAGTGTCTATTTCCGCAGAGACTATCCTTTATGTAGTTTTTTCAATATATGAAAACTGGAAAATACAAGGTTCATATGCAGGAAAATACACAGCAAAGAGCTTCATCAAGATAAAAACACAGCACACTGGAAGAAGACAGCCTTCTATCTTTTGACTACAGGACTCCAATCTCTCCTGAGAAAGCTCCTAGAGAGAATGTAGGAAGGACTAAAGGTTCTCTGATCCTTGGGTGAGGGCGATTATCTTTTTAAAAAAAGTAAAACTACAGCTAGAGATGACTTCAGGCTTCAGAAAGTTCTGTTTATACTTACTGCACTCTTGGAAGGAAAAAAATTCCCATAATCTTAGTCCCATTTGAAAGATCTTGGTCCTATGCAAATTAACATCTCTAAGTTCAGATAAGTCATACAAGTTCTCCCATACTTTAGAGAACACATTGAATCTTGGTAACATTTACAACTAATTTCTCCAATTTCAAATAATTTTCTGAAGAGACTGTAACCAGATT
The DNA here is from genome assembly GCF_028021215.1 of Eschrichtius robustus. Classification (NCBI taxonomy): domain Eukaryota; kingdom Metazoa; phylum Chordata; class Mammalia; order Artiodactyla; family Eschrichtiidae; genus Eschrichtius; species Eschrichtius robustus. The sequence continues at coordinate 117,236,585 of NC_090824.1, forward strand.
AGCAATGTAACTCTGACGTCAACATTCTTGCTGAGAAATTATGTCCAGTCAGGTTTAGAGAATTTTGCTGCAGTGCTGAGTAGCCTTGAATGATCTTTCTTTCAATGCATGTATTAGTAACAAACTTTCATCAAAACAGCAAGAAAGGGGCTTCCCTGGTGGTGCAGTGGTTGAGAATCCGCTGCCAATGCAGGGGACACGGGTTCGAGCCCTGGTCAGAGAAGATCCCACATGCTGCAGAGCAACTAAGCCCGTGCGCCACAACTACTGAGCCTGCACTCTAGAGCCTGCGAGCCGCAACTACTGAAGCCCGCACGCCTAGAGCCCGTGCTCCACAACAAGAGAAGCCGCCGCAGTGGGAAGCCCGCGCACCACAACAAAGAGTAGCCCCCGCTCGCCACAACTAGAGAAAAGCCCGCGCGCAGTAACGAAGACCCAATGCAACCAAAAATAGATAAATAAATAAATAAATTTATTTAAAAAAAAAAACAGCAAGAAATTAAACAATATGCTTAAACAGGTTAATGGTTATAGCACTATCCAGTCAGTTAAAATATCTTCATAAATCAGCAAAATGATACTTCAACTTTGCTTATTTTACTACAAATATTATGACTATTCCCTTTGAATCAGACCAGAAAAATATCTGATTTACAGAGACAAAAAAGAAAAAAAAATCCTTTGAATGATGATATTTTCCACTTGAAAAATAAATATCTGAAATGGATGTTTCACTGTCTGGCTCATTAATCTACAAAGAACAAATTAAAATTTAAAATTTCCTTACAGTCATTTCATCTGCTCTCCCTGAGTGAGAGAAAACAAGTTTCATCTACCCAACAGAAATGGACTTTGGAGAATATTATGCTTACTGAAGTAAGTCAGAGAAAAACAAATACTGTATGATATCACTTATTGTGGAATCTAAAAAATAATACAAACAAGTGTATATAGCAAGACAGAAACAGATACAGAAAACAAACTAGTGGTTACCAGTGAAGAGAGGGAAGGGGAAGGGGCACATTAGGGATATGGGATTAAGAGATACAAACTACTACTATGTATAAAATAGATAAGCAACAAGGATATATCCTACAGCACAGGGAATTACAGCCATTATCTTGTAATAACTTTTAATGGAGTATAATCTATGAATTACTATCAATTAGCATGAATTACTATGCTGTACACCTGATACTAATATAATACTGTAAATCAACTATACTTCAATAATTTTTTTTTAAGTGAACTATGGAGTAGGACAGACTAATGTAACATTATCTTTAAATGCACAAGCACGGGGAGCACCACAGAATGACTGCAGGGTACAATATTCTGTATCCAGTAAACTCTAAAATCCTGAATCAAGTGACTAAGCAGATCCTGGACAGGTCTTCCATGATGATCTTTAAAATCCAAACTACATTTAACAGCTGGAGACAAGAGGTCTGCAAGAACTGACTCAGCAAATATCTATGCAGGGCGAGTCTTAGAGCCAACATCATTCTATGGAACCAGAAACCATGATGGTAAGAAGAAAATGGCTGCTTTTTTATAACATCCTCTGCTCAAGGCAGGGAAAACTACACTATTTACAGTTAACTTCAGTAGTCCCTCCCTGAAAGATATAATTCAGATGTTAAGTGGGATTCTGTCTTCCAAAGAAATACAATCATAACCCTATAAAGAATATATACATAAACTGTGAAGGAAATTTAGGGAAATGGAAGGAAAAAGGAACAGTTTACCTTTCTACCCTGAGTTTATCTGTAATCCCTACACCCTTCCTAGGCAAGAACTAGAGAGGAGACCAGGTATTTTGCTAATCCTCATAAACCCAGAATAGACAGCACAGTCCTGTTGGAGCCAGGTGAATTTCAGGTATGAAAGTGTAACATGCTTTCTCTTTCTTCATAACTGACATGAAACCAGAGAGAAAGGACTGGCTGATCATTTCCCTTGATCAAGGGTGGCTCCTAGAGAAGCTACAAACTCTCCTCTTTCTCTCTCACTGAATGAAAATGTTTTGCTTGGCTCTATAAAAATAACGTTAATAATAATAATGTTTCATAGAGAATATCAATTAAAATAATGTTAACTATAATATAGTGATTAGGAATAACATCTTTGGAGTCAGATAAACAGAATTAAATTTAGCTCTGCTGGCTGCTAGTCTTGGGAAAGTTACTTAACTTTTTTGAGCCTCTTTCCCATCCATAAAATGAAATTAATACTTGCTTAATTCACTGGGATGTGGTGAGAAACAAGAGAAATACTGTATGTGAGGTACAACAGTGCCCAGGACACAGTAAGTACTCAATCAATAATTACCAATATTATTACTGATTTACTAATCTGCACTGTAGTTGTCTCTGAATAGCATAATTATTGGCTAACACAATTTTAAAATTTTATTTCTAGTACATACCTTAAAATCTATAAACGACCCTTGTTCCTGTTGACACTGGGAAAGATAATCCTTCATATCATTCAATTCATCTTCATGTATCTTTCTGACTAACTGTTGACGCTTCTGAATCTGAATTGTGCCTAAAAATAAAAATTTTTATTAGGGATATATAACATAAATGTCAGATAATGTACCAATATTTTTAAACATACAATAAAACATTTACTTTGCATATATTTAACTGCTTAATCCAGGCAGGATCATTTTCTTCACAATATCATTTCACAGTTCTACAAAAATTCTGATTATATAAACAAAGAAGGAATAAGTAAAATCTTACAGTGTCATTCATCAAATGGTGGTATATGGATGTTAATTTATAAATCAGGCCAAGTAGGTTAATATATTTTTTACTTTAGTTAGCATACACCAGAGATATTTAAGCAGTTCACTATCCTTTTGATTAAAACAAGCCAGACCATATTACCTTACCAAACAAAAAAATTTATGTACTATTTCTGTCTTACTGTTGTATTTAAGGGCTCTCTGAGGTACATAAAGTGTTGCATTCCCTACTTCAACAGAGAAAGGAACAAACCATGGAGTCTATTCACAGGTTGTAAGTAACTAAGGAAAAATGAAGATGTCTATTTTTTCTCACTGTATTTTGCCTAAATGATATAGCACAAGCCCAAAAAGAATAGCAAGAAAAATAATTGGCTAACTATGATTACCCACCATTCTCAAAGCCAGATCTTTTAAGAACTCTGCATTAGTTAGGTCTGTACTGGAGTATCACCATCCCTATCCCAGTAATAAAGAAATCGTAAATTAACCAGGATGCTCTATATTTTCACCCTAAAAATCAAAATGTTAATTTGCCAAGACATGCTGTTCACATGCTGCTACATGCTTCATGCACGAGAAAAAAAACAACACTAAATCAAGAAGAAGGCAAAATGCATTTGGCAACCATAATATTACATCTACTGAGTGGCATACCATTATGTAAAAGACATCACAGAATTTTATAATGAAAGAATATAATTAATTGATTTCTGAAAAATTAACTTATTTCTTCAGTACATCTTGAAAACTACTAAAGAGAAAACTTCTGCCAAATTACAGACAACCGTTACCAGTTAACAGCTATGATATTGTTAGAATTCACTTCTCAAAAAAAAAAAATCACAAATTTGCATGGCAAATTTGTTTCAATATTACTCAAAAGAATCTCAGGTTTTTTGAAGTATCGAAATAAATTTATCTATAGTTCCCAAGGCAGTTGAAAACTTCTTTTTTTCAAACTGCTAACAGAATGAATTCCTTTGGCCACTGGAAAATAACTTAAAACTATGTGTTGAGATCTGAGTTTGCAGTACCATTACATAGCATATGTTTGATGACTATCAATGTGCCCTTTATCAATCAATCTCACAAATAATTAGGGTTTTTTTTCCCCTCTACATCTTCAACTGCCTAACTATGAAGTGTTACAACCCAGGGTGTAAGGCCTTCTGGTTATATCCACAAATCTGCCTACCTTAATCACATTAACCCACTGTCAGTTTTTGCTACCACTGCTGTAAGACTTCTCTTCTACAGGTGAAGAGTCTCAATCTCACCAGAGCTTGCAGCCAATATATCCAGCTGCCTGCTAGGCACAATTTTGAGGGTGTCTTCATTTAAAAAACAGAAAAAAAAAAAACTGAACTTCAGCACCTGCCCTAATTTATTCTAAAATAAAGTTGGGTAAAAACAAACCGAACTGTGCTCACCATCTATTAACTCTCTCATCTAGCAAAACTCTTCCCCTCTAACTCCCCCAACGCCAAAAGTAAAGCAGCTAACACACTTCTTGGAATTTAAAAAGTAAACCACCAATATCTCAAGCATCCAGGCTCAAAAGGTCTGTTTTCCATTGTTACTTCAGTGTCCCTTATTTCACCAACCTTCTCTCCATCCCCACCATCACGAGAACTGTCAAGGTCCTGATCACTGAATACCTGAATTACAAAACCTTCTAGTTAACTGTTCTAATTTTTCCCACATTATTTATCTTCCTGCACTTTTCCTCTAAAATTACTGCTCTCAGTTCACTCTATAAATCAAACTCTCCTACTCGGATTCCAAGATGTTTTACAATATAATAGCATCCCACATATTCCAACCTATTTTCCATTATCTCTAAATATCTTTTCTGCTATAATCCTGCCAGTCTTTTCAGTGCTCCCAAACCTAGCAAGTTTACTTCCAGATTATCAGGTTCTCCACTGCTAGAATGTTCTACTTTCCTTCCACCTAGTGTAAGTCCAGACCCAACTTAAATCCTACCATCTCTAGGGTGACTCAGTGTCATAGTTTGAGCTATGATTCTTGTCTGTGCTTCATAACTTAGCACCTAGTTATACTGTTATACTGTCTGCTGAAAAGCAGTACAGCCTATACTTAAAGCAACTCCATGAGGAAACCAAATCAACTGAACTCCGCGGTTGATTTAGAATATGGATAGTCTACAGGTAAAAGAAAGAATAAGATAGGTGCTTCATCAAGATTTTTTTAAAAATGTTTGTAAGCACTTTCAGGACCTGAAGCAGTGCCAAATACCTATAGTACATTCTTTTACTATCCTCAGTCCTTCTAGTTCTCTCTTCCTTCCAAGATAGATCGGACACTCCAAATTTATATCAGCAAGGTTGGTGAATGTTCTGAGTGATTAACTTAGTAGTTCTTGTTAAATGGTTATAAAGCAAATGACTGATTATGGAGTGCAATAGACTGACTTCACAGTGCCTGGGAAATTCAAGCTGGCTCTAAAATCAACTCAAAAGAGCTCTAAAAGTATTGAGATCGGTGCCACAATTAAGAAAAAAAAAATGTGATGTCCTTTAAAAGTGACCTTGAAAAGCTATCATTCAGGTTAAGTTTTTTTATGTTCCCAGAGCCAATCATATTACTATATGGACCTATTATTATGAAGGCTGTTCCTATTCTAAAAAGCTAATTTGAAATACTACAGGAAAATATTTATTAAATATAATTAATAAAGTAAATTCTACAAGTAACCAAAATTCTTAAATAACAGGGCAATAATTTCTCAACTTTGAAAGCACTCCTACATTGATCTTTCTACAAAATATTTAAAGGTCATGCAATTTGTAGGGTTTTAATGCAATGTGGATTAACATTAAATCACTGTCCAATTTTTTTTTTTTTAGTAAGAAAAGAAGATTAAAGTAAGACCTTCTCCTTTGTTACCTCCATGTTTACCTGCAAGGGGAAAAAACCATGCTCAAAAAAACATATTCATATATTTGCTCCAGCTAGATAATAAACAAGTTAAGTATATATTTCAAGTCAAATCTCATTACAACAAACTTCAAGGAAGGATACAAATTACAGGATCCCAGTATTAAATTCAAGCAGACATCCACCAGGAGTCTAAATACTTATTTTTATTAATATAAAGTTAAATACAAGAAGAAACACATTTTACTGACTCTGACTTTAAACAAGAATTGATTGTCTTCACTAAGTTTCTTCTAACATTACACTATATTGAATAATATATCTTTTCCACAAATCAACAAAGAGAACATATAATTCTTCAATCTTAAGGAACACATTGTTGGAAGGAACTAGCAAAACCAGATTTACCCAGAAAGCTAAACTGTGGATTATGTAGGCAAAAATCCTAAAAGTAGTTAATACAAGGCAAACTGAAATTTGTGAAGTTGACAAGATCTAAGACATTTGTTTAAAGTGTCTTTTTCAAAATTCTAATAAAGCAAAAAGAATGAATGTTCAGTTCTCAGTCTTATCTTTGTACAAATATATGCCTTAAATAAGACTCAATGGTTAGGCTCCCAAAAGAAAAATAACACCACATGGAATTCCTTCCTCTTTTCACCCAGGATACTTTTAAAGGCTTTGCATTAAGAAAATTATTAATCAATAATTAATTAATTAATAATAATTAATTAATAATAATTAATCAATGTAAATAAACACTAACAAGGATAATAGTGAGCAAAGTATAAAACAAATGAATTCTTAAGTCATGTGAATCATGGAAGTTACAACGGTCACAAAATATAATGCTTTCGTGAAACCCAAAAGTAGAAATAATGAGCACCTATTATTGTGACATTTCATATGTAACTATTTCAAGTGGAATTTAAATAATCCTCCTAATAAAGTCACAGTTAAAGCTAGTTTAACTGTGATTCTAAATTAAAATGATTTGCCTCGTAAGCATTTCAGATTTTTAATCTTCCAATATTTTCTTTAAATAAAAATATATATGAGCAATCCTTACATTTCTTAAATACTGACTCATTTCAGTGCAAATAAACAGCTTTGTGAGGCAACACTATCCCCAGTTTCCACATGAGCAAACCAAGGCTCAAACACGTACAAGCTTTCCAAGGTCATATATTTTAAGGAAGACACTGAAAACAGATCCCAGAATTCCTCACTCTTCACCAACAGTTTATATACAACAAATTTTCAAATACTTACCATAGAAATGTCCAAATCCCATGCTGATTGCAATCACCAAAGCAAGTATAACACACTTATTGAGACCACTATTGAACTGACGTTTACACGGCTCCTTAGAAGGTTCAGTTTCTTGTTCAGCAAGTAACCTTTCTTCAGATTCTGAACTAGAAACAGTCTTCTTCCTAGCACGGCGTCGTCTAAAGGCCGGACTGGGCTGATGACTGGTTTCATCGCTACTTGATTCGTCATCGCTAGGCTGAGATGAAAATACTATTTTAAAAAGAAAAATGTAGATAAATATTAAATATTTTAGAAAAGGCTTCCCAGTAAATATGATTTAGAATGCCATCCCTAACATGCCTTTTTACATACGACAGCCAAGAACAAAAACAACACAATAGAAACAAAAACTCAAGTTTTCAAGTTTATCAACATAAAGCCAAAGATTTCAACTGTGATACATAAGAAACTGTTAACTATACTCTGTGCCTTTGAGGGTCTGGTTTTGGTTGTTTTTTTTTTTTTTTAACTTCCCTTATAGTTTACACCATTAGACAGTCATTCTCATAGCCTATTAAATTTCACTGCTATTAGAGCCACAAACAAATACTATTTCTAGAAGGGAAAAAAAAAACCCTCTATCTCTTCATTTAATTTCAAATAGAGGTAATTTAAGCTCAACTGTTTAAGGAACAGAGGGAAGTATATAAGCAGTTCCTGAGACTTAAAAAAGACAACAACTACCAAAAGTTTCCTTGAGTGTACTAGTCCCTAGTTTTGTTTCCATCCTATGGGCCCAAAATCAAGGTTCAAAGCACTATAGTTTAACACAGGTTTCCAGAAGTCAGATGAGCCCTTCCCTTCGACTGCCACTCTTACTAGAAGGTTGTTAATTTTACCCTCTAGTAAATATGTCAGCATGAGGAAGTGACACAACAGCTATCTCCGATATTTAAGGACTAGTCTTGTGCTGCTCCTTTATGAAAAGAATAATAAAGAACAACAAATTGGAAAAAAAATTCCACAAGAAATCTCAAGGACTAGAAGCATATTCATTGGAAAAAACCATCTTCAGCTTTTTCAAGTGTATAATTTCTTAACATTGTTCCATATATCAATAAACTATATGCTGACACAGAAGATTAGATGACTCAGTAATAATTTCCATAGGCCAGAGAGAAGAAAAAAAAAAAAGCACTAAAAGTAAGGATAAAATGTGAACATGAATTTGATACAAAGAGCTCCAAAACAACAAACATTCATGCTTCGAAAAAGCAGAACAGTTCTTCAGAAGACAGGGTATCCATGCCACAGCAAAGCTGGTGACTTAGGTTAGACAATACTTCTAAAAGATGCATCATAGAGAATTCAGTTAACTTTCACACTTACAACAACAAACACAAAGACAGAAGGCACTACTGAATGAATGAATATTCCTAATATTTAGTGATATAGATGCCACTGAGAGATCTTTTGGTCATAACCCTTATGCCCATCATGTTTATCTGGTTATTCTTGATCACTAGTTTTTCCAAGATGTCGTCGCCTCAGCTGTGAGGTTACATTTCTTGGAAAAAGAGAAAGAAAGGAAGACTTAAACAAAGCATTACATAATACAAAGGCATTCATGATCATGGTTGGAGTACTTAAGTCAGACTTTCTGACATTATTAAGATGGGTAAATATAAAAACAAACCATTTGTCAAAATTTCTTAAATTTTCAATTCTACATTAACTTATTGCCTTCATTATACAGTCTAAGTAAACAAACCAGCCTAACCCACATGAACAAATTCGCATCCTTATCTAATGCTTCCATCTTTTTTAACCCATACGTATGATAGCTGAAGTATTTTGATTTTTAAACTTCTTTTAAAGCATAATTTGGCACACAGTCCAAGATGCAAGCAATGCAAAGGCATGCAATAAGCTTAGTCAGCTTTATTACAAGATCAATTTTGAACACCTGTTCAGAGTATCACAGATTACAACAGATATCTTCAAAGCACTAAGTAAATTGTAAATGTGACTAGGCACACTCAGCTCTAGAAAAGCTGATCAGATTTAGTCACACCACCTTGGAAAGCGAGTTGGCTAGGAACATGGTGTTTCAGCTGATCATCCCATCCCCTTATGCATTCAGGAATCTTCCACAGCTTCTCCCACCACCTTTCTTTTGTGAATAAACAGGAAAAAAGATGTATAAAGCTTTATTATAAAGAATAAAAAGGAAAAAGAGAATTGAAAAACACTTGTTTTAATTATCACTTAACATTATCACTTGTACTCCATCAAAATCTAATAATCATGCCTTTTTAAAAAACATATATACAAAAAAAAAAAAAAATATATATATATATATATACACAATACAAACTTTTCTACAGCTACCAACTCTGGTTCCTTAGGGGAGGAGAGGGTCATATGGAGGGAGTGGGAAATGTTCTTAAATCAACAAAAAGACTATTGCCATAGAATCTAATTTATAAAAAGAAAAAAATGAAGTTGAAATCCTATAAAGACGGAGAAGAAAGGGAAAGGAAAAAAAAAATAAGAAGAAGAAATAGGTAGCAGGAAATTAACCAACCAAGAAAAATACGGGCTAAGGGAAGAGAACAAAAACTCTTGATAATTGATGTATATCTATTTTCAACATAGTCCAAAATCATTTTTGATTATTTTTTAACATTTTCTTTATTGAAATAATTAACTCCCTTGGGAGGGACAGCAATGGATAAAAATACACCTAAAAAAATACTCTGCTTAACTGAATCTATAAAATTCCCAAGAAGTCCAAGTTCAGAACGGAAATTAAAAACTAGATTAATGTGCTCTGAAGTACTGAAGTTCCTGGAAAAAAAATCAACAGTGTGTGGCATCATTTCTTAAATGTCTGCTTGGACTCTTCTGCAATGCTCCTGTCTTCAATTTGACTACACATTCTGGCCCACAAATATTTTTAAATTAAACCAGCTTCTGGTTTAACCTCTGCTTGAATTTTATTAGCTTAAATTAGAATAAGAAAAATTCCACTGTCTGATTCTGGCAAGTTAAACAAAGAATGGTAAAATCTAAGAAAATGATCTGAAATAAATACTACACGTTCCTGTTTTTGTATCAAATTAGGAAACTCTTATTACCACTAGCAATGTCCCAGGTATCTCTCACATAATTCACCCTGAATTACAATTGGGGGTTAAAAAACGTGGGTTAATTATAGATTTCTTTCCTAGATTTTCTGTCACTTTGTGTCTAAGTATTTATACTACCCTGAAAGATGTTATATATGTCCCTAAAACTGAGCCAAAGAATTGTAGAGGGAATTAGCTCAGTAACTCACATTTTACCTCCAAATGATTCTGTCTGAACAATAGGCATTCACTGCATTAAGAATGTGACTTACAATAGGTACATTTTCATAACTCAATCTAAAGTGAAAGATCCAAAGTTCAGGGGCTTTAGGATGCTGCTGTTTTGCCAGTTCCTTAAACCCTGTTTGGCACATGGTAGCACACAATAAATGTTTGTTGACTGACTAATAATTAAATGGATCTGGAAGGCTTCAATAAAAAGTTTCTTTTACTATTTCTATAATATAAAATTTGTACCACTGTAACTAAAAATCTTATTAACACTGTCCTACTTTTTTAGGTATAATGGCTCAATCTCCCTCTCCTAAAGACCTAAAAATTGTCAAATGCATTTTGGAGTGTTTGAGACATTAACAAATCTCCTTGAAGCTATTTTTTCTCTTCTTTCAATGATAAAAGATGGTATTTATTGGACTACTGTGCTCTAGGCCCTAGGTCTAGGAAAACACTAGATATAAGAGTAGATTTTACAAAAAATTTTCACGAGTTTTACCCAAACATATTCAAAACTTGAAATTCAGGGTCAGAAAACAAGCCATTATATAAAATGTGGTCACAAGAGTCCTAAGTCTCCTATCAGCGTATCCGTTATGTAGTTCTTACCAGTTTCTGGCTGACAAAACGTGTACTGGCTGCTAGAGGAAGAGCCCATGTTAAAGTCTTCTGGACTCTCTGCTTCTTTAACAATTATTGTTTCTTCTTGATTCCCAGTTTCTTCTAACTTAGGTGGCTCAAGTGTAACAATATCAGAATCATCACTGACAGTTCCAAAATAGAGATTGTCATCAGGTAACTTTTCTTCCTCTCCCTGAAGAATAATAATTTTAGAGACAAATTCAACAATTATTTATGGGCCTTGTATTTTCTAGGCAGTTCAAAGTATATAATGGTACTTAAGTAGTTTGGTGATTGAGTTTAAAATAAGTCCTGCCCAACAGGAAAGGATTACGCAATAGTAGGTTCATCCTAGGGAATTCCCTGGCAGTCCAGTGGTTAGGTCTCTGCACGTTCACTGCCAGGGGCTCAGGTTCAATCCCTGGTCAGGGAACTAGGATCTCACAAGCCGTGTGGCACAGCCCAAAAACAAAAACAAAAACAAATAGTAGGCTTATCTTTCAGTCTGAAAATACCATCAAACCTATTGGCAACTCTCCCTTTCAGAATTAAATCAAACTGCTGTCTACCATTCATTCGTGGGCTGCAGAAGCTGAGAAACAAACCCACCTTTCCAACCCAATGTCCACAAAAAGGAGAGATCTGTTTCTCACCAGTTCTACAGGTTTATTTGGGCATAACTCTGCGGTCAGGGAGCCCATAAAAGACTGATTAAATTTTCCTGATAAACTTCAAAAGCTATGTAATGTAAAGATCATCCAGCTATCTAGTTTTATCTGGAAGTCAAGTAAAACGCCAAAGGACAAGGTTTGTTCTCAAATTTTAAAACTAACCTTCATTTTAGATATGAAGCCTTAATTTCTCAATATAATTCAAGAAAGCAACATATTTCCAAAGAAAATACTAGAGGTGAAATGAATAGATCTTTAACACATTACCAAGAAATCGCTGTTCTAAATTAAAAGATAGCTCACTTAATTAGGAGTTAAATGGAAGCTAACTTTAATCTTAAAACTGACCAACCTGCAGAATCCCAAATTTTTCAACAAAAGATATTTATAATTCAAATAGGAACAGAACGCACAAATAGAAATGGAAGCTTTAATTAGTATTCTCTAATAAATACTGTTTATCATATATCCACATAGTAAAACACAAGGTTACCTCAAGTGCTGACTTCATTTCCTCCAAAGCTGGATAAGTAGTTCCTCCCATTAACACTGTGCCATTCTGGCTGCTCTCTGACATAAAGCAAAGATCAATTTAATTACACTTCATTGACTTTTTTTGTCTGCATATATTATAATATAGGCAGATAAAATCTATTCCTAATTTTTAAAGTGGATCTAATGAAATGCCACATGTAATTATAACAGTCACTCTATTGTTACTAAAAAGATCTCTGTATTTCAAATATAACTATTTGAAATTGTCAGGGGATAATTTTAGGTACTGAACTGAACTCATTTAAAAATCTACTGAAAACCATAATCCCTAAATAAACAATCTCTACATTACAATTCCAAAGTACTTAAGCCAAGGTGTTTGTAAAAACCTGTTAATATGGAAAACTGATTCTCAGATAATTGACGGAACATTTCCTGAATTCTTAGTTTATTCATAATTCTTAAACGTACCACTATTCTAATGACTGTCAATGCCTAGTAACACAAGAATCAAAACTATGGCTTCAAATTACAAATCTTTACAATAAAAAATAGACTATAAAAAACAAGGCCTCAAAAGAACATAGAAAAACAAGATAATGTCACCATAGCAGATGCAGATATATTTTATAAGAAACTCTCAAAAAACAATGTACAAATTAGAGTTTATAATGTCATATTTTTAATGAAAAAGGCTATAAAATGTTAATAGAAGCTGAAAATATTAAAACGGTATACAATAAGCATCAGGTTTTATGCATAGCAAAGTATATGCATTGTTGGTATAATGTTACCTCCAGATAAAAAGAATTATAGATCGCTTTGATTTTTTTTGCTCATCATTTGTTTTTCTATCATAAATGTGTATTTCTCATGTAATTTAACCCCTCCAAAATAACAAAGGGAAAAACACCCAAACATCACTTGTGTGTGTTATATAGCTCCTAACAGAATATTAATTTGGAGATAAGACTCCGCAACGAAGGTGGACTTGGGTCCAAGGACGCCTGAGGAAGTATGTAAATTTTTTTTTACGTATCTAAATATATGCATTTCTTGGGAGAGACTATCCACAGCTTTCAGATTCTCAAAGAGATCTCTGACCCATCAAAGATGAGAATCACTGTTCAAATGAGAATAGCAATCAACACATAAGCTGAAAACAAGATTAACAGTTATAATCCTTTATATTTCTGGCCTTGACACATGCACTTTATTCTCCTGATGGAGAAATGTTCTGTTTACATTTTAATGCAATTTTTAAAGGAAAATTTAAGAAGTAATTTTTAAATATGAAGATGTATTAATTATTTGGGTTTCTTAATCCTCTATATAATTAATATGGGCATCAAATCCCACAGAAGAATATATAACATCAATGCAATACAGTAGTTAAATGCCATTTACCACCTACAACCAAAGGTACTCTGAAGTGTGGTAACTGGAGAAGAGTTTAGTAAATCCTTTGTGTGAATAAATAATTTTGTATATCACTAGTCTTAATCAAGGTTAAAAATATTTAGTCACTGTTTACACTAGCAGTATCAAAGAGTCATATGGAGGCCCAAGTATGTACTATAGCTACAAACAAACAAATCCCCTGGGCAATTTGGTGCCACTGGGTTCTTTAGGCCTGCCCACCTAATCCACACGAAAATTCTAGTCTTTCAGTGTGACCTGATGATTTAGACTAGCCAGACAGGCTGCCCACCTAGAAAGAAGGCAAGATTCGTAATGTTGCTCACATATCCTATTAAAAAAAAAAGAAAAATCAGACTTCTTTAAACTTACCTCCCTGCTCTAACTGCAATACTTGTAGCTCCTCTTGTGATAAAGATGAACATTCTGGGGTGAGCTCACAGCTGTCATTGGCTGCACCATGTTCAGAATTCACCATCTCTATATCAGACCCCTAGATAAAAAGTGTTAATCAGTTATTTGTCTATCAGCTGCCGAAAGCTAGATGTGACTACATGTAGATGCTTCCATTTTTAAAAGTCCCAGATGCTGCTATACTCCAAAGGGAACAGTATCTATTCCTTTTTTTTTTTTAATTTAAATTTTTTTAAATTTTTGGTTGCGTTGGGTCTTGTTGCTGCGCATGGGCCTTCTCTAGTTGTAGCGAGCGGGGGCTACTCTTCGTTGCAGCGCATGGGCTTCTCATTGCGGCAGCTTCTCTTGTTGCGGAGCACGGGTTCTAGGGGCACAGGCTTCAGTAGTTGTGGTGCACGGGCTTAGGTGCTCCACGGCATGTGGGATCTTCCCGGACCAGGAATCGAACCCATGTCCCCTGCATTGGAAGGCGGATTCTTAACCACTGCACCACCAGGGAAGTCCAGTATCTATTCCTTTTGTTCAATTTAGTCCATAAAACCTACAGCAGGGGAGCCATAGGTTTAGATTCTAAAAGAAGTCAGTCCTGGGACTTCCCTGGTGGCACAGTGGTTAAGAATCCTGCCAATGCACGGGACACGGGTTCGAGCCCTGGTCCAGAAAGATCCAACATGCCGCAGAGCAACTAAGCCCATGCGCCACAACTACTGAGCCCGCATGCTGAAACTACTAAAGCCCGCGTGCCTAGAGCCCGTACTCTGCAACAAGAGAAGCCACCACAATGAGAAGCCGCGCACTATAATGAAGAGTAGCCCCTGCTCACAGCAACGAAAGACCCAACGCAGCCAAAAATAAATAAATCTTAAAAAAATAAAATTTTTTAAACTCTCAAAAAAAATAAAAGTCAGTCTAAAAGTCAAACACTCTAAGCCCAAGCAATAAATCTGAATCCCAGAGGATAAGTTTCTAAATTTAGCTATTTCTATGAATTTGCTTCTACTCAACACTTATGGAACTACTCTAGGCAAGGCATTTTGCTAGTGTCACAGGGTATGAAAAATTGAAATCTAAAATTCAGATTTATAGCCTATTCAGAGAAACAGCCACAAGCAAATAACTACTTATTATTGCAACATATGACTAAAAAGGTTTAAGGGCAAGGATTAAAATTAACCTATTAGATTAATGGAGTAAACTTTCCTTATAAAATTTCAGACTGTTCTTTTATTCTTCCAAGGTTTTCCTTCTTACTTTGATGTCAGACTGTCTTTTCTTTAGTAAAAGTGGATCTTAACAGGGTTTTTTTCTCATCTTAATTGGCAAAATAAGTTATCCACTAATGATTCTGTCTCTCTCCAGGCCCCTCCCTCAATTTTCCTATAATTTAGTAATCCATGAAATCAAAAGGTCTGAGTTCTCCTGATATACATAACTCACAACAGCAAAAACTAAGAGACGTCATTAAAGCAGTGGGTTTGAGTTGAGTCCTAAAGAGAATTCTGAATATAAGACTTTGGGATTGCCTAAAGTGGCAGGAGAATGGTAGTAACAGACACAAGGTTCGGGTTGAACTGTGAGTCACTGGGGAGACCAGATCTGGCCTAATCAGAATGGTAGTGATGGTAAAGGAAAAGGAAATACATGTAAGAGACATTAGCAAGAAAGAGTAGTGCCTGATAACAAGATATGGAAGGAAGAAGGATAAAGGTACAAATATGATCAACTCTGTGACAGGTATCTCTAATACAGAACGCCCAAATGACACACTTGGCTAAATGCCAGAAAAGTTTGCTATCTTGCTTCATACTGCAGACTCCCACAGCTGCCTTACTTCTATACTGTTAATTATCCTTGAAGGAGAAATTGTTACTATGAGAGTTGATCTAAGCTTTGGAGAAAACAGATTAAAAATAGAAAAGTCACTTATTAAAAAAAAGAAGAAAGAAGAAAAAGAAACCACATTAATTTCAACTGGTACAGCTGCTAATAAATTTTAAAACTTTCTTGCAGAAACTTTGGTTAATGTTGTTTTCTAGAAGTCATGACTAACCAATTGTCTAAATATTAAATTATCAAAGGAATTGTAAAAAATACTGTTTAAAATTTTTATTGATGAAGGAAAATAAGTGAGGCTTGAGTCTAAAAATAAACAGGAAAATTATAGATAAATCCATTAACACTTTAAATAGGTATAGTTTTTATCTTATTGCTTCTATACATCACTATTTTATGATTTTTCTGTAATTAACATATATTACCAGTGTGAGAAAATAAATTACTGTTTATTATGTACTAGTTATGTAACATCATATTTCTATAATCAAATTCATTTTGTAATAGAGTTCTAGCCATAGTCCTTTTTCCATCAAGTTCTGAAATGATAATATAATGTAACGTAACATAACATGGGTAGAACCCATGTTCTCCATGCTCCTTGGTCTGTTTAAATGCAGGCTCTGATGTTTTCTAGTTACATAATCTTGGCCAAATTACTGAATCTCCATAAGCTTTGGTCTTCTCAACTATGAAATGAGAATGAAAACAATCTGTACCACAGAGGGTTGTTTAAAATTATGAGAACATAAGTAAAGCACAGGACCTGACCAATAATAAGCCCTCAGTAAATACCTGCCTCATGTCTCAAAGCTGAGGAAAGCAATGTCCAATAACATGCTGGCTCGTGAAGAGTTTTCAGCAGTGAAGTGAAATGTAGGTGGGAAAAGCTATAGACAATGGAACCTTATGCTTAAATGTAAAAAACTAATGGCCTTCAAAGAACCCAGTTTACATCACTGTTAACACTGTAATATTACAAACTGCCTTATAAAAAGTATTAAGTAGCATACCTCATGATTGATGACAGTCCAACCACAAGATGAATCACTGTCACTGGAATTTTCAGACATTTTCCAGGTCTACAAATACAAAAACATATTGATATGCGGGACACATTTTTAAAAATTCTATAGGAAGTACAATATGTGACCCAAGTACAAAAAGTGGCTTACTGCCTTCCAGGTGAAACTGAGACAACCCACCCACAGATTTACCAGACAGGATATGCTTGCATATCTATATGAACAAATACAACCAAACTTTATGACAAGGAGATCCTCCTGAGCCGAAACAGTCTAGACGGTCGTACTGTGGAATGAAGAGGCAAGCTGGATCTGAAAGAAAATGTAGGATTTGGCCAGGCAGAAACAAAGGTAAATGAGAACAATCTGACTCTGAGCAAGTCAACTGTTGAGGGAATGACAAATGGGGAACAGTCAGCCAGAGTAAAAGCCTATGTTTTCAATGAACAGTATGGTGTGAAAATCATGGCTGAAGAAACCAAGTGGGGGAAAGAGAAGAGTTCCAAGGCCCAGCAAAATGAAATCTACTGTTGTCAACATGAAGCAATTAATATTTTCAAGCAGGGAAGGCATGTGATCAAATGGTTTTTAGGAAAATAACCATGTTGGTAACACTTCAGTTACATTAAAACAGGGGAAGAAAAAGACCAGAAGTTGGTTAGAAACTTGTGGCCACTGGCAATAACCTAGATAGACTCAAGTCCTAAACCAGCACACATTGGTCACTCCACCTGGTTTGTTCTACCCTTTCTATCTGAAACTCCTATTTAAACTTCAAAATTAAGCTCATTAAAGTAAATGGCATCTTGCTGACTTTGTTCCATACATAGGTCTTATAAATGCTTCTATTATGGCACATATACTGAGAACCCATTATATCCAAGTTGATGGTTAGTGTTCTAACAGAACTCTACTGCAGACAATTTAATATGGAACCAGTGCACAAATGAAAACAGGGCAAAAAATATAGATCTGGACCATCCATTAGTGATTCTGGAAACTCTTGTAAATTAATATTTTAAAAAGAGAAGATACAGAGAGGTGGCTGGTCACTGATAGTACAAAATAAAAGCATGTTTTCAGACAAATTATTCAAAATCTAAAATAAGACATAAAGACGACAGTGTGACTTTTAATGTCACTCGAGACAGAACATTTCACAATAAGTTCACCTGAGGTCATTTGATTGTTTGATTTCCCATTTACAACTAATTAGGGCCCAGGCAGTTTCTAAATTTAGAGGTAAATTTGTAAAAAAAAAAAAAAAAAAACAAAAAACTATTACAGTGAAATGCACCTTTTCTGTCCAGTAGAGAATACTATCCCAAAGGCTAGGCCTAAATACCCTCCCTATAGGATATTAACCAATTTTATATCTTAGCAATTTTATTTCACCATTCCTTATTAAACTAACTACATAAAGCCCAATTTCTCATTGAACCAGTTTCCGTGAGTTAAAAAAAAAACTTTGATGTTACTATTTGTATTTTAATTATTTTATAACAGTTTGAAAGTTGTGGGTTAACGTATTAGACTGCACAAAGACTGAGCAGTTAACTTTGCAGGAAGAAAGGAAAATGGTCAAAGCAGGCTTTATAAATGAGGTTGTAATGTTTTTAGACATGCTGGACAGCATGTTTTTTAACTGAATTAGTTGCCAAAATTTTAAAATTGAGAGCTATCACAAAAAAATAAAGTTCTGGTTCCTTATTACCAAGAAAAAAAAATATGACGACACTGGAAGGATTTCCCAAGAGATAATGGGAAAAGCACTACAAAAATAAAGGCAGAAAAAATTAAAGAATATGAAACTTCTAAGAAATGCAATTAATTTAGCATGAGTGAAGTATTAAAAGAAGACATCTGAAAATCAGAATCTTTCAAAGGGCACATATTAAAATGGGGAAACAACTAAAGGGCCCTAGACCTGTGGGATACAAAGAATCAATGCAATGTTCCATGAAAAAGATGAGCACCTAAATTTAACCAGTATTGACGAGGGGGAGAGGGTAAATAGGATGGGGAGGGGTTAGGAGAGATTTGAGAAGACAGACACGAAAGATTTTTAAAGGACTGAATAACCAAGAAGAATAACAAAGAATAGAAAAGAGAAAGTGTAGTATATTTTGGTTTAAGTGACTTGGTATTTGGAAAAACCATTTATATGGAACAAGTAGGTAGGGCTTTACGATTAAGAAAATTGGCCTAGGACTTCCCTGGTGGCACAGTGGTTAAGAATCCACCTGCCACTGCAGGGTACACGGGTTCGAGCCCTGGTCCAGGAAGATCCCACATGCCACAGAGCAACTAAGCTTGTGCGCCATGATTACTGAGCCTGTACTCTAGAGTCTGCGAGCCACAACTACTGAGCCCCACGAGCCTAGAGCCCGTGCTCCACAACAAGAGAAGCCACCACAGTGAGAAGCCCACACACCGCAATGAAGAGTAGCCCCCACTCGCTGCAACCAGAGAAGGCCTGCACGCCGCAACAAGACCCAAAGCAGTCAAAAGTAAATAAATAATTTTTTTTTTAAAAAAAGGAAAATTGGCCTAAAAAAAAGCAATCATTCTTCACCATGTGAAAGCTCCTCTTCCCTTTGCAAACCCCCAGTTCCTAACCTCCTCTAGCAGCCCACATTCTCACTGCTGCTCCAGCTCACCCCAAGACTTACATAACCTTCCAAAACTCCTGGGATACAAGACGTGATCAGGGATATTTAATGGGTATATATCTCCTACCCTTATCTAGGTAATTTCCATTTAAACAGTTCTTTTAAATAGATAGTCCCCAGCTTTTGTTTTCCAATCAAGAACTCTAATTGCTCTGGCGATAAAGACAAGATTTCAAAAGAAAGTTACATACATTGCTAAACTGGGACTTTATCATATTTGAATTTCTCAAATCAAGGAGCCCACTTTAATCGGATCCCAGTTTAATTCTTTGTTTACTTGCCCTGGAGGAAGAACAGCTTGACATCTAGCCCAAATGAGGAAAAAAAGATTCCCCTACTGGCCATAACACCACAGTAAGAGTTTGGTAAGCAAAATTCACAGCCCTACTAAAGAACCCTCTTAATTCAGGTGTTTTCAAAATGTTGGGTGCACTGAAATTAAATCAAAATTTTAAAAAGTAAATTTCTGAGTCCCATCCTAGACACATTGACTCTGAAAGCTGCCTCTGTATTTGAACTTCCCCACTATAGCCAGTTATCTTCCTAAAATGGTAATATTTTGTCATTCCTTAAAAATGTTAAGATTTTCATACTGTCTTCAGGATAATGCCCACAGGCCTTAAATATCAAGTGTTTTGTCTCTAGCATCTCATCCTCTCTCCCTCCATCCCCTCCCTCTCCACTCCACCTTTTCAATTCCGATAAAAAGCTTAGCTTTCTCTTAATTCAGGGGCTTTGCATATTCTGATCTCAGTTCCTCACCTCCTTACTTCTACCCAAACTCCTGTGCCCACTCTTCTATCTCAGCTAACGCATCACTTTGTGAACCATTCCCTGACCCCATCCCTAAAGACTAGTATATTCCCTAATCTACTACTTAAAATAGAACACTGTGCTGTAATTGCTTGTTTACTTGACTGGTAACACCTATTAAGCACTCAATAAAGAAAAAAGGTAAACATTTCTGGGTGATGATGCAATTAGTGACACACTTCTAAATTGTTCCTCAAGGAACTCAGAATTCTGGAGGAATCCATGAGGTTCCTCTTCCTCTCCCCATTATTTTGACCAAAGGTAAATGCAAAAACCTGTTCCATTTTGAGGGCTTTACTAATAATAACTTAGAAATAAGCAGAGTTTATGGGAAAGTTACAAAGGCATAAAAAATCATACAAAGTTATAAAGCTAAGGGTACTTTACGAAGATGATAAACTTGAAGCCCTTTTCTAGACTCAGGCTTCGTTTTATTCCTCGGGGTAGCTTCTTTACCCCAATCTCCAGTCATATATTTCCCCATTGCTTTTTGGATGATCACTAGTAGGTTTCTCAGGCCTTTCAAATAAAGCATCTACAAAACTAAGATCATCTTCCTGCTGCTCTTCCCGTTTCTAACATCTCAGAGAATAGCATCAGCCAAAAATAATCTGGCTGCAAGCAAAACCCACCAAACATCAGGTCAAAAATCCTAGATTTAGGATAACTACATTTGGGATAACTAAAACTTGCCTTGACCCAAAAATCCAATCAGATCTAAATCCTTATCCACTTCCTATCCCAACTTCATCATTTCCCACTTCTATTACAGTGACAGCTCTCTAAGAGATCTCTGCCTGCAGTTTCAAATTCCCCTCCAGTCACTCCTTCCCAACGCTGTCCCTACTCTGTTTATCCTAACACATAAATCTGATCACTTAATCACTTAAAATTGGTCTCCAGTGCCTTCAAGATAAACTCCAAAATCCTATAATAATAGCCTCTAGAACAGAGACAAATCATTTAAATTGATTCTCACTTCCTAAGAAATCCTATGGAACATTTCTTCACAACATGTAAGATTTTATTCATAGAACTCTATGGAAGAGAATTTGACACTAAGCATTACAAACATACGGTTTCCACATAGAATATAGCACATATTAGTCATATTAGGATGTAAATTTATTACATGGATGTTCGTATCTCATTTATGAAGTTACTTAAGGTAGAAGGATTATACTACACTAGTATAATCACACTCTCCAGCAGATGGGCCTATAGTTAGTATCATTTTTAATTCATTCCTTTATCCATCTGTTCATTCAATATTTATTGAGTTCTTAGCACATGCAAGATACTGAAAATATACCAATGTACAAAACAAATAAGAGTCTTGCCTTCCTGGAGCTTAAATTCTGTCAGTAATTGACTAGGTTGAACTTCATCTGAGCCCTGTGCTCCAGCAAAGCAAGGAAGGTTGAGAAATTTCCCCATCCTGTTTTGTGTTCTGACAGATAGCTAACTGCAAAGGACCAACCTGCCCTCAAAAAATCCCAGGTAAGACTCACTTCCACCCATCCTGAGTCCCTTGTTTACTTGCCTCTATAAGACTCCTCGGTTCATTAATGAGACATTCCTATTGCAATAGTCTGAATTAAACTCATCTCAATTTTCTGGGACTTCCCTGGCGGTCCAGTGGTTAAGACTCCATGCTTCCATGTAAGGGGCATGGGTTCGATCCCTGGTTGGGGAGCTAAGATCCCACATGCCGCATGGCGTGGCCAAAGGAAAAAAAAAATCATCTCAATTTTCCTATGCACTTCATCTTTCACACTGGAGTCATCCAATAAACAACATTACCTGGTAGAATACACTGTGTATTTGATGGTATATTTCCTACTACAGAGAAAGCATGGGAAAAGAGAATAGAAAATGCTGGGTTGGAGAGGCTTAATTTCAAAAAGGATGATCAATGAACGCTTCCTTAAGAAGGTATATTTGAGCAAAGACTTGAATGAGCGAGTGAATCATCGTGCAGTTAACTGGGTAAAGAGTGTTTCAGACCAAAGGAACAGTAGGTACAAAGTTGGAACCAAGCCCATATCTATGAGAAACAGCAAGGAGGCCTGTGTGGTTGGAGAGGAGTGGGCTACCAGGAAAGTGGGAAGAGATGAGGACAGAGAGATAATGGAGTGGGAGAGAAATGAGGTAGGGCCTTACAGATCCTAAGACTTTTTACTCTGAGTGAAACTAAAAGTCACAGAAGAATTTTGAGGAAAGGAATAGAAAGATCACACTGGCTGCCCTACTGAGACAGTACTGTGAGGGGGCAAAGGCAGAAGCAGGAAGACCATTTGCAAAGCTACTGCAGTAATCCAGGTGAGATGATGGTGCTTTGGACCAGGGTGGTAGCAAAGACAGTAAGAAGTGGGCAAATTATACATGTATTTTGAAGGTATAACCAACTGGGCTTCCTGAGGTACTGAATACGAGGTATGAGGGATGACCCCTGTCCTAAGTAAATACAAGAATGGAATGGCCATTGAGACTGGAAGACTTCAAAAGCAGCAGGTTATGAAAGGAAAATTGGTAAACTCATCGAGGACATATTAAATTTGAGACAGCTATTATCACATCCAAGTTGAAACGTCAAGTAGGCAGCTGGAGACTGAATTTAGGGGAGAGATACAGACCAAAGGTGTAATTTTAAAACAGTTTAAGTGGCAGCTTTCAAAACTAATAACAGAGCAACAATATTAATTTTACCTCATAAAGTACAACTGGAGTGAATATTACCTGATATGATGGTGCCTCTCATCATTCCTGAGTAGCTACATTTTACTATGGAAAAGGTACGGTTTCCATTACTGTATCTTCTAGAATCAGACACGATGGAGAAGAATGGGGGCATTATTCTCTCACACGTCTACAATTCTGATGTAAGCCAACCAATGGGGTGTGACCAAACAAAGGTCCCAAAAGTGCTGCTGTACTGTAAATGTGATCAAAGATGAGTCAGTAAGTCTAGACAGCTTTCAAGAACCTATTTCTATCATGCTTTTCAGAGGTTCTGGAACTTTCATATCCCCAAGAGGATATGAAAATGCCTGCTTTAAACCAGACTGTTGGATAAAGGAAAGAGGACCCAAGATCCCAACTAAAAAAAACTTTTTAAATGTCCCTTATATTCTATTTTTTGTCCAATAACAACCCTACAGAAATAAACAAGCAGAAGATGTAGTTAAGTTAGTTGGTGGCAAGGACTGTGGAGAAAAATTAAAGCAAAAAGGGGGAAAACTGAATGCAGGGAGTAGAGGGTGGGGATCAGAATTTTAAATAAGGTTGTTAGGGAAGACCTCCCACCAACATACGAAGGTACCTATTTCTCCACAACCTCACCAAAAAAGTAACCATCTTTAATTTCTGATCATGTCATGAGCAAAAAAAAAGTAAATCTCCTATTTCAATCTGCATTTCCCAGATGACTCAGTGGGGTTGTGCATCTTTCCCTATGTTTATTGGCTATCCTTACTTCATTTCCCATGAATTATCTAATGTTCTCATGTTCACTTTCCTATTGGGCTGCCTTTTTTGATTTTCAGAAGTTCTTCATAAACTGGGTCATGAATGAGTTCACTGCTAAACCTACTGCAAATATTTTTTTCTAGCATGCTTCAATTTAAAAAAATATCTTCTATCATAGATGTCTTTAAATTTTATGCAGTCAAATGTTGAGGATGGAGAATAAGGTGTTTTTTATAGCCTATATTTTACACCTTGCTTTAGAAAGTCTTTCCTACTCTCAAGATTGTAAATTTTTCTCCTATATTTTCTACTAATACTTTTTCAGAGTTTTGGCTTTTACATTTAGCTATTTAATCTGTGAATCTGGGTTTTCTCCCTTTTAGTGTGAGGTAGAAATTATGTCAATTATTAAATATTCCATATTTTTTCTATGATTTAAAATGCCACTGTCACATAAAGTCCCATACATTTATGAATCTGTCACATAAAGTCCCATACATTTATGAATCTGTCACATAAAGTCCCATACATTTATGAATCAGTTTCTGTAGTCTCCATTCTGTTCCAATGATCTATATTCCAGCACCAAAACAAGGCTGTTTTAATTACAGTGGTACTCACCACTTTTTACAGTGCCATTTTGCAACTCTTCACTTGGTCCCTCCCTAAACACACACAACCACCCTGAACATTTACATACAGGCAACAATGAAACTGACTGCAGGTTACATGCAATACTTATTCCAAATGCTAGAATTTTTTTTTTTTTTAAACTTCCCGTGCAAAAGTCTCCCCATGACCTCGAGAATAAGTATTCTGTACAATAAAGTCAAACTTCTTAGGGGGACATCCAAATGCTTCCACTACCTGGCTCTAGCCTAGCTTGCAATCGATTAGTTCTCTCCTCCAGAACTATTTCATCTGATCAAAGTAATCTACTTGCTACAAGTAGAGGAGCACAGCCCTACCTCCACGTCTTCACTTACTCAAGTCACACTTCCTGGAATGCTTTCCTCTTTTCCTTTCTTCTGATTTCCATCTTTAAGGCTCAGTCTCCTCCATGAAGTTTTCCTTCATGTTTCTGACAAACTGATCTCTCCTTTCCCTGAATGTACAGCATTTATTTCTTATTTCTTAGCATAACTTCTGTACTTCTTAGCATAGCTTGCCTAATAGCAGCTTCTATTACTTTTATCCATGAGTTACTTTACTAGTTAGTGTTAAGTTCAAAGCTTTTGATAAGGAGTTCCAATTTAATTTTCAATGTCTTTATAACAGCACAAAAATTTTAACTTCTCTCTACTAGTCAGAAGTCATACAATACATACATAATAATCTCTCATCTTTAATCGCTTAATATTCTATTTTATCTATAGAAAAGGACATACAAGCATTTTTACTCAGATCAGGAATTAAAGGATCAGAAATAGTAATGAGCTACAGGTCTAATTTCAGGTCTAGCCCCACCCTTAAGCTTGCCTCTTTTAAATGTACCACAATTATGAATTTTTTTTATTCCTGCCTATTTTCAAAAGGGAGCTAGGGCCACTGAAATCACTAAGCACCACAATGAAGGGGTTGAAACAGAAAAGCTTAAGAAATTCTAAGATTTTCTGTCTAAGTAAGTATCTAAAACTGTTACTGTCACCATGCTTTATGGTAATTTGGCACAAATTTACATTTTAAAAAGTATTGTGACAAACACTTCTGTAGTAAATGGTGAGAACTGTATCTCTTTGGGGAATTAAAGGGTCTTCAATCCTGTTCATTGTGGTGGGGGAAGAACCTTTCACTGTGTTGCTTTCTTTTTTCCAAATAGTCTCATCTTAAGTGAAGGCTCAGCTTATACTTTTTTTTTCATCTACAATGTCAACCTTATTTCAGTCTCCAAACTCTGGCAATAAATAAGCCTAGCCTAGGAGTGCCTAGTACCCACTAGGCCTTTGTGCTGTGGGAAAAAAAAAAAGACTACCCTAGGGAAGTTGATTCCAAGGCTCATTGGCTAGAATGGTCAGGTAAACTCTTTATTTGAAAAAGAGTAAGTTTTTGTATGGCTTTTTAACTGTTATAGCAGATAAATCCTGCAACATATTTTCACTAAGCCCAGGCCAAACTAAATTGCTTCCAAACAGCACCAAGAGACAAATGATCTGACAGGCAATTCTGAATATGGAACTAAAGTGCTGGCTGCCATTCTGGATGCTCAAAACAGCAGAGCCTTTCTATGGTTGGTGTGAAAGGTAGAGAATGAAAGAGATGCAAAAGATAAGAGCCACTTTCACATAAAACGCTTCTGAATTTAAAAAGACAGTGAATTTCATTGTCCTTCCCCTCCTACCTCCCAAAGGGGGAAAAAATCAGTTTTTTGACAAATTGCATCACTCAGGAATCATACTCTCCATTAAACGTCATAAATGTGGTGTTGCAAAAGACTTTCAGATTGATGTCATCTGTCACGTTTGCCTTGTGAAAGTTCGGCATTATTAAGATAAGGCTTCATAAAACCTTAAGACCACCTGGTAAAAATACAGCCCAGAGATTTAAACATATAAAATAAAACCACACACACACACAAAAAGACTCAAACAAAATAGAAAAGTTTTACAATCCTGAGGTAAAGATGATCTTTTTTCTAAGCTTTACACAAAACCTGGAAATTGTAAAGGAAAAGCTTTTCATTATATAAAAATCATAAACTTGTTTGCCAAAAGTCATAAAAGAATGATATACTGAGAATAGCTGTGACATATATAACAGAGTTTTCAAAATATTTAAAGTACACCAATAAATGAGTAAGAAAAAGGTTAAAAAATTGAATAGAAAATTTATCAAGGAATATGAGTAAGCAATTTATAGAAGATATTAAAATGGCTTATAAGGAAAAAAATGCTCAACCCTACTACGAAAGATACACAAAGAGAAGCAAGATTATTTTAATGCCTAAGCGATCAACAAAGATTAAACAGGTTAGTAGGTTAGATACAGAAAAATAGGCACTGTAAACAGTAAAAATGCATAGTTATTATCATTTGAGTAATTTTGTAATAACAAAATTTTACAGGCTGATACCCTGTGACCTATTATCTCTATTTCATTTCCTATCCACCTCATTTCTAGGAATTTATCTGGTAGAAATACTCACATGAATATGAAAATACATATACATGTGTGTAAGAACGGTTGAATTTTTATAATACAAAATTAGAAAGTGAAATGTCTATCAAGAGTCAGTTCATTAAAATTAAAATGTATAATATCTATTATTAATGCAGCCATTAAAAATTTAAAATAGGGCTTCCCTGGTGGCGCAGCGGTTGGGAGTCCGCCTGCCGGTGCAGGGGACATGGGTTCGAGCCCTGGTCCGGGAGGATCCCGCGTGCCGCGGAGCGGCTGGGCCCGTGGTCCACGGCTGCTGAGCCTGCGCGTCTGGAGCCTGTTCTCCGCGGCGGGGGGGGCCGCGATAGTGAGAGGTCCGCGCACCGCGGTGAGGAGTGGCCCCCGCTTGCCGCAATTGGGGAGGGCCCTCGCACAGAGGCGAGGACCCAGCACAGCCAAAAATAAATAAATAAATAAATAATTAAAAAAAAAAAAAAATTTTAAAATAGATCAACATGTCCTGACATGGAAAGATATCAATAATATATTCTGTGAAAAAAGCAAGTCAGAAAATGATATGTATAATAAACCCTATTGATATTAATTTATATGCATTAGTCTAATTAAAATTTTAAAGAGTATCTTTCAAATCTAAAAAAACTAAAATTACACGTATTATGTCTGCTAAATTTCAGTGAGCTATTTATTACCTTCATAATCAGCAGGAAAAAAATATACATTTTCTTAAATGAAAAGACAAACCCAATATTAAGTAAATGAATGACTGACAGAAATCCAATAATCTTCTGGATGACCAGTCTCTTCAGAACAAATTAAAGGACTAAAGGGAATCATATTAAAACGTTTATATCTGAGGTATCAGAAGTGCACTGTAGAAAACTGATGCTAGAGAAAAGAGAGCATAACCCAGGGATGTGAAGAGTCCACAGTGTAGTAATTACGGCATCAAGACGTGGGTCCAATGGCTGTCCTCTTGGTTATATGCATCTTCGAAGTGGATTCAAAGATAACCTCTCCACAGCAAACAGGCTTTCCTAGTTTTAATGGAGTGGAATTTCATTTAAACACCGATATCTATCGCTAAAGATAGGTATCCGGAAAAAAATCTCCAATAGTAGTAATTTCACTTTAAAGATCCGTGACCAGAAAGAGGCAGCAATACTGTTACATACAGTAAATTAACTTTTTGATTTAGAAAACAAATTCTGCAAGAAGTGAGTCAATACACAATTTCTTCACAAGATTTCGTTTATGACATAACATCCTTCACATTGGGAAACAAAAGCAACTACTGCCATATTTGAAGATAAAAGTATCCCTTTTTGCCTCCATCTAAAAGAAGCTACACCTTTGATTAAAAGTTTGCAACAAAGTAGTAAACCATATAAATTCAAAATGCTGGGGGGAAATTAAGATACCTGTTAGTATGGAAATCGCCTTTTCACCAGGTGTTCCCATTCTGAAAAGAATCCTGACTTTCCAGGATAGTTACATCTTAATTTTGTAAAAGCCTGAAAGAGCCAGTAGTAAATCTAGAAGCTTGACTAGGCGCCATACAGCCCTCACTTGGGCACTGCAAGCCCCTGTTGGCTCCTCTCCCCTTTCAGAGATAAGTAAAACTACTGGGATCTAGCTTGATGTTTTTTTCTTCTACTCTCAAAAAAAATTTTTTTAATGATTTTACTTGTTAAAATATATGTATTCATCATATATTTTTTGTTTATCTTAAACATACTTTCCACAAAAGGATAATTTGTCCTAATGTTTTTTTACAACTCTCTTCTACTTTTCATTTGGGAAAAAAGCCAGAGAGATGGAAAACAAAGGGATTCTATATATTTTTATTCTGGTTTCCATTTTTTAAAGTACATAATAGACAATTAAGTACACATCCATTGTTACTTTCTAGTAGTAATATTAGATAAAATGTTAGTAAACATGTTATTTGATTTATCAACTAATCAAGTATAGAAGCAGTCATTACCAACCCATGATATATGTTTCTTTGTCTTCTACTTTCACTTATATTTGCTCTCATAAAGTCCTCAGAATTGTTTTGTAAGTTTCTAAAAGACTTTTTTACTTGAATGTTCTATATGTCAACCCAACTTGAAGTTAATCTCAAGGGGCAGATGCTGTATGTAATACAGATAGGGCTGACTTCCCCAGAAGGAGTGTCTAAGCTCTAAACTCTCTTTCCCTGAAAGACAAATGCTTACACATGTAATGTATCTCTGGGAGGACCTGGAATTTGACATTCAGTGTAGGCTCACTGTTCATGAAATCAACTCAAAGTACCGTTTTAGAACATTAAAAACAACATCCACTTCCTACTGTTAAGTTACACTGATGATCTTCCTTATACTTTAGATGTGCAACTAAAACAAATCAAAACCAAAATTAAAGGCCGAACCATAAAACCACACTGCAATTTCAGAACCTTTAATGCAGCAGAGTACAAAGTCACAGTCAGGAAAGGGGCCAGGTTCCCTTCAACCTAGTAAAAGGCAAAAAGCACTATCAAAAAAATCAAATGAAGATCCCATTTGACTTTTTTCCATCAAACTTCTCAGTCCAAAAGTATATATCACATTAAGTCATCACACTTCAAATGTATAATATGCTTTATGTAAATGTTACTTACACAGGCCAATAATACTTTGCATGAGTAGATCACTCTGCCACTTACAAAGTGAAACGACTTTTTATACCTGATTTGATCTTCACAAATACCCCATGAAGTATGGCAATGGCTGTTATTTATAATGTACAAATGGAAACAATAGAGGCTCGTAAGTTAAGTTATCTGTCAACATCATTAAACGTCCTGACTCCCAATCCAATTCTTTTTTCACATTTCATCATGCTGGCAACATGAACCAGAAATAAGGTTTTAGGAAAGTGCTTTATGGACAAATACTGAAGAAAAATTAGATTTCGGACTTCCTGCTAATACTAATACTTCCTTGCTAATACTTCCTTCAGAAAACTCTATAAGCCCTTAAGCAGGTTTCCACACCTTAAACACCCCTTGGAAAAAAAATCCTCTATCAGTTAGTTGCAATCCTCCCCATATTATAAATTTCACCTTAGAACTCAAACTGAGATTTTTATTTTCAAGTCTATCTGGTGCAATACATCGAACATGACCTTTTAAACCAACTCATTTTTTTTTAACTGTTTTAATTTAGTCAAAACTGCAGAACTGCCAGACAGACAAACATGGTATGATATCACTTATATGTGGAACATAAACAATACAACAAACTAGTGAATATAACAAAAAAAGAAGCAGACTTACAGATATAGAGAACAAGCTAGTGGTTGGGGGGGGCGATACAGGGTAGGGGAGTGGGAGGTACAAACTACTGGGTGTTAGATAGGCTCAAGGATGTACTGTACAACATGGAAAATAGAGCCAATATTTTGTAATAATTGTAAATGGAAAGTAACCTTTAAAAACTGTATAACAAATTTTTACAATTTAAAAACAAAACAAAAACTGCACAACTCCCAATAAGAAAATTCTTGAAAATATAAGTTATCACCTACAATATGGCAACTTCCTCATCCTAACCACTCACAAACACAAAAACAATTCAGCCTCTAGTAGTTCTGCATTGTTAGATGAGTCTGCATTTTGTTTTAAAATACCCTGGGCTTAAGAGGCCTTGCACTGTGTCCATATTCTTCACATGTCAGAAACTACTACTTCTAAGATCTCAGTTCAAACTCACCTAATTTTTTAAATATTTAACTTGGATAAAATACAATTACACAACCTAGACAATACTGTGGAACCAGTTAGTAAATCAGACATGTTAAGTAATTATGAATGTTTCTTATGCCCTGTAAATGAACCCAAATTTTTAGTGAGATATTGAGCCAACAAAGGGCACAAAATACACAAAATAAAACAATAGAAACTATTGAAAAGAAACTGAAATTTGGGGAGAGAAGCAATGCTCCAAAGAAAAGAACCTAAGAAAACAAAGTATGACTTCTACAGCTTAAAAAACAAAAAAGCAAAAAAATAAAAACAAAAACAAAGCTTCAGAATGGCTATTTTATTGAGTTAATGGACACCTGGAATTGAGGTAAA
This sequence comes from Eschrichtius robustus, assembly GCF_028021215.1. Taxonomy (NCBI): domain Eukaryota; kingdom Metazoa; phylum Chordata; class Mammalia; order Artiodactyla; family Eschrichtiidae; genus Eschrichtius; species Eschrichtius robustus. The sequence goes on from NC_090824.1 coordinate 117,267,513, forward strand.
CCCCATTTTTTCAAGACTGATAACTGCAAAAATACATAGACTATTCCTATCAAAGAACAATGTGGCCCTTTCTTTATGACAGAAAACAAAATGTGGGCTAAATATGCTACTTACCCAGCCATATCCAACATATCTATAATAGAAAATGAAACAAAAACATAATCCAAAATATCAGGCACATTAAACATAGTATTGATACTTAAAATGACTTGATGAAAACAAGCTTAAAGCCCCCATTTTATAATAATGTTTAACTTCTTTATTTCCACTGGCAAATGTTTACAAATAATGAAAAATCCTGCTACATCCCAGATTTTTTCAGATTAATATGCCCATGCTTTGTCACCTTGAGTTATAGTAATAATCAAGATTGCACTCCCTTAATTGAAGAAAAGTAAGCAATTCTGTCTTGATTTTACTGTACAAAATGAAAACAGATCAAAATAAGACGAGATGTACAAATGCTAAGAATTACTGTAATATTTTTTTGTTTCCTTTCCAGTCCAACCAATGCATTTCTTGTCACTTCTCAGCAACTAACTTATATACATTTAAACTTGTTATTCACAGAGTCTGTGGATGCAGTAACAGGGGCTCTGCCTATGTTGTTTGTAGTTGTTATTTGCTTTTTAAAATTGTTTAGAGTCTATATAATTGGAATTGCTGCACCTGTGTCTTTTTTAAATGAAGGTTTTTTCCTATAGAAAATTTGGAAAATACCAAAAAGTATAAAGAAAAAAATAATTTGTAGTTTCACCATCTAATCACTTTTATGACACTCCTTTGAGTCTTATTTCTAATAGACATCGAATCACTTCTAGTTCTATGGTTTAGTTAACAAAATTAGTATTACACTACTTTCTAACCTATTTTCATTTAAAAACTAGTATTTCCCACACCCTCAAATATTATTTGAGAGCGATTTTTAATAGCTTCTTTAATTAGAATCCCATCCTTAGGTTTGGGTAAAGGATTAGAAATTATTTATTAAAATAATACCCTCACTTTCTCCCTTCCCTTCCCCTTTATGACCACAGCTCAGGGAAGTATAGTAAACCATTCACACTAGCGTCCAAGGTGTGATAAATACCCCCCTGAGAAAGGTGGGGCCTAATAAGATTCAAACGTTAAGCCAAAGATACGATGCGCTAATAATGACATTTCAAGTACCGTCCAGTAGATGTGACCTTATTTGAGGAGGCAAATCTCCTAAAATTCCCAGTACTAAAATAATTACCTATTCTAGCTACAAGAAGCCTCCATTCCATTTTTTAATAAAGCCAGACTGAGACAGTGCAAATTTCACCCACTCAACAAAGTACCTAATTGGCTGAGTTCGTTAAAATTGGCGCTCCCAAAGGCAAAAAGTTGATTCGTTAAACAAAGATAAACAGTAACGCGTAGAAGGCACGGTGTGACCTGCTGCTACGGAGGGCTTATCGATTAGGAAGGGGACCGGTGGAGGGGGAAAAGGATAGACAGGGAGATTTGATCATTATCAGCCAGGCTCACAAGCAGAAATCTCAAATACATTATTTAATCTTTCTCTTCCTGGCATCACGGGGCCCAAACGTCACCAAAAAAAGACCGGCCGGCTGAAAACCCGGCGGGGTGACGCACATAACATCTTACCATATGGATTCTCATCAATCAGGACCGAGGAGAGCCTTAAGCCAGCCCAGCGGAGGAAGGCGGGTGCGTCCCCTGGGCTGTCGGCTCCCCCACACTCCCGGCACACCGCTCGCGTCTGCAACGCAGGGAACCGAGGCTGCAGGACCACCGGACCGGCTCCGCCACGGGGCATGCAGACTCGCCTTCCGAGGAGGCCACCCAGGCGGCCGCAAACACCGAGCGCCTAAGGTCAAGCCCCCCTTCAGCGGAAACCCCGCGACCGCCTCCGCCAGGCGGCTGAGCCAGGACCCCGACAGTCGGCCCGGACTCCCCTCCTGGGGTCCAAACTCGCCCAGGGCCGTACCTGAAGGAGCAGCGCCACCTCCGCCCGACGGCGTTAGCTGTCGCGGTGGCGGCGGTCACAGCTCCGAGAGCAGTGACGCCTCTCATAAAAACAACAACCTGCTCGCAGGCGTCCGCCGCCGGGAGGCGGAGGGCGGCGAGGCGCCGCGGCGCATGCCGGGACTCGTAGTCCCGCCCGCGCCTTATACCGGGCGGCGGCGGAGGGAAGAACTACGACTCCCGAAGAGGAGCGCAGCCCGCCGCCGGCAGGCTGCAGGAAGCTGGGCCCCGCGGCCGTGATCCTCACAACATCCGGGCCCCGGCACTGCAGAGGCGCCGCTGCCGGTTACTGTGGAGACGGCCTGCTACAGCCTCTCCGAAGGATTCCACCCTGGAGGACGGCTCTCCGGATTAGGCCGATTAGTTTACACGTATCCATCCAGCCGACGGTTCGCCTTCTCTTTGCTGCTTTAATTGGGTGTAGTAAAAGTCGGCGCTCGCTGGCCTTGCCATCCGCTGCAGGAAAAGACTGCGTTTGCCGAAAAAAATAAAGAAGATATCGAGAATGACCGAGTACGACTGGGTGGGTTTGGGCAGAGGGCTGGATGTTTTTGACTGTCGATACTCTTTACTATAAATTTGGGGCACCCCACACTCCCACCCACCCCCACCCTCCAAAAACAACCACCGTTGTAGGCAGCCACTGGGGTACACAGATGTTACATGCATTGCATTAAGCCAGAATTGCCTGTGAAGGTATAAGGATGATTGGGGATGGTATGCAACTCATGCCCCATTGCAAAATGCCGTGATGGTTTTGAACAAGAAAAACGTACCTTGTTAATTTGACATCTGTTTACATTGTGTCTTGTTCAAAAAAGGATATGGTGCATTTATACTCACTGTTGATGGAAACAGTAGAAAGTTAAGGTTTAATTCTCTGTCACCTAATTGTGGCCAGAAAAAGATAAATTAAGAAAAACATGAACAAGGAGGATGGTGGGCCTGAGGAGAAACAAAAGGGCGCCTCAAAATTAGACTTACAGGGGTTTTTTTGCTTTTGGTGTTACTGTAGTTAACATCAACTGTGACACAAAACCAAAAAAAAAAAAAAAAAAAAGATTTTTAATTTTGTAATTACAGCTTCTATAATGGGCATTTTTATTATTTCAGTAGCTTGTTATTTATCTTTATAAAAATGTGTGTGTGTTTATAACAAAAGACTTGGAAAAGTCAAAGTGGCCTGGTTTTCTCTAATTCTAGGAGAGCCTGAAAATTAAATTAGTAAGGAAGTTAATACCATCTATTTGTAGATTTTCATTCTTTTCAAGGCACTTGCACAGTCTAATTTTAGACTTAATCGATTTTAAAAGATTCATTTATAATTTTCATTAACCTTCTTCTCCTTCAGTAACAGTTGCTGACCCAATGTATAACCTAGCAGAGAATTTAAAGTAATATTTTTATTATTCTTTATATTAGGCTGTTTTGTTTTTGATTGTATCTGTTTTGAACTCTACATTTTAAGAATACCAGATTTGAAGAGGTCGAAACCCAAATAAGAAAGTTGTAGTGAGGGCCTAGGACATAAAGTAAAAGCAAGGGGTATTTTGTTTCCAAGTCCGTAAACATTTGTGAATTGTCCTGGAGGTCTAAAAGATTTCGGTAGACACTAATTTTTACAGATTGTGTGGTACGGATTATGCCAACAAAATTTTTCAGCTAATTTGTCTTCTATTTTGACTAGATTCTGTTTTCTGTATTCCATTTTGAGTCAAAGTTGATCAGAATTTTAGAGCCAGTTGCAGAAGGTGATTTTAAAGTCACAACCTCTGGGACTGAGGTTGCCCTGGGCAACCAGACTGGTGTCCATAAAGTAAATTAGGGTTGGTACTTTTTCTCACAAGTCACAGGGCAGCACCTTCCACCTAAGAAGCCTTCCATGTGCTGAGAGAACCTAGACATTTTGAGAAAAGCTGACCTGTTGTGATGCCGTAGGATTCTGGTGACTTACTATTCTCCAATGTCTGTGCTCTTGATATTTAAAACAAATTAATAAGTAGTGTCAAAAAAGAATAAACAGCAAGATCTGATGATTTCTACTTCCAGCTTTGCCAGCTTCCTACGAGATAATGAGTGTTAGTAAATGGTAGCACACTACTGTAAAGTTTTCTTAACCTGTAAATTTCAGAACTGAATTCTGGAAGATCATGCATATGCATTGAAGTATACCTGCAAAAAAGAAAATGGTAAAAATTGGTTCCATTTATATAGCAGCGTATCATTTACATCCGATTTTCTTTCATTTCCACAACCACAGGAACTATGGCAGGTTGTTTTTTTTCCCCCTTTTTTACCAATTTTACAGACAATATAAAAACAAAGGTGCAATGATGATAAAGGATTGGAATCTAGGTCACAAAGTTCTTGCCTGTGCTACTCCTCCAACGCTCTATTATACTTCTTCAAATCTGAACAAAATAAAAGAAAGTGGAGTAAATACTTCACATTTGCAGGTTTGAACTCAAGATTTCAAAACAAATAGGTTCCTGACAGTGGGGAACTTAACTTTGCAGAGACATTAAGTAGGATAACCCAGGAATTCAGTGAGCTGGGTTAGTCTAAGAGGAACCGAATTAATCTGACCCAAATTTGATCCTCAGTTAAGCCTGACACAACAACTTGGTCAATATTCTTTCCTCCGTTTTAGAGGTGGAGAAACTGAGATTATATGCTTGCTAGTTTTAAGGATTTAGAATTATTAAAGGGTCTCAGCCTCATGAATCACAAGAATCTACTATAGAGCCTTCAAAGCAAAAGAATTTTAATGCATATAAACAACCTTCTATTTAATGCAACCTTAAAAAGTCAGAGTTACAGTACCCTGCCAATCTCTATGAGGTTAGATATAATATAATTTCTGATCTGGAAGGACTTAGATCTTAAGTATTCCAGAAGTTGCCAAATTTGGAGGGTTTTTTTAACTACCAAAATTTTTTGCCTACATGGACACCACAGAATCATTTTTAAGAGCTTTATCACAAGTAAATATACACTTCCTTCATGTTTTTCAAATAACTGAAAATCACTTTCCTATTGCTACATTTGGAGAGCCCTTATATCCTATTAGAAAAAGAAAAAAACTATCTAATCCATCTCCTTTGTTTTATATATATAGACAAGGAATTTGAATCCTTGCAAAATAATTTCATCAAAGTCACGCAGCTATTATCACTGGCAACATCAGAACCCAGAACTGGTGACACCTAATATTTGAAGGTGAAGACCTACTTTTTTTTTAAATAACCAGTTTCCCAACATTATTGAGCTGGTTTCCTATGTGCTTGTCTTCTATGTAATAAAATGTAAGTTCTAGGAACTTTAGATTGTTGATCACTATTTTTCCAGCATCTAACAATGCCTGGTACACAGTGGGTACTCAGTATTTGTTGAATGAGTGATAAACAAGGTCCATATAGTCTGTTCCATTTGAATTCTTTCACCTTCATTATTGAAGCTTGATGTTTTTTATAGAATGGACTTTACTAAGGATAAGCATGTTATATGCATTGCTAGAAAGCAATATGCACTTTTGTACCCATTCTTTTTAATATCTTGCTCCCTCCCTCCCCAAATAGCTAAGTTATGTATATTTTAAATATTTATTAAATTTATTATATGTTAATTACATATTAAATTGTAGTAAATGGCACCACCATCTACCCTAATGTTTGTCCAGAAATGTGGAAGTCTTTCTTCATCTGTCCCTCTTCCTCACTACCCACATCCAACCAATCACCAGGTCGAATGAATTCTACTTCCAAAATGTGTCTCAAATTTATTTACTAGTCTCTCTATACCACCATTCTTCTATAAATCATCATCGTCAGTCACATGGAATACTGAAGCTCCTCTCCACATCCATTCAAGTCTCTGACGGCAGCCAAAGTAATCTTACTAAAAAGTATATTACATCATGACATGCTTCTCCTTAAAACGCTTCAAGAGCTTTCCATTGCTTTTACCATAAAGATCTAAACTTTTCACACAGCCAACCAGACCCTTCAGGATCTGGCTCCTGCCCCTCTATTCTCATCTGCAGCCATTTTCACTCTAACTTACTCCACTTTGGCCATGCTTTTTCTTTGTGCCCTCCTCTGTCTTTTCCTTCCTTGCCTTCCAGTCTTAAGATTCAGCGACACTTCACCAGAATGGCCTTCCTAGGCCCTCACACTAGGTTAGAACCCGCTGTATGTCTTCATAAATATCCTGAATTTTTTTTCTTCATAGCACTTACCACAATTATAATTAGTCAGTTGTATAATTATTTGCTTAATGGCTATCCCCCACAAGGTTAAGATCCCTGAATGTTTATCTTGTTCCCTTTTCACTCTAAAATTAAGCTGTACGTCCTCTTCGAACTATGACCTATTGCAGTCTTACTCTATAAGTTGCACGTTTTTATAAATTCTCATAGTTCTAGTACAGGATTTTAAAAAGCTACCTTGTACATACTTTTGACAAGTTTGCTCTGTACAGATATATATAATTGAATGGGCACTCTTCAATGTCCTCCAGAGAAAAGGACTCCCAAAAGGAGAGTAGATGGGGCTAAGTTTTTGTTTTCTTCTCTATTGTTTTTCCAGCTTTATTGGGGTATAATTGACATATAACATTGTGTAAGTTTAAGGTACAACATGATGCTTTCATATACATATATACTGTGAAATGATTAACAATAAGATTAGTTAATATGTCCATCACCTCACATAATTACAAATTTTTGTGTGTGGGTATGGTGAGCGCATCTACTCTTTTAGCAACTTTCAATTATATAATACAGTATTGTTAACTGTAGTCACCACACTGTACGTTAGATCCCTAGAACTTACTCTTCTTATAACTGTTAGTTTGTACCCTTTGACCAACATCTCTCTATTTCCCCCATCCCCAGCCCCTGGCAACCACCATCCTGCTCTGAGTTTGACTTTATTTTTTTTTTTTTTAGATTCCACATATATGTGAGATCATAGTGTATTTGTCTTTCTCTGTCTGACTTCACTTAGCATAATGCTCTCAAGGTCCATCCATGTTGCTGCAAATGGCAGGATCCCTTCCTTTTTTATGGCTGATAATATTTCATTGTGTGTGTGTATATACCAAAATTTCTTCATCCATTCATCTGTTGATGAATACTTAGGTTGTTTCCATGTCTTAGCTATTGTGAGTGCTGCAGTGAACATGGGAGTACAGATATCTCCTCAAGATGTGATTTCATTTCCTTCGGATATATACCCAGAAGTGGAATTGCTGGATCATATGATGGTTCTATTTTTAGTTTTTTTGGTTGTTTTTTAATTTATTTATTTTTTTAATTTATTTTTGGCTGCGTTGGGTCTTTATTGCTGCGCGCGGGCTTTCTCTAGTTGTGGTGCGCGGGCTTCTCATTGCGGGGGCTTCTCTTGTGGCAGAGCACAGGCTCTAGGTGCTCAGGCCTCAGTAATTGTGGCACATGGGCTCAGTAGTTGTGGCTCGCGAGCTCTAGAGCTCAGGCTCAGTAGTTGTGGCGCACGGGCTTCGTTGCTCCACGGCATGTGCAATCTTCCCGGACCAGGGCTCGAACCCACGTCCCCTGCATTGGCAGGCGGATTCTTAACCACTGCGCCACCAGGGAAGTCCCGTATTTTTAGGTTTTTGAGGAACCTCCATACTGTTTTCCACAGTGGCTGCACCAATTTACATTCCCACCAACAGTGCATGAGGGTTCCCTTTTCTCCACATCCTCGCCAACTCTTATTCTCTCTTAACTTTATAATAGCCATTCTTCAGGTGTGGATTGATATCTCATCGTGGTTTAGATTTGCATTTCTCTGATGATTAGGGATGCTGAACATCTTTTCATGTACCTGTTGGCCATCTGTATGTCTTCTTGGGGAAGAATGTCTGTTCAGATCCTCTGCCCATTATTTAATTATATTGTTTGGTTTTTTGCTGTTGAATTGTATGAGTTCTAAAGATATTTTGGAAATTAACCCTTTATCTGATGTATGGTTTGCAAATACTTTCTCCCATTCCAAGGCTGCCTCTTCCTTCTGCTGTTCTTGTGCTGCGCAGAAGCTTTTTCGTTTGATGTAGTCACACTTATTGATTTTTGCATTTATTGCTTGTACTTTTGTTGTCATATCCAAAAAATTACCAAGACCAACTCCAAGGAGCTTTTTCCCTATGTTTTCTTCTAGGAGTTTTACGGTGTCAGATCTTACATTTGTCTTTGATCTTTTTCGAGTCACTTTTTGTGAGTAGTGGGGTAAGAAGGGCTTAGGGCTAAGTTTAAATAATTCTGTTTTTTTCAGAACTTTATAATTGAGAATTATTTTATGCATTTATCTTTTAGGATAAGAAAAGTACTTCAGCTTCAAATTCAGAAACAGAAATGAAACCTGAACAACTGCCTCCTTGTGTGAACCCTGGCAATCCTGTGTTTTCATGCATGTTGGACCCAAAGACACTCCAGACAGCTACCTCACTATCAAAACCTAAGATGATTATGTATAAAACCAATTCAAGTAATTATGGTGAATTTTTACCCATGCCACAGTTTTTCCCCTGCTATTATACTCCAAAGGACCAAGTATTTTCAAGCAATATCAGAGCTACTGGATTTTATCAAAATAACACTCTAAACACTGCACCTGACAGAACAAGAACGCTTGATTTTCCTAATTTTCAACGCACTCTATGAAAATATATTACTCTTAAATAAAGGGAAAATATACTTGGGAAAAATGAGGTTTAAATCTAAGGCTAGGATACCTAATTTGAAATATAAAAAGATTTGAATTAATTTTTTAAAAATACCTTTAAGAAATAAAGCATTTCAACCGATAACTGAATGACAGTGACTTCTTAAATAAAAATGTGTTCAAAATAGAATAAAAGGTAGAAAGCATTTTATTATACCTAGCTTTATTTAGTTCATGTAGTCCAAAAGCTTCAAAAGGCTTCCAGGATCTCAACTGTCTACTGAGTATATTTATCAAGACAAAGGAACACAGGAACTCTAATTTTGAAAACGGAATTAAGGAAGATTCTGACGAGTAATTTCCTGCTTTTCTGTTATTTCAACTAATAGCTTAGAACCTGGGGAATGTTAGTTCACACTGCTAAACTGGTGGAAGAGAGGACTTGTTATTCATTCATTCATTTAGCAAATATTTATTGAACACCTACTTATGGCAGGTGCTATACGATGCAAATGGAACACAGAAATAGAAAACAGTGTCTTTTATTGTTTCAATAAACAATATTTGGGGGAAATGAGAGTAGCAAATTAGTAATACATGATAATTTACGTAATGTAAACTATGTAAACGGTCTTTCAGACACAGAGACAGAATTGCTTAAATTGAGACCAAGGAGATCAAGAGAAACATTCTGGAGAAGGTAAAGCCAAATCAAAGGAAAGGTCCATCCAGGCAGAAGAAACGTTACGTATACAAGAATGAAAATGTGAGAGAATGTTGCACATTTTTAAAAGTGCGATTACTTTTTTTTTTTTTTTTTGGCCGCATCATGCAGCTTGTGGGATCTTAGTTCCCCAGCCAGGGATTGAACCCAGGCCATGAAAGCGAGGAGTCCTAACCACCGGACCACCAGGGAATTCCCCAAATATAATTACTTTGCTACATCTTTAACATAGAGCATGAGCAGTGGTAGATGATGGGCTATACAATTCTTTAACCTCTGTAATTCCACTATATAGAGCGATTTATTTCAGCTGCCATCTGCTGAAACCTCCTGTTCAGTTGGATCTGAGTACCTTTACTGGAAAAAAAAAAATCACTGTTCTTATTTTTCCCTGTTGGTTTCAGGTTCAGGATATTAACATCAATTAGAAAAAATAATCTTGTGAGTCACTAGGGGACCAGAAAAGTTGGATACAGAAAAGTTGAATCTTCTATTTACAAAAATGGCTTGATGTGAGGAAACAGCTCAAACTCTGCAGCCTCATGAAATTCTTTCAAATATCCCAAAATATGATATTTGGCACAAGAAAGAAAAAAAAATTAGTTTTGTTCACTTCCTCTGAAACATCAAAAATCAAGGCACTGCACAAGATTTCCAGGTGAATGATGCAACAGAATTTGAGTTTACCAGATTTTTCTCTGCATACTATACAAACCCTTTTCCCCCTTCACTGTAGGTGCTTGATTTGTAGAAAGTGAAGTCAACTTTTTAATATGTAGAATCTAGAGGTTAACCTAAAGTTCCTTACTATGACAGGTGGTTAGGCCTTTTGTTTTGTTGTTGTTGCTAAAATTCTTAGGAAGGATAAGTATCTTGGAATCAAGCATATTGTCTGGAATGCAATTATGCAGTCATTCAGTGCCTATCAAAGTCCAGGGACTATTCTAGGCTCTAAGAGCTTGCCTTCATGGAGGTTAGATTCTAATAAATTCTAGTAGGGGAAAACAGACCAAAAGACATATGTATAAATATGTATACATATTTATATATAAATGTTATGGAACATAAATGTTTATATGTTTATGTTATACATATATGTTATACATATATGTATAACAGACATATAAATATTTATACATATTTATACATATGTGTAAATATGTAAATATAAAATATGTATACATATTTACATGTAAATACTTATGTCCATATATGTATAACATTTATGTATTTATGGTACATAAATTTTATTTATGTAAATATTTTATTTGCATGTTATTAGCATATAAATATTTATATATGTCTATATATATACAACATACCAGGCGATAAGAGTTATTGGGAGAGAATAATTTAGGGTTGGGGCAGGAGTGCTTGGGCAAGGAGGTATTTTAGGTAGGGGAGTGTCTGATAAGTTGGTATTTGACCACACCCCTGAAGGAAGTGAAGGGAAAGTCAAGCTGTTGAGGCAACTGAATATCAAGTCTGGCATTCAAGGGAGAAGTTGAATATAATCAATATAAACAACATCCACACAAAGATATTATTTAAAATCATGAGATAAGACAACAAAGTGTAGGTAGAAAAAAGAACAGAGGACCACTAATCTCTAGGGAACTCCAACATTTAGAAGTCAGGGGCATGACTAGGAATAAACAAATGAGACCAAGAAGAAGTAACTTGTGAAGCAGGAAGAAATTAGTAAGACTGTGATGCCTAGAAGCCATGTAAGGAACTTGTTTCCAGAACAGGGAATGATCCAGCTGTGTGAAATTATCTTGGAGGCTAACACATAAACTGAGACCTGAGGGTCTGATTAGGCAATGTGGAAATCATTGGTGTCCTCAACAAGAAGTGTTTCAGTGAGGTTGTAGAGAGGAGAACTATCGGAATAGGTTTAAGAAAGCCTGCAACTCTGCACAGTTATCGCTCAGCACTAATCCACAGCCCATGGGAAGAAGAGAATGCAGGCAAAATGTGAGGAGCGCCCAAACTAAGGTGCTCTGGGAGGGAGAAGAAAAGACAAATCCAGGAGACTTTTAGAATCCTCAGTTGTGGGCCTGTCCATTCCTGGATCGAGGAGCCAGCTGTCTCATCGGCAACAGAAAGCTGGAGTCTCCTCTGGGCCTGCATCCCTGGTTCACTTTGTGCACCTTGGAGCCTGGAAACTTGGAGACTGGAGACCTCTTCTTCAGCTTTGCAGCCACTCTTCTTCCACTAGAGCCCAAGAAAGTGCACAAAGCCCTGAGATGTAAAAAGATGGAGAAATGGGTGCCCTGGTGGGAGTGTCTTGTCCACGGCCACCCAGCTGTTCCCCAGTGACATGCGGGTTTGAAACTTGATTGCTTTGCTCTCCACCCCAATGAACTCCCTAGAGGAAGGAAGCATGTCGGGTTGGAATCTCTGAAACCCATGGCACCTGGCCCTGTAGCTCGTATCCCCTAGGCCCTCAGAGCACATGGGGTAAGAAGAGGGTGTGGCCAATAAGGAATGAGGGAGAGAGATCAGAAATCACCAGAGCCCTGGGGCCTGCAGGACAGTCTGCTTTGACCATAAGCTCCGTAAAGGTGAGGGCCAGGTCTGGCTGGTTGATCCTTAATTCCTCAATGCCTGGCATGGTGCCCTGTGGGCAAGCAGCTCCTGTCCAGCAGCCCCTCTCCCAGGATGCTGGCTTTCACCTGGATGCCGCCACCACCAACCTCTTCCCCTGCCTCTGCAGGGCAGGTGGGCGAGCGGCTTCCCTTTGTGGGCAGCTGCTGGGGGCACAACGTCTCTTACTACTTCTGGGAAGCTACCCAAACCTCTCTAAATAGTCACTTCACTAAAAAGCCTTTTAAACACCGCAGCTGAGTGTACTCTCTGTTTCCTGCCTGGACTCTGACAGGTCCTTAAAGGGAAGAAAATAGGGAAAGAGTCAACAGGAGCCTGGAAGGATAAGGGGGCTTCTCAGAAGCACTTACACAACCCCGGGAGGAACAATTCTTGTTATTCCCTGTACTCACCCACTGAGGGGGAAAAGGACTTAGAAAGGACTGTGTGAGGCCCACTACACGATGGCTGGCCTGAGTCACCCCAGCTATCCCATGGTCAGTGGCTCTCTCCTCTCTCTGCCCCTCAGTGCTTGGTTCTATCTAGATAGGAGTCCTTGATAAGGTGGGATTATAATTTACTACCTTATAGGCCTGTCCCCCACACTGGACTGAAAACTCCTCAAAGGCAAAGATCTGGGTTTTGGCCATTTCTGGATCCTGCCCAGTTTCTCACAGGCTGCTGGGCACAGAGGAAGCCCTTGAATGGATTCACGTGAAGAAGGAATGAAGGTTTCTCCCACAAATGAACCCGTAGGCCCACCCTTCTAAAATCCCCCCCTTCCGAGGTGGTGAAACCACCTCAGAAGCCCGTGGCCAGGTCCTGAAGGCTAAAAAGTACTTGACACTGACGATGCCGGAAGGTGGCTAAGCTGCTGACTCAAGAAAACCAACTTCGTCTTCCAAGACGGTTGCCCGATCTATCCTCAAGTTGTTTCGCCCAGACACATCCTGGCCTCATGCTTGCCTGACACCTTTGCCTGCTTCTTCAAGGGCCGCCAGTTTCGCTCAAACAGCTTTCTCGTTCTTGTACCCTTTTGTTCTGTTGCTGTCTCAGATGTTATCCAAATGATCCATTCTGACCCCTTCACACCTGGATCAGGAGACCTTCACCACACAAAGCCAACAGTGTGGACCACATCCTCCCATCCCCAAATGAGGATACAGTCATTTGCAACCTGGGGTGTCCCAGGAAACCTGGGATAAATACTCATTGTATCTATAGAACCGACACTAAACCTTGATCCATTTTTAACGTAAATGGTCTTAATAACCACAAACATATGGGGGAGAAGAACAGTGAACAAAGCTTAACTGTTCTGTTGACTGACTGTAGTTTTCATAGGCATGGTGACCATATTTCTGTAATTATCTAACGCAGTGTTTTTTTTTTAAACCTTAATTTTATTGGTGTATGGTTGATTTACAGTGTTGTGTTGGTTTCAGTTGTACAGCAAAGTGATTCAGTTATGCATATACATATATTCACTCTTTTTTAGATTCTTTTCTCTTATAGGTTATCACAGAATATTGAGTTCTCTGCGCTGTACAGTATGTCCTTGTTGGTTATCTATCTTTATATAGTAGTGTGTGTATGTTCATCCCAAGCTCCTGATTTATCCCTCCCCTCTAATGCAATGTTAATTTCAAATGTTCCATTAGTGGAAACATTTTTAATGCTGAATATTATGATTCATGTTGTACTGTTTTCAATAAAAGCAGTTCTTTATGTGTATATAAAAAAAAAAGGCTGCAAGAAGTAAAAACTACTTTTTATTAGTTTTGCTGTACACTGAACAGAGAAATGGGGTGATAGCTGGAAACAGATGTGGGGGCAAAGGTTACTTTTTAAAGACAGGATCATAATATAGCATGTTTGTATTTTGATGGAACCACATTTGGAGAACCTCTTGCCCACAGTAATCAGTTCCATAGAGAAAATGTAGCTAAAGATGACCACACAGTAATGTTTCTTTAATATGGACTAAAAAAAGCTAAAGTGTATAAAATCAAAGGCACAGAGAGGATGAACACAGAATTATTCACCAATTTATAGTGTATTTAGAACTAGGATACGTAAGAACAATCCAAAAAAAGCATTAGCGTATGGACTGCAAAGTATTAATTTAACTATTTTGTGAGATACACTAAATAAAGTAGTACATTTGGAATATGCTATCCTAAAGTGTAAAAAATAAACATACTCTGTAATTTTTCCAAAAAGAAAGACTCCATTTCAGATAACAGTTTGAACAATCAATTCTCCTGGAAGATACTTAAAGCAAATTAATTTGAAAACTCACATACTTTAGGCAAACTTTCCTTCCTTTACACAATTATCAGAATATTTGAAGTTTTACCTCCATTTACTGACTGATCATTTCTTGAAATACAGCATGAACTCTCAGCTTCAAATGAAACTGAAGGCTTATCTTCCCAAAGGAATATTTTACCAATTTGTTTAGGTCTTTTTCCTCTTTTAGCTATAAACTAAAAGACTATCATAAATATAATTTACCCCGTCAATAATCTAATTAATATATTTGACCAAATAATGTTGGTTGGTTTTTACTATCTATAATAGCTCAAAATTATTATGAGTTTATTATGTTCTAGGTACTATACTAAGCAGTTCGTTTATTAAACAAAAACCATGTTTATTTCGGTCATAAGGCTAAAATGAAGTATGTTCTAAGTACTGTCAAAAGTAGCTCCTTGGGGCTTCCCTGGTGGCGCAGTGGTTGAGAATCTGCCTGCCAATACAGGGGACACGGGTTCGAGCCCTGGTCTGGGAAGATCCCACATGCCACGGAGCGACTAGGCCCGTGAGCCACAATTGCTGAGCCTGCGCGTCTGGAGCCTGTGCTCCGCAACAAGAGAGGCCGCGATAGTGAGAGGCCCGTGCACCGTGATGAAGAGTGGCCCCTGCTTGCCCCAACTAGAGAAAGCCCTCGCACAGAAACGAAGACCCAACACAGCCATAAATTAATTAATTAATTAATTAATTTAAAAAAAAAAAAAATACCTTGAAACATTTAAAAAAAAAAAAAGTAGCTCCTTGAAGAGAGTATCTTAAGCGAGAGATGGTCTTAGAGTCATATGCCTTTAAAACATTTTAGAAGGGCGAATCACAACATCAACTAAATAAATTACTCAATTAATGTTCTTTCAGAAAAAAAAAAAAAAAAGGGCAAATCACACTTCAAAGAGAAGATGCTGGTAACCTTGTCATGACCTGAAGAATTAACCTGGTTTTATTGTTAGTACACGAGAGTTAGTTACAGTGAGGTATGTCTTAAGGTTTGTAAACAAAGGGAATTATCCGAAACTTTGTAGGAAAAAGGAAGCCTGTTATGTAGAACTGCATACATGATGCCATGAAACATTCCATTCATTAAACTACTCATCTGTGTTCTGAGTCCCTGTTTGCTAAGCAACTTTATGATTTGATTTACCATATCAAATCTGCTCATAAAGAGAAATGAATTTTCATTTAACCTACCATGAGAATGAACATCCTCAGTCAATTTCTGATTATGAATTAATAATAAGTAGGCAATCTGTTTTACTTAGTCTCCTGAGCTTGGTTAACGTGACTCTGATCCTTGCAAATGGGCCAGCTCTTGAGGCCCTTTGAGAGTGAGACTCTTTGAGAGTGAGACTGAGCCAGATCAATTCAATAAGGTAATGAAACACACCCTTGTTATCAGGCTTCTTGGGAGATCATATACCAACCTTTTTCCCCAGGTTGTATGTGCAAAAGTCCTTTGCTTTTTTATGCTCCACATAGATGAGGTTTGTTGAAAAGAACCTGGCTTGCCAGTGGCAAGTGGTCTCTCCTTGGCCAAACTCTAAACGGGCTCCTCTGAGCCACTTTTTCAACTAGGCCTCATCCTTGTGTAAGCAGATGGGGTAGGGGCTCCCTGGAGAAAGAACCAGATACAGCTTCTTGACATAAGAGAAGCCATTTTTAGGCCTAAGCCATTTTGTGATCTAAGACTGGCCACCATGCTTGCCTTTGAACAGGTCTCAGTAATAATGATCTTAAGGGAATAAAAAGAACAAAGGACTCTTATCAGGCAAGAGAAGGAAGAACAGCAAAGATAACAAATCAGATAATAAAGACTCTCAGTTCATTTCAGTGGTAAAGATTAGCCTGAAGCACTTTTTTGAGCTGTTCTGCAGAATTTAAACCCCCTCCAGGGCTCAACCACCAGATCTACTGGAAGCTAAGGGATGATGATGTTGACCTTTTCTGACCCTCATAGCTTCACGCTTGGAACTCTGTCGACCTTTGCCCCAATTCTATGCAGAATTCTCTGCTCAAGCTCCTTCAGAAATATGCATACACCAGCCAAGCCCCTTCATGAATATACACGTACTCTTAGCTTAAAACTTCCCTAATTTTGCTGTTCCAGGATACACTCCTTTGGGAAAGATCGCCCGTGTTCTCCCTACTTATTGCAAATAATAAATGGGTCCTTCTTTCGCTCTTTCCCTTGGTTGCAAAAGCTCGACATCCACCAAGAGGTGAACCCAGTTTTCAGTTAACACTTGGGCCTTGTCCTTCACAGCCTAGTTGTAACAAGACTCTTGTTAAACCCTCTCGTTCAACTCCACGCAAGCCTGACTCTTAAGAAGTGCCCTCGTGGAGAAGCGCAACACAGGGTCACAGGGTCATTGGTGAAAGCAAAGGGGAGAGAAGAAACTGATCTGAGCTTAGGCTGAAACTTGAAACTGCTATGGATATGGAGGTCAGAAGGGAGCATGGGCATGAATCCTGAATGGTGGGGAAACTCGAAACCATCACAACCAAGACGTGGGTTCCATGACACCCGCCCCTCAGGTGAGCAGCCCCGACTCCTTTGCCCCCATGAGGGAAGCCCCACTCACCTGACTTGTCCCCCTGGAGTGAAGAGAGGCCCCACTTTTGAGTGTTGTGTGTCAATAACAGTGTTGTGTCACCGGTGGTCATGTTGATTAGTTGAAGAGGATAAGATTTAAAAAAAAAAAAAAAAATCTTGTTAAATCCGTTTAACCACAATCCCACCATCAACATCTGATCACCTTCAATGTCTAACCAAATTCCTCATCTCTCACCATCTCCCAGGTGATATCTGATCAAAATGGCCTGCCTTCAGCAGGAATCCTGTTAGGTTAGTTTAGCCAGAATCTCCCTACCCCTGATGTTTCCTCTCAGTAATTTTCTATCCACTGACAAGCCACCCCCTTCCCCACTTCCCCCCGACCCCACTATTGCTCCTTGGCTATAAATCATCACCTGTCCATTCTGTAGTAGGAACTGAACCCAGTTCTATACTGAGTGCTCTTTTCTTCTATTGTAATAGTTCCTGAGTAATACTTGTTTTTCCTGCTGTAACGACTGTCCAGCTCTAGTTTTTTGTGATACTAGGAAACTGGAACAGGGTATGTTTACTTAAATACATGTGTTTACTTTCCATTTAACTATTAGACAGCATTGATCTATTAGGAGTAATACTTTTACCTCTGTCAGTAAAGAGCTAAAATGTGTAAAAGAAAAGTTATCCCAAACCTGGTCTGGGACAAACCTTTTTTTGCTTGATGTAATTCTCTTTCTGGAAAGAAAGGAGGAAATGAGCATCCCTGACAAAATGCTTAAGCACGTTTAATGAGATAGAGACACATTTTGTGAAACTAGTTACTTACCCACCCTAGCTGACTCTCACGTGATTGTCAGTCAAGAGGCAAGTGGCATGTAAGGAAATACTCTTTTTAAAAATCTAGTCCAGGACTTCCCTGGTGGTGCAGTGGTTAAGAATCTGCCTGCCAATGCAGGGGACATGGGTTCAAGCCCTGGTCCGGGAAGATTCCACATGCCGTGGAGCAACTAAGCCTGAGCACCACAACTACTGAGGCTGCGCACCACAATTACTGAAGCCCACGCACCTAGAGCCCGTGCTCCGGAACAAGAGAAGCCACCGCAATGAGAAGCCTGCACACTGCAACGAAGAGTAGCCCCTGCTCGCCACAACTAGAGAAAAGCCCGCGTGCAGCAACAAAGACCCAATGCAGCCAAAAATAAATAAATAAATTTTTTAAATAATAAATAAAATAAAAATCTAGTCTAACAATAATCTAATTATTTCCTATTCCTATTTCCTATTATTTCTGTTAAAGAGAAAAATCACAGGCCCAAAATGGCAGCACTTGTGTTAAAAGCCCATGACTTAATACCTAACCTAACAGCAGTTTTGACCTTTCCCAGAAATGTAATCTTAATCAATCAATTTGGAATTTGCTGGTCAGCACCAAGAGGTAATCTGTCACTTGGGCCCTCTCCAACTCCACCCAACCCCCTAAAGGAAGAAGAAGCAATCTGCCTGACAAAACCCTTCCCAGCAAAAGATGCCTTAGCCTAAAAATAATCCATTATTTTTTTTCATTACTAGCTCCCTTGTGCCCCACCCTTCTTTCTATAAAAACCTTCCCTTTTGTACAACCTCTCAGAGGGCCCTTCTAGTTTCTAGATATGATACTGCTTAAATCATGAATCACTGAATAAGGCCAATTAGGTCTTCAGACTTTGAACTTTGTTTTTTAACATTTCCTATTTCTATAAAGCATCAATTGCAAAATGGACTAACTAGCAGTTTTTCCTTTGCATGCAAAATTTTGATATAGCTTTGATATTTGTTTATTACCAAATTTGCAGAAAAGGTTTCTTTAATTAATGTGTACACTGTGTATTTATGTAATAAGCAGTTATGGTAGGGGGTCCTCAGAGAAAGAGATCCAGGCATGGCTTTCTTGACATAAGAGAAGCCATTTTAGGCCTAAGCCATTTTGTGATCTAAGCCTGGCCACAGTGCTTGCCCTCAGTAATAATGATCTTAAGGGAACAAAAGAACAAAGGACTCTTACCAGGCAAGAGAAGGAACAACAACAAAGATAACAAATCAGATAATAAAGACTTCCAGATCTGTTTCAATGGTAAAGATTAGCCTGAAGCACTTTCTTGAGCTGTTTTGCAGAATTTAAACCCCCTCCAGGGCTCAACCACCATATCTACTAGAAGCTAAGGGATGATGATGTTGACCTTTTCTGACCTTCATGACTTCAATCAACTAAAGCTTGGAACTCTGTTGACCTTTGCCCAATTCCATGCAGAATTCTCTGCTCAAGCTCCTTCATGAATATGCATGGACCCTTAGCTTAAAACTTCCCCAAGTTTGCTGTTCTGGGAGACACTGCCTTGGGAAAGATCCCCAGTGTTCTCCTTACTTGCTGCAAGTAATAAGTCCTTCCTTCTTTGGCTTGGTCACGTCAAAGGACTACCATGACAATTTTTTCTTTTAATAATCTTTTACTCATAGGCTTTAATGATAACACTATTATTTGGGAAGCATGTTTTTATCATAAATGAATTGGGAATGTCTGTATCTATATTTTAACTCTATCACTACTTCAGTCTAAGACAGAAGTCCCTTAATAGAAGATTGCTCAAAAAAGGTCAAGTGAATACAAATGAGTGTCTGTTGCTTTTAAACCAAGACTTAGAGGATAGGGTCAAAAAGAATAACTGCTTAAGACTCCCTTCTTCTACCTCCTCCAAAAATAGATTTTTTTGCTCTTAGGGTAGCTATTGGGCCCAGTTTTTGTTTTCTGATTGGGATAGTAATAGGAATGAGACAGGAGGGAAGGGGGCAGGGCACAACCTTTAAAAGAATGACACAGCCATTGAGGATGCAGAAAAAAACTAGTTAGAACCAACTAGGTCCAAGATGGCAGAAGACTCAACTTCCAGTAGCCCTTGAGCCTCATTACACGCTCATTGTAATATCAATACATTAGCTAAATGATACATCCACAGGCACCATGACAGCTCCAAGGCTGACCATAAAAGGCCAAAAAGTGGGCGGTGGCCCAATTCCTGGAAATCCCTGCCCCTTGTCCAAGATAGTAGGAATAATCCTCCCACCTATGAAATTACCCAGCCCGTAAAAACTATCCCCCCCACACCTCAGCACCACTCTTGCCTTTTGAGATGGACCACATTCTGACTATGGAATGTGTATCTCTCTAAACAAAACTGCTTTTGCTTTACTATGGCTCGCTCTTGAATTATTTTCTGTGCAAAGCCAAGGACCCTCACTTGGTGGCCTGTCCCAGGGACTCACCCGAGACCTGGGACATGACCATCCTCGTGTGCCCCATTTTTCTTGCAACAGGAAGAGCCTGAGGAAAGACTAGTTTGGTTAAAGTATTTTGAATGTCAAACTGGTACGAGTCAAACAGAAGAACCACCTCTATTTTGGTCACATTTATTGTTAAAAATAAAAGCAAACCAGGGGAACTTCCCTGGTGGCACAGTGGTTGAGAGTCCGCCTGCCAATGCAGGGGACACGCGTTTGAGCCCTGGTCCGGGAAGATCCCACATGCTGCGGAGCAACTATGCCCGTGCACCACAACTACTGAGCCTGTGCTCTAGAGCCTGCGAGCCACAACTACTAAGCCCGAGTGCCACAACTACTGAAGCCCGTGTGCCTAGAGCCCGTGCTCGGCAAAGGAGAGGCTACCGCAATGAAAAGCCCACGCACCACAACAAAGAGTAGCCCCCGCTCACTGCTGCAACAAAGACCCAACACAGCCATTAATTAATTAATTAATTAAAACAAAAAAACCAAACCAGGGTTGATTATAAGAAAAAAGCAATCCTGTCTCACCAGAAGGTCTGATAACTGGGCAGAACTGCTATAGAAGTTATCAAGAGTTGCTTTATAGAAGTAAAAAATTCAAGGTCGCTGAACTAGGATACTCTTACATATTCAAAAAAGTACTGCATTTTTTTTTTAAGAAAGAGGCTGTTTTATGATCCACTTGAATGACATCTGATGAACAAATACTATAAAAACTTACTCCTAAAAATTTTGTTTTGTTTTCCTAAAAATCCTCTACATATAATCACAGAGAAATGTGACAACTATTGGATGCAAAAGGGAAGCTGTACTGGTTTTGCTTAATGCTTGCGTCATCACAGAGATATAACACAAGTGGTGGTGCAATCCAGTGTCAGTATCATAATACTCTAAGTTAACATTTTCACCTTTGCTTCCTTTTTTTTTTTTTAATAAATTTATTTATTTATTTTTGGCTGTGTTAGGACTTTGTTGCTGCGAACGGGCTTTCTCTAGCTGCAGCGAGCAAGGGCTACTCTTCGCTGCGGTGTGTGGGCTTTTCACTGCGGTGGCTTCTCTTGTTGCGGAGCACGGGCTCTAGGCGCACGGGCTTCAGTAGGTGTAGCACGCAGGCTCAGTAGTTGTGGATCTCGGTCTCTAGAGCACAGGCTCAGTGGTTGTGGCGTCCGGGCTTAGTTGCTCTGTGGCATGTGGGATCTTCCCGGACCAGGGCTCGAACCCCTGTCCCCTGCATTGGCAGGCAGATTCTTAACAACTGGGCCACCAAGGAAGTCCCTGCTGCCTTCTTTTGTTTTTTTCCTGATGTACTTGAAGGTACCAGAAAAAATCTCAGTAGAAAATTTATCATCACCAGATAGTGTTATAAAATATGATCGACGCTTTGGCAAACACTTCCCACAACTAAAGTTGAAGATAAGGTTTCCCAAACAGTTGTTTTACTAGGGTAAACTGGTCTAACCTCAAACAACAGGTAGCGGAGCAGTATTTTTTTAAAAGAAGGTTCTGTGCATTTGGAAACTAAGTCAAAACATCAGTATTGATTACACCAAGGCCAATCATTCAGACAATTAAATAGAGTATTTAATACAAACAAAAATACTTTATAAACACAATCTTTTATTTTAAACTTCTCCATGTTAAAAATGAATCAGTAAGTGTCCTGGTAATCACACCAACAAATATTTTGTTAGTTATAAGGGCAAGCTGAATTCAGTAACAAAAAAATATAATTAAATTATGTTGTAATATGAAACAAATAATTAAAATAGATTATTCTTACTTTGATTTACTTATTCAAAAGCCATTGAAATCAAACATTTCATTTTCTACAGATGTATAATATTCTGCCCTGTACAGAACTAAAGAGAAAGTGATTCTGTATAATCAGCCATAATATGCACAGATTCCTAATGCCTCCAGTTATTTTTGTAAAACTTAGAACAATACCTAGTATAATACTTAGTTGCTTCTAGTAGTCATTAAGATTTTAGTTCTGTTCCTTGAATTATATTCCGAATCTTCTCAGCATCATTTTGTACAATTCTGTTGGATGGATCAATCTTAAGGGCAGCTTCATAATCCTGTAGGCCTATATTTATATAGCAATGATGATGAATAAAATATTTTATAAATACTTGTGTTATCTAAACAATATTTTTTTAAAATAAAAAGAATCATTAAATCCATGGTTCAGCACAAGCAACAGGTTTTAGTCAGATTCCCACTTTCACATACATGGTCTCTAAGAGACTGAAGAAATTTTTCAGTAATTTCAGAAATAATTATGATTTCATTCAAGATTCAGTAAGAAGCAGTTATTTTAAACTGAAATACAAATAAGCTAACAGCTTAAATTCATTAAAGCATGAATAGACTCAAAACTCATATATCAAAAGGACATTTTTATCACTTCAATGAAAACGTAATAAATGTCATCTTATTTCAAAATTCTAGATTTTAAAAAATAATTTTGGTACACTCAATCCATACTTTATATAATTTATAGACTATAGTTTGTGCTCTCTTTTTTTTTTTCTAATTATCCTATCTACAAAATTTCTTTGAGGAAAATTGGTTAAAAAGGAAAGCATTGTGGACTGGTTGTTAAAAATATATAACTGGGGCTTCCCTGGTGGCGCAGTGGTTGAGAATCTGCCTGCCAATGCAGGGAACACGGGTTCGAGCCCTGGTCTGGGAAGATCCCACATGCCGCGGAGCAACTGGGCCCGTGAGCCACAATTACTGAGCCTGGGCGTCTGGAGCCTGTGCTCCGCAACAAGAGAGGGCGCGATAGTGAGAGGCCCGCGCACCGCGATGAAGAGTGGCCCCCGCTTGCCACAACTAGAGAAAGCCCTCGCACAGAAACGAAGACCCAACACAGCCATAAATAAATAAAAATAAATAAATTAAAAAAACAAAACAAAACACAGAGGCCCCCCCATCACTGCTCATGAAACCATTGTTTAAAATATATATATATATATAACTGAATCTAAATCTTTAACAAAAATATCAGTGAGAAGAATTTCTAAGGAAACTTGAGTTCCAGGTGCTATTGATTTGCCATGCCACTTCAGGCAAATCACTTAACGTCTCTAAGTCTCCATTTTCTCATCTTTAAAATGAAGGGTCCTTTTAGCTCAAAAAAGTCTAGGATGCTGTAATTCCTAAAGAATGCTTATAGTGTTTCATTCCTGTCTTGATAATTTTTATCGTCATGAAGTTGGACAAGACTCTTAAAAAACAGGATAGGCATATAAACCTAATTTGGATGCTTTGGTTAGAAAAATCTAAAAAGGCCAGAAACAAGCTTACAAACAAGTCAGAAATAATAAAACTTTATAAGCTAAAGCCAATTCCCTGGCAAGACATCAGGAATAGGCCTTTAGGCCTTGAATAAAGGGAAACTGAACGTGAATCTGGGTAGGGAAGTATGGGAAGAAGAGCACTGAAGATAAAACTCGGGGGCAACATCAGTAACTGCAAATAGTCCTTAATTACATTAAAAATGAAAAACAATAAAAATTAAATTAAATTAAAACAATAAAAATTAAATAAATATGGCTTCCATACACATGAGACTGAATTACAAACCTTAGTACGGTCTCACAAAAATAAGCAGCAATTGATCATACATTGTGGTAGATCAGTTATTTCTGAGCTTACGAATGTATATATGTATATATGTATGTATGTAGTGTCTGTGTGTCTGACCAAAGAAGCTCATTTTAAAATTTCCATTATATCTTAAGTGACTCATTTATCACACATCTTTCCACAAAAAAACTTGTCTGATACTACAGCATCTCCCTAGACCTAGGGAGATGTTTATATCTTGTGTTAATTCCCTTCTACAACAATGATTTTTTAAAATATTTCAAATCATCTTTTGTTTTGTCAGATAAATTGCAAAGAATAAATTAAATGCTAAAAGTATAAAATAATGGAGTCATCTTGAATAATGGCAATGACATTTTTTTTAGAGTATAACTCCGAACTTAGAACATTTCTGTCATTTCTTACCTTCTACATACAATTCTAGTTGACAGAATGCTGTTCCACGTCGTACATGTGCCTTCATTCTTGCATTAGCATTGTCTGCAACAGGTGGTGTCAATAATTCTAGTGCCTTACAAAAAGAAAAAAAAATAGGGAAAAATATAATTTCCTAATTTAAACTTGAGCAAAAAGATGATAAAACTCAACTTTAAAACAAGCCTCAAGCCCTCACCCACCTAAATTTTTGGCTTAACTAGGACAGGAATTTATCAAATACATACATTTATGTTGAACAATTTTAGGACTTGTTCAATTGTTCCTATATGAGATTCATACCCTTGCCCCCAAACTTATGATTTAGTTTATCATTTGAAACCTCTACAGCTTTACCTTTACTAGCAGGGATGATTAAATAGCATTAATTTAATTAATGCTATTAATTATAGTATTATATATACTATATATAATGCTTCTATATTTAAATTTGGTGATTCAGTTTATTCATTCATTCAATAAATATTTGTTTGTGCCCGAAATTATGCTACTAATAGGAAAACTGGATCATAAAAATATTGTCAGATCTTCAATAGCTTAATGAGATCAAAATATGAGGACTCGATTGTTTCCTCCGTATCCTCAATCTCAAGGAGACACATAAGAGATTTTGCATGTGATTTCCCTTAAAACAAGTTACTTTGATATAGGGGGAAAAAAAAAGAAAAAACTAGAAGTTTAAGATAATGACATGATATTCATAATGGAAATTAGAATATACTAAATTACTCTGAAAATGGAAAAATAATCATGGAGATATCCTTTTACTGTGCAAGCAGTAGTGACACCAAGTGTTCTTCTATCTCGCATTAAGTCTGCAAAACTTTAATAAGAAAAAAGGTGAGCACAAACTGACAACCATTTACTAATTTCCTTCTGAACTTCAATTGATACACCAGGGCAATTGATAGGGGATCTCTAATCTAATTTGAAGTCTCAAGAAACACTAGTTCCTTGTCCATTAAAAAAATTCAAAAAAATAAAAAATTCAAAAAAATAAAAAATAAAAAAATTCTTTTTGGGGGGAATTCCCTGGGGGTCCATTGGTTAGGACTCTGTGCTTCCAATGCAGGGGACACAGGTTCGATCCCTAGTTGGGGAACTAAGATCCTGCAAGCCATGTGGCACGGCCAAAAAAAAGAAAATTTTTTTTTTTTCAGTAAAAAGATGTAATAAGCAAGATTCTTAAAATCCTTGCATCTCATTTATTCAAATTTAACTGACAAAAGATAAGGGCATCATTTAAACCAATAAATAGGAGCATAAAAATTTTAAAGCACCATATATAAATAAATAGATATACATACCTTAGAAGAATCTTCTATGGCCTTGTGTAAGTTTTTCAGTTTTAGATGGCAAGCAGCCCGATTCAAATATAGTAGTGGAATCTTATTATTTAGTCTTATGGCTAAGTTGTATGCATTAATAGCTGCCAAATAGTTTTCTGTTGCAAACAATTTGCTAATGAGATGAAAACATAAAAGAAAAACAATGTAACACTAAAAGAGAAACACAGAAATAATATCTAATGATATTTGGCACAGGGGATGGATGGCTTCCTTTCTTTCCATTCCTTGTAAAATGGACATTGTGGGTGGCACTAAGCCCACCTATCCTCCATACATCAGCATGTAATCTGAATGGGACTGACCTCACCTCCACCTCCAAGGGTAGCCAATCAGTAGCTTAAGCCAATAGGCATATTTCCATCCTCCCTGCTACAATGATTGACAAAGGGATGGATTTATGACCTAAACTGGTCTATTCAGAATGAAGCCTGTGATTTGATTACCAACGTTGGAGAACGAAAAATTGGGAAAACTCCCCCTGCTGGACACAAATGAAGAAAGCACATAAGCCCAAATTGTTGCTGACCATTTTTAATACTGTGGGAGGAGCTAGCACTAGAATAAAGTTGATACTATTGAATTATGAAAAGGATAAAAAGGCAGTTAAGCTGTTGGACCAAGCTTTACCCGAAATGTAACACACCTTTAGCTTTTTAGTTATATAAGCCAATAAATTCCTTTAAACATTAAGTCAGTTTAAATTGGGTTTCTCAGTTACTTGCAAAACAAAAGCATCCTAATAAATACACTCTTTCAGTTCAAACCTTCCAAAATTCTCTTCAAATAAAGAGACGTACATAATTAAAGGATGTATTTAAAACATAAAGTTTCTTTTTTGTTTTTCATGTACAATTCCTGGTATTTCGAAAAATGCATAAACATAAGGAAAATAGAAAATACTTTGCCAAATATAAAAGTGCCATATAAACAACACTTTGTATTCATTTCCAGTCGATTGTACTGTACACTTTACAATTCTAGAATAATAAACACGATGACTTCAAAAGTAGACCCATAAAAGGAGCCAGCAAATCATGAATAAAAGGTAAAATGACACCACTGTGACATCTAACCTAAGCCTGACTCAAGTTTAAAATAACTTCCACAAACTAGAAAAGCTAATTCTGTGGGAACAGTTTAGCTTTCTGAAATGTCTCATTTCAACTAGGATGTTTCTGACTGCAAGTAACAGAACCTCAACTCAAACTGGTGTAAACAAGGAAGGAAATAGATCACCTCACATTAAGCAAGTTCAGAGGCAAAGGCTCCATGCCCAATATGACCAGCAGAACAAGGATCTTATCAAGGCCTCAGGTTCCTTCCATTTCTCCACCCTACTGGACTCAGCAGCTACTTCATCCTGGAGCTGGTTTTCCTCATGCATAGTTCAAGGTGCCACATTCAGGCACAATATTCATTAGAAGAAAATGGGACAGTATTTTCTGGTATATGCTCCTTGAGAGCTAGAAAACCTTGCCCAGATATCTCCCAGTTCACTTCCTTTCCCATCTCACTGACCAAAAATATCTACCCTTAAAAAATATTTTGCCTTAAAAAACCCACCAGTTTCTCCTGTTCTCAATCCTTCTACCCATTCTCTCTCTCTCTCCCGTTTCACTCCTCAATGCTATATACTGCTGTTTGGGAACTTTTAAAAAAATTCAACAATATGACCATCTGTCCATGTTAATAAATATAGAGATATACTATTTTTACAGAGATTTTTACAGACCACTCTCTCATTTGTGCAAGGATTTCTAAAACCAGTCTCCTCCTACTGATAGACAGTTAGGTGTTTTGTTTCCCAATATTTAGCTTTTATAAACAATATTATAAATAAACATTACTGCACATATACATAAAACACACACACACACCAGCAGTGTAATGAAAGTAATCCTGATTTGTTGCAGTCAGAATTTATAGCTGAACTTGGGATAGGGTCCCCACCCTAAGTCACACAGGCAAGGTCTACACACCTAAACAAAATAGGGACTCTGCCAACAAGGATAAAAGGAGATGATAAATGTTGGCTAGATAACCTACTGTGTCTACTACAAACCTTCTTTTTAAATTAATTTAATTTTAATTTTAAAATCTACCATTTTAACCATTTTTAAGTGTACAGCTTAGTGGCATTAAATACATACACACTTTACACACTTTTGTACAACCATCAGCACCATCCATATCTAGAACTTTCTCATCTTACCAAAATGAAACTCTATACCTATTGAACAATAACTCCCCATTCCCTCCTACCTTTGACAACCACCCTTCTTTTTCTGTCTCTGTGAGTTTGACTCCTCCAGATATCTCACATAAGTGGAGTCATATAAGGACAGTATTTGTCCTTTTGTGCCTAGCTTATTTTACTTAGCATAATGTCTTCAAGGTTCATCATGTTGTAGCACGTGACAATATTTTCTTCCTTTCTAAGGTTGAATAATAGTCTACTGTATGGATATATCACATTTGTTTATTCATTTATCCATCAATAGACCCTTGGGTTGCTTTCACCCTTTGGCTATTGTGAATAACGCTGCTATAAACATGGGTGTACAAATATCTGTTTGTGTCCCTGCTTTCAATACTTTTGTGTGTATATCTAGACATAGAACTGCTGGATCATATGGGAATTCTTTTTTTTTGGTCATGCTGCACAGCATGCAGGATCTTAGTTCCCTAACCAGGGTTCGAACCCGTGCCCCCTGCAGTGGAAGCACGGAATCCTAACTACTGGACTGCCAGGGAATCCCCTCATATGGTAATTCTATTTTTAACTTTTTGAGGCGCCTCCATACTGTTTTCTCTACTGTGCACCACCATTTTACATTCCCACCAACAGTGTTCAAAGGTTCCAATTTTTCTACAACCTCACCAACACTTGTTATTTTCTGGGGTTTTTTTTGTTGTTTGTTTTTTAATAATAGCCATCCTTCTGTGTGTGAAGTAGTATCTCATTGTGCTTTTCATTTGCATTTTCTGAATGATTAGTGATGTTCGGCATCTTTCCACGTGCTTATTAGCCAGGTGCATATCTTTGAAGAAAGGTCTATTTAAGTCCTTTGCACATTTTTTAATCAGGCTGTTTATTTTTTGCTGTTGAGTTGTAGAAGTTCTTTATATGTACTCTGATATTAACCCTTTTCAGATATATGATTTGCAAATATTTTCTCTATTCCATGGGTTGTCTTTTCACTCTGTTGACAGTATCTTTGATGCACAAAAGTTTTTAATTTTGATGCATTCCAAAATAACCATTTTTTCTTTTGTTACCTGTGCTTTTGATGTCACATCCAAGAAATATTGCCAAATCCAATGTCATGAAGAACCCTATGTTTTCCCCTAAGAGTTTTATAGTTTTAGCTCTTATGTTTAGGTGTTTGATCCATTTTGAGTTAATTTTTGTATATGGTGTTAGGTAAGGGTTCAAATTCATTCTTTGGAATAAAGACTGAAAATGGAATGAAAACTGGATATCCAGTTTTTCCAACACCATTTGTTGAAAAACAACATCCTTTCTCCATTAAATAGTCTTAGCACCCTTGTTGAAAATCATTTGACCATATGATTTTCATATATGAAGGTTGTTTCTGGGCTATCTATTCCACTGGTTTATATCTATATAAACCTTATATTAATACATTCATTTGGAGTTCCATTTTTCATCTTTAACATAAGTTTACAGTTTTATAATGTAACAGTTTTATCAGAAAAATTCTCCCAGATTCTAAAGGAAGAAGAACTTACAATGAGCAGTATTAAAAGAACCAGTGTAGGATGTAGGAAACAAACTTATGGTTACCAGGAGGGAAAACGGGGGAGAGGGATAAACTGGGAGATTGGGATTGACATATACACACTACTATATGTAGAACAGATAACTAATAAGGACCTACTGTACAACACAAGGAACTCTACTCAACACTCTGTAATGATCTATATGGGAAAAGAATCTAAAAAAGAGTGCATATATGTATATGTATAACAGATTCACTTTGCTGTACACCTGAAACTAACACATTATAAATCAACTATACGCCAATAAAAATTTTAAAAAATAAGAGCCACTGTAGGAGGCATAAGAGCAAGAAATATGAAGTATTAAACATTTTTAATGTTTACATATATATTAAAATAAAATCCAAATGAACATTACATTCTTTAAAGTTCAATACCAGTACAAACAACCAATAAAGCATAATTTGCTTTATGCCTTTCAGAATGGTTCTGAACTCAGAAATAGCTGAATTTCAAAAGGAAAGGGAAAAAAAATTAAACCTCTGTCTTAAGGGTAGTAGCCTTTGAACACCAAATTTAAACAGAGAAGCTAATAACCAGTAAGTCTCGCCTGATGGCTCCAAATAAAGCAATGCCAGTGAAAAGAATTATGCAAAAGTACTCATTCAAAACACATTGAGTCCTTATGGTACTGACTGTACAGAAAGAGCAAAAGAGACGTGGACAATTGCGAACACTCCTGTCATTTTTATGATGATTGATTGGTTTGACTTTGTAAAGAAAGAAACATTCTGATTGGCAATGGCCAAAAGGGCCAAACATTTTGAGCAACGGTTCAGCATAGGAGAAGTTACAAGAAGCAGGAGTGATAAGAAAGAAGCAATGTGGAGGGAAGTAAAGAAAGGAAATCAAAAGAGAAATCAAAAGCAGTGGGGCTTATATTGATAGTAGGTATAAAATAGATAACTAATGAGAACATACTGTATAGCACAGGGAACTCTACTTAATGCACTGTGGTGACCTAAATGGGAAGGAAATCCAAAAAAGAGGGGATATATGTATATGTATGGCTGATTCACTTTGCTGTACAGTAGAAACTAACACAACATTGTAAAGCAACTATACTCCAATAAAAATTAATTTAAAAAAAAAAGAAATGACTAAAGGAAGCAAGATGTAGAATTTGTACCTTGATAGTACTGTTCTTTGTATACTGAGATGTTACAGATTATATGTCACACCGTCATTTTATATATAGTAAGAAAAAATCTGCCAGTTAAACTATAACAATGTTTGCTTACTTGAAAAAAAAAAGCAGTGGGGCTTAGAAACAGCAATGGAGGCAGAGAGTAACACATATTCCAATACAAGACACAACAGCTCTGTTTTGTGGGTAATAAGGACTCTAACAGCCACCTACCCCTCAAAAGACTTTTAAGGTCCTTGTTTCTTTCAGCATCTTATATGGGTAGAAAACATTCTTGGTATCTCAAGAGCTTCTAAAACTGAGTATTAGTGCACCTTAGTGAAGGAACATCAACCAGTACAATTTAGCACTCAGGATGGAAGGAGGAAAAGGATACTGCACACAAAATAAAATGACAAGTTAGGCCATAATAGGGACTGTACTGCAACAGAATATTATGGGCTGTAAAATACATACAATCAACAAACAAAATTATAATTATGTCAAAGAAGTCATCTTAGAATATGGCTTCTAAACTTTAAGTCAGGCAAAAGGTAGCAGCATAAGAAAACTGTCTTATCTCCATAAACAAATAAAGTTGTAAAAAATGCAGCAGAGCAACAAGGCAGATTTGGCAGATCTGTTCTGAAAGTAGGCAAGTACAAGTAAATACTGGGAGACAATTCTCCATGGGTCTTTTACCCTGCGTGTCATATGTCAGATGCACTGACAGCTTCTGTTTGGGACTATCTTTTAAAAGATGTTTGTATAGAGCACAGCCTTGGAAGATAGAGATAGTGTCTCTCTCTGGGGCAAAGAATAGATTTGTTCACTGCTCAGTATAATAAAGATATTATCACCTTGTGAGGCAAAAGTTGGACAGGTTTGCTTATAATCCTCTCTAAAAAGCTGTGCTCCTTAAGCTTGGCCTTCTCAGCTATGGTACAAAACCTACTGTGTGTACAGCATCCACCTGGGTCCCCCTCTGCATTGGCCCCATGGGACTTTAGGGGCAGAGGGAACCAACACGAAGGTCATGCTGTCTGATGTGCCTTGAATAGTAAAGTCCTTTCTCTTTGACTCATGAGTCTCCTGACTTCTGTCAGCACCTATGAAACAGTGGTAGGCTAACTCTTCACAGTTCTTGCCAGGGCATGGATCCAAACCAAAGTGTTAGAAAGAAATTCAATCTGGCAAGTAGAACTGTATGCTGTGTTGGGAGAAGATGGTAACAGGTGGTTAACAATCAGTATCAAAAAGTCCAACATGAAGTAAAAGGACATCCAGACAGGCAGATAGAATGCAGCTACAGAAAATTCACAAACAGCAAGCAAACAGAAATTCAGACTGGCACAAGTTGGTACTAGGTTAGTCAGTCATCAAATAGCAGGCTCCCACACACAAAGCTGGGGTTCAGAAGAGAATTAACTTGGGTGGAAAGAGAATAAGTAAAAGCAGAGCAGAGCCTCAGTCTTAAAAGGACTGGAGTATTGGGCAGGCTATAAAATCTGACACTTAGGCCAAGAGAAAAAAAAAGAAAATTCAGACACTAGAACTAATGTAGGTAATTTTATGTAACAACAGTAATATGATGCTGGGCGCTAGATTGTAGAATTATATATCCTTAATTTCCTCCTATCTAACATTACAATTTGCTGTAGAGAGTGAGGTATGCAGATGGCATTCAAGTGGTCCTAATGTGGGGGAAGAAGGAACTTTCAGTCTGGGGTTAAGAGAGCATCCAAAAAAAACGCATGCTAAAACTCAAGCACAAAGTAACATCAGTGGGACAGAACAACGATTCATCTAACCTTATATGATTATAATTGACTGGAAGGGTAGCTATTATTTACAGATTCTGAGTCATGTAAGGCTGTTAAATAACAACACACCATGTGAATATATAAATTAGAGCACAGAAACTCTGTTTTATGAGATGTTCTCAGTAAAAAGCTATCTGGTACAATGTTAATTGCCAACGGTAAAATGTTCTCATGAGCAAATAAAATTACCTAAGCTTATAAATTTTCCTGAAAGGTAGATTTGGCATCTAAAACTAAGACTTGGCAGTAGAATGCTAGGTAAAAAAAATGAAAACATTCTATGGCTTTTTCTAAGAGTCTCTTTTGAGTAGATACAATCCCATAAACAGTTTTCTCAAACTATTGCTCTTTTGGAAGGCTTGTCCACTTCTACCCACGGGTTTAAAAACAATAAAGGACAGTTGGACTGTTTCTGCCTGTGTAAATATAGAAGGCTAGCATGAAACAAAGCCTCTGGAGAAGAAAGTATTTGAAAGTATTTTATCTTTTGGCTTAAATTCAACACTGCTTCTGAATGGGTTCTATTATGTCTGTTTCTGTCTTTTGTACTGCATTACATTGCCAGAGAGGATACATTTCTCTCTAATGATTAGTACCTTTCCTTTTATCTGTTTGTACTTGGCTCTATGATTAACTGTACTTTGTTTCTCTGGGTGTCACTAGTTAATAAGTTTTCTTCCATCTCTCCTCATTTTTAACTCTTTTCTTCTCCTATTTTGCTTCTCTTTCTTATTCTACCTAATTGGAGGCAGTGAGGCAAAATGGTACAAAAAACAACAGAGACTGAAGTGATTACAATCTACCAGTCACACCCGACTGCAACCAAGTACACTTTTGCACTAGGTTGCTGGCAATTCATTGCTTTTGCCAGCAGTCACACACACACACACACACACACACACACACACACACACACATCTTTTGCTGTACTTGTCAAATTCCAACCTCAGCTCAATGATCTTATCTGCTCTTTCCTCTCTTAAATCGAAATCACAGCATTAGTATATCAAAAATAAAACCAGATCAAACACTGTCTAAGACGTTTAGCCAGTCCCAGCACCAAAAACATCTTATGCCAAAGGACTTTCTAACCATCTCCATCAACCTGCTACCTTTGGGCTGATCAAAAAGCATGCTTCTTCTTTGTCCTCACATGAAAGTTCGTATTTGCTGGTCTTTCCTACTCTCATCCTCCTCTATTCCTTTGCACTTTCTTATTCCTGTTCTACCATAATTGACTCCAACTCCCAACCCAATCCTTTCTTAATCCTCAAAATTTCCACACAATGCTTTTTAAAGTAAGCCTGGCTCTTTCCGGAGGGCAGTGCTATCTCTACCACTGTCTCTACAGAGGACCATCAGGGAAGGGGCTAGGACCATAGGACTTGGCATTTTCCAGACTCGCTTCTGCTAGTTCCAAGGTGTAATTCTCCCCTTATGAAAAAATCATCATCCTTTGGGACTCCAGACATCTTTACCCTGTGGCCTTCCAGTCTCTGTCATCTAACTGGATTTTTAAGAGCATTATTCTCTTATTCATTGAGGGCTTTGAAACCTGGCTCCCAGCATCTGTCTCCATCCCAATTTATGCCATAATTCCAGAAGATTCTAAGGTTTATGTATATGACCCATTTATCAATTTAGCCTTGAAATACCTGGGACTCCTTAACTCAAATTACCTTCCCTTCAACTTCACTTTTGCTACCCACTCCCTGGGCCACATCTTGGACTTTGTCGTCACCTGAATTGTACTACTTCAGTGATATCAAACTCTGGAATCCCAGCCACTGACCAGAACTTTCTATTCTGCAAACTTTCCCTTTATAGTCAACCTTCAACCTTACAGTGCCCTCTAATTTCTTAACTGCTCTGTATTCTCTTAGTCC
This sequence comes from Eschrichtius robustus, assembly GCF_028021215.1. Classification (NCBI taxonomy): domain Eukaryota; kingdom Metazoa; phylum Chordata; class Mammalia; order Artiodactyla; family Eschrichtiidae; genus Eschrichtius; species Eschrichtius robustus. The sequence continues at coordinate 117,301,739 of NC_090824.1, forward strand.
ACTGGGCCCCTCAGGGCATCTCTTCCTTTCTAACCCAGCCTAGATTTCATGGTTAAATATCCGAGCTATTTTTCCATGAGCAATCTGGTCCCTTGCACTACTAGTCTTCTGCTGTACTTGTCAGTCAAAACTCCAACCTTGGATCAATGATCTATTCTTAAATCCAAAACACTAAACACTATAAAAGATAAATCACATAGCTATACTGACTGGCATCTCTATGAATTCACGTTCTCTAATCTAGCAGAGCCCTCAACAGTACCCACCAAGCAATTATTGTTAGAAATGTATCTAGTTTCATACTTGCCTTCACTTTCTTTCCTTCCATCTCAGAAAATAAACTCTGTCTATTGCAACTTAATCTTTCAATATTTTCTAGACCAAAGAAACCAATCCAACAGGAGAGCACCTTCAGCTATGCACACTTCAGTACTCTCAGGCTGCAAGGAAGAGCAATTCATGGTCACACCACTTGGGCTGCCTTCACGAAGGCTGAACAATTGGAACAAAAGGACAGGAAGAAGATGTTATTTATCTGTGAGAGGTGCACAGCACTATCTGAAACACAAGCTTCATTATCATATTGACCTGGGATTGAATCCTGGTTCTACTTATAAAGTACCACCTGAGACAAGTTTCGTAACCTCTCTAGCCCTGTTCTACATTTATAAAATCGTAATAAAGATAATAATATCCAACTAGCTAGATTGCTAAAGGAATTAAAAGAGCTAGTTTGTGCAAAGCTGCTAGCCTCTTAATAAACATTTGTTAAATGAGTGCAAAAGCAGTGGTTCCTAGCCAACTACAGTTGTGAGGATTTAATGAGATAGTATATGTGAAGCTCTTGTAACCTATCACAAGCTATGAACATAATAACTGTGATTATGACAATGGCAGCTTAAAGATAAGCAAACACTATTAAACAAATAATTTAGACTGGATACACCTGGGGGGCAGGGCAGGCAGAAGGCCAGCAGACTGGGTAAAAACCAAGGGGGGTTGGAGCTTCAAGATGGCGGAAGCGTAAGACGCGGAGATCACCTTCCTCTCCACAAGTACATCAGAAATACATCTACATGTGGAACAACTCCTACAGAACACCTACTGAACGCTGGCAGAAGACCTCAGACCTCCTAAAAGGCAAGAAACTCCCCACGTACCTGCGTAGGGCAAAAGAAAAAACAGAGACAAAAGAATAGGGACGGGACCTGCACCAGTGGGAGGGAGCTGTGAAGGAGGAAAGGTTTCCACACACTAGGAAGCCCTTTCGCGGGCGGAGACTGTGGGTGGTGAAGGGGGGAGCTTCGGAGCCATGGAGGAGAGCGCAGCAACAGGGGTGCGGAGGGCAAAGCGGAGAGATTCCCGCACAGAGAATCGGTGCCGAGCAGCACTCACCAGCCCGAGAGTCTTGTCTGCTCACCCGCCGGGGCGGGCGGGGGCTGGGAGCTGAGGTTCAGGCTTCGGTCGGATCGCAGGGAGAGGACTGGGGTTGGCCAAGTGAACACAGCCTGAAGGGGGCTAGTGCACCACGGCTAGCCAGGACGGAGTCTGGGAAAAAGTCTGGACCTGCCGAAGAGGCAAGAGACTTTTTCTTGCCTCTTTGTTTCCTGGTGCGCGAGGAGAGAGGATTAAGAGCGCCGCTTAAAGGAGCTCCAGAGACAGGCGCGAACCGCGGCTATCAGCGCAGACCCCAGAGACGGGCATGGGACGCTAAGGCTGCTGCTGCAGCCACCAAGAAGCCTGTGTGCAAGCACAGGTCACTATCCACACCTTCCCCCTGGGAGCCTGTGCAGCCCGCCACAGCCAGGGTCCCGTGATCCAGGCACAACTTCCCCGGGAGAACGCACGGGGCGCCTCAGGCTGGTGCAAGTCACGCCGGCCTCTGCCGCCGCAGGCTCGCCCCACATCCGTACCCCTCCCCTCCCCAGGCCTGAGTGAGCCAGAGCCCCCGAATCAGCTACTCCTTTAACCCCGTCCTGACTGAGTGAAGTACAGACGCCCTCAGGAGACCAACATGCAGAGGTGGGTCCAAATCCAAAGCTGAACCCCAGGAGCTGTGCGAACAAAGAGAAAGGGAAATCTCTCCCAGCAGCCTCAGGAGCAGCCGATTAAATCTCCACAATCAACTTGATGTACCCTGCATCTGTGGAATACCTGAATAGACAACGAATCATGCCAAATTGAGGAGGTAGACTTTGGGAGCAAAGATATATTTTTTTTCCCTTTTTCTCTTATTGTGAGTGTGTATGTGTATGCTTCTGTGTGTGATTTTGTCTGTATAGCTTTGCTTTTACCATTTGTCCTAGGGTACTGTCTGTCCATTTTTTGGTTTTTTTTTAACTTTTAAAAAAATTTTTCTTAATAATTATTTTTTATTTTAATAACTTTATTTTATTTTATTTTACTTTATTTTATTTAATTTTATCTTCTTCTTTCTTTCTATTTTTTCTCCCTTTTATTCTGAGCCGTGTGGATGAAAGGCTCTTGGTGCTCCAGCAAGGCGTCAGGGCTGTGCCACTGAGGTGGGAGAGCCAAGTTCAGGACACTGGTCCACAAGAGACCTCCCAGCTCCATGTAATACCAAACAGCGAAAATCTCCCAGATATCTCCATCTCAAGGCCAAGACCCAGCTTCACTCAATGACCAGCAAGCTACAGTGCTAGACACCCCATGCCAAACAACTAGCAAGACAGGAACACAACCCCATCCACTAGCAGAGAGGCTGCCTAAAATCATAAGGCCACAGACACCCCAAAACACACCATCAGACGTGGACCTGCCCACCAGAAAGACAAGATCCAGCCTCATCCACCGGAACACAGGCACTAGTCCCCTCCACCAGGAAGCCTACACAACCCACTGAACCAACCTTAGCCACTGGGGACAGACACCAAAAACAACAGGAACTACGAACCTGCAGCCTGCAAAAAGGAGACCCCAAACACAGGAAGTTAAGCAAAATGATAAGACAGAAAAACACACAGCAGATGAAGGAGCGAGGCAAACACCCACCAGACCTAACAAATGAAGAGGAAATAGGCAGTCTACCTGAAAAAGAATTCATAATAATGATAGCAAAGATGATCCAAAATCTTGGAAATAGAATAGAGAAAATACAAGAAACGTTTAACAAGGACCTAGAAGAACTAAAGAGCAAACAAACAGTGATGAACAACACAATAAATGAAATTAAAAATTCTCTAGAAGGGATCAATAGCAGAATAACTGAGGCAGAAAAACAGATAAGTGACCTGGAAGATAAAATAGTGGAAATAACTACTGCAGAGCAGAATAAAGAAAAAAGAACGAAAAGAATTGAGGACAGTCTCGGAGACCTCTGGGACACCATTAAACGCACCAACATTCGAATTATAGGAGTCCCAGAAGAAGAAAAGAAAAAGAAAGGGACTGAGAAAATATTTGAAGAGATTATAGTTGAAAACTTCCCTAATATGGGAGAGGAAATAGTTAATCAAGTCCAGGAAGCACAGAGAGTCCCATACAGGACAAATCCAAGCAGAAACACGCCAAGACACATATTAATCAAACTATCAAAAATTAAATACAAAGAAAAAATATTAAAAGTAGCAAGGGAAAAACAACAAATAACACACAAGGGATTCCCCATAAGGTTAACAGCTGATCTTTCAGCAGAAACTCTGCAAGCCAGGTGGAGTAGCAGGACATATTTAAAGTGATGAAGGAGAAAAACCTACAACCAAGATTACTCTACCTAGCAAGGATCTCATTCAGATTTGATGGAGAAATTAAAACCTTTGCAGAGAAGCAAAAGCTAAGAGAATTCAGCACCACCAAACCAGCTTTACAACAAATGCTAAAGGAACTTCTCTAGGCAGGAAACACAAGAGAAAGAAAAGACCTACAATAACAAACCCAAAACAATTAAGAAAATGATAATAGGAACATACATATCAATACTTACCTTAGATGTAAATGGATTAAATGCTCCAACCAAAAGACATAGACTGGCTGAATGGATACAAAAACAAGACCCGTATATATGCTGTCTACAAGAGACCCACTTCAGACCTAGGGACACATACAGCCTGAAAGTGAGGGGATGGAAACAGATATTCCATGCAAATGGAAATGAAAAGAAAGCTGGAGTAGCAGTTCTCATATCAGACAAAATAGACTTTAAAATGAAGACTATTACAAGAGACAAAGAAGGACACTATATAATGATCAAGGGATCGATCCAAGAGGAAGATTTAACAATTGTAAATATTTATGCACTCAACATAGGAGCACCTCAATACATAAGGCAAATACTAACAGCCATAAAAGGGGAAATCGACAGTAACACAATCATAGTAGGGGACTTTAACACCCCACTTTCACCAATGGACAGATCATCCAAAATGAAAATAAATAAGGAAACACAAGCTTTAAATGATACATTAAACAAGATGGACTTAATTGATATTTACAGAATATTCCATCCAAAAACAACAGAATACACATTTTTCTCAAGTGCTCATGGAACATTCTCAGGGTAGATCATATCTTGGGTCACAAATCAAGCCTTGGTAAATTTAAGAAAATTGAATCGTATCAAGTATCTTTTCCGACCACAACGCTATGAGACTAGATATTAATTACAGGAAAAAATCTGTAAAAAATACAAACACATGGAGGCTAAACAATACACTACTTAATAACCAAGAGATCACTGAAGAAATCAAAGAGGAAATCAAAAAATACCTAGAAACAAATGACAGTGAAAACATGATGACCCAAAACCTATGCGATGCAGCAAAAGCAGTTCTAAGAGGGAAGTTTATAGCAATACAATCCTACCTTAAGAAATAAGAAACATCTCAAATAAACAACCTAACCTTACACCTAAAGCAATTAGAGAAAAAAGAACAAAAAAACCCCAAAGTTAGCAGAAGGAAAGAAATTATAAAGATCAGATCAGAAATAAATGAAAAAGAAATGAAGGAAATGAGAGCAAAGATCAATAAAAGTAAAAGCTGGTTCTTTGAGAAGATAAACAACATTTATAAACCACTAGCCAGACTCATCAAGAAAAAAAGGGAGAAGACTGAAATCAATAGAATTACAAATGAAAAAGGAGAAGTAACAACTGACACTGCAGAAATACAAAGGATCATGAGAGATTACTACAAGCAATAGTATGCCAATAAAATGGACAACCCGGAAGAAATGGACAAATTCTTAGAAATGCACAACCTTCCAAGACTGAACCAGGAAGAAATAGAAAATATGAACAGACCAATCACAAGCACTGAAATTGAAACTGTGATTAAAAATCTTCCAACAAACAAAAGCCCAGGACCAGATGGCTTCACAGGTGAATTCTATCAAACATTTAGAGAAGAGCTAACACCTATCCTTCTCAAACTCTTCCAAAATATAGCAGAGGGAGGAACACTCCCAAACTCATTCTACGAGCCCACCATCACCCTGATACCAAAACCAGACAAAGATACCACAAAGAAAGAAAACTACAGGCCAATATCACTGATGACCATAGATGCAAAAATCCTCAACAAAATACTAGCAAACAGAATCCAACAGCACATTAAAAGAATCATACACCATGATCCTGTGGGGTTTATCCCAGGAATGCAAGGATTCTTCAATACACACAAATCAATCAATGTGATACACCATAGTAACAAAATGAAGGAGAAAAACCATATGATCATCTCAATACACGCAGAGAAAGCTTTCGACAAAATTCAACACCCATTTATGATAAAAAACCCTCCAGAAAGTAGGCATAGAGGGAACTTTCCTCAAAATAATAAAGGCCATATATGACAAACCCACAGCCAACATTGTCCTCAATGGTTAAAAACTGAAACCATTTCCACTAAGATCAGGAACAAGACAAGGTTGCCCACTCTCACCACTATTATTCAACATAGTTTTGGAAGTTTTAGCCACAGCAATCAGAGAAGAAAAAGAAATAAAAGGAATCCAAATCGGAAAAGAAGAAGTAAAGGTGTCACTGTTTGCAGATGACATGATACTATACATAGAGAATCCTAAAGATGCTACCAGAAAACTACTAGAGCTAATCAATGAATTTGGTAAAGTAGCAGGATACAAAATTAATGCACAGAAATCTCTAGCATTCCTGTATACTAATGATGAAAAATCTGAAAGTGAAATTAAGAAAACACTCCCATTTACCACTGCAACAAAAGGAATAAAATACCTAGGAATAAACCTACCTAAGGAGACAAAAGACCTGTATGCAGAAAATTATAAGACAGTGATGAAAGAAATTAAAGATGATACAAATAGATGGAGAGAAATACCATGTTCTTGGATTGGAAGAATCAACAATGTGAAAATGACTCTACTACCCAAAGCAATCTACAGATTCAATGCAATCTCTATCAAACTGCCAATGGCATTTTTCACAGAACTAGAACAAAAAATTTCACAATTTGGATGGAAACACAAAAGACCCCGAATGGCCAAAGCAATCTTGAGAAAGAAAAACGGTGCTGGAGGAATCAGGCTCCCTGAGTTCAGACTATACTACAAAGCTACAGTAATCAAGACAGTATGGTAAGTAAGAATCTTAAAACCTATGTATTGATATCTCTCTGGAAGTGAGTCAAGTGGGTGTAAAGCGACATAAACACAGCAGTGAAAAGCAGCTAAACCCCATTATAAAAATAAATTACTTTTAAAAACCCGTGAAACAAAGACAGTGAAAGAGAGAGAAATTCTTACAAAATTCGTTCAGGGGCTGTGTTGCAACCTGGATTGACCATATCTAGAAAAGAAGAAGTAAAACTGTCACTGTTTGCAGATGACATGATACTATACATAGAGAATCCTAAAACTGCCACCAGAAAACTGCTAGAGGTAATTAATGAATATGGTAAAGTTGCAGGATACAAAATTAATGCACAGAAATCTCTTGCATTCCTATACACTAATGATGATAAATCTGAAAGAGAAATTATGGAAACACTCCCATTTACCATTGCAACAAAAAGAATAAAAGACCTAGGAATAAACCTACCTAGGGAGACAAAAGACCTGTATGCAGAAAACTATAAGACACTGATGAAAGAAATTAAAGATGATACCAACAGATGGAGAGATATACCATGTTCTTGGATTGGAAGAATCAACATTGTGAAAATGAGTATACTACCCAAAGCAATATACAGATTCAATGCAATCCCTATCAAATTACCAATGGCATTCTTTATGGAGCTAGAACAAATCATCTTAAAATTTGTATGGAGACACAAAAGACCCCGAATAGCCAAAGCAGTCTTGAGGCAAAAAAATGGAGCTGGAGGAATCAGACTCCCTGACTTCAGACTATACTACAAAGCTACAGTAATCAAGACAATATGGTACTGGCACAAAAACAGAAACATAGATCAATGGAACAAGATAGAAAGCCCAGAGATTAACCCACGCACCTATGGTCAACTAATCTATGACAAAGGAGGCAAAGATATACAATGGAGAAAAGACAGTCTCTTCAATAAGTGGTGCTGGGAAAATTGGACAGCTACATGTAAAAGAATGAAATTAGAATACTCCCTAACACCATACACAAAAATAAACTCAAAATGGATTAGAGACCTAAATATAAGACTGGACACTATAAAACTCTTAGAGCGGGCTTCCCTGGTGGCGCAGTGGTCGAGAATCTGCCTGCCAATGCAGGGGACACGGGTTCGAGCCCTGGTCTGGGAAGATCCCACGTGCCTTGGAGCAACTGGGCCCGTGAGCCACAACTACTGAGCCTGCACGTCTGAGCCTGTGCTCCGCAACAAGAGAGGCCGCGATAGTGAGAGGCGTGGCGCGCGCACCGCGATGAAGAGTGGCCCCCGCTTGCCACAACTAGAGAAAGCTCTCGCACAGAAACGAAGACCCAACACAGCCATAAATAAATAAATAAACAAATTAAAAAAAAAAAACAAAAAAAAACTCTTAGAGGAAAACATAGGAAGAACACTCTTTGACATAAATCACAGCAAGATCTTTTTTGACCCGCCTCCTAGAGAAATGGAAATAAAACCAAAAATAAACCAATGGGACCTAATGAAACTTCAAAGCTTTTGCACAGCAAAGGAAACCATAAACAAGACGAAAAGACAACCCTCAGAATGGGAGAAAATATTTGCAAACGAATCAACGGACAAAGGATTAATCTCCAAAATATATAAACAGCTCATTCAGCTCAATATTAAAGAAACAAACACCCCAATCCAAAAATGGGCAGAAGACCTAAATAGACATTTCTCCAAAGAAGACATACAGATGGCCACGAAGCACATGAAAAGATGCTCAACATCACTAATTATTAGAGAAATGCAAATCAAAACTACAATGAGGTATCACCTCACTCCTGTTAGAATGGGCATCAGCAGAAAATCTACAAACAACAAATGCTGGAGAGGGTGTGGAGAAAAGGGAACCCTCTTGCACTGTTGGTGGGAATGTAAGTTGATACAGCCACTATGGAGAACAATATGGAGGTTCCTTAAAAAACTAAAAATAGAATTACCATATGACCCAGCAATCCCACTACTGGGCATATACCCAGAGAAAACCGTAATTCAAAAAGACACATGCACCCGAATGTTCATTGCAGCACTATTTACAATAGCCAGGTCATGGAAGCAACCTAAATGCCCATCAACAGACGAATGGATAAAGAAGATGTGGTACATATATACAATGGAATATTACTCAGCCATAAAAAGGATCGAAATTGAGTCATTTGTTGAGAAGTGGATGGATCTAGAGACTGTCATACAGAGTGAAGTAAGTCAGAAAGAGAAAAACAAATATTGTATATTAATGCATGTATGTGGAACCTAGAAAAATGGTACAGATGAGCCGGCTTGCAGGGCAGAAGTTGAGACACAGATGTAGAGAATGGACATATGGACACCAAGGGAGGAAAACTGCGGTGGGGTGGGGATGGTGGTGTGCTGAATTGGGCGATTGGGATTGACATGTATACACTGATGTGTATAAAATTGATGCCTAATAAGAACCTGCAGTATAAAAAAACAAACAAACAAAACAACTAATACTAAACTTTCATTGGGTTATTTGTATGGAAATATGTTAATATAAATGTTTCTGACATTAAAAAAAAAAAAAAGACAGTATGGTACTGTCACAAAAACAGAAATATAGATCAGTGGAAAAGGATAGAAAACCCAGAGATAAACCCACGCACATATGGTCACCTTATCTTTGATAAAGGAGGCAAGAATATACAGTGGAGAAAAGACAGCCTCTTCAATAAGTGGTGCTGGGAAAACTGGACAGGTACATGTAAAAGTATGAAATTAGAACACTCCCTAACACCATACACAAAAATAAACTCAAAATGGATTAAAGACCTAAATGTAAGGCCAGACACTATAAAACTCTTAGAGGAAAACATAGGCAGAACACTCAATGACATAAATCACAGCAAGATCCTTTTTGACCAAGATCCTTTTTGACCCGCCTCCTAGAGAAATGGAAATAAAAACAAAAATAAACAAATGGGACCTAATGAAACTTAAAAGCTTTTGCACAGCAAAGGAAACCATAAACAAGACCAAAAGACAACCCTCAGAATTGGAGAATATATTTGCAAACGAAGCAACTGACAAAGGATTAATCTCCAAAATTTACAAGCAGCTCATGCAGCTCAATATCAAAAAAACAAACAACCCAATCCAAAAATGGGCAGAAGACCTAAATAGACATTTCTCCAAAGAAGATATACAAATTGCCAACAAACACATGAAAGAATGCTCAACATCATTAATCATTAGAGAAATGCAAATCAAAACTACAATGAGATATCATCTCACACCGGTCAGAATGGCCATCATCAAAAAATCTACAAACAATAAATGCTGGAGAGGGTGTAGAGAAAAGGGAACTCTCTTGCACTGTGGGTGGGAATGTAAATTGATACAGCCACTGTAGAGAACAGTATGGAGATTCCTTTAAAAACTAAAAATAGAACTACCATATGACCCAGCAATCCCACTACTGGGCATATACCCTGAGAAAACCAGAATTCAAAAGGAGACATGTACCAAAATGTTCATTGCAGCTCTATTTACAATAGCCAGGACATGGAAGCAACCTAAGTGTCCATCAACAGATGAATGGATAAAGAAGATGTGGCACATATATATAATGGAATATTACTCAACCATAAAGAAGAAACGAAATTGAGTTATTTGTAGTGAGGTGGATGGACCTAGAGCCTGTCATACAGAGTGAAGTAAGTCATAAAGAGAAAAACAAATACCGTATGCTAACACATGTATATGGAATCTAAGAAAAAAAAAAAGGTCATGAAGAACCTAGGGGCAAGACAGGAATAAAGACACAGACGTACTAGAGAATGGACTTGAGGTTATGGGGTGGGGGAAGGGTAAGCTGTGACAAAGTGAAAGAGTGGCATGGACATATATATACTACCAAACGTAAAATAGATAGCTAGTGGGAAGCAGCCGCATAGCACAGGGAGATCAGCTCGGTGCTTTGTGACCACCTAGAGGGGTGGGATAGGGAGGGTGGGAGGGAGGGAGATGCAAGACGGAAGAGATATGGGAACATATGTATATGTATAACTGATTCACTTTGTTATAACGCAGAAACTAACACACCATTGTAAAGCAATTATACTCCAGTAAAGATGTTAAAAAAAAAAAAACAAAAATCAAGTGGGACTTTGATTTGATGTACAGTGTAAATTTTTTTCAAAAGATATATCTTTATTATAAAGTGTAAAAATGAATGCAACTTTTAACAAGAGGAAAAACAAAAACAAAATCGGGATAAACCATCTACCTTTGGTCTTGACCCAATTTTCTCCACTCTTCTCAAGGATCTTTCAGCCACCTCTTCTGTCTTATCTGCACATCTATTCAAACCTTGTCTATTCTTAAAGAAGAACAAGACAAAACAAAAGCTCTGAAAGTTTCTAATCCATTGGCTTCTGGGAGTATTTTTGTGTACTCCTTTATTTTACCAGATCTTCAAATGTTGGTAGGTCACAGGGTTTTATCCTTAGGCCACTACTCCTCTGGTCTACGTGCTCTTTTCAGATATCTCACCTACTCTTGTAAATCAACTGCTACATAAATGCTGATAACCTCCAAATCCATAATACACTGCTGGCCTCTCCCCTGAGTTTCAAACTTGCTGGACACTGTCAGCCAGACTCACCAAGAGACAGCTCAAACTCAACATATTCAAAACTGAACTTATCTACATTCCCTCCTAAATGGCCCTCTCCTAGAGTTCTCTAATTCAGTTGGTGGCATCGTATAATCAATCATTCAAACTAGAAACCCAAAGTCGCCCACAACTACTCTTCTCTCACTCCCCAACAATCACTCAAGAAGTCCTCCCTATTTTACCTCCTGAGTATTTCTCACATTGCTCTCCTCTTCACCCTATAACAATGTCATCATGGTTCAAGACCTCTGCCATAGTTTCTGCAACACTTTTTTCCCCACCTTACAGAATAAAATATAAGAATAACACGAGGCCACTGCCTATTTTTCTAGGTTCATTTGGCACTATTCCTAGCATCAAATTTATGTTTTAGCAAGCAATAAACTACCCAGTTCCTGACCTATATATCACCCTATTCTTGTCTCTGAGCTTTTGCTCATACTGTCTCCTCTGCTTAAAATGAATGCCTTTCTGTCCTTCCTCCTGAAACTCCTACTTATCATTAAGAGGAGCTCAGGTGCTATAATCTTTAGGAAGCTCTTCCTGAAACTACCTTCCTTCCTTTAAGGTTAGGTGCCCCTCTTCTGTATTCTCATTTTACCTTGTTCTTTCTATATATTGTACTTCCCACACAGTGTTATAAGTATTTGTATATGTCTCTCTCCTCTACTGATCTCTGTAGCTCAGAGCCTAGCCTACAGTCTGACAAACCGCAAGCAATCAACAGATGTTTATTTAATGGTTCAATAGATGGAGAAGAAGGGAGAGAAGGAGAGGGGATTTTTGTTGGGAGTAAGAGGAACAAACCTGTCAGCCCCAGGCTTCTGAACTTCAGAAAAATTGTTAACTCCAGCTCAACTCCACAAATCAATCTCTGGTGTTGTTATCAGATATGAGAAAAGACCAAGAAAGAACAGAGAGAAGATGAGAAAAGAAAAACACAGACTTTGTGGTTAGACAGATAAATCTCCCCACCAAAGATGTCCACATCCTAATCCCCAAAATCTGTGAATATATTAACTAAAATGGTTAGTTAGAAAGAACCTTGCAGATGTGATTAAGTTATGGATCTTGCGGTAGGAGATTATCCTGGATTATACAAGTGGGACTAATGTAATTATAAGGGCACTTATAAAAGAGGAAGGCAGGAGAGCCAGAGTCAGACAAGGAAATTGGAAGCAAAGTCCAGAGTGACGCAACTGCTGGTTGGGGGCCATAAGCCAAGGAATGTGGGCAGTCTCAAAGCTGGAAAACCCAAGAAAATAGATTCTCCCTTACAGCCTCCAGAAGGATTGCAACTGATATCTTGATTTTAGCCCAGCAAAACCCATTTTAAAACCCTCCAGAACTATAAGATAATAAACTTGTATTGTTTTAAGCCACTAAGTTTGTGGTAGCTTGCTATGACAGCAATAGGAAAATAATACAAAAGTGTATAAAATGAGATAAATAATGTCTACAATTGCCTCAAAATATTAACTCAAATTACCACAGAATATAGCAGAATTCATTGTTGTTGATTGTCTAAAAGGTTACACATAGAGCCACGTATAAATAAATAAAAGGATTGTCTGGATATAAAATGATAATTTATAGGATAATTTGATAATCTTTGAAAGATGGATATGACTAATCAAAGTAGCTACACTTTTAAAGAACCATGATTTTAAGGGAAGTATTATGAAGGACTTATGTTAAACGTTAAGTGATTTAAAAAGGGATTTTGATAAGCAATCCAAAAGACATGATATTTTTCATTTCCATGACATATAAATACAAAAGCGATAAAAATAAGAGCCTTATTTAATTGTTATAAGATCTGACTTTTTAAATATGGAAGCATTACCTACAGAATTGGCATATTTGCATTATTTCTCCCCAAAAATCACACACACACGTCAAGATAACTAGAAAATATGTAAGTATTAATATCTACATAAATTTATTTTAAGTCTCATGGCCAGAGTTCAAACAACTTACTTTCCTTTGTCCTTCAACCATTCTGGGTTCTTTTCCTCTTCTTTTAAATCACAAAGTTCAGGAATGTCAGTATTCATTGCTCTTCGTGCCTCTGCTTGTTTATGTAACCACTGAAACGAGAATGAAGTTTAATGAAGGACACAAAAGTCTTGTTTTATTAAAAGTTACTTTTAGATTTTCCATTTTCCTATACAAGATGGAAATACTATTTGTTATGGACTGAATGTTTGTGTCCTCCAAAATTCATATGTTGAAGCCCTAATCACCAATGTGATGGTATTTGGAGATGGGGCCTTTGGGCGATAATTAAGCTTGGATGAGGTTATGAGTATGAGACTTCCATCATAAGGTTAGTGTCCTTATAAGAAGAGGGAGAGACCAGAGGGCATGCTCTTCCCCACCCCACCCCACCCCAGCATCCTGACCTTGGTCTTCCCAGCCTCCAGAACTGTGAGAAATAATTGCCTGTTCTTTAAGCCACCCAGTCTATGTACTTTGTTATAGCAGTCTGAGCAGACTGATAAAATATTTGATGGTGGTGATTTTAAACTTCTAGTTTTTATACATCTTTAAGCTTTTTTTTAAACTTCACTAGCTGATCAAGATCAAATGTATAAAAATTTCTAGTCCAAATTTCATCCAAATTTCTGGGAGTTCATGTGAATATTGTTTTATTTTTCTTGTTTATAATATATATATATTTTTTTACATTATAAAAACATATAAATGATTTTTAAAATAATTATAATTTTATAGTTACAGAGATACTTTAATAATAAAATATAGAAATATGCTGTTAATAATAAGAAAAAAGTTATATTTATAAATTGTCATTATAGCTTAAGGAGATTCAATTATTTCCACAACTTTTCAATTGAGAGAGGTATCAGTTCACACCTTACAGTAAAAAAAAAAAAAAAAAAAAAAGCAGTTCTTAGTGCTTACACAACTAAATATACAATATTCAAAATCCCAGAGCTCAGGAATTTATAAATGAATGAAAGCTATTAATGCCAAATGTCACATTAGAAATACTTGATATTAATAATTAATTGTAATAAAGTAATAAATTTACAAATCTTTTCTTACCGCAACATACACTGACCCAAAGTTTACAAATCTATTATGGAAAATGATGTATTTGATAAAATAAATGCACATGCAACATTTTATCTCCTGGGATAAGCAACAACACTGGATATTAAATCAGTGTTTTCTCATCAGCATTCTGGAGCCAAAAAAAAAAAAAAATCCTGCAAAATATATTTTTGTCAAAAGGAAATATTAAATTTTTTCATAAAGTAATATCTTTAGCTTAATGACTACTTTAAAAATTCAGACCCAGTAACAGTTTCAATATATGGAATAAAAAATATTTTCATTGTGGTCACCGTAACTAACAGCAAGTATACCAACCTCCTCTTCTTCTGCTACCTGTGATTCCCGGAGAGCAGTTGGGAATACTCGAGGGGTAAAGTTGATTTTAATATTGCCGACAGAGCGAGGAGCAGGAATACTGTCTTCCTTTAACTTCTCAAAAAATATATTTTCTGAATTTCTCCCTTCAAAAACAATATTAGCAACTAAGTTATTTATCTCTCATTTCCTAGTTAACAAACTGACTTTTAAGGTAATTACACATTAAAGCTACTTCTAAAATCCTATACAAATAATCCAAACATATTTTCTACAATAAGGAATGTAAAATCCCTCATTGAAATTATGGCAGCTAATTATCTGTTCTTTCATCAGTGACCTCAGCTACTTTTCTGGGGTTCTGTTTGTTAAACCACACAGTGTCTAACTTACATTCACTATAGAGGAAGCCACTCTAGGCAACTTAATCTACATCAACTCTAGAGGAGGGCACCTAGGCAAAGCCATCACTTTCCTTAAGCTCCGGTATCAGTATCTTCTATAAGCTCCCTGGTGATGACATAAAAGTTTTTCAGCTATTAAAGACAGCTAATGGGAACAGGCAAAGAGTTGTAATGAAAGGCTATACATTTGTAAAAAGGTAGTTAGATGTAATAATTATTAAGTCAATACAAGAGGAGAAATTAATCTATGTGTTAGAATATAAACTATATGAATAAAGGGAAGGAAAGGTACTAAAAAGGAAAAGTACTAAAAACACGATATACAGATTTAAAAGGCAAATATCAAAATTGTTTAAAAAAAGATTTTCCAGAAACATGACAGAGAGTTAATATCCTTGATATAAAATGAACACATAAAATTAAGATATAAAACTTCCAATTTAGGGAAGTGGAAATGGCGCAGTGGTTAAGAATCTGCTTGCCAATGCAGAGGACACGAGTTCAAGCCCTGGTCTGGGAAGATCTCACATGCTACAGAGCAACTAAGCTCGGGTGCCACAACTACTGAAGCCCACGCACCTAGAGCCCGTGAGCCAAAACGAAGAGTAGCCCTCACTCGCCGCAAGTAAAGAAAGCCTGCATGCAGCAACAAAGACCCAACTCAGCCAAAAATAAATAAATTTATATATTTTTTTAAATGTCTGAAAAAAAGAGAAAATTTTTTAAAAATAAAAAATAAAACTTCCACTTTAAAGACAAATTGAAAATGGCATGAATTAACATTTCAAAGGGAGGCAGGAGGGGAGCAAGGAAGAAAGAATAAGGACTCAAACAAAGAAAGTAACATTAACAAAAATTTGAACAAAAAATTTCCACAGATTGTGGTTGGGAATGCAGTATCCTACCCATCCTCCCCTCTTTCTTTTAGTAATAGAATCTACTGTGTCAAGGTAGAATCTACAAAATCCAGCCTCCCTTAAGAGTAGGTGTAGTTATGTGCCAAACCTGAGACAACAGAATATGAATACAAGTGCTGTATAAAACTTATGGATCATTATCTTACATGTAAATCTACTCGCAGTGGACTTCCTCTTTCCCCTTCCCACTGGCTAAAAAACAATGCCAACTGCAGCATCCACCTTGGACCCAGAAGTGGAAGCCAAATGATGTGATGATTGATGTGGCCCCACCAGCCTAGATGGCCCTGTGGAACAAAGCCATCTATCAGGCCTAGATTGATTGCTGTTACATAATAAGTCTTAGATTACAGAGAATTCAATTTCTATCTTATTTGATCTATAACTTTGGACCTCTTTATTTCAGCAGTTGGCTTGAACCTACCTAACACAATGTCCTAAGAATTTTATAGCCTGGTAAACTGTTGTTCACTTGTGAAGCCAAGAGACATTCCTAGATATGTAAGAACTAAGTAAATATACCATCTAGCCATGTTTCCTGAATAAATTACTCAAAGAAATGTTTCAGAACATGGACAAAAAAAATTAAGAACTCAGGACTGGGAAACCTGAGGGTAAAAATGAAAAAGGATAGGTTTTCTAAAACACACGAAAAAATGTTGTAAGATTTTTTAATGTTACTACAACAGAAGGAAAACAGAATAAAAAGTAAAAATGAAGTATATAAGTTCACATTTTATACTAATGATTACTAGGATACACAACATGGAGGGAAGAAGCACTATTCTTCCATAATGAGAAATTTAAAAATTACTTTGCTATTAACTTTGCTCAATAAAAGTAAATGAATAAACATTTGAAAATGCTTATGGAAATCATTACGGTGACCATGAGTTACATTAAAAATAGGATATCTAGCTTTCAAACTCTTACAGTAAAATAAGACACACAGAAAAACATAAAAAGAAATTAGCTTTCTGTTTTCAGCAGCATAGGTTAAAGTTTTTACAAACTTTAACACAATTTTACAAGCAGACAAAATGCTATGAACACATAAAATGCTTGATAAAAATATAACAAATAAACAAAAGTTTCAAGTACATAGTTCAGTTCAAAAAGTATGCAAAAGAAAAGGCTTATCAGCAACTTACAGCCAGGGTAATCTCAAAAGCTGACAGCTGACAAAAAGCTACTTGGAAAGATTTCAGATATAGATATAGATATCTAGATAGGTATACCTATGAAGGTATATATCTATCTAGATATCCATATCTGTACCTGAAATTTTATATATATGAATATACTATATATTATACATATATATATTACAGACTATATATAAAGGATAAAGGCTGGAAATTTAATGCTGATATAGGTACAGAGGTGAGAGCTGAAAAGGCAATTACAGCCTGAGAAGGGCTACACTCTCAGTGAAATGGACACATAAAATCTCTGTCCACAACCCCAGGAAAGTGAAGCATGTCTCTTCCTGGGGCTCTGGATAAGAGAAGAAAAAACGTCTCTCGTGAGAAACCTAAACTTCAGGTATCCCTTCCGAGGAATTCTTACTTTTGCAAACCAGGACACACGAAATTTCCTCATATGCACACATAAAAATAATCCGTGCTGAAGATGAGCACACAAACAAAAACTACAAATCACATGTGGATACAAGGTATGTTTCTTCCTTACAGTATGGAGAACAGTAAGCAGACACAACAAACGGGAAGACTGGCCTACTAAGAATTTGAAATAACAGAACAATCTGAAAGAGACTATAATAATTTAAAACATGCTTACTTAAAGAGCTAAGACAGGCTAAAATCCATAATGAAAAACTAAGGAATGAAAAAAGAACAAACAGGTATGAAAGAAGCAAACAGAACTTGCAAAATGAAAAATACTGTCCCTGAAATTGAAAACCTCTCGGACAAGTTTAAGAGCACATTAGGCATATTTGAAGAAAATTTGCAAACTAGAAGACAGATCTGAGGATATTATACAGAATGCAGCCAAGGAAGATACAGGCAATTTGAAAACAATTTGCTATTTGAAAACAACAGCTTATAACTTCCCAGAACTGAGGTAAGACATACGTTCTTTGAGTGAAACTATACTCCAAGTTCTGGTATTATGAGATGAATAAATATAAAACTGCACTTAGAGTAATAAAATCAACATAAACCAAAGTGAAGAATTTTAAAGCAACCAGAGACAAAGGATGGATTACCTTATAAAGGATCAATATTGAATCAAGAGCAGACTTCCAGCGGCAATATTAGAAGTCAGAAGGCAATAGAAACATATCTTCAAATTACTGATGGAAAATAACTGTCAATCTTGAATTCTACAACCATGTAAAACATCATTGAATAACAATAACAAAATAAAAATAACTGAACTTAACATTCAGATCTTTATTAAAGAACTACTAGACAGGAATAAAGACGCAGACATAGAGAATGGACTTGAGGACACGGAGAGGGGGAAGGGTAAGCTGGGACGAAGTGAGAGAGCGGCATGGACTTATATATACTACCAAATGTAAAATAGATAGCTAGTGGGAAGCAGCCATATAGCACAGGGAGATCAGCTCAGCTCAGTGACCACCTAGAGGGGTGGGATAGGGAGGGTGGGAGGGAGATGCAAGAGGGAGGACATATGGGGATATATGTATATGCATAGCTGATTCACTTTGTTATAAAGCAGAAACTAACACACCATTGTAAAGCAATTATACTCCAATAAAGATGTTAAAAAAAATAAAAAACTACTAAAGGATTTACTTAAAGGAAAGGTAATTGGATCCAGAAAGAACTTAGATGCAAGAAGCAAAGATAATTAAAAAGCAGTAAATATGGGTCAACAGAAAGAGTAATGAGTATATGTGGTAAAGCCACACTAACGACTAAATTTAGAGGTTTAAAAATAAGGTGAGATCACCTGACTCCCTCCCTGCCAAAAAAGTGGAATAAAATCTTTAGACAGTAACATAGAGGATGGGTATGACAGAAGTTCATGTATTAAATTTCCTTCTAATATTTACAAGTAATGGTAGAGATTAAATTTTGTTTAGTATGCACATTAAAAATATAATAATTGTAATTATATCTATGTATCAAAACAGTTATAAAAAATTTAATATTCAGAGAACAAAAATAGAATGTATACCTTTCAAATTAGTAGAAAGGAAAGGAGGTAATTAAGAAAAATTATTTAATCCAAGGCAGAAAAATAGAAAAAAGAACAAAAAAGGAAGTCTGGGGGCTTCCCTGCTGGCGCAGTGGTTGAGAATCTGCCTGCCAATGCAGGGGACACGGGTTCGAGCCCTGGTCTGGGAAGATCCCACATGCCGTGGAGCAACTAGGCACGTGAGCCACAATTACTGAGCCTGCGCGTCTGGAGCCTGTGCTCCGCAACAAGAGAGCCCGCGTTAGTGAGAGGCCCGCACACCGCGATGAAGAGTGGCCCCCGCTCACCACAACTGGAGAAAGCCCTCGCACAGAAACGAAGACCCAACACAGCCAAAAATAAATAAATAAATAAATAAAACCAAAAAGTTAAAAGAAAAAAAAAAGGAAGTCTGGTAAATATAAATCACAAAGTAAGAGGGCAGAAGGAAATTCTAAGACGTTAGGATATATTTTATTATATTTTTTAATTAATTAATTTATTTTTGGCTGCATTGGGTCTTCGTTGCTGTGTGCAGGCTTTCTCTAGTTGCAGAAAGCGGGGGCTGCTCTTCATTGCAGTGCACGGGCTTCCCACTGCAGTGGCTTCTCTTGTTGAGGAGCATGGGCTCTAGGTCCATGGGCTTCAGTAATTGTGGCACGCAGGCTCAGTAGTTGTGGCGCGTGGGCTTAGTTGCTCCACAGCATGTGGATTCTTCCCAGACCAGGGCTCAAACCTGGGCTCCCTGCATTGGCAGGTGGATTCTTTTTTTTTTTTTAATTAATTAATTAATTAATTAATTAATTATATTTATTTTTGGCTGTGTTGGGTCTTCGTTTCTGTGCGAGGGCTTTCTCTAGTTGCGGCAAGCGGGGGCCACTCTTCATCGCGGTGCGCGGGCCTCTCACTATCCCGGCCTCTCTTGTTGCGGAGCACAGGCTCCAGACGCGCAGGCTCAGTAGTTGTGGCTCACGGGCCCAGTCGCCCCACGGCATGCGGGATCCCCCCAGACCAGGGCTCGAACCCGTGTGCCCTGCATTGGCAGGCAGATTCTCAACCGCTGCGCCACCAGGGAAGCCCTGGCAGGTGGATTCTTAACTACCAGGGCGGTAGTGTCACCAGGGAGGTCCCAGGATATATTTTATTTATAATAATAAACCTAAGTAGCCCATATCAAAAGAAAGACTCACAATAAACAAAAATATACACTAGCAAACTACAAATGATTTATAAACACATTTGTATATAACACAATGACCCAGATAATATAAAATATGAGAACAATTGTCATTCCCCTTTTATACATTTGGAAATTAAAAAAAAAAATTCTCCCTAATAATTCAAGGACAAAAAAAAATCATGATGGGTTACAAAATATTTGCAACTAAATGGCAATGAAAACACAAGATTTCAAGACTTGGTGAATGTATTAATGCAGTATTTAAGAGAAAAAATTATAACTTCATATGCATGTGTTAAAAGATTCAAAAATTAATGCAAACAAATTGTATAAAGAACAGAGAAAACCCAAAGAAACTAGAAGAAGCCAAATAAAAATAAACACAGGAATTAATGGAATAGAAACAAAGAAACAATAAAAGATCAACAAAAACAAAAATTGCTTTTTTGAACAGACAAAATTTGCAAAATGCTGCAATAGTTGATCAAGGAAAAATAAAATACTATTAGGAACAACAACAACAACAAATATATATATATATACATTTTTCAGATTCTTTTCCATTATAGATTACTACAAGACATTGAATATAGTTCCCTGTGCTATACAGCAGGTCCTTGTTTATCATTTTACATACAGTAGTGTGTATATGTTAATCCCAAACTCCTGATTTATCTCTCCCACCACCCCCTGCTAAAAAAAATATTTTTTAAATTATTTCTTATATGTGGAACCTAAAACAAAAAACCAGACTCATAGATACAGAGAACAGATTGGTGGTTGTCAGAGGTGGGGGGTGGGAGGTGGACAAAATGGGTGATGATGGTCAAAAGGAATGAACTTCTAGTCATAAAATACATAAGCCCTGCAAATGAAATGTACAGCCTGGTGACTATTGCTAATAATACTATATAGCATATTTGAAAGTTGTTAAGACAGTAAATCTTAAAATTTCTCATCATAAGAAAAAAAATTGTAACTACGTATGGTGCTGGACAGATTTGCTAGATTTACTGTGGTGATCACTTCATAATATACACACATATCAAATCATTATATTGTACACCTGAAACTTATAATAAGTCAATTATATCTCAATAAAAAAAAGAATTTTTAAAAAATTATTACCTTTCCTCTGTTTCTCCCTTCCCTCTTCCTAATACTCCTATTATTTGAATGTTGGACAACCTGGATGGATACTCTAGTTGTTTTATCTTTTCTATTTTAAAATCTCTCTGTTGGGTCTTCTCTGGCAGCGCAGTGGTTAAGAATCTGCCCGCCAATGCAAGGCACACGGGTTCGATCCCTGGTCCGGGAAGATCCCACGTGCCACGGAGCAACTAAGCCCGTGTGCCAAAACTACTGAGCCTGTGCTCTAGAGCCCGTGAGCCACAATTACTGAGCCTGCGTGCTGCAACTACCAAAGCCCATGTGTCTACAGCCCATGCTCTGCAACAAGAGAAGCCACTGCAATGAGAAGCCTGCGCACCGCAACAAAGAGTAGCCCCTGATCACTGCAACTAGAGAAAGCTGGCGGGCAGCAATGAAGACCCACCACAGCCAAAAATAAATAAATAAAATAAAATAAAATAATAAAATCTCTTTGTCATCTTATTCTATTTTCTGGAAAAAAAATTAACTATATTCCAGCTATTTGATTTAATTTTTAATTTTTTAATTACATTTTTAATTTCCAAACCATTCTTTTAGGAAAATTTCTTTATTACAGCCTCTTGTTTTTGTTCAAGGATTAAAATATGTTCTCATCTCTCTGAAGACATTAATTATAGTTCTTTTTTTTTTAATTTTTGAATTTTATTTTTTTATACAGCAGGCTCTTATTAGTCATCAATTTTATACACATCAGTGAATACATGTCAATTCCAATCACCCAATTCATCACACCACCATCCCCAACCCCCACGGCTTTCCCCCCTTGGTGTCCATAAGTTTGTTCTCTACATCTGTGTCTCAACTTCTGCCCTGCAAACCGGTTCATCTGTACCATTTTTCTAGGTTCCACATATATGCGTTAATATACGATATTTTTCTCTTTCTGACTTGCTTCACTCTGTATGCCAGTCTCTAGATCCATCCACGTCTCAACAAATGACCCAATTTCCTCTTATGGCTGAGTAATATTCCATTGT
Organism: Eschrichtius robustus; assembly: GCF_028021215.1. Classification (NCBI taxonomy): domain Eukaryota; kingdom Metazoa; phylum Chordata; class Mammalia; order Artiodactyla; family Eschrichtiidae; genus Eschrichtius; species Eschrichtius robustus. The sequence continues at coordinate 117,324,192 of NC_090824.1, forward strand.
ATATATGTACCACATCTTCTTTATCCATTCGTCTGTCGATGGGCATTTAGGTTGCTTCCATGACCTGGCTATTGTAAATAGTGCGGCAATGAACATTGGGGTGCACGTGTCTTTTTGAATTATGGTTTTCTCTGGGTATATGCCCAGTAGTGGGATTGCTGGATCTTATGGTAATTCTATTTTTAGTTTTTTAAGGAACCTCCATACTGTTCTCCATACTGGCTGTATCAATTTGACATTCCCACCAACAGTGCAAGAGGGTTCCCTTTTCTCCACACCCTCTCCAGCATTTGTTGTTTGTAGATTTTCTGCTGATGCCCATTCTAACTGGTGTGAGGTGATACCTCATTGTAGTTTTGATTTGCATTTCTCTAATAATTAGTGATGTTGAGCAGCTTTTCATGTGCTTCTTGGCTATCCGTATGTCTTCTTTGGAGAAATGTCTATTTAGGTCTTCTGCCCATTTTTGGATTGGGGTGTTTGTTTCTTTAATATTGAGCTGAATGAGCTGTTTATATATTTTGGAGATTAATCCTTTGTCCGTTGATTCGTTTGCAAATATTTTCTCCCATTACGAGGGTTGTCTTTTGGTCTTGTTTATGGTTTACTTTCCTGTGCAAAAGCTTTTAACTTTCATTAGGTCCCATTGGTTTATTTTTGGTTTTATTTCGATTACTTTAGGAGGTGGATCAAAAAAGATCTTGCTTTGATTTATGTCAAAGAGTGTTCTTCCTATGTTTTCCTCTAAGAGTTTTATAGTGTCCAGTCTTAGATTTAGGTCTCTAATACATTTTGAGTTTATTTTTCTGTATGGTGTTAGCGAGTGTTCTAATTTCATTCTTTTACATGTAGCTGTCCAGTTTCCCCAGCACCACTTATTGAAGAGACTGTCTTTTCTCCATTGTATATCTTTGCCTCCTTTGTCATAGATTAGTTGACCATAGGTGCGTGGGTTTATCTCTGGGCCTTCTATCTTGTTCCATTGATCTATGTTTCTATTTTTGTGCCAGTGCCATATTGTCTTGATTACTGTAGCTTTGTAGTATAGTCTGAAGTCAGGGAGTCTGATTCCTCCAGCTCCATTTTTTTGCCTCAAGACTGCTTTGGCTATTCGGGGTCTTTTGTGTCTCCATACAAATTTTAAGATGTTTTTTGTTCTAGTTCCATAAAAAAATGCCATTGGTAATTTGATAGGGATTGCACTGAATCTGTAGATTGCTTTGGGTAGTATAGTCATTTTCACAATGTTGATTCTTCCAATCCAAGAACATGGTATATCTCTCCATCTGTTGGTATCATCTTTAATTTCTTTCATCAGTGTCTTATAATTTTCTGCATACAGGCCTTTTGCCTCCTTAGGTAGGTTTATTCCTAGATATTTTATTCTTGTTGTTGCAATGGTAAAAGGGAGTGTTTTCTTAATTTCTCTTTCAGATTTTTCATCATTAGTGTATAGGTACGCAAAAGATTTCTGTGCATTAATTTTGTATCCTGCAACTTTACCAAATTCATTGATTAGCTCTAGTAGTTTTCTGGTAGCATTTTTAGGATTCTCTATGTATAGTACCATGTCATCTGCAAACAGTGACAGTTTTACTTTTTCTTTTCAATTTGTATGCATTTTATTTTTTTCTTCTCTGATTGCCATGGCTAGGACTTCCAAAACTATGTTGAATAATGGTGGTGAGAGTGGACATCCTTGTCTTGTTCCTGATCTTATAGGAAATGCTTTCAGTTTTTCACCATTGAGAATGATGTTTGCTGTGGGTTTGTCATATATGGCCTTTATTATGTTGAGGTAGTTTCCCTCTATGCCCACTTTCTGGAGAGTTTTTATCATAAATGGGTGTTGAATTTTGTCAAAAGCTTTCTGTGCATCTATTGAGATATCATATGGTTTTTATTCTTCAATTTGTTAATATGGTGTATCACATTGATTGATTTGCGTATATTGAAGAATCCTTGCATCCCTGGGATAAATCCCACTTGATCATGGTATATGATCCTTTTAATGTGTTGTTGGATTCTGTTTGCTAGTATTTTGTTGAGGATTTTTGCATCTATATTCATCAGTGATATTGGTCTATAATTTTCTTTTTTTGTAGTATCTTTGTCTGGTTTTGGTATCAGGGTGATGATGGCCTCATAGAATGAGTTTGGGAGTGTTCCTTCCTCTGCAATTTTTTGGAAGAGTTTGAGAAAGATGGGTGTTAAGTCTTCTCTAAATGTCTGATAGAATTCAGCTGTGAAGCCATCTGGTCCTGGACTTTTGTTTGTTGGAAGATTTTTAATCACATTTTCAATTTCATTACTTGTGATTGGTCTGTTCATATTTTCTATTTCTTCCTGGTTCAGTCTTGGAAGGTTATACCTTTCTAAGAATTTGTCCATTTCTTCCAGGTTGTCCATTTTATTGGCATAGAGTTGCTTGTAGTAGTCTCTTAGGATGCTTTGTATTTCTGCGGTGTCTGTTGTAACTTCTCCTTTTTCATTTCTGATTTTATTGATTTGAGTCCTCTCCCTCTTTTTCTAGATGAGTCTGGCTACTGGTTTATCAATTTTGTTTATCTTCTCAAAGAACCAGCTTTTAGTTTTATTGATCTTTGCTATTGTTTTCTTTGTTTCTATTTCATTTATTTCTGCTCTGATCTTTATGATTTCTTTCCTTCTGCTAACTTTGGGTTTTGTTTATTCTTCTTTCTCTAGTTCCTTTAGGTGTAAGGTTAGATTGTTTACTTGAGATTTTTCTTGTTTCTTGAGGTAGGCTTGTATAGCTATAAACTCCCTCTTAGAACTGCTTTTGCTGCATCCCATAGGTTTTGGATCATCGTGTTTTCATTGTCATTTGTCTCTAGGTATTTTCTGATTTCCCCTTTGATTTCTTCAGTGATCTCTTGGTTAGTTAGTAATGTATTGTTTAGCCTCCATGTGTTTGTGCTTTTTACGTTTTTTCCCCTGTAATTCATTTCTAATCTCATAGCGTTGTGGTCAGAAAAGACACTGGATATGATTTCAATTTTCTTAAATTTACTGAGGCTTGATTTGTGACCCAAGATGTGATCTATCCTGGAGAATGTTCCGTGTGCACTTGAGAAGAAAGTGTAATCTGCTGTTTTTGGATGGAATGTCCTATAAATATCAATAAAATCTATCTGGTCTATTGTGTCATTTAAAGCTTCTGTTTCCTTATTTATTTTCATTTTGGATGATCTGTCCATTGGTGTAAGTGAGGTGTTAACGTCCCACACTATTATTCTGTTACTGTCGATTTCCTCTTTTATAGCTGTTAGCAGTTGCCTTATGTATTGAGGTGCTCCTATGTTGGGTGCATATATATTTATAATCGTTATATCTTCTTCTTGGATTGATCTGTTGATCATTATGTAGTGTCCTTCCTTGTCTCTTGTAACATTCTTTATTTTAAAGTCTATTTTATCGGATATGAGTATTGCTACTCCAGCTTTCTTTTGATTTCCATTTGCATGGAATATCTTTTTCCATCCCCTCACTTTCAGTCTGTATGTGTCCCTAGGTCTGAAGTGCGTCTCTTGTAGACAGCATATAGATGGGTCTTGTTTTTGTATCCATTCAGCCAGCCTGTGCCTTTTGGTTGGAGCTTTTAATCCATTCACATTTAAGGTAATTATCGATATGTATGTTCTTATGACCATTTTCTTAATTGTTTTGGGTTTGTTTTTGTAGGTCCTTTTCTTCTCTTGTGCTTCCCACTTAGAGAAGTTCCTTTAGCATTTGTTGTAGAGCTGGTTTGGTGGTGCTGAATTCTCGTAGCTTTTGCTTGTCTGTAAAGCTTTTGATTTCTCCATCAAATTTGAATGAGATCCTTGCCGGGTAGAGTAATCTTGGTTGTAGGTTCTTCCCTTTCATCACTTTAAGTATATCATGCCACTCCCTTCTGGCTTGTAGAGTTTCTGCTGAGAAATCAGCTGTTAACCTTATGGGAGTTCCCTTGTATGTTATTTGTTGTTTTTCCCTTGCTGCTTTCAATAATTTTTCTTTGTCTTTAATTTTTGCCAATTTGATTACTATGCGTCTCGGCGTGTTTCTCCTTGGGTTTATCCTGTATGGGACTCGCTGTGCTTCCTGGACTTGGGTGGTTATCTCCTTTCCCATGTTGGGGAAGTTTTTGACTATAATCTCTTCAAATATTTTCTTGGGTCCTTTCTCTCCCTCTTCTCCTTCTGGGACCCCTATAATGCGAATGTTGTTGCATTTAATGTTGTCCCAGAGGTCTCTTAGGCTGTCTTCATTTCTTTTCATTCTTTTTTCTTTATTCTGTTCCGCAGCAGTGAATTCCACCATTCTGTCTTCCAGGTCACTTATCTGTTCTTCTGCCTCAGTTATTCTGCTATTGATTCCTTCTAGTGTATTTTTCTTTTCAGTTACTGTATTGTTCACCTCTGTTTGTTTGTTCTTTAGTTCTTCTAGGTCTTTGTTAAACATTTCTTGCATCTTCTCGATCTTTGTCTCCATTCTTTTTCCGAGGTCCTGGATCATCTTCACTATCATTATTCTGAATTCTTTTTTGGAAGGTTGCCTATCTCCACTTCATTTAGTTGTTTTTCTGGGGTTTTATCTTGTTATTTCAGCTGATACATAGCCCTCTGCCTTTTCATCTTGTCTTTCTGTGAATAGTAAAGGCTTCTTGATGCACTGTGACTGTTTCCACAAACTGATTTCACCAGGAGTCCCTCATGTGAGGACGTTCTGTCAGATTCTCTTGGTGTGTGAACTGTCTTCAGGTTCAACATACGAATGAAGTTTGGAGGTTGGGGTCCATCCTGCTAGTGTTGGAGGGTCTCCTGCAGAGGCGGGGGGTGGCTGTGGCTCACCGTGGGGACAAGGACACTGGCAGCATAAGTTCTGGGATGTACTCCTTGGTGTGAGCCCTCCCAGAGTCTGCCACTAGCCCCACCTAATTACAGTTCTTTTTAAGTTTTCTTCTATTCCCTGCATCACTTGCTTGTTCCAAGTTGCATTTTTCTGTTTGGTTCTTGGCTGTCTGCTCATATTAAAGATGAAGTATAAATATTCTGACTGGAAGTTTTGTGTACATGAATCTAAAGATTGTTGACTAGTGAGCTTCAGCATTGTGAACTAGTGGGGCCATTATAAATGCCAGGGTTTTTTCATCCTATACCAATTAGCTTCCCTGTAGAGGAATTCTCCAATCTGCATCCCAGGTGCACTGGGCTCCTGCATGCATATGGGGAAGAGGATAGAGCTGGACGGGATCTCTTGAATCAGTATTTAGATTTTTACAATGCAGACTTTCACTCAATCTCTGTATTTTCAGAGCAGAATCTCACTCAGTCCTCAATTGTGCAGAAAGTAAACCTCCAGCTATCTGCTGTAGTATGGGAGGAGATCTGGTAATCAAAGTCCTATGCACTTTCAACCAATCCTATTTTTTCCAGACCTACGTTTGCCCCTACCTTTAGAAGTACCTAGTTCTACCAAGTTGAAAAGGGACAAATCCACTTGCCCTGAAGCCTCATCTCTCCCACTACAATGCTTTTAGTAGCTTAGCAAATAGATAGCTCAGCAAATCAAAACTAGCTCAACAGATACCGGTACCTGACCTCAAGAGGCTTCCCCTTTTGGATTTTTTTTTTTTTTTGATGTGGAACATTTTTAAAGTCTTTACTGAGTTTGTTACAACATTGCTTCTGTTTTATGTTTTGATTTTTTGGCCTCAAGGCATGTGGGATCTTAGCTCCCCAACCAAGGATCGAACCTGCACGCCCTGCATTGGAAGGCGAAATCTTAACCACTGGACCACCAGGGAAGTCCCGGCTTCCCCTTTGGAACAAAGCTGTTTCTAACAAGACAAGAAAGACCCCATAGTCATGTAACTAATTAATGCTCATTGATTTCCCTTTCCTCATACCTTATAAATATAGACAACAGTACAAGAGCAGGGACCCTCAAATGCAGCCTTTTGGGGGAATGGCCTCACTATGCCTGGCCCTAAGCATAACTCTGTGGAATAGTAAGAACTTGAGGAAATTGTGCACACTTTGATGCTTTCCTGCTTAAAATCAATAAACATTATTTTTTCAATTTTATTGAGAAATAATTAATGTACAATAACTATACTCATTTTAAAGTATATTATATGAGTTCTGACAGATGTACATGCTCCTGAAATCACAATCAACACAGAAAATTTCTATCACCTCTAAGAGTCCCCTATAACCCTGTGAAGTTCATCCTTTCCCTTCACTCCTGGCCCCAGGCAACCACTAATGTGCTCTCAGTCATTATAAATTAGTATTTTCTAGAATTTCTTGCACTATGGACTGCTGTCTTGCTTTTTTCAGAATAATTTTGTGATTCATTCATGTCATGTGTATCAGTAGTTTTCTTGTTTTTAAAAAATAAATTTATTTTTGATGGCATTGGGTCTTCGTTGCTGCGCACGGGCTTTCTCTAGTTGTGGCGAGCGGGGGCTACTCTTCGTTGCGGTGTGTGGGTTTCTCATTGTGGTGGCTTCTCTTGTTGCAGAGCACGGGTTCTAGGTGTGCAGGCTCAGTAGTTGTGGTGCACGGCCTGAGTTGTTCTGCAGCATGTGGGATCTTCCCGGGCCAGGGATCGAACCCGTGTCCCCTGCATTGGCAGGCGGATTCTTAACCACTGGGCCACCAGAGAAGTCCCAGTTGTCTCCTTTTTATTGAAGAGTAATATTCCATTTTATGAATGTATTTCAAAATTTGTTTATCCTTTCACCTGTTGATGGACATTGTTTCCAGTTGTTCACTATTGTAAATAAAGCTGCTGTAAACATTTGAATACAAGTTTTTAGGTGGACACATTTCTCTTGTGTAAATACCTAGGACTAAAATGGTTGAGTTATATGACAACATATGACAGTTGACACTCTTCCAAAGTAGTTGTACCATTTTATATTTTGACCATCATTGTACAAGGTCCAATTGCAGCACATCCTCAATAACACTTTGTACTGATGAACTCTTTAATGTTTAATATTAGCTATCTTAGTGGATGTGTAGTATATTTCACTGTGGTTTTAATTTGCATTTCCTTACTAACGATGTTGAACATCATTTCATGTGCATGTTGACCATTCATGTGTCTTCTTTTGTGAAAAGTCCATTCAAATCTTTTGTCTAATTGTTTATTGGGTAGTTTGTCTTCTGTGTATATATTAGGTACACGGTGAGGCAAGAATCAATGTTCATTTGTTCCCACAGATACCCAATTGTTCCAGACTTTCCTTTCCCCATTGAACTGTCCTACTTTTGACGAAAAGCATCGGACCATACAGGTAAGGATCTATTTCTGCTCACTGTACTCCGTTCTTTTGACCTTTCTGTTCATCCTTTCACCAGTTCCACCCTATCTTGATTACTGTAGCTTGATGTTAAGTCCTCAAATCAGGTAGTATAAAGGTAGTATAAGTCCAACATCTTTGTTCTTATTTTTAAAAATTTCTTTAGCTAGTCTAGGTCATTTGCATTCTAATATAAATTTTAGAATCAACTTGTCGATTTCTACAAAAAGCTTACTGGTATTTCTGTTGGAATTGCACTAAATCTATACATCAATTTAAGGAGAAGTGACATCGTAACAATATTGTTTTCCTATTCATGAACATGCTATATCTCTCCATTTGTTTAGGCCTTTAAAAATATCTCTCAGTAAATTTTTATAGTTTTCAGTGATGAGATCTTACACCTCTTTTATTAACTTTATTCCTAAATATTTTTTGTCTTAGTGTTATTATAAATTGATTAAAGTTTAATTTTCCAATTGTTTGCTGTTGGTAAATAAAATCATAAGTGATTTTTGTAATCTTATATCTTGAGACGTTGCTAAATTCACTTATTAGTTCTAGCAGTTATCTGTAGATTCCTTAGGGATTTCTACATAGACAATCATGTCATCTACAAATAGACAGTTTTACTTCTTCCTGTCTAATCTTCATGGCTTTTATTTCTTCTTCTTGTCTTAATACAGCAGTTAGGACCTCTAGTATAATGTTGAATGAGGTAGTGAAAACAGACATGCTTGCCTTGCTCTTCAACCTAAGGGACAAAGTACACATTAATTCATCAGTAAATATGATGTTTGCTATAGATTTTTGTGTCGAAGGCTCTTATCAGATTGAGAATGTTTCTTTCTAGTCCAATTTTTTATTATAAATGGGTGTTGGATTTTGTCAAATGCCTCTTTGCAATATTGAAATAATCACGTTTGTCCTTTGTTCTGTTAGTATAATTAGACTGAATGATTTTCAAATGCTAAATCAACTTTCCCTTCCATTACCCATTTCCAGCAGTCAAAAATTCTCTAGGCTGTGTGAAAAAAAAACACGACTACAGTGGTTGAACCAAACATGTGTTTATTTTTTCTCACTTAACAAGCTTGAAGAAAGATGGTCCAGCACGATTTATCAGCTTTCCAATGTCATTAATGTCCCAGGCTCTTTCTTCTTCCCTGTTCTATCATTCTTAATGTATGGCATGCCTCTTCATGATCTCAAGAAGTGCTAATACACTTTTTGGCAAAGATCTTCATCTTAGGTAGAAAAAGGAAAGGGGGAGCAAGCAGAAAGGAACTGGGGACACTTACCTCAGAAAAGTAATACTTTTCTATAAATCCTTAGTAGATTTCTTCTTGCATTTCAAGAGCCAGAACTGTGTCACTTGCCTACATACAGTTACAAGAGAGTCTGGGGAAGTAAATTTTGTTTTCCCTTTTTTTTTTTAACTAATTTAAAATTACTTTGTAAAAATAAGTCACTGTGCTTTGATCCTTATTTTTTCATTTTATAATAAAAAATTTCAAATATGTACAAAAGTAGGATAGAATAATCACCATCACGCATTCATGACAACTTCAATTATCAACTCATGGCGAACACCATTTCATCTTTACCTCTATCCACTTTCACATACCATATTATTTTGAAGCAAATCTCAGACATCATATTTACCTATAAATATTTCAGTAGGCATCTCTACAAGATGAGGACTTTATAAACCTAACTACAATACCATTATCACATCTAAAGAAAAAAAATGTAATTATTCCTTAATTTCTTCAAATATCCAATTAATACTCAAACTTCCAAGAGGTAAGTTTTTTAGCTGGACACATTTCTTCTGTCCCCCACCCCCAAATCATGATTCTATTGTTGAGTAGGCAATCTACAGCACCCGCCACACCACTGGTATTCAGTATACTATAAAAGTAGCTTGTCTCAAGAACTTTTCTGGGGCAAATAATACAATATTCTTTCTATAGTTAAAAATGCTATCAAATGAGCATTTTTAGTTAAAGGTGGCATTAAAACAGTAGCATTAGACTTTTTAGGAGCAGCCAAGTTTTCCTCTTCAAGAGGTCTAACTTTACTGACCAATGAGACATTTGTCAATTTTTTAAAGCAGTTACTCACAAATCCCGGCTAACTGAAGTTATTTGTATCTACAACATCTTATGTTCCTTAGGCACTGGCCACACGTTAAGTCATATTTGTATATTCCATAACTCCTAGTACAGAGGAGACACTGAGTAAATGAATATTTGCTAAATGCATGGACGAGATGGAAGAAAGTAACCAAAGCCTACTAAAGGATGCTACCAGGCATCCATAATGATACTACTGAAATAAGGAAAAAAAGGACATCTGGAGTAAAAAATCCAAAAAAAGCTGATTTATACATTTTTTTCCTCCACCATGTTTAATTTCCCTTGTATCCTTGGATGAATTTTTTTTAAACATCTTCAGGATATCTCTTATATACAAAAGTTTGTTTGGGTTCCCCCAGTGTTTTAAAACATCCAATTTGTTTAGAAGTAATTGAAATTAGGAAGGAAATGCTTTCAAATACTCCACTTGTATCAATATTCTGTTGAAATGGCATTAAAGAAGGAGATAGTGTAGTAGTTAACTTGCATGTCAATATTAAACCACAAAAATATATAAATTTAATAAAGCTACTGCTTAATATTTACTCTAAATGACTTTTTAACATGCTAAACCTCACTGTTAAAGTAGTAAAGACATATAGCCTTTGAAAAGAACATAGGTTTCAGAATCAGATCTGGGTTCAAATCCCATAGGTTTGCTTACTGGGTAGTTGTTTATCCTTTCAAAACACCTACTTCCTTTAAAACAAGAATAACAGCACTTACCCCAAAGTGCTGTTTTGAGGATTGAGTGATACAATCAATAAAATTACCTGGCATATAGTAATCACCCAAGAAACGTTAATTGTCACTATTAGGTAAGTGATTTAACTACAAAATGTTCCATTCACTAAACATAAATAAACCCAAAACAAAGTTTAACATTCTAAAATCAGATAAAAACAAACTCTTAGCTTTCAATAAAGAAAAATGTCCTCTCACCTATTTTTGAATACACCAGAATCAAAGGCCAGAAGAGTTCTTGTCTGCTTACAACAAAGTTTGCTTAACAGTACTCATTTTTCTGAGTTACGTGAGGAAAAGGTCTTTTAATGAAATTCCTATTTTCTTATCTCTAAAGAAATAAGTGAATGCTCCTGGTACTGCTAATTCACTCCAAGTCTTACTGCACCTGAGTTAAACACATATTTAACAACACCTGCATAAATTTCTAAAGGAAGCACATGAGTAAAAACAATATTGAATCTTTGCTCATTTTATTATGAAAACTTCACTACTTCCTAGAAGAAGAAATAAGTCTTTCACCTCAGTCTTTGTATTGTAGTAATTCATATACCAAAATAATGACCTAATACTGTGGATAGATTCATTCACACACACACACACACACTCTGACACATATACTTCACTAACAGGACTCACTTTCCCAGAAAATATTAAGTAATCATTGTACCTTTTGTGACAAGATTTCTAGATACTGAATTCCTAGTAAGACCTTTATGTTTTAATTTTTTTCTCTCTTCTTCAATTTGCTTTTCTTGTTGATATAATTTTTCTTCTCTCTGAATTATTTTATGTTCTTCAGCTTTTCTTTGACGTTCTTTCCAGGCTTCCAATTCTTTAGTTGCTTTTATCCGTTCATTTTCTTTCATATCTTCTATTCTTTTCCTCTCTTCTTCTTCAATCTGAAAAAATTAAAATTACCAAATCTTTTAAAACATACAAAAAGCAATATTTTAAAAATAAGAAATTCATTATAGTAATTAGTTATTTTTACCTCTAAACACTTGTCATTAAATCTGCAGCAATGGTTAGCAGTGAATAAAGAATTAAAATGGGAACAGTAAATGATTTAGCAGAATGCTCAATGATATGGTGTCACTGAACAAAGGTCTTAGTTCCAGACCTACCATTAACTATTGATATGTTCTTGGGCAGTCACTTTCTCTAGCCTCAGTTTACTTGCATGTAAAATGTGGACAGGCATTCAATTAGATGATATCTAAGGGCTTGGTTAATAAAAAAAAAAAAAAAAAGGAAGAATTTATTACTCTGAAAGTTAAGTCACTTGTCCCAAAATCTTTACACACACAAAAAAACATATATGCAAACATTCGCCTTTCTACTAATGCCAGTCTTACCTTGTCTTAAGACTGAAGTTGTGCCGACCTTCACCTGAGGAATGAGGGAATAATAAGAAGGGAATAGGAAGGAGGAACTAGGAAGTTCGTCTCTGGTGGGTGGAAATGTTTGAACTTTGAATCCTGCTGTCAACTATGTTTGCAATAGCAGTTATTTGACATTTCCACATGAAAAGCTAAATATCAGATGAATCTGAAAGCAATACATTGCTCAGCTGTGTGCCAATTTTTCTCCCTTTCACAAACTTCCCTCATATGGGCAAGAAAAAAAAATCCCTGTGAAACAGAGTAACTGGTTATTATATACGGTTGACTCCATGTACCTAACCTTCCTATGGTAACAAAAATTTCTCACCTCTATCCTCCAGAGAAGCAGTGTCTAACAGAACTTTTTTTAATGGTAGTAATGTTCTGTACTATCCAATACATTAGCCACTAGTCACACATGGCTAATGAAGCACTTAAAATGGGGCTAGTGTGACTGAGGAACTGAATTGGTAATTTTATTTATGTTTCATTAATGTAAATTTAGATTAATTTATTTTTAAATAGGACATCTGACACAGCTCTAGAATGACATGCTGGGAAAAAGTTTCCTAAAGGCTGAATTATTTTAGGATATAGAATTAACATTATAGGTATGAAAACCGTGCACTGAAGAGGTACTCTATAATATTTGCATGAGTTAATACCCTCTTCTGGAGACTATTTATTTTCTTATTATACCATGAAACATTTATTTTAAAATAAATTTCACAGATTACTAACAGGAGTTTCTTATAATCCCAGAATTGCACCTAAGGCCTAAACTAAGCACAAAAGATGCTAATTACTGTATGTCCTAAATTCAGAGAGCCGCAGTGAGCCGCCAACAGGTTGGGCCAGAAAGCATCTGCACGTGGCAATGAACCAGCATTTAAATGCCTGATAATAGGCCATGATGAACAGTCAGTGTTAGCTAGAGGCAGCCACAACCTAAAAGAAGAAGATGACAACTTCCCCCAGTTTAGTAATATGTTTGCCTTTTCCCCCTCCTTCCTCTGTTCCCCAACACATGGAAGGAGGAAAAAGTATGTGAAGAGTCAGAACGCCTTCACCCCTCATGATCTCTGTTAAGCAGAGTGAATTTTGAAAAGTTTTTAAAAATGCATAAGACTGAGTCTTACTTACCAAAAACAAGACTGTTCTTATAACCAAAAGTAACAAGAAAGTTCTTCTATTATGCCAAGATGTAGTTAAGGGAAATATGTGTGTGCACGCACGCACACATGTGTGCATATAAAGATATATGTATATGCAATTTATAATAGGCTATATTAGAAACACAAAAATAGTCCTCAGGGATTAATGAGGAAGAGGAAGGATTAAAAAAGGCTTCAAAGAGCAGCTGACAGAAGGAACTAGAATGAACAGAAAAACATGAGGAAGGTAATACCTTATGATTATGATAAAGGCAGACTACATACAGCAAAGAGAAACAGAGACAGACAAATGTTAAACAATCCTTGAAGGTCTTATTTTTTAAAAAACATGATAAGGGGAATATACTACTTAAAGGAGGAATGTGTAGTAATTCAGAAAGCTAGAAAAACAATCACCACACTGAAGGAACTGGATTTTAAGTGCTTTGTACTGCTCAAAAAGGGACGCCATATAGTATGGGATATTAGTTTAATACAGACAGCAAATATAAGTAACAGGAGAATAATGAGCAGCTCCTAAACGAAATTCCTGAAGAAAGGGAAATCTATAATTATTTTAATTTGGAATGAATCTCTGGTTTATCAGGCATTGTTCTTTTTAAACCAATCTCATTTATTACGTGTAAAAATAATAAATAAAATACTAGAAAACTGAATCAAGGAAAATTTTAAAATTATAATACATCTTGATCAATGATGTATTTCTTATCTATTGATATTAGGAAATCAAAAGAGAAAAATACGGCTTCCCTGGTGGCACAGTGGTTGAGAATCTGCCTGCCAATGCAGAGGACACGGGTTCAAGCCCTGGTCTGGAAAGATCCCACATGCCGCGGAGCAACTAGGCCCGTGAGCCACAACTACTGAGCCTGCGCGTCTGGAGCCTGTGCTCTGCAACAAGAGAGGCCGCGATAGTGAGAGGCCCGCGCACCGCGATGAAGAGTGACCCCTGCTTGCCACAACTAGAGAAAGCCCTCGCACAGAAACGAAGACCCAACACAGTCAAAAATAAACAAATTAATTAATTAATTTTAAAAAAAGAGAGAAAAATAATATGATCTCACTACTTCTCAAAATACCCTTGATACTAAGAAAAAAAATTTTTAGATCAATAAAAGGACCTACGCAATATTATGCTTCATGGTGAAGCATTAAAAATATTTCTAGTAAAGTCCCTAAGGCCAATATGCCTACTGCTTTACTATTTTCCTAGCGGGCATAACCTACACAACAGATTTTTTTTAATAAATAAATTTTTAAAATAAAAAAAAACTTTAAATAAGAAATACAAATATAGATTATGCAGAGATAGAACCATCATTATTTGCAAATAATATGGTAGACTACCTAAAAGAACACAAATAATAAACTGACAAACTATTAGAATGAAAAGGAGGGTTCAGCGAGGCAATCACATACAAGATCAACTTACACAAACTCTTATAACTAACTTTCCTACAATCTGGCAATATACAATTAGGAAATACAATGGAAAAAGTCATTTCATTAGTAACTGCCAGAAAAGCTTTTAAAATGCTACAAGTAAGCGTCACAAAATATGAGCCAGTCCTATATGTAAACTAAATAATTTTGCTGAGGGATATAAAATGTAAGTCTGAATAAATGGAGATAAATGCCACATTCCTGGAAGAAAATCTCAATATTTTAAATCTCAGTATTTTGATATTCTGCAAATTAATTTATAAGTCAATGTAAATCTAATCAAAATACCGAAAGAACTCTTAGGGAGCTTGATAAGTAACTGTGAAATTCATCCACAGCAGAAAACGTGCAGGTTTTATGGAGGCGTGAAGAGGTTGGCAAATCTCATCCATAAAGATCTAGACAAATTTATCAAAAACAACCAATTCAGGGCAGTGGGAATTAACCAAAGGCAGCCTGCAAATTGATAAGTGTTTATTCTAGAAGAACTGCTAAAGTTATAGGTAAGAACAGTGGGAGGCTCTGACCTTCTGCCTAAGGTTACTCCCAACCACCCACCTCCAGCCAGGATGACAAGACTGACATATTTACCAACATGAAACTAGGAAAAAGAACCCAGCAGCTTTGTTAGCAAGAACGGTGGACTCATTTCAGGGTGGGGCAGTGAAAATCTGTGGCTTTGGTGGAGAAAAGTGGTAAACTTGGTGGGAATGAAGAGGGAAAACTGAGGTCTGAGGTTGAGGTCCTAGTTAGGGTAAGTGCCTGAGCAGTCAGAAAATTAAGAGAAAGATCATGTAAATTAGAGAGCCATAGAAGGTATGTAATAAGCTCACCATACACCCCTGGTTAAACAGCAAGCTATGCATTTCTGGGGGAGATCTAAGGGAGCCTGGCATAAAATAAAGCCAAGGGATACTTGAGAACTTGCTCTGTGAATGTACTTCCAAACCCACACATAGACCAATCAGCAAAGGGGTGGAAGCCTTTCAGGCTGAAGGTATTTACTACCTCTGCCCAAATCATTAGCTAACAAGTGAGTTACACAGACACAGGGAAGACCCTTAAGGAAGCCAGTCCAAAAACCAAGAATTAAAAAACTCAGCAGAGACATCAGCAGTTGTATACCACAAGGGTGTCTAGACTGATCCCACAGTTAAAGTCCAGGCAAGTTACTAAAAAATAAACAATTAATTAAAACAGAACTCAGAATTACTATAATCTACTAATTAAAATGCCTAGCTTTCAACCAAAAATATATCAAGAAATAATTACTAAAGAATTCTCAAATTTGAAGAAAACATTACATACCTCAGAGAATTTCAAACCAAAGTAAAATAAATACAAAGAGATACACCTAGATACAACTTAGTCAAACTGCTAAGTAAATACAAAAGCCAAACAAAAACAGGGAAATCTTGAAAGCAGCAAGAAAAAAGGGACTCATCATGTACAGGGGAACAATAATACAATTAAAGGCTGATTCATCATTAGAAACAACGCAGGACAGAAGACAGTGAAATGACATATTCAAAGCACTGACAGAAAGAATCTAAAACTACAAGTTCTAGATCCAGCAAAACCATTCTTCATAAATGAAGACGAAATAAGCACATTCCAAGATAAACAAAAACTGAGACAAACTATTGCCCACAGACCTGTCCAACAAGATATACCAAAGAAAATCTTCAGGCAGAAAGGAAATGGCACTAAACACTAACTCTGATCTGTAAGTGGGAATGAAGAATATGGGAAATGGTAAATATATAGGTAAGTATAATCGACAACACAGGGACTTCCCTGGCGGTCCAGTGGTTAAGACTTCGCCTTCCAATGTAGGGTGTGTGGATTCAATCCCTGGTCGGAGAGCTAAGATCTCACATGCTTTGGAGCCAAAAAACCAAAACCTAAAACAGAAGCAATATTGTAACAAATTCAAAAAAGACTTTAAAAAAAATGATCCACATCAAAAAATCTTAAAAAAAAAAAGAATACAAATGGATGAACAAAATGTGGTATATACATAATAATAGAACATTATTCAGTCTTAAAAAGGAAAATTCTGACACATACTAAAAAGTGGATGAACCTTGAAGACATTATGGTAAGTGAAATAAGCCAGGCACAAATGGACAAATATAGTATGATTCCACTTACATGAGATACCTAGAGGAGTCAAATTCATAGAAACAGAAAGTAAAATGCTGGTTGCTAGGGGCTTAGGGAAATGCGGAATGGGACGTTATTATTTAACGGGTACAGAGTTTCAGTCTGAGAAGATGAAAAAGTTCTGGAAATGGATGGTGGTGATGGTTGCACAGTAATGTGAATGTACTTAATATCACTGAACTATACACTGCTAAATGGTTAAAATGGTAAATTTTATGTTATGTTTTATCCAATTAAAAAATAAATTTAAAAAGAGAATAAATATTTTCTTGCTTTTCTTCTCTTTCTTTAAAAACTTGAGATTTTTTAAAAAGCAATACTTTTTTAAAAAAAATAAATTTATTTATTTATTTATTTTTAGCCATGTTGGGTCTTCGTTGCTGCACGCGGGCTTTCTCTAGTTGCAGCAAGCAGGGGGGCTGCTCTTTGTTGTGGTGCACAGGCTTCTCGTTGCAGTGGCTTCTCTTGTTGCGGAGCACGGGCTCTAGGCACATGGGCTTTGGTAGTTGCAGCATGTAGGCTCAGTAGTTGTGGCTCATGGGCTCTAGAGTGCAGGCTCAGTAGTTGTGGTGCACGAGCTTAGTTGCTCCGTGGCATGTGGGCTCTTCCTGGACTAGGGACCGAACCCATGTCCCCTGCATTGGCAGGCGGATTCTTAACCACTGCACCACCAGGGAAGTCCCAACACATACTGTTTAGTTTATAATATCCATGTACATATACCTATTCATGAATGGCAATAACAGCCCAAAAATAAGGAGAGAAAAATGGAATTGTATAAAGCAAAGTTGCTATATTTTACTGGAATTGAGTCAGTGTTAACCTAAAGTAGATTATAGATTGTGGTAAATTAAAGGTGCATATGGCAACAATTAAAAACTTTCACAACCTAAAAAATATATACATATTGTAAAAATTATGTTTATTTATATTAGATTATATATATATACACACACATACATACACATAGACATGTAAATAGCTAAAAGGTCAACAAGGGAGCTCCAGTTTCAGCTCTGACATGTTAAGCAGTTGTCATTCCTATCCTTATAACAAAAAAAGACACACTGAAAACCAAGTTTTCTTGGACCCATCAGAGAAGTGAGTCACAGGGCAAACTGCTACCCTGAAACACAGAGATAAGTGTATCCAGAAAGACAAAAAGATCTGCTTGCCTATTGCAGAAGCAACTACAGCTGTAAACTGGTAGGAACACTTAAATGGTAATTTTGACAAAATGCTGGAGTCTGAGTGTGGCCCAGCATGACAGTGAGAAACTCAGGAGCCACAATCTTGGAGGGTGACCCCATATTTTTGTGAGCTTTACCATCAGAAACCCCACTAGGTTACCATGAATAAGAACTCTGGCAGAAAGGGGGGAAAAATAATCATTGTGAAATACAGAAATACCCCGAGTATTCTCCATAACAAAGATCTACTCTCCAGGAGAAAGGACCTTGTCAGAGCTAAAGGAATTCCCTTCCCATTGGGGGAAGGGAATTCCTCCCACTCCAGTCCTCCCCAGCCGTCTGGTCCCACCTAAAGGGAGAAAAAAACACAGTTAACTGTCAGGGCTTCAGGAAAATACACGGGGAACACTGCAGCTGGGGAAGAGAATAAGAGCCAGGGGAGAAAAGCTGTATCACTGAAGGAACACTTGTGAAGATCACAGGCCCAGGATACAGGCCCATGAAAAGACTGAGATTTAATGGCAAGATTATAGATTGTTTCCACTCCCTTACAATTTATTACCACACCAACAGGGTTCCAGGATAATGACAGTGGATTACAGAAGAAAGAGCTTATGACAAAGGCTCTCTCTGAGGATGAGTAGACAGAGAAGCCAAAAATCCCAAATTCAAAACAGAAGGGGGGAAAAAAAAAAAAAAACCAAAAAACCGAAAAAACACTAGAGGAACTTGAAACCTCTGGTACCTGTTATGTACAGCTAACATAGCTAACATTAAACATAACCCAAAACCCAGTCAGAGTAAATAAATCTACTCACTAAAGGCATATTAACCTTAGTTTCTATTACCTGATACAATATGCCTAGTGTTCAACAAAAAATTGCAAGGCATGCCAAAGGCAAGATAAAACACATTATAAAGACACAAAGCAATCATCAGAACCAGACTCAGATACAACACAGATGTAAGAATTATTAGGCATGGAATTTAAAATAACTGTTTAATATGTTAAGGGTTCTAATGGGAAAAGAAGACAACATGCAAAAATGCCCCCTAAGAATATCTTAAAGTTTTATCTCTGTGGGGACTTCCTTGGTGGTCCAGTGGTTAAGACCCTGGGCTTCTAATGCAGGGGTTGCATGTTCGATCCCTGGGCGGGGAACTAGGATCCCACATGCTGAGCAGAGCGGCCAAAAAAAAAAAAGTTTTATCTCTGTAAACATTGCCTGCCATTCTGGTAAACAAACAATGTTGTCCACCATCAAGCCATCAGCCACTGTAGATGCCCCAGTGGTGCACCCTGAGGGGAAATTAGGATGGAGAAAAACAGGATACTGGCCCTAGACAGTTAAGAAGCATTTCAAAGGAATAATTTCAATGAGCCCAGACTCTAGCATCTTCCCATACATAGAAAAGCACTAAAATCATTAACTTGAGATGTCTGTTTCTGTGCCTAGCAGTAATCTTTTGATGTTCAACTATATGTTTTTTGTTTTTTCAGCAAAAACCCCTATATATCCTGGCTCATTCTTTACCTCTCTGGGACAGTTCCTCAGAGCTATCTGAGAGGCTGTTTCCAGGGCTACAGTCCTCAGTGAGGTCCTTGAATAACATACAGCCTAAAAATTGAGAGTTATGTTTTATCTTTTCAGTCAACATCTTCCACATGGAGCTATATATCATTCTAACAATGAGCTCCCTTAAGCTAAGAAAATTCAAGTATTAATTCAGTCTGAAGTTTAATAAATATAGTGTTAAAATTTCTCTTGGAAAACTATTAACTTCTGAAATTTAATTATTTAGTTGTTTGTTTATATTCTGTGGAAATGATAATCCAGTTAAAATAATATAGGTATGTGTTCAAAGCTAAAATATAACAAAATTGATTTTCATTTCAGTTCCCTTCTCTTCTCCCTACGAACTGAATCATGTCCCCCAAAATTTGTAATGTTGAAGCCCTAACACTCAATGTGACAATATTTGGAGATAAGGCTTACATGGAGGTAATTAATGTCAAATGAGGTCATAAGAGTGGGGCCCTGATACAATAGGATTATTGTCCTTATAAGAAGTGACACCAGAGCACTTTCTCTCTCTGTCTACCATGTGAAGACACAGCAAGGATGCAGCCAGCTGCAAGCCAGAAAGAGAGGCCTCACCAGAAAATGAATCGGCCTGAACCTAGATACTGGACTTCCCAGCTTCCAGAACTGTGAGAAAATAAATTTCTGTTACTTAAGCCACACAGTCTGTGTTTTTTGCTTGTTATGTCAGCCCAAGCAGACTAGGAGATTTTCTTTTCCCTTTGGCAGATTTTCAAATAGGTGAAAGGTGGCCCAAAGATATCATTGAGAGTTATAAGGAGAGCCAATGGCTAATTAATTCACAAAGTAAAAAATCAAACTCATGAATAACTGAGAGGAACTTGTTAAACTCTCCAGCAAACTTGGACATAAGTAAACTGAAAGGCAGAATAACCTAACTAAATTGAAATCTGGACTTTCATATAAAGCATAAGAATTTGTAAGTGTCTTGGAAACTCCATGTGTAGACAAGGATAAGAGCAAACTCTTACTATAGTAATTAGCTCTATCTGTCCTTGAACAAAAGTTATTACTTGATAGAAAATTCTTTGGTCTTACACTATATGATTTCACAATCCTGTCATGATTTGTTGATATCTTTCAAAGATTCAGCTTTGGCTTACTGATGAAGAAATTTTTCTTAAGTCAGTACCTGGGTTTACTACACAGAGACATAGTACTGACGTATTTACTGTCATATATGTTAAAATGCTTCTATTAAACTAGCCTTCAAATTCAAGGAACAAATCTGACAGAACTGAGGAACAGAAGAAAAATTGTTAGTTTTTTAAGCCAGATTTTGACTAATGGAAATGAATTAATATCATACTCTTGTACCCTACTCTTCACCTTATCCTTGCTGTTCAGTAGTAATCTTATTCATCTCTGATAACAGACTTTTGCAAACAATTTCCTTTTTGGAGGTGTCCAATTGAACTCAGCTACTTCCATCTCAAAAGACCTTGCTGTTGAGATAACAAGGAACCATCAACAACTTAAATCTCTCAACTTCTCTCTGAAACAAAAGTATTTCTTCTCCCACACTCTGTTCTTTCCAAGGCTAACAAAAACCTAATCAGTATTATAAATGTGTGATCCTATACTATCCATCTCTTTTCCATAACACTATTTCCATAATACATATACTAGCCACTTGAACAACTCAACTGGTACTCAAGCTTAACTCCATAAAGTGTGGGCCACTTACTTCCATATACAGAGCATTAAAAATATATATATTGCCCTAAAATTATCTACTTATAAACCTTCAGTGACTTCCCAAGAAGCTGATCAGGGTCTAGATTCAGGGACCTAGGGAAAGTAGTGAAAGAAGACTGACTGTCCTGTACTCAAGTTGTAAGAGCTCTGAGAAACTGCCCACAGACTTTCTCTGAGCTCTGTGAGGCAAGGGGACATAGGAAATAAAAAAAGATTTTAACCACACCTCTGGAAAAGATGAAAAAGCTTATAGTCAGCAAAAAAGTGGATATATATGATTGTTGAAAGTTTATTTCTGCACAGATGCTGTGAATTTGGGATATATTTAACAAAACGTGAGTAGGTCAGTAGACTTGACAAAGTGTAAATATAAGAAAGTGTCAAAGATACTGCCTTTTCTCATGATACCATGCTAACGGCTAAAGTTAATTTCTCGTATGTTTGGAAATTTGGTAGATGTACATAGAATTTTAGTAATTCCTGTTAGAACAAAAAGAAATTAAAAGTCTAAAAAATAATCATAGGAAGATAAGCACTGTTCCTTTTTCAAAAATAAATGTTTTGTTATTAGGGAAAACATATGTTTATTATTGGGAATACATAAAAAATTCAAAAAAAAAACAAAAGAAAAACAATACTAGTGATCTTAACCCCCATTCATTTTCTATACTTTTTTAATTATAAAAATAAGATTTTATGTAATGACCTTTTTCAAATCGTCAGAAAACACATGGATATGCTACCATATTAACTGAAATGGAAAAGCCAATCTTCAAATTCAAATGTAACTACAAGGGACCCAGAATAACCAAAATAATCTTGAAAAAAAACAAAGTTGGAAGGCTCATACTTCCTAATTTCAAAATACATTAAAAGCTACAGTAATCAAGAAAGTGTAGTACTGACATAAGGACAGACATATAGACCAATGCAATAAAATTGACAGTCCAGAAATAAACTCATACATCTATGAGCTGACTGATTTTTGATAAGGCTTTTTAACAAAGGGTGCTGGAACAAATGAATATCCACATGCCAAAGAATGAGACAGGACCCATACTGCACATCATATACAAAAATTAGCTAAAAATGGATCAACAACCTAAATATAAGAAGTAAAACCATAAAACTCTTAGAAGAACACATAGGGTAAATCCTCATGACCTTGGATTTGTCAACAGATTTTTAGATATATATGACTGACACCAAAAGCACGAGCAACAAAAGAAAAAAATAAACAAATTGGACTCTGTGCAAATTTAAAACTTTTGTGTACCACTGGACACTATCAAAGTGAAAATATAATCTACAAAGTAGGAGAAAATATTTGAAAGTCATTTACCTAATAAGGGTCTAGTATCTGGAATATATAAAGAACTCTTACAACTCAACAACAAAAAGACAAATATTCCAATTTAAAAATGGACAAAGGACTTGAATAGACATTTCTCCAAATAAGATATACAAATGGCCAAGACACACATGAAAAGATGCTCAACATCACTAGTGTCAGGGAAATGCAAATCAAAACCACATTGAGATACCAATTCACACCCAATAGGATGACTATAATCAACAAAATGGAAAATAACAAGTGTTGACAAGGATGTAAGAAACTGGAATCATCATATATTGCTGGAAGGAATGTAAAAGGTGCACCCATTATGAAAAATTATTTGGTGGTTCCTCAAAAAATTAAACATACAATTACAAATGACCCAGCAATTCCATTCCTAGGTTTATTCACAAAAGAATTGAAAACAGGTACTCACACAAATACTTGTAAGTGAATGTTAACAGTAGCACTATTCACAATAGCCAAAAGATGAAAAGAACCTAAATTTCCACCAACTGATGAATGGATAAACAAATTGTGGTATACGCATGCAATGGAATATTGTTCAGCCACAAAAACGAA
The DNA here is from genome assembly GCF_028021215.1 of Eschrichtius robustus. Taxonomy (NCBI): domain Eukaryota; kingdom Metazoa; phylum Chordata; class Mammalia; order Artiodactyla; family Eschrichtiidae; genus Eschrichtius; species Eschrichtius robustus. The sequence continues at coordinate 117,346,968 of NC_090824.1, forward strand.
TGAAGGTCTCAGATATGTTACAACATGGATAAATCCTACAAACATGATACTAAGTGAAAGACAGCAGGCACCAAAGGCCGTATATTGTATGTGAAATGTCCAGAATAGGCAAATTCATAGAGACAGAAAGTATATTAGGGATTTTAAGGGACTAAGGGGAGGGAAGAGTGGGGAGTGACTGCTAATGGGTATGGGGTACCTTTTGGAGGTGATGAAAATATTCCAGAATTAGATAGTCATGATGGTTGTATAACCTGTGAATAAACTAAAAGCCAAAGAATTGTACACTTTATTTTTTTTATGTGTATGTGTGTGTGTATATATATGTACACAAACACACACACACACACAATGGAATATTATTCAGCCTTTAAAAAGAAGGAAATCCTGAATCATACATATGTGAAATCTTAAAAGAAAAAGTCAGAATCAAGAAAGTTGAATGATGGTGCCAGGGTCTGGGGGAGTGGGGGAAATGGGAACATATTGGTAAAAGGGTACTAACTTTCAGCTATAAGATGAACAAGTGCTGAGGATCTAATGTATAGCATGGTAACTATAGTTGATAAACTGTACTACATAATTGAAAGTTGTTAAGAGGGTAGATCTTAAGGATTCACATTAAAAAAAAAAAAGATAAAAAAAGGGTAGCTATGTTAAGTGATAGATGTGTTAATGAACTTGACTATGGGATTCCTTCCACTATATAAACGTGTATCAAATCTTCACATTGTACACTTTAAATATACAATTTTATTTGTCAATTATACCTCAATAACTGGAAAAAAAATAGCTTAAAAATAAAAAGTTACCATGGCAGCAGTTTGAAGAAGACCCTGAGTTCACCTCCTTCAATAAACATACCAAAATTACAACTATTTACAGAGCAATTATGGATGAGAAAGGACCTAAAGACTAACAGAAAAGATTTTCTACAACTAAAAATATATAGAAGGAACCATGAGACAGGTAGAAGGGGTGGAGACCTATGGTCAAGACCCACACCTCCAGCAGGCAACCCACAAACACGAGGATAAACACAGTTGCAAATGTTCTTCCCAAGGAGAGAAGGGTCCAAATCCACATCAGGTTCCCTAGCCCAAGGGTCCTGCACCACAAAGACAAGCCCCCAGAACATGATGCTTTGAAGGCCAGTGGGGATTTTGCGCAGGAGAGCTGGAGAGCTGTAGGAAACAGACTCTACTCTTAAAGGGAGTATGCAAAATTTCACACACTCCAAGACCTAGCAGAGGCAATAATGTGAAAAGAGCTTAGGTCAGACCCACTTGCTGATATTGGAAAGCCTTCCAGAGAGCCAGGAAGCAACTTGGACTCCTCCTGGAGATAAAGACATGGGCAGCAGCCATTCTGGGGAGCTTGTTCTACCATGAGAACACTGGTGCCGGTAACATTTTGGAGGCCTCCCTCTAGTTTATTATTGCAGGAGGCTTACCTGTCCACCAGTCTATCAGCACCAGTACCAGGACACCTAAGGTCAAGCAGCCAACTGCACAGGAGACCTAGCTTTCCCCACTAGTGGGCGGGTACCAGCCTTGGCTCCACAGCCTCCCAGCCAGCCACCTTAGGATCTGGTCCCCCCCCACCCGTGGGCTGACACAAGACCCAGGATCCCCCAGGATTCACCCCCACCTTCCAGCAGGTGTCACCAATCCTAAGACACCTAGGCTCTGCAGCCAGCTGCTCCAGGACGCCCTGCCCACAGACAGCTTGCTGGGACCTGGCCCCACTCCGGCTGGCACAAACCCCGGGACAGCCCAAGCCATGCATCCAACCATGCCAAGACCCAGCTCTGCCCATAATCAGCTGACTGCCGCCTCATGAGGAAGGGCCTAGCAGCCAACAGGGACAGGGGCCAGCCCTCTCTACCAGCATGCCCACAGTAATTGGCCCTGCCACAACAGAAGGGCCCACTTAGTCACATAGGGGGCACCCCTAGATCATCTAGCTATGGTGACACAAGGGGAGTATGTTGCTGAGCCCCATAGGATGTCTTTTATTTTATCTTTAATATTAATTAATTAATTTATTTATTTATTTGGCTGCATCAGGTCTTAGTTGCGGCAGGTGGGAATCTTAATTGCCGTGTGTGGGATATTTGTTGCAGCGTGCAGGATCTTCAGTTGCAGCATGTGGGATTTAGTTACCTGACCAGGGATCGAACCCAGGCCCTGTGCATTGGGAGCACAGAGTCTTAACCACTGGACCACCAGGGAAGTCCCAGGACATCTTTTACACAAGCCCACTTCTCCATGATCGGGAAATATAAATGACCTACTTAATAAGTCCCCTACATATGAACCTTCAAGTTGAGAACTTTCAAAGATGCGAACATGCGTTCGCATGTCCAATCACGTGAGTTAGTTCACATGCCTGGCGTACGTTGTCACGTGCGTGCATCCGCTACAGTGGTTGTGTTTTTGTGTACTTTACTGTACAGTACTGTATAGAATACAATACTGTACAGTATCTTTATTTCAAGCCCAGGATGTCCAAAAGCAAGCATAAAAGCAGTGGTGGTGACAAAGAAGCAGTGGCCCAGAGAAAGTATGAAGAGAGACAAGAGGAAGAAGTAACTGAAGAACTGAAGAGATTCATGATGCAAGAAATGGCAAGGGGATTTTCTTAATTTGAGGAGGCACTGTTAGTTTTTGAGGCACAGGACCTGAATGTAGAACAGTACACAAAGGTTGCAGCAGCTGTTCAGAATGCAATCCAGTGCCACCATGTCATCTATGACGAGAAAAAAAAGAGCTACTACCCAGAAATCACTGGGACCTTTTTTCAAGAGGGTAGATAGAATTGAATCCAGCAAAGAACCAGAACCTCTGCCATCAATGTAAGGCGTGAGTGAAATTGCAGCTTGCCCTCCGTCTCCTATTGCTGACGATCCTTTAGCTCCATCATCTCCCACCTCCTCTCCCTCCTCCAGTCAGTAACTCTTCTTGCCTGTTCACTCGATGCCAGCCCCTGTATGCCAGCTGTTGTACTGTACTACTGTACTTTTCAAGGTACAGTATGGTAAGATTAAAAATGTTTTCTTTATTTTTCTTTTTTGTTTTTTATATATTATTTGTGTGAAAAGTATTATAAACCTATTACAGTACAGTACTATATAGCCGATTGTGTTAGTTGGGTACCTAGGCTAACTTTGTTGGTCTTACGAAAAAATTGGACTTATGAACACGCTCTCAGAATGGAACTCGTTTGTATGTAGGGAACCTACTGTAAACACAAAGAATTAGGCAAAATGCAGCAACAAAGGACATGTTCCAAACAAAGGAACAAGATAAAACTCCAGAAGTAGAACTATGCAAAGTGAAGACAAACAATCTACCCAATAAAGGATTTAAGGTAATGATCATAAAGATGCTCAATGAACTTAGGAGAAGAATGAATGACCATAGTGAGAAGTTTAACAAAGAGCCAGAAAATATAAAGAAGAACCAAACAGAGCTGATGTGTACAATAACTGAAATAAAAAATACACTAGAAGGAATCAACAGTAGATTATATGATACAGAGGAATGGATCATCGAACTGGAAGACAAAGTAGTAGAAATCACTGAAGCTGAACAGAAAAAAGAATTTTAAAAAAATGAGGACAGTCTTAAACACCTCTAGTACAACAAGCATACAAACAATCGCCTTATACAGGTCCCAGATGGAGAAGAGAGAGAGAAGGGGGCAGAGTACTTATTTGAAGTGATAATGGCTGAAAATTTCCCTATCCTGGGAAAGGAAACAGACATCCAGGTCTATGGAGCACAGAGTCCTAAATAACATCAGTCTGACGAGGTCCACACCAAGCCACACTGTAATTAATTGGCAAAAATTAAAGATAAAGAGAGAATCTTAAAAGCATCAAGGGAAAAGCAACTAGTTACATACAAGGGAGCTCCCATAAGACTGTTAGATGACTTTTCAGTAGAAACTTCGCAGGCCAGAAGGGAGTGGCACGATATATTTAAAGTGATGAAAGGGAAAGACCTACAACCAAGAATACATGGTAAGGCTATCATTCAGATTTGAAAGAGAGATACAGAGTTTTACACACAAGCAAAAGCAAAGAGTTCAGCACCACTAATCTGGCTTTACAAGAAATGTTAAAGGGACTTCTCTAAGCAAAAAAGAAAAGACCAGAACTAGAAATATGAGATTTATGAAAGAAAAAAAACCTCACTGGTAAAGGCAAATATACAGTAAAGGTAGTAGATCAACCACTTATAAAGCTGGTAGAAAGGTTAAAAGACAAAAGTAGTAAAATCATCTATATCCACAATAGATAGTTACAGGATACACAAAACAAAAAGATGTAAAAGATAATGTCAAAAGCATTAAATGTGGGGGGAGGGAGAGCTAAAAACAATCACAGACATATACAGGTTACTATATATAACCTCATGGTAACCACAAACCAAAAATCTATAATAGAAACACAAAAAAGGGAAAGGAATCCAAACATAACACTAAAGAAAGACATCAAATCACAAGGGAAGAGAGCAAATGAATAAGAAAGGAACAAAAAATAACTACAGGGACTTCCCTGGAGGCACTGTGGTTAAGAATCCGCCTGCCAATGCAGGGGACACGTGTTTGACTCCTGGTCCGGGAAGATCCCACATGCTGCAGAGCAATTAAGCCCGTGTGCCACAGCTACTGAGTCTGCGCTCTAGAGCCCGCGAGCCACAATTATTGAGCCCGCCTGCCACAACTACTGAAGCCCGTGCACCTAGAGCCCGTGCTCCGCAACAAGAGAAGCCACCACAATGAGAAGTCCACGCACCACAACGAAGAGTAGTCCCCACTCGCTGCAACTAGAGAAAGTCCACGCACAGCAACGAACACCTAACGCAGCCAAAAATAAATAAATAAATTTTTAAAAAGAACTACAAAAACAACCCCAAAACTATTAATAAAATGGCAATAAGTACATACCTATCAATAGTAACTTTAGATGTAAATGAACTAAATGCACCAATCAAAGGGCACAGAGTGGCTGAATATGCACAAAAACAAGACCCATCTATATGCTGCCAACAAGAGATTCACTTCATAGCTAACAACAGACTGAAAGTGAGGGAATGGAAAAGGGTATTTCATGCAAATAGAAATGGAAAGAAAGCTGGGGTACCAAAACTTATATCAGACAAAATAGACTTTAAAACAAAGACTGTAACAAGAGATGAAGAAGAACTTCACATAATGATAAAGGAATCAATCCAACAAGAAGATATAACCATTGTAAATATATGTTCACTCAACATAGGAGCACCTAAATACATAAAGCAAATATGAACAAACATAAAGGGAAAAACTGACATTAACACAGTAAAAGTAGCATATTTCAACACCCCACTTAAATCAATAGATCATTCAGACAAACAAAAAAAATCAATAAGGAAACACTGGCCTTAAATAACACATTAGATCAGATGGACTTAATAGATATATATTTATACATAGAACATTTCATCCAAAAACAGCAGAATAAACATTTCAAGTACACATGGAACATTTTCCAGGACAGATCACATGCTAGGCTACAAAACAGGTCTGAATAAATTTAAGAAGACTGAAATCATATCAGTCATCTTTTCTGACCACAACACTATGAAGCTAGAAGTCAACTATAAAAAATAAACTGCAAGAAACACAAACATATGGAGGCTAAACAATATGCTATTGAACAAACAATGGGTCACTGAAGAAATCAAATGGGAAATCAAAAAATACCTGGAGACAAATGAAAACAGAAACACAATGATCCGAAATCTATGGTATGCAGCAAAAGCAGTTCAAAGAGGGAAGTTTACAGCGATACAAGCCTACATCACAAAACAAGAAAAATCTCAAGTAAACAAACTAATCTTAAAACTGAAGAACTAGAAAAAGAAGAACAAATAAAATCCAAAGTAGAAGGAAAGAAAAAATAAAGATCAGAGCAGAAATAAATGAAAGAGACTAAAAAACAACAGAAAAGATCCATGACACTAAGAGCTGAATCTTTCAAAAGATAAAATTGATAAACATTTAGCCAGACAGATCAAGAAAAGAGAGGGTCCAAATAAATAAACTCAGAAATGAAAACGGATAAGTTAAAACTGACACCACAGAAATACAAAGTATCATAAGAGACTACTACAAACAGTTATGCATCAATAAAATGGGCAACCTAAAGGAAATGGATAAATTCTTAGAAACGTAAAATCTCCCAAGACTGAATCAAGAAGGAATACAAATATGAACAGACCAATTCGGTTCATACTGAAATTATTAATTTTAAAAACTCCCAATAAACAAAAGTACAGGACCAGACAGTATCACAAGTGAATTTTACCAAACATTTAAAGAAAAGTTAACATCTATCCTTCTCAAACTACTCCAAAAAACTGAAGAGGGAGGAATGCATCTGAACTCATTATATGAGGCCAGCATCACCCTGATACCAAAACCAGACAAAGACACCACAAAAAAAGAAAATTACGGGCCAGTATCACTGATGAACACAAATGCAAAAATCCTCAACAAAATATTAGCTAACTGAATCCAACAATACATTAAAGGGATCAAACACCATGATCAAGTGGGATTTATCCCAGGGATGCAAGAATATCCACAAATCAATCAATGTGACACACCACATTAACAAATTGAATAACAAAAATCATAAGATCATCTCAACAGATGCACAGACAGCTTTCAACAAAATTCAACATCCATTTATGATAAAAACTGTCCACAGGGGAGGACCTTCAAGATGGCAGAGGAGTAAAACATGGAGATCACCTTCCTCCCCACAAATACATTAAAAATACATCTACATGTGGAACAACTCCTACAGAACACCTACTGAATGCTGGCAAAAGACCTCAGACTTGGGCTTCCCCGGTGGCGCAGTGGTTGAGAGTCTGCCTGCCAATGCAGGGAACACGGGTTCGAGCCCTGGTCTGGGAAGATCCCACATGCCACGGAGCAACTGGGCCCGTGAGCCACAATTACTGAGCCTGCGTGTCTGGAGCCTGTGCTCCACAACTAGAGAGGCCGCAATAGTGAGACGGCCGCACACCGTGATTAAGAGTGGCCCCCGCTTGCCACAACTAGAGAAAGCCCTCGCACAGAAACGAAGACCCAACACAGCCATAAATAAATAAATTTTTAAAAAAAACAAAAAAAACAAAAAACCTCAGACTTCCCAAAAGGCAAGAAACTCCCCACGTACCTGGGTAGGGCAAAAGAAAAAAGAAAAAACAGAGGCAAAAGAATAGGGATGGGATCTGCACCTCTGGGAGGGAGCTGTGAAGGAGGAAAAGTTTCCACACACTAGGAAGCCCCTTCACTGGTGAAAACAGGGTGTGGGCGGGGGGGAAGCTTCAGAGCCACGGAGGAGAGTGCAGCAACAGGGGTGCAGAGGGCAAAGCAGAGAGGCTCCCACACAGAGGATTGGTGCTGACCAGCACTCACCAGCCTAAGAGGCTTGTCTGCTCACCTGCAGGGGTGGGTGTGGGGGGTGGGAGCTGAGGCTTGGGCTTCAGAGGTCAGACCCCAGGGAGACGACTGGGGTTGGCTGCGTGAACACAGCCTGAAGGGGGCTAGTGCGCCACAGCTAGCCGGGAGGGAGTCCGGGAAACAGTCTGGAACTGCCTAAGAGTCAAGAGACCGTTATTTCGGGGTGCATGAGAAGAGGAGATTCAGAACACCGCCTAAACGAGCTTCAGAGATGGGCGCGAGCTGCGGCTATCAGTGCGGACCCCAGAGACGGGCATGAAACACTAAGGCTGCTGCTGCAGCCACGAAGAATCCTGTGTGCAAGCACAGGTCACTATCCACACTTCCCTTCCCAGGAGCCTGTGCAGCCCACCACTGCCAGGGTCCCGTGATCCAGGGACAACTTCCACGGGAGAACACACGTTGCGCCTCAGGCTGCTGCAATGTCACGCCGGCCTCTGCCACTGCAGGCTCGCCCCGCATTCCATACCTCTCCCTCCCCCTGGTCTGAGTGAGCCAGAGCCCCCTAATCAGGTGCTCCTTTAACCCCCTCCTGTCTAGGCAAAGAACAGATGCCAGAGGGCGACCTACATGCAGAGGCGGGGCCAAATCTAAAGCTAAACCCCAGGAGTTGTGTGAACAAAAAAGAGAAGGGAAAGTTTCTCCGTTCAGCCTCAGGAGCAGCAGATTAAATCTCCACAATCAACTTGATGTACACTGCATCTGTGGAATACCTGAATAGACAACAAATCATCCCAAAATTGAGGCTGTGGACTTTGGGAGCAACTGTAGACTTGGGGTTTGCTATATGCAACTGACTAGTTTCTGATTGTTATGTTTATCTTAGTATAGTTTTTTAGGGCTTGTTATCATTGGTGGATTTGTTTATTGGTTTGGTTGCTCACTTTTTTTTTATTACTTTTTAAATTTTTTAATTTTAATAATTTTTTTATTTTTTATTTTAATAACTTTATTTATTTTTTGTTTCTTTCTTTAATTTCCTCCCTTTTCTTCTCAGCTGTGTGGCTGACAGGGTCTTGGTGCTCCAGCCGGGTGTCAGGGCTGAGTCTCTGAGGTGGGAGAGCCGCGTTCAGGACAATGGACCACCAGAAACCTCCCGGCCTCAGGTAATATCAATCAGTGAGAGCTCTCTCAGAGATCTCCGTCTCAACGCTAAGACCAAGCTCCACTCAATGACCAGCAAGCTCCAGTGCTGGACACCCCATGCCAAACAACTAGAAGGACAGGAACACAACCCCACCCATTAGCAGAGAGGCTGCCTAAGATCATAATAAGTTTACAGACACCCCAAAACACACCACCAGACGCGGTCCTGCCCACCAGAAAGACAAGATCCAGCCTCATCCACCAGAACACAGGCACCAGTCCCCTCCACCAGGAAGCCTACACAACCCACTGAACCAACCTTACCCACTGGGGGCAGACACCAAAAACAACAGGAACTACGAACATGCAGACTGCGAAAAGGAGACCCCAAACACAGTAAGTTAAGCAAAATGAGAAGACAGAGAAATACACAGCAGATGAAGGAGCAAAGCAAAAATGCACCAGACCAAACAAATGAAGAGGAAACAGGCAGTCTACCTCAAAAAGAATTCAGAGTAATGAAAGTAAAGATGATCCAAAATCTTGGAAATAGAATGGAGAAAATACAAGAAACATTTAACAAGGACCCAGAAGAACTAAAGAGCAAACAAACAATGATGAACATCAAAATAAATGAAATTTAAAATTCTCAAGAAGGAATCAATAGCAGAATAACTGAGGCAGAAGAACGAATAAGTGATGTGGAAGATAAAATAGTGGAAATAACTGCTGCAGAGCAGAATAAAGAAAAAAGAATGAAAAGAACTGAGGACACTCTCAGAGACCTCTGGGACAATATTAAACACACCAATATTCGAATTATACGGGTCCCAGAAGAAGAAAAGAAAAAGAAAGGCTCTGAGAAAATATCTGAAGAGATTATGGTGGAAAACTTCCCTAATATGGGAAAGGAAATAATCAAGTCCAGGAAGCACAGAGAGTTCCATACAGGATAAATCCAAGGAGAAACACACCAAGACATATTAATCAAACTATCAAAAATTAAATACAAAGAAAAAATACTAAAAGCAGCAAGGGAAAAGCAACAAGTAACATACAAGGGAATCCCCATAAGGTTAACAGCTGATCTTTCAGCAGAAACTCTGCAAGCCAGAAGGGAGTGACAGGACATATTTAAAGTGATGAAAGGGAAAAACGTGCAACCAAGATTACTTTACCCAGCAAGGATCTCATTCAGAATCAACGGAGAAATTAAAACCTTTACAGACAAGCAAAAGCTAAGAGAATTCAGCACTACAACAAATGCTAAAGGAACTTCTCTAGGCAGAAAACACAAGAGAAGGAAAATACCTACAATAACAAACCCAAAACAATTAAGAAACTGGTAACAGGAACATACATATCAGTAACTACCTTAAATGTAAATGGATTAAATGCTCCAACCAAAAGACATAGACTGGCTGAAAGGATCCAAAAACAAGACCCATATATATGCTATCTACAAGCGACCCACTTCAGATCTAGGGACACATACAGACTGAAAGTGAGGGAATGGAAAAAGATATTCCATGCAAATGGAAATCAAAAGAAAGCTGGAGTAGCAATTCTCATATCAGACAAAACAGACTTTAAAACAAAGCCTATTACAAGAGACAAAGAAGGACACTACATAATGATCAAGGGATCAATCCAAGAAGAAGATATAACAATTGGAAATATTTATGCACCCAACATAGGAGCACCTCAATATGTAAGGCAAATGATAACAGCCATAAAAGGGGAAATCGACAGTAACACAATCATAGTAGGGGACTTTAACACCCCACTTTCACCAATGGACAGTTGATCCAAACAGAAAATTAATAAGGAAACACAAGCTTAAAATAACACATTAAAAAAGATGGACTTAACTGATAGGTATAGGACATTCCATCCAAAAACAACAGAATACACTTTCTTCTCAAGTGCTCATGGAACATTCTCCAGGATAGAACATATCTTGGGTCACAAATCAAGCCTTGGTAAATATAAGAAAATTGAAATCGTATCAAGTATCTTTTCTGACCACAATGCTATGATATTAGATACCAATTACAGTAAAAACAACTGTAAAAAATGCAAACACATGGAGGCTAAAAATACACTACTACATAACCAAGAGATCACTGAAGAAATCGAAGAGGAAATCAAAAAATACCTAGAAACAAATGACAGTGAAAACACGATGACCCAAAACCTATGGGATGCAGCAGAAGCAGTTAGTTCTAAGAGGAAAGTTTATAGCAGTACAATCTTATGTCACGAAACAAGAAAAATCTCACATAAACAAACTAACCTTACACCTAAAGCAATCAGAGAAAGAAGAACAAAAAAACCCCCGAAAGTTAGCAGAAGGAAAGAAATCATAAAGATCAGATCAGAAATAAATGAAAAAGAAATGAAGGAAACAATAGCAAAGATCAATAAAACTAAAAGCTGGTTCCTTGAGAAGATAAACAAAACTGATAAACCATTAGCCAGACTCATCAAGAAAAAGAGAGAGAAGCCTCAAATCAACAGAATCAGAAATGAAAAAGGAGAAGTAACAACTGACACTGCAGAAATACAAAGGATCATGAGAGATTACTACAAGCAACTCTATGCCAATAAAATGGACAACCTGGAAGAAATGGAAAATTCTTAGAAAAGCACAACCTTCTGAGACTGAACCAGGAAGAAATAGAAAATAAAAACAGACCAATCACAAGCACTGAAATTGAAACTGTGATTAAAAATCTTCCAACAAACAGAAGCCCAGGACCAGATGGCTTCACAGGTGAATTCTATCAAACATTTAGAGAAGAGCTAACACCTATCCTTCTCAAACTCTTCCAAAATATAGCAGAGGGAGGAACACTCCCAAACTCATTCTACAAGGCCACCATCACCCTGATACCAAAAACAGACAAAGATGTCACAAAAAAGGAAAACTACAGGCCAACATCACTGATGAACATAGATGCAAAAATCCTCAACAAAATACTAGCAAACAGAACCCAACAACACATGAAAAGGATCATAAACCATGATCAAGTGGCGTTTATCCCAGGAATGCAAGGATTCTTCAATACACACAAATCAATCAATGTGATACACCATAGTAACAAATTGGATAAAAACCGTATGATCATCTCAATAGATGCAGAAAAAAACTTTCAACAAATTTCAACACCCATTTATGATAAAAACCCTCCAGAAAGTAGGCATAGAGGGAACTTACCTCAACATAATAAAGGCCATATATGACAAACCCACAGCCAACATCGTTCTCAGTGGTGAAAAACTGAAACCATTTCCTCTAAGATCAGGAACAAGACAAGGTTGCCCACTCTCACCACTATTATTCAACATACTTTTGGAAGTTTTAGCCACAGCAATCAGAGAAGAAAAAGAAATAAAAGGAATACAAATCGGAAAAGAAGAAGTAAAACTGTCACTGTCTGCAGATGACATGATACTATACATAGAGAATCCTAAAGATGCTACCAGAAAACTACTAGAGCTAATCAATGAATTTGGTAAAGTAGCAGGATACAAAATTAATGCACAGAAATCTCTTGTATTCCTATACACTAATGATGAAAAATCTGAAAGAGAAATTAAGGAAACACTCCCATTTACCACTGCAACAAAAAGGATAAAATACCTAGGAATAAACCTACCTAAGGAGACAAAAGACTTGTATGCAGAAAAATAAAAGACACGGATGAAAGAAATTAAAGATGATACAAACAGATGGTGAGATATACCATGTCCTTGGATTGGAAGAATCAACATTGTGAAAATGACTCTACTACCCAAAGCAATCTACAGATTCAATACAATCCCTATCAAACTACCACTGGCATTTTTCACAGAACTAGAACAAAAAATTGCACAATTTGTATGGAAACAAAACAAAACAAAAGACCCCAAATAGCCAAAGCAATCTTGAGAAAGAAAAACGGAGCTGGAGGAATCAGGCTCCTGGACTTCAGACTATACTACAAAGCTACAGTAATCAAGACAGTGTGGTACTGGCACAAAAACAGAAATATAGATCAATGGAAGAGGACAGAAAACCCAGAGAGAAACCCACAAACATATGGTCACTTTATCTTTGATAAAGGAGGTAAGAATATACAACGCAGAAAAGACAGCCTCTTCAATAAATGGTGCTGGGAAAACTGGACAGCTACAGGTAAAAGAATGAAATTGGGGGCTTCCCTGGTGGCGCAGTGGTTGAGAATCTGCCTGCCAATGCAGGGGACACGGGTTCGAGCCCTGGTCTGGGAAGATCCCACATGCCGCGGAGCAACTGGGCCCGTGAGCCACAACTACTGAGCCTGAGCGTCTGGAGCCTCTGCTCCGCAACAAGAGAGGCCACGATAGTGAGAGGCCCGCGCACCGTGATGAAGAGTGGCCCCCACTCGCCGCAACTGGAGAAAGCCCTCACACAGAAACGAAGACCCAACACAGCCCAAAAAAAAAAAAAAAATGAAATTGGAACACTCCCTAATACCATACACAAAAGTAAACTCAAAATGGATTAAAGACCTAAACGTAAGGCCAGACACTATACAACTCTTAGAGGAAAAGATAGGCAGAACACTCTATGACATAAATCACAGCAAGATCTTTTTTGACCCACTTCCTATAGAAATGGAAATTAAAAAAAAAACAACAATTGGGACCTACTGAAACTTAAAAGCTTTTGCACAGCAAAGGAAACCATAAACAAGACGAAAAGACAACCCTCAAATGGGAGAAAATATTTGCAAACGAAGCAACTGACAAAGGATTAATCTGCAAAATATACAAACAGCTCATGCAGCTCAATATCAAAAAAACAAACAACCCAATCCAAAAACGGGCAAAAGACCTAAAGAGACATTTCTCCAGAGAAGATATACAGATTGCCAACAAACACATGAAAGGATGCTCAACATCACTAATCGTTAGAGAAATGCAAATCAAAACTACAATGAGGTATCATCTCACAATGGTCAGAATGGCCATCATCAAAAAATCTACAAACAATAAATGCTGGAGAGGGTGTGGAGAAAAGGGAACCCTCTTTCACTGTTGGTGGGAATGTAAATTGATACAGCCACTATGGAGAACAGTATGGAGGTTTCTTAAAAAACTAAAAATAGAACTACCATATGACCCAGCAATCCCACTACTGGGCATATTCCCTGAGAAAACCATAATTCAAAAAGAGTCATGTACCACAATGTTCATTGCAGCACTATTTACAATAGCCAGGACATGGAAGCAACCTAAGTGTCCATCGAAAGATGAATGGATAAAGAAGATGTGGCACATATATACAATGGAATATTACTCAGCCACAAAGAGAAACGAAATTGAGTTATTTGTAGTGAGGTGGATGGACCTAGAGTCTGTCCTACAGGGTGAAGTAAGTCAGAAAGAGAAAAACAAATACCATATGCTAACACATATATATGGAATCTAAAAAAAAAAAAAAGGTTCTGAAGAACCTAGGGTCAGGACAGGAATAAAGACACAGATGTAGAGAATGGACTTGAGGACACGGGGAGGGGGAAGGGTAAGCTAGGATGAAGTGAGAGAGTGGCATTTACACATATACACTACCAAATGTAAAATAGATAGCTAGTGGGAAGCAGCCGTATAGCACAGGGAGATCAGCTCAGTGCTTTATGGGAGGGTGGGAGGGAGACGCAAGAGGGAGGGGATATGGGGATATATGTATACGTATAGCTGATTCACTTTGTTATACAGCAGAAACTACACAACATTGTAAAGCAATTATACTCCAATAAAGATGTAAAAAAAAAAAAAAAACTGTCCACAAAGTGGGTGTAGAGAGAACATACCTCAACATAATAAAGGCCATATATGACAAACCTAGAGACAACATCATTCTCAATGGTAAAAAGCTGAAACCATTTCCTCTAAGATCAGGACAAGACAAGGATGCCCACTCTTGCCACTTTTATTCAGCATAGTATGGAAATTCCTAGCCATAGCAACCAGACCAGAAAAAGAAATAAAATGAACCCACACTGGAAAGGAAGAAGTAAAACCGTTACTGTTTGCAGATGGCATGATACTATATATTGAAAATCCTAAAGATGCCAGCAAAAAACTATTAGAATACATGAATTCAGTAAAGTTGGAGAATATAAATTTAACATACAGAAATCTGTTGCAGTTGTATACATTAACAATGAACTATCAGAAAGAGAAATTTAAAAAACAATCACATTGGGCTTCCCTGGTGGCGCAGTGGTTGAGAATCCGCCTGCCGGTGCAGGGGACACGGGTTCGGGCCCTGGTCTGGGAAGATGCCACATGCCGCCGAGCAACTGGGCCCGTGAGCCACAATTGCTGAGCCTGCGCGTCTGGAGCCTGTGCTCCGCAACAAGAGAGGCTGCGATGGTGAAAGGCCCGCGCACCGCGATGAAGAGTGGTCCCCACTTGCCACAACTAGAGAAGGCCCTCGCACAGAAACGAAGACCCAACACAGCCAAAAATAAATAAATAAATAAGTAAATAAATAAATAATTTAAAAAAAAAAAAAAAAAAAAAACAATCACATTTACAGGAGTTCCCTGGGGGCCTAGTGGTTAGGATTCCGGACTTTCACTGCTGTGACCCCGGTTGAGTCCCTGCCCAGGGAACTGAGATCCCATAAGCCATGCGGCCAAATAAATAAATAAATAAACAAAACAATCACATTTACAATTGCATAGAATAAAAAATGACCAAGTAGTTACTTGTGGCCTTTCTATCCCTTAGTTATACATGCTTCTAATAAACAGGGCATGTGGTTTCACTGATAAGGGCTTTTTAAAGGCCCTATAGTATAATCTAGACAACTCTAGAAAGCAACTCATACCTCATCTGCATGATCAGGCAAAGTTGTTTTACAGTTAAAGTTTCCGGGTTTCAACTTTAAGAAAAGAATAGCAGAAGAAAGCACTTCAAATTTGACCTGTTTAGTTTAAAAATTAGTGGGAAATGGGGTCCCCTAAAGTAGAAAATAAAACAAAATAAAACCAAAAAATTCAAAATAGAAGAAGGCAACCTACAAAACAAAAGAGTGAAGAAAACAGGAAAAGTAGGCAATAGCAGTCCAAAATAAAGAGGGGGAAAAAAAAAGCATGTTTCAGATTGGTCTGCCATGAATATTCCAACTTTTCATTAATCACTCCTACCCCACCTAAATTCTTCACGCTCTGGGTAGATGACCTTGCTACCTTCACCAAGGAAACAAAGGGTTACTTTAACTATCTGTGTCTCTAAGAATTTTCCAAATGCTTAGTAATTCTTTACTTCTGCCCGTTAGGGTCAAAAGATAAAATATCCCCTATTACCTAAGATTTAATTTTTTCACCTGTTCCAACCTTCATCCCACCACAAAAAAAAACTGCTTCATCATCAATCCTCTCTCTTGGTTATATTACCAATCTCTCGCTCTTTACTGGCTTCTTTCTTCAACATATAAATATGTTCAAAATCCTTTCGTCTTAAGAATACAAAAGCTCTGCCTCCACCCTGCAACCTCTCAAACTCATTCCCCAGAATGAGCTTTCCAAAACACAAACCCAATTATTTTGGGATTCTTGCTGAAAATTCCTAAAGAGTTCCCTTCAGGAGATTTTTCTAAATATCAAGATTTTATTTCTGATCAACAAATGTTCCTCGCTGTGCCAGACTCTGTCAGGCACTTATCCAAACTAACTGTAACGTCATTTTCCCATTTATCCCCAGGTAACCGTGGCTTATTCTCCAGTATTCAGCACAAACAACATTGCTTCGTATTTCCTGACCAGCCTCTCAGACTGAGATACCAATCTTTTGCCAGTGTTTTCTCTTCATCTGCCCATGACTTCTTATGCATACTATGGTGTAATCTTTGTTTTTTCTTGTCTGTCACCCTCTCTATACTATGAGTAAAGGGAAAGTGAAGACTGATTTGTTCAGCTCTGTCTCAGTACCTTTCACAGTATTCAATAAATGTCTGCTAAATGAATGATAGATCAGCAGCAAAGATAATGAGAAGTGGACGCAGTAAACCAAGTTTGAAGCAACAGACTTGAAGTAAAGATTTATTCGAACATGTGTAAAAGTGATTACCATTTGAAATATCATTCTACAATACCTAAAGCAATTGTTTTATGGGGCTTGAAAGGGAGCCAACAGAATAGACAGCCTGTCTCCCGCTGGCCCCTGCTTAGGTGAAGATGTGGATCATCTCCCTATCAGCCTAAGGATGAAGCAGACACAAAGAAAAAGCAGTGCTAAGGATGCTGCAGAGAGATGGAGTCAGAGCTTGGATTTACTGCTCTATCGCGGAACTTTTCCTGCTAGATCAATCAAATTATCTTTATTGTTTAAATCCTAATATTTTCAATTCCAACTAAGTTGTAAAATGACCACAAGTTCCTCCCATAACTATATGCATGCCCCTTTGCAATGTGCCTTAATCTTTCTTTCCTAGAAAAGGTGCAGTCTATTTCTCTAACCCTTAATCTGGGCTTGGATATATGGGACATTTGGCTAATGGGACATTGGCAAATGTGACACAGCAGAGGCTTTAAAAGGGCTTGTGCATTAGGGCTTTCCCACTGCAGAGGTTTTAAAAGCACTTGTGCATTAGGACTTTCCCATTCTTGCTACCAGGAACACTAACTATGAAGTAAAGAAGCCTGTGCTAGCCTCTTGGAGAATGAAATACCACATGGAGAGGGGCTCAGCTTTCCCTGGCAAGGCTCTAAACATGTGAGTGAGGCCGTCCTAGAACTTCCAGCCACAACCAAGCCAACCTTAGACCACAAGAACAGCCTGACCAACATATAGAATCGTGAGAAAATAAATGTTTTAAGCTACTAAATTTTGGATAGTTTTTATACAGTGTTATTGACTAGATGTTTGTGTCCCCCCAGATATGTTGACGCTTTAACTCCCATTTGGAAATGGGCTGCTGAGGAGTAATTAAGGTTAAATGAGGTCATAAGGGTGGGGCCCTGATACAATAGGATTAGTTTCTTAATAAGAAGAGACACCAGAGATTTTTTTCTCTCTCTCAGCTATCTGCAAGCCAGAAACCAACCCCACTGGACCTTGATCTGAGACTTCTAGGCTCTAGACCTGTGAGAAAATAAATGTGTGTTGTTTAAGTCATCCACTCTTTGGTATTTTGTTACGGTAGCCCAAGCAGACTTATACTATACAGCATAGCAAACTGACACAGTGAGTCTTAGCACTAGCCCTGCTAATTATTTTTAAAAGGTTACTACTAGGGCTTCCCTGGTGGCGCAGTGGTTAAGAATCCGCCCGCCAATGTAGGGAACACGGGTTCGAGCCCTGGTCGAGAAAGATCCCACATGCCGCAGAGCAACTAAGCCCGTGAGCCACAACTACTGAGCCTGTGCTCTAGAGCCCACGAGCCACAACTACTGAGCCCATGCACCTGGAGCCTGTGCTCCGCAATAAGAGAAGCCACCGCAGTGAGAAGCCCGCACACTGCAACAAAGGGTAGCCCCCGCTCGCTGCAACTAGGGAGAAGCCCGCATGCAGCAACGAAGACCCAACGCAGCCAAAAATAAATAAATTAATTAATTAATTAATTAATTAATTTTAAAAAGAAAAGGTTACTACTAAAAAAAACCTATTATTTTGTGGTATATGTAATTCAAGTTTTAAGCTAATTTATGGTTTAAGCTAATAAGGAGTTGCCTTTTGTCATCATATCTCTTCATTTGCTCTTAATGGAACATCAAAATTCTTTTTTGCTCTTTTCTGAATGGTGTCTAATATTGGACAGAGTAAAAATAGCTACATCTATCCACCAGAATAGAACTGTACTATGGTTATAGGGTACTCGAACAATATATTCACATTAATTCATTCAACTGTTTGAGCACCTACTATTTACTTGGCAACTGCTATGATAAGGATGAAAGAAAATGTAGTCTCAACTCTCAACACTGCTCAGGGAAAGAGACAGACAAAATGAATAGTTTGTAGTATAGGGTATAGACTTTCATAGGTTCTATCACTTCAATGTGATCTATAGCTTCATTCTTTATACACTAATGCCCCTAAAGCACCTTTCCAAATACTACCGAAGTCAGGCTTTCATATGTC
This sequence comes from Eschrichtius robustus, assembly GCF_028021215.1. Lineage (NCBI taxonomy): Eukaryota > Metazoa > Chordata > Mammalia > Artiodactyla > Eschrichtiidae > Eschrichtius > Eschrichtius robustus. Next base: position 117,365,700 of record NC_090824.1, read on the forward strand.
AGTAGATGAATAACTTCAAGGTATAGCATTGTGGTACTGCCTGCCAATCAATTGTTCAGCTTCGTTATATTTACCAGTGCAGCAGTGTGTGTGCCATTGTTTAACTATTTTATTAGTTCAGTAAATACTTATCTGTTGCCACAAATTTTATAGTATTTTGATTTTAGTTTTTAAAATTCAGGAAAATGGTAAGATCCAAAGTTTGATAGTACTGATAACATGATCAAGAAAAGGTGGAACTCATCAAGTATACAGAAAGCAGGAATCTTTGGACGGATGACCACGTTTTCAATTATTAAGTAAAAAACAAAGTATATTAACGATTGGTGATATTTAAAAGTCAAGTAAAAATGATAAAAGAAGCAGAGAAATCTTTGGAATTATGAACTGTTGATTATAAAAACAATACTAGTGATCCAAATGCAAAAGAACAGTCATGAGTCCATAGGACTCTTGATGAGATAATGCTTATTATAGATTCCTTAATCATTTCAAAATGTCAAAATTGAGAATTTGATGGGAAATTATCTGTAAAAATTAGTCAGAATAGGTAAACCTATAGAGATATAAAGTAGATTGGTGGTTGTCTAGGGCTAGGGGTTCAGAGGAATGGGGAGTGACTGCTAATGAGTGCAGGGTTTCTTTTTCGGGTGATGAAAATGTTCTAAAATTGATTGTGGTGATGGTTTTACAACTCTAAATATACTAAAAACCACTGACTTGTAAGCCTGTAATGGGTGAACTGTATGGTATGTGAATTATATCTCAAAAAATATATTGCTGATTAAAGATTTAACTTGAAAGGCTCAACAGTTAAAAGATATTAATTGGTCAATATTTAGTGTTAAATCCATGCTTTTCTTGTTTTAAATAATCATGTCCAATAATTCCAAGATTAAAAAAAGAAGTAAAACACTTACAGCATAAAACCTTATAACTGTTTTATTCCCCTGGAAATAGAACAATTTCCCTCAAACAAGTAAATCTATTGTTCAACCTTATACTCTCAACTTTCATACAGATTTTCAGAAATACACATCAATAGTAGATAGCCTACATAACACAGCAAGGCCTGTAACCAAAGTATGAACAAAAAAGGTGAGGAAGTACAGTGGTTGCAACAAATTATCAGTGCAATTACTGTATCTTTAATTAAAGGACTTTCCTATCAATCTGCAACTTACCTTCATCATGACATTTAGTGTATATTTTTGATCTTCCCGCCTTGCCCCAGCTTTTGCTTCCATAGCTTCTTTTGCGCTTTCTTGTGCTTGTAGGATAGATTTCTCCCTTATTCTTTGCATCATCTCTTTGTCAACTAAAACATAAGGAATATCAATAAATTAGGATCATGATGAATTTGTTTTACTTAGGAGAAACTGCTTACACACTGATCTGGGATAAGATGTTTTTGGACCCAACTTCACATGGAGAAGTGAAAACATTTCCCAATATTAAACTGGTCAAGAAGCTAATATTAAAAGGTAAGCAAGTAACTGTAACAGTAATGAATTAGTAAAGAATGCATGCCTTGGGACTTCCCTGGTGGCGCAGTGGTTAAGAATCCACCTGCCAATGCAGGGGACACGGGTGCGAGCCCTGGTCCGGGAAGATCCCACATGCCGCGGAGCAACTAAGCCCGTGCACCACAACTACTGAGCCTGTGCTCTAGGGCCTAAGAGACACAACTACTGAGCCCATGTGCCACAACTACTGAAGCCCGCGCCTAGAGCCTGTGCTCCACAACAAGAGAAGCCACCGCAATGAGAAGCCCGTGCACTGCAACGAAGAGTAGCCCCCGCTCACCACAACTAGAGAAAGCCCACGCGCAGCGACGAAGACCCAACGTAGACAAAAATAAATAAATAAAATTTTAAAAAAGAATGCATGCCTTTGTGCACTGAGAGAGATAAACAGAGAGAGAGAGACAGAGAGGGAGGATATGAATAAGAGAGAAGAGGAACAATGGAGAGGGGAAATAAGAGAGGGAATGAGGATGGAGAGAGGGGAGAGAGAGGAAGAGAGGGTCACAAGAGGGAGAGAGAGGAGTGTGGAATGAGTGGGAGGGGGAGAGGGAAAGGGAGCCGGAGGGGACAAGATGGGAGGAAAGAGAACACATTTATTCTCCTCTCTCTCTCTGTTGAGAAACTAGAACTATTTGCTTATAAACCTGATCACAATAAATCATCTCTGGGGGGTCTCCTAGAAGAGAAGATGGGTTGAGACCATCTGATATAATCAATCACCTTCAAAAATATAAATGGTGATTTATAGTGATACATATGAAGAGTACAGAGCCAGCCTTAGTAAAAATTACAAAGTAACATGACATGTTATATACAGAATTTACCATTCACAATTATTTTTTATTCAGTCACTCAGTATTTTAGAAACCGCAGGCTGTGATCCATTAGGGGGTAAATTAGCTTAGGGGAAGAAGGATAAGGAAGGGATCTAGACTTTGAAGAAAAAAAAACAGGAGGGGAGAGGAAACTTGGGTGCAGAGTGTGAAGTAGGGGAGTGATAAGAAGGGCAGGAGTGGAGGGATGACTAGTAAAGCTTTATACACACCTTCATAGAGTTTTAAAATATATGAAAAAATACACAAAGAAAACTAGTTATATTAAAACACAAAATTTTAAAAAATAAATTTGTGACATACAAGTATGTGCTTCTTTATTAATGCATTAAATAATACATAGCAAAATGTCTAATAAATACTATAATTTCAAAGTAGTACATATAAAAGATAGAGGTACCTGTGATGTGAACATATTTGTGATTTTTACTGACACTACTGTTGTTTGTTGTCTACATTCATAGTTGAAGGGAATATTAATTTCAGTTAAAAATAAGTAAAGAGTATGGAATTTTTACCCATCCAAGATCTTGGCTGGGAATTAGGACTGAAATTAGTTCAGAAGTCTCTCCCCAAACCACCTCCTGTTTAGTAACAAAGTGGCAGACAGTTGGACCAGTTTCAGGGGCAGAAATAATTAAAAGAAAATCAAGTTTCCAAGTGAAATGTTCCACATCTAAAAGAAATGAAAAATGGATCAAGAAGGAACTTCAGAAAAAAATGGAGCAAGTATGTTTTGAATAATGAGGGAGGCAGGCTTGGAGTATAGACTGGAGCTCCACAATACTGCATGTGAAAAAAAGATTGTTAAACAATTTCACTGAATTGCATGTGAAACTGAGTTTGACTTCTAAAAGAATCTCAAACCTGGTTTCTGAAGTAAAATCGATGTTCATTACTTGTTATATAAGTTAGTTTTAAGACTGTTTTGATTAGTCTAACTGGCAAATTACGGTCAAACCCAACCTGCTCCCTGATTTCTTTCAGCACATAAGCTAAGAATAATTTTTACAGTTTTAAATAGTTGAAAAAGATCAAAAGAATAGTAATACTTTATGACATATACAAATTAGAATAAATTGAAATTTCAGCGCCTATAAATACCTATTGTCTATGGCTGCTTTTGTGCTGCAATAACAGAGCTGAGTAATTGTGACACAGAACACATAGCCCACAAAATCCAAAATATTATCTGGTCCTTTACAGAAAAAGTTTGCCAACTCTTAGTTTAAATGGTCAAAATTTGGAATCGTTGACCATATAACCATGAAAGAGAAGACTCAAGCACCTGTGCACTGAAAGCAGATATCTAAATCAGAGAGGAAGGTTATGATTAGAAAATTCCCTTCCCACTCCTGGATAAGGTGGCCAACCAGTTTAAGAAGGGAATTTGACAGAGAAGAAAGTGTTTCATGTCAGAAACAGGGGAAAGTAACACGTTTACGGATATGACTCTTCTTTAGAGCCTAAAAAGTTGGTGGACAAAACGTTACCTGGGGAAATCAAGACATACATACACACACACACACACACACACACACAAACAAACATTTAAGTCAGTGGTTCTCAAACCTGGCCAGGCATCATAATCACCTGGGGAGTTCTCAACCCCCAATCTGTTTATTTTAAAAGAAGCCATTCTAATAGATGATGGTTCTGGTCCCATCTAACTTCAAAATTAAGATTATCAACAACAGCTGAAATAAATCAAAGTATTTACATTTAATCTTAGGTACGAAGTCAGAACACCCTGGGTGTGTTTCATGACATATTCCCAGGCCCCATCTCAGACTTGAATCAAAAAGGAAGGCAGGGGTAGGAGAGCAGGTATCTGGTTTTTAAAAACTCCTCAGTTATTCTGGGACTCAATAAAGAACTAAAGTAAGCTGGCTATGGTAACCTACCTTAACCAGTATTTTCTGAGCTGAATACCACATTTTAGAGAAAAATTCCACCTGGTCCTAGGTATTAAAAAATTAAATTCCACAGCAAGATACCAAGAAAACATTAATATAAAGAATGGCTGCAGTTTCCCCATTCTCAATAGTCCCAACTCAAGGCTTAACGCCAAAGACCTAAGAGAAATTTCAGGCAGTAGATAAAAAACACAAGAAAACATGACAACTAGATCAGGGAGGAAGATAACAGAGCTAAAGCAGTATAGGGCAATTACTGACCCACAAAGCTGATCTTGGCAGAAGAATAGAGTACTGATTAAGAGTACAGAGAATGGGGGATCTCAACTTGGACTGTACATTATAATTCCCAAAAAGCATTTTAAAAACTACCAGTACGTAGGTCTCAGTCTCACTCCCAGAAACTGATTTGATTGGTCTAGGGTGAGATTCAGACATCTGTATTCTGTAAAAGTTCCGTAGGTGAAACACTGCTCTAGAGTCAAACTGCTAAGACTGCACTTCTAGTCTGCCACTTACTAGTTGTGTGACCTTTGGCAATTACTCAACCCTTCTGTGCCTCAGTAGCTCCACCTTAAAAAAAAGGGGGGGGGGTACCTAAGTGATAGATTGTTGTGAGGATTAACAGATGAACTAATGCCTAATACAAAATGAGTGCTAAATAAAGGCCATATTGGGAGGCCTTATCCCCTGAAGATAGGAGCCCACAACCTTTAAAAGCTAGTATTAATGGACTCTAATTTTTGAGTAATTAGATTACTCAGGAATTAGGTGATTTATTTTAAGAGGCAGCTGAAGCACTAACTCTTTTAAATCATGCTATGTGTCTATTTCGTTTTCCTAGAATAGCAACATAAATTTCAAAAGAGAAATTTTTAAATGGTATAAAGTATAAAAAGCACAACCACGGCTTCCCTGGTGGCGCAGTGGTTGAGAGTCTGCCTGCCAATGCAGGGGACACGGGTTCGATCCCTGGTCTGGGAGGATCCCACATGCCGAGGAGCAACTAGGCCCGTGAGCCACAACTACTGAGCCTGCGCGTCTGGAGCCTGTGCTCCGCGACAAGAGAGGCCGCGATAGTGAGAGGCCCCCGCTTGCCGCAACTAGAGAAAGCCCTAGCACAGAAACGAAGACCCAACATAGCAATCAATCAATCAATCAATCTTAAAAAAAAAAAAAAAAAGCACAGCCAGCTGAACGTCTTTTAGTAAAGAACTTACCACCTGACAGAGAAAGGGTCTCCCACACGGCCGCTTCTTTTTTGTGTAAAGTGAAAACAATAGTGTCATTCCCAATCTTGGCTTTGCTGCTCTCATCGTCTATGGGAGCATAGAGAAACACCTCAAATAAAAATGGAGGGCAGTTCACCTATTCAGAAGGGGTAAAACGGAAGTCAATTTAGTTACACAAATGAAAGACACACCCGTTAAGAAATAAGTGATAGAGACCAAAATCATTTTCTTAAATTCCTGCTATAAATTTATTCCAGGTCACGATAAAAGCACGGCATATGAGGAAGTCCTGGATAAAATAATCTCTGACCTGGTGACATCTGTCTACAGACGAGGTGTCACCTGTATGGGATTCGTATTTTGTTTTGTTTGTTTTGCTTTGTTTTATTTTTAATAGGACTAAAATTTTAGGACGCTTATCTGCAAGGACGCGCCTGTGCATGTCCACAGCCGCGCCCTTGCAGCCGCTTCGGACCACACCCCCGGCCCCCCAACACCCGCCCCCCCCGGCAGGCACGACTCGCTTTCCTACCTTCAGATAGTTTTCCGTGCAGAACACGTCCGCGTCCCTGACGCTGACGCCTCTGAGGGGCACAGAGATGAAGACCGCAGTCCTCGTCTGCTGCCAGCTGTAGTCGCTAACCTGCAGGGGCATCCCGGGAGGCTTCCGAAGAGGCTGGGGAAGACGCGCGCCCGCTCGGTTGCTAGGGAAGCCGGGGTTACCACAGGCCAGCCCTTCCGGGTCAGGCCGGGCCGTGGCCTCCTCGCCCCCCGTTCCCAGCGTGCCCCGGGCGCGTCACTGCGGTCGACCTGCGGACTCCCCTCGCTACTGCTTGGGCGCCCCTGGCGGGAGCGTTACCGTTACCTGAGGTCTTATCTCTTACCCGCAGTCCAAGCGAATCTGCGAAGTAGCAGACCCACTTCCGCTTAAGCAAGAAAAGAGCTTCACGCTTGAAAATGCAGAAAAGGATGTGGGAAAGCGCGACCCGCGAGAAGCAGGTGCGACGTCCACGCGCCATTGCAGCCCTGGCCTTTTGTTTGTTCTGACGGAGGCTGTAGAAGTTAGCACCATTTGGTGTTCCTGTTTTGGAAATTTCCTGCTCATACTGACGTTCTGGCCTAGGAGCTTGCCTGTACTATTGTAGTCCTTAAAATCCTATCAACCGTAAGCCCGTCACAAGCATGTAGGTAGGGTTCGCTCCTTGGTTTGAGAACTGGGGAGAAACGACCGTATGACTCATCTGGCGAATGCTTGGCTGCAACTCAACTGTAGGATAAGTTGAATTGACACGGATATGTTTTACAGTTGTTTAAGGAGACTTGTAACTTTAGCGCTGAGAGGAAACTTGAAGATCATGTGGTCTTCCCACATGCAGTATTTAAGGAATCTGAGATCCATATACCCAACCCCATTGCCACATGGATTAGTGGCTGAACTGTGATTAAGATCCTGACCCCATAACTCCCATTCCAATCTTCTTTCCTTGGGATGCTTTCTGGAGACACAGTTTATAAATTACTGGAATTTGATGTTAAAAAAAAAAAAGGACATGAAAATTAACCATCTACAAACTATTTGCCACCTAGGAATGGGGATTTTTTAACATTTTACTTTTGGAAGTCATTAATACAAATTTAAAAGCTCCTGAATAAGTCCTTGAGGAAAGCTAAGGAGCAGCAGACATTGGGAGGAAAAAAAATCATCTTTTACCCCCCAAACAGAGCACCCCTCACTACCTTACCTAATTTTGTCAGCTGTTCATCATCTCAAGGTTCCGTAACTTTGAATACTGGGGCCATGTTAGACTTCTTTTCCCTTGTCCTCCTAATCGGAGAAACCTAACAATCAATCCTGTAGATTCTTTTTTATGTTGCTTTTGGCATTTTTCCCCCTTTTGTTTCAAACTCTCCTGTGTCTTCAAAAGACAGAGTTTATGCATTCCTGTTATATAAAATGTTAAAGTGTAGATTCTGCCACTACATAAAAACACAAGTGATACAATGTATGTATAGAAAATAAAAAGGATACTTTGTTCTGTTTGGGAGTTTCAGAAAAATTCGTTAGCAATCATTTTGTTAAGCACATACAAATCTCTGTGGTGAAATTGTTCTCCTGACTACCAGTCTTATGAAACTTTTTACACTCTGAGTGAATTATATCTTTTTTTTAAAAAACTTGATCAGTTTTATTGCTGAATCGTTACATCAGCTGATACCAATTTAAAACACCATTAATCTTTATACATTGTTTCAAGACAGGTACTTACCTAAAAAGTGTTTCACAAGCCTTGAAACTAATTCAGTCTTAAAAGTCTTAATCTGTTTCCTATTAGATTTAAAAATCAAAAAATCTTAACCTAACCCGAGTGTGGATGGAAATTTGATATATGGCAAAAGTGACTGTGCACATAAATGGGGAAAAGCAAAGAAAGGAATGACTATTGAATACATTGGGTGCTAGGAGAAATGGTCACCATATGGGAAAAAATGGGATTGGCTCTCTACATGCATATGGTGTCACACACAAAAATGAATTTCAGATGAACTAAAGACATACAAGCTTAAAACATATATATATTTTATATATACACATACACAAATACGCATGTGTGTTTGTATGATCTTGGAGTAAGAAAGGATTTCTTAAGTATGACATCAAAAGCACTTACCTTAAAGGAAAAAGATTGAAAACTTGAACTAAAATGAAGAGCTGGTGCTCACCAAAAGGCACAATAAAGAATGGCAAGATATATATATTTTCAATGCCCTTCAGTCAAAGACCACAGGGGCACCTGTAGTTGAACAAGTTGAGCTTATTTAGTCATTGGGCACACACCACATTGAGTGTCTCAGTAAGGGGGTGTCAGAACTGGAGGGAAGATCTAAGGGAGGGAGGGTTTCCTCTAGATTGGGCCCTTTATTAAAGAGAGGGTAACTCTATGACTGGGTAAAGAAGTAACTGTTCATAGCAGCTTCTAGCAAAAACCTAAAAACAAGCCAAATATCTATCAATAGGTATATTCATACAAAAGAGTATCATACAACAGTAAAAATGAATTAATTTTACTTTACATTGGATGGATGAGTGGAAAAAAGCAAGTCTTATAAGACCCTTAAGGAACAATGCCATTTTTATAAAACTTGAAAATAATGAAAACCAAATTTGTTGGTTAAGGATTCGTAAAGGAAAGTTAAGGTGTAAGAAAGGGTAATGGTTAACTCCTAGGTGAAAGTCTTGCAAATGACACCCTTTGTGGTAGCCAGAAAAGCTGATTTCTACATAGACACACCATGAATTAAGACAAAGTTTCTCAAAGTGTGGTCCCCTGACAACAATATCAGCATCATCTGGGGACTTGCTGGAAATGCAAATTCCCAGACCCCACTCCAGACCTGCTGAACCAGATAATCTGGAACTGAGGCCCAGCAATCTGTGTTTTAACACGCCCACCAGGTAATGCTGATACATACCAAAGTCTGTGACCCACTAGGTTAAGAGCTAGGTTTTCATGGAGGAAAGGAGAAACTTACAAAGCCAAGAAAAAACACAGGTTTCCCCATTCTCCCATCATCCCAAGGAGAAGCACACTGGGGCCAGAGCACTATGCTTGATCTGCAGTGTAGCTCTGCATTACAGGAGAGGAATTCCATCCCCTTGCTGTTCTCCCTTCTTATAGGGTAAACATGAAAGGAACCTTTTTGGGAGGGAAGTTATTGGGACCCAGGCAATCTTGGTTTAGGTGCAAACTATTTATAAGACTTATCTGTGAAAGCCAGCTACCCAATATCTGGAGACCTTGATTCACATGGAAAGATTTAGTTGGAAGAAAAAAATTACTAGTATCCTGGCAAGCTGCGTCAGATGCAGCCCCTCCCACTGGAAGACAGGAGGTCCAGGTCCTATTGGCTGGTTCCCTAGGAAAATCGAGAGAACACCCCAAATTATTTTTTGTTTGATTTTGTTCATCACAACAAAGCATGCCATCAGAGACCATCAAAGAAATTGCCAATTTTTTTCCCTCTCTAATTTTGGTGATGGATTTGCCTTATTCATCTTTTGATTCATAACGTACATATACAAATATCTATTATTTTTTATGTAACAAATATTACAAAATTAAAGTAAAATTTTTAAAAACAAGCTCTATAATAGAGAAGGGTCCTTATTTTCTCCTTATGTATTGTGAGGCTCTTAGGGAGTGAAAATGTACATTATGAAGCAAAAATTAAATCTGATTTATTATTCTTCACCTAAAATGAATTAACTAAAATTTGTTTATTTTTTGATGGTCAAACTGTCAAATTTGGCCATTGGGAAAGGTTGATTTATGACTTTTTTAACACCACCCCAGAACTTTTTTAAGCCTTTTCAAAATCCTTTATTCTTGGAACAAAAATGATTTAGACCCACTTTGAATTTTTTTCCTTTTTTTTTTCTCCTCTAGGAAAGGGAATCAGTCATTCTCCAAGAACCATTAGTTCTTTTTAATGGGGAATAGCTTTCAAGAGCAAAATCTAGGTACTAGGTTTTAAATGCATTAGCTATTTTACTATTTTAAATTTGCGCTTTAGAAAAACACAATGTGATTTACAGTTAGACAAGAATATATAGGTAGAGCTCGTGTAGACAGTGTGAACTATCCGTTTATACTTTTCCTTTTATTTTTGGCCCAAATATCTTAGATTGACATTTACAAAGTATAGATCTCAATGATTTTTCCTATTAGACTTGGTTTAGCATATCAGTTTTTTAAAAAAATTTTAAGTGCTTCTAGTTTCTGATCTGGCATGTACAGAGCTTGGAAGTCACCACTCCATCCCAACAAGTAAAAAGCTGAACAAAATGAAAAATCAACAACTCTTCTTAGCTCCACAAGAAAAGTGAGGTCACAGGGCAAACCCCTGCCCCCCTGATGGGAAAGATTGTATCTATAGAGAATCACAACCCATCAGAGCAGAAACCTCCGTGGGAACTAGTGCCAAGGTGGGAAAACCTGAATGTAGTTGACAAATTGCTGGAGGCCCACTGTGGGCAAGTCTGAGAGACCCAGTCATCAGGGAGCCCTCAACACTTTTGTGAGTTTTACTTCCTGAAGTTCTACCAGGTTCACACAGTGAATACTGCACAAAAAATATTCTCATGCTCCCAGCAGGGGGATGGGAAAAGGAACCATTCTGAAATATGCCAGAGCATTTGTTCTTAGCAAGATCTGACCTCGGGAGAAACTATTTAACCAGAGCCTAACCTGCTAGGGTTTTATCAGAGTTTAACTGACTAGAGAGAAATTTACAGCATTAAATGCATATATTAGAGAAAGATTTAAAAATCAATCAACTAAGCTTCTACCTTAGGCAGCTAGAAAAAGAAAAGCAAATTAAATCCAAACTAGCATTAAAAAATGAAATAATTAAAAATTAGAGCATAAATCAATGAAGTTAAAAATAAGAAATCAATAGAGAAAATCAATAAAACAAATCTGGTTCTTTGAAAATAAAATCAACAAGCCCCTAGCCAGGTTACCTAAGGAAGAAAAGGGAGAGGACACAGATAACTAATATGAGAAACGAAAGAGGGGATATCACTGCAGACAACATGGATATAAAAAGGATAATAAAGGAATACTATGAACAACTCTATGCCTACAGATTTGATAATCTACAAGAAATGGGCCAATTCCCTGAAGGACATGATCTGCCAAAACTCACACCAGAAGAAATAGACAATCTGAATAGGCCTATATCTATTAAAGAAATTGAGTCGATAATCCATAACATTCCAGAACAGATCACTCCAGGCCCAGATGGGGGTCGCTAGTGAATTCTACCAAACATTAAGGAAGAAATTATACCAATTCTCTACAGTTTCTTTCAGAAGATAGAGGCAGAGACTGTATTTCCTAACTCATTCTATAAAGCCAGACATACTACCACCCTAGAAATCTCCAAGAAGACTTAGCCAACCTTGTGCCAAGTCTTGAGGTTGGTTAGTGTCAATCCTCTAACTTTGTTCTCCTTCAGTAATGTGTTGACTATTCTGGGTATTTTGCCTCTCCATATAAACTGTAAAATCAATTTGTCAATATCCACAAAATAACTTGCTAGGATTTTGATTGGGATTGCATTAAATTTATAGATCAAGTTTGAAGAACAATAATCAAGGCAGTGTGGTATTGGTGAAAGGATAGACAAATACATCAGTGGAACAGAATAGAAAACCCAGAAATATACCCACAGGAATATAGTCAACTGATCTTTGACAAAGGAACAAAAGCAATGTGATGGAGAAAGGATAGTCTTTTCAACAAATGGAACAACTGGACATCCGCAAACAAAAAAGTGAATCTAGGCATAGCGGCTATAACCTTCACAAAGTGATTTCAAAATGGATCACAAACCTAAATGTAAAATGCAAAATTATAAAACTCCTAGAAGATAACATGGGAGAAAATCTAGATGACCTTGAATTTGGTGATAAATTTTTAGATACAACACTAAAGGCATGATTCATGAAAGAAATAATTGATAAGCTGGACTTGATTAAAATAAAATTTTTCTGCTCTGTGGGTGACACTATCAAGAGAATGAAAAGACAAGACACAGAATGGGAGAAAATATTTGCAAAAGATACATATGATAAAGGACTGTTATCCAAAATACATAAACTCTTAAAACGGAAACAATTAGAAAACAAACAACCCGATTAAAAAATGAGCCAAACCTTGACAGACACCTCACCAAAGAAGATACACAGTTGATAAATAAGCATATGAAAAGATGCTCCACATCATATGTCATCAGGGAAATACAAACTAAAACAATGAGATACCACTACTACACACATATTAGAATGGCCAAAATCCAGAACAGTGACAACACCAAATGCTGGTGAGGATGTGGAGGAACTCTCATTCATTGCTGGTGGGAATGCAAAATGGTACAGCCACTTGAAGGACAGTTTGGCAGTTTCTTACGAAATGAAACATACTCTTACTATTTGATCTAGCACCTCTCACCCTACCAGGCTCAGCATTTCCTATCCCATTCCCTTTTTTATTTCTTCTTAGCACTTATTCTCTAATAGACTTTTAGTTTACTTATTTTCTGTCTCTACAGAATAAAAACTTCATGAGTGTAGTGATTTTTGTCTGTTTGATTTACTGCTATATTCTTAGCATTTACTACAGTGCCTGACATATAAATAACACTCAGTAAATGTTGAATGAATGAATATCTACATACTGGGTTTCGTAATTTTAATTTTTATTCTTTAGTTTACCTTTCAGGATCCTGAATGGTACTTCTCTTTAAAGCCTTTTTCAGGCTATGCTGTCATTTTCATCTTGAGTGGATCGAAATTTTAAAGGATGTTGGTTGGCTGTTTTTATCATTAGTTTTCTTCATATGTTTTGAAATTTTGATTTAGAGTGGGTTGGGTTTTTTTTCTTTCCTTTTATTTTTATTTCTTTCCTCTAGGTTCATCCTTTCCTTTCTAGCAGTTTTAAGTTGCCTCTAACTTGCGTCCTAGGGACTCCAATTCAGCCAAGTGTTACATGCTAATTTAGTTTCGAATTCTTTGGTGATACTGTACACCAGTTATCAACTGAGCAAATTACAAAACTGTGCACTTCTTCCACTTTAGGCCTATAAGCTGGAGTCCCAGGTATCAGCTGGAGCTAGGTTTGCTTTTTAACCTTTTTCACGTGTGGGGCAGCAGTGCAGAGGAATCCCAGCTCCCTCCAGGCTTAAAGCAGTGCTATGTTTTTTGCCCTTTTTTCATTCCTGTTATTTCTGTCAGCCATTTTTTTTTTAAATCAGTTTCACCAGAGGCTCATCAATTTTATTAATCTTTTAAATATGGGTTGGCCAAAAAGTTCATTTGGGTTTTTCCATAACATCTTACGGAAAAACCCGAATGAACTTTTTGGCCAACCCAATAAAATAAAATCTTTTATCTTTTAAAGATAAAAATCGCCTATTTGTGGCCCTATTATTCCTCTCTAGTGTTTGTTTTCTATTTTATTTCCTATTATTTTCTTTACTGTTTCCTTCCATCTACTTTCCTTAGGATTTTTTATTCTTCTCTTATCCTCTTGAGATCAACACTTAGCATTATATTTGGGGCTTAAAAATTATCTAAAGCTATACATTTCCCATTAAGTATTGTGTTATTGCATCTCTTAAGTTTTGAAATGTAGTAGCACTTTAGACCTCATTACCCTGCCAGATTATAATTTTTTTTTTTTTTCCAGATTATAATTTTTGACTGCAAATTTCTGCTTTGGACTCAGAGTCAGGCAGGATGCTGCTTCGTTATCATTTATGCTTTTTTCTTTATTTCTTGTCCTGGGATGTATTTATGTTGGTTTTGAACCCAATTGTATCTTTTTATATTTATCATTGCTATATGTTTGTAACAAAGGGATACCTTAGAGCATCAATTCATAATGTTATTTGATCAGAAGTCTCTGTACATCTTTTCTCTTTCCTACAACAGGTAAGATACATTTTTCCTGTTTTTTTTTCCTTCCACACATTTAAAAAAATCTTTTGTGCATTCAAATTTTATCTTGTATTTTTGTCACTTTTATTACCTCTAATACCAAGTTGCGTCAACTGATACATTCACATTTTATGCATTCTCTTTTTACTCAAGGCACCTGATGGTTGTTTCAAGCAAACTTTGTTTTCAAGCAAAACTAATTTTATCATTCAAGCAAGTTTGTTCTTAATACTGCTACAGCGGTGTCTCTACTTCAGGGATCACTAAGCTGCTGAGATTGTAGCACTCCTCTCCAATTTTCTATTACCAAAACTGGAGTCCTAATTTGTAAAAATCAAAATAGAGATATGTTCACATTTTCTTAAGGAAACTCAGGACTCAGTGTTATGTATAAACTTCACAGGAAAAACAAGTTGTGTATAGCAAAGCCTGTCCAAAAATATTGGTTTGCTCCTCAGTATAAAACTAAATTCCTGGTAAATTGTAGGCTACTGCGCTGCTTAATGTTTCCTAGGACATCTCCTACCCAAAGCCAAGACTGTTACGCCTACTTGTCTTGATAAAAGTCAAGCATTTAAAAAACAGTTATTTTTCTCTTTAAAAACTAGCTTTATTTAAAAGAATCTGAAGCATAACACTAATAGGAAACAAACTTACAATACATATTGTTCAAGAAAGCCTGCCATACATAATTTCTACTAATAGTAGGTCTATATACTGATAAATAACATTCTTTATACAATGCACAAATGACATTTAGCATGATCCCTGAAAAGAATGGCCAACAATAACATGGACTGTTTGATAGAACCTCTACCCGTCTTACTACTTACCTACAGAATAAAAAACTAAAATGTGGAGATAAGTTAAACTCATCCAATTTTAAATTCTAGCACAGTGTTTAAGGAAGAAAGAAAAAGGATAAGAAGGAAGAAATTATAAGAGTTAAATATCTTAAAAAGAAAAATGAGAATTGGCTTACCATTATTTATAGTAATTATTAAAAAGTATTCAGAATTGAGAATTATTTGGTTTAATATTTGGAAGCCCTTAGACAGTTAAACTATCAATTATCTACTATATCCAATCAGTTACCAAGCCAATTTTATTTCCCTGAAAACTGTAACCTGTACATTAACCACATAAAGAAAATAAACAATTTGGGGGTAACCTAGTCATTTCATACTTTATTCAGATTTTTCCACAAAGCAATTCATGAATCATTTAATACGAATACTTCTTTCAATTTCTATGATTCAAATAGAAACAGACCCAGTTCTAAAAGATTGTATATGAAAATACCAGAAAAAAAATCCCTAACATGTAAAACTAAATTTTTAATACAAAAAAAGAAACCCATGAAAACACTGGGCATTCAAATAAAGTATAATGGGATTATGACACAGTATCGTATCTGGCATTATTTAAAATTTAAGAACTGAATCAGATTTATTGCTATGTCAATTCTATCAACAGCCAACAATCAAATGTACAAAATATACCACAACAACCATGCCAAAAATGATGCTGTATAGAAAGATCATTAGCATAACATTGGTAGACATTAATCTTGTAATATACATCACTGATATAGTAAAACCTTGTTAATTCAGGTTAAATTGATGTCTAAAAATTTGAATATTTTAAAAGATATGCAGTTTAAGCACTCACAAGCATTCTTTTTTTTTTTTTCTGTTAAGCATGTAATTTCAAATATACAAATTTCCAAGTATCTATTACGCTTCTTTTGGGTACTTAAGGTTTAATGACAAAAGAATGCTTTTAAACTAGTATTCTGAAATAAATGCCTCTAAAAAGCTTAAAATTTTCCCAAGATTAAACATTTTTCTTTAAAATTTTGATTATGACTTTTATTAACAAATCTTTTCATCAGATAATACAAAGTAAACATTCAAGTCTTGTATCAGTGGTTATAAATTGTAATTAGAGGAGTTTTATGGTATTTTAATAGTTTATTAATAAATGAAGATAATATGACTACTTATTTTGGTTATGGTGGAGTGAATGATATCTTTTTTGGTTGGAAGACATCAGAATAAGTTCAAAGTCTAATATATAATTTTAATGGTATGGGCTAAAAAAATCGAATATGCACTGTCAATTAAGATAATTCCTTAGTAAATTATAACTGTAAGAGGAAGATCAAATTTTTAAGAAGTATTTATTGTATTATGAGTGCTATGAATTGCCAACACCAAATTTTACCCCTCTCTCCCATTTCAAAGACATCAGGCCATCTACTAATCCATAAATATTGATGTCTCACATACTTCATAGAGTAGCTTAAACATACCAGCATATGAAATAATTAGTATTACATAGTAATTTCCTTTGCCATAGGAATAAGTGTTGGACAAAGTCTGGAAACATTTTATTTTCCAATTTGAATTACAGTAATTTTGCCACAGATCACAGCACTAGTGCATGTGTTACTTTAAACATGCTCTAAGAACAAAACAAAAATTTACTGCAAAAATACATGTCACCAATGTGGAACACACTCAGATTTGTATAAAAGTACTGAACTAATATCCCAAAAAGAGGTATATGTAAGCAGTACATAAGGAAGAAATAGTTTTAATATGAAACAGTCATTTAAGTCACATACATCATGATAAGAAGCAGGACTTTCTTTTATAAAAGATATTTTAACTAACAAGCAACATCATCTACATCACCTACAGAACAAGAAAAGTACAGGTATTTAGAATAAGTTTTAATATAATTACAAGTAATGTGTTTCAACAAAATATGACAAAGACGAAGCTTATCCATTGGGTTTCATTAAAAGTCTTCAATGAAAACTTTCTTCCCTTTATTTGCCCTAGACCACTTGTCTTGGGAGATACTAATCCCATCCCCAGTCCCTTTACTCCAGGGGTGCCTCTAAGCTCCCATCACTGTACCAAGAGTTGGAAAATTACAGATATAACTTCTATACTGCTTTATCGGATAAATGGAATAGAGAAAAGGGGGAAGTTGCTAAAATTTGGAAATGAGAAGAAAATCTCTGAGTTCAGAAGTAGAGGAAAAGAAATTGTGAAAAGTCTCCACAATCTAAAGGAGATTGGGAAGTACTCTCAAGAACCTATCAGTCAATTTGATAAAAATACTGCTTTCCATGGTGCCTAAATGTGGTCATATTGTCTGAAATCAAAGATATTAAAGATTCATTCTGAATAAAGTCTTTAAAAAAAGAGATATTTAATCTCACTTCATTATCTTTGTTAAAATCTTGCTGCAAAAGACTGTCCCCTTAAAATCTAGCCAACCACAGCCAACAAAGAAATGAGAATTCTGATTAGAGGAAAGATATGAAATTTTGAAGTACAGAGCATCCAGGAAGGCAATAGGCAAGTTGGTTTATACAGCATTCCACTTGAGAGTTTAGGATGGGAAGAGGGCAACTGGGAAACACACCAAACAACTCAACCTTCCTGAACCAAATCAGGAAAAAGGAAAGACCTCTGCTACTTTCTCCTTCCTACATTGATTGATTCCCTAAAGAGGACTGAGCACTCAGTATGATACAATACTGTTGTTAACTACATGATGGTGTAAATAAGCCTTCATGAGCTTTCCTAAGGATCTAATCATCTTATACAGAGTTCTAAACCACTATTTACAAATGAACTTTGGGAATCTGGATGCTTTTAATTAAACTTTTTTTTAATTAAAAAAATCTTAAATAGCACAAATGTTCATGCATATGAAACCTTTATACACTGCAAAAAAGAAATCCAAAAACTCTCGAGCTCCCTTTAAAAATCATTGCTTATCTATATATTTTACTATTACATACAATTACTATAGTATGTTGGACAATATGTACTAGCACTCAGTTTGTTCAAGACAAACAAATGTAAAAGAATATTAGAAGAAAACTCCTGATATTTTATCTGGATGATTAAAGTCAGCAGATTTCAGGGTAACCTATTATTGAAGTTTTTTTCCTACCACTAGGCAGGGTTGAGAGTCTAAACACACACACACACACACACACACACACACACACAAATTGGTTTTCTTTATATTGTGTTCATCTATGAAGAATAAGCACTAGTACAAGAAAATCTTCAGTTTTATGTACATAATCTTCTAGTCTGGATAACAAGAATCATAATAGCAGTATGCTACAGTATTTCACACGAAAGGAAAACATGGATCACAAATCTAATTCCAAGCACTCTATCTGAAGAATAATTTATTTTTCTCTAGCAAGCTAAGCTGTTCCTGCATTAGGGAGTCCAGTAGCATCTAGAAGCAAGTGGATCGGGAATTCTCTAGTGAAACGAACAAAGCAAGTTCTGAGAAAGGAACTGACACTTTAAAACTTTCTAGTAACCTAGCCTTGGTGAGAGAGCCTAGCTGCTGACAGCCAGGTTGAACTTTGGCAAAACTTGAGAATGTAGGAGAAACCCCAAGATTTCCTGCTCAATTGCATGTATGTGTGTCTTTGTGTATATGCGTGCATGTGAGATGAGGCCTTTCAGTGATGGAAAAGGATTACACCAAAAAAGGTGCGATGCTACTGGAAGATTATGCCACCTCTGTGCATTTGTTTCCCTCACTGAATACTTTTTAAATGTTTAGGGCAGCTCGTCACTTGTCTTAAGAAAGCCATATCGATTTGTATCATAGCCTTCTTTGAGTCACGTTAGGCAAATTAGTATCTGGCCATTCTTATAGTTCATCACTTTCCCTACCAAAAAGCCTCTAGATAACTTCTGACAGCGTTATGTAGAGACAAATGTGGAACTAGTAAGAAAATTAATTCAAATACATGAAAACATTCATCAGCTATGACTGTAGTTTGCCTATGATTCACTGTTAGAATCAACCACGGGTTTTTCTTCTGTAAATTTAACAGATTTATATTTAAGTAAGGTGCTCTTAAGACCTAAATACAAGAATAAAAATTCACTTGTTTGTTAAGCTTTTAAAAACAACTACTTGGAAATGGAAAATAAAAGAATCACATTATAAATCAAGTATTTTTAGACTAACTTGGGAGAGGTTATTTCATTTTCACAAAACAAGTAATCAAAGTGTAAGCAATAGAGGGCTTTAGAAACTGCATAATCAGTTTTAGCAATGAGCACAACTTGAGTACTACTGTGTAAAGTGTTAACTCCTGAAGACATTGGAAGGTTCTACTCAGTACCTACCTAACTGTATTCAGTCATTAAAAAAAAAAAAAACCATGATCTGATGCTAGAACTAGGCATATAGCATACAGTGCATCATATCTTAAAAATCTGCACTCACTAGGATTTCAAAAACAACATAATTAGGTCCTTAAACATTTAGAAAATTATGTACCTTTAACAAAAACTACAATGTAAGCAAAATGTGATCTTCGAGACGCTACTGAACATACCAAATGTCAAGAGTCAGCCCAAACTACTGCATTTTAACCTGCTCCAACTGGTAAAGTTTTCACACAAAGGAGTACCTAGTATTAGAGTTTATATCATTTCATTTCCTAAAACTATAAAGACATTTATATTACAACTATATTTAAAATATCTTGTACTCATCTCTAACTAGTCACAGGTAAATGGAGAAAACCTTATATTGCCTTGTACCATATGAAATTGCTGTTTCTGTAGGTCAAAATTAAAACACTACTTAAAAAAATAAGTTTTATTCAATTAAAATACGCATCACAAGCATTAATAGTTCTCTTCTAATAGGACATTAAATATTCCATTTTTATAAAATTCATCATTTGCTAGGCTGTATAAACTGTTCAAACCCTCCAATTACTGTTTTTCAATTGGAGAATATGAAGTTTCTTAGAAAAATCTCCAAATGATGAAAACTACACCAGTTCACTGGATAAAGTTCTGGTGACTACACTGTAAACAACAGAATTGAATAATTCAATTAACTTTGCTTTAGTGGCTTGTGACATGTGACACCAGTGCTGTCATGTATAAGTGTGGGTTCATGTTTATTAACCGAAGGACTATAATCAAAATTTTCATGCATAATTTAAATTTCTTGGCAATATTGCTGCTGCTGTCATTTCACCAAGGTTTAAATTATCCCTTTTGCAGGTCACCACATAGTCTTCAGAACTTTTTTGGTCACAATGATGGTTCAAGTTTGGGAGATTTACCAACATCCAACCATTGTATAAATTATTATCAATTGTCATATAGAATCCTTTTTTTGGGTCACAGTTTATGATCCGCTCCAAAAACAGGCTTCTGTTGTTTCAAATCTTAATGAGTGCACCTCCAACTGTCTCCATTCTTGTTATCTCTCAAGAGAATACTCTCAGGTCCATTTTTACATTTTCCCCAGTCACAGCCGAAACTCCTGTCTGCTGAAGGGCCTCGAACTGTGAGTAAGCTCTCATCTTGGCTCTTAATTGATCTTTGTTTAAAATGGATTTTGAACTCTGCTGAGGCTCATTTTTAATTTTCAGATCCCCAGAACAAGATTTTTCAAACCACCACTCTTTTGCCAGCAGAGCCCTCTAAGGCCAAATTGATGTTTCTACCTATCTCATTTGCAATATGTCCCTGGTTTGAAATGATATTAAGAAAAGTATTCACAATTCTTCTGAGGATACTGTATTATTTATTTCTCTGGAAAACAATAACAAAACAACTCAATAATCAAATTGAAGAGTGAAGAGAATACTGTTATATTTCTAAATAGCACAACTAAAAACATCCTTTATGACAACTCTACTAATTGTAGTCAATTTTCAACTGATCTAATGTTAGCAATTTCATGTGGTACAATCCACAAGTTAATCAACAAATACTTATTGAACATCTACTATATGCTAACATCTGTCTCATATCTGTACAAACAGACATCCTGGAAAGACTGAGTTGATAATATGAAGGTCACTAATTTCAAGGACCCTAATATGGGACGAATCTGGTGTCATACTCTATTATTTTTTAAAACACTCATTAAAATGTATGCTTTCTTCCATGTTTTAGCTACATATATTATTTCTGAAAACATGTTAAATGGATCCTCAAATATTTTTTGAACTAAATATTTAATTTGATATTGCCAAAGTTCAGCACTGGAATACACTTGACCCTTGAACAACACGGGGGCTAGGGGTGCCGACCCCCTAACAGTCAAAAATCTGAATACAACTTTACAGTCAGCCCCCCAAAACTGTGGTTCCGCATCCTGGGGTTTAATCAACCGTGGATCACGTAGTACTATAGTATGTGTTTATTGAAAATCAGTGGGCCCATGCAGTTCAAACCTGTGTTGTTCAAGGGTCAACTGATACATTTTTCAATGATTCTAACTTTTAAAAGTCAAAACTTGCCTACATTTGCTATATATTATCTTGAAGCTTCAAGAGGCTTTTATGTTCATGATTACAAACTAAAATTTATTTGTATATTACTTTCTAATGCACCCCCATATACATTATTCTTATTTAAGATAGCAAACAAAAACAATACAAAGCTTGCACTAGCAACGAAGTGGTGTATTAATAAAAACTAAAAGGTAAATAATTTTTGTGTGTGTGCATTTAAAAAAATAATGTAAAACATTAAAATCCTGTGTCACTGAACCTCTGTACTACACAGGGGAAAAAAACCACTGTAGTTAATGCCTGTGATTAAGCATCACTGCCCACTGCAGGGGGACCAAAAGTTTCTCTAGTGCGCATTAACTGGACATCTTTGTCAGCCATACAGGTATCACAGCCCCATACTGCTGATGCTTCTGCTGTTAGGAGGCCATAAGCTGTTTCAGTCATTCCAGTGCAGATCCGATGAAACCATTTCTGACAAGAGGCTTCACATAAGATGGCATCCTGATCATCATTCACTTCATTTGTACAAATTCCACAAGGATACACTGGGTCAGAAGAAGAATGCCCATGACGGCTTGGGTGGAGAGAGGATTTATTGCTTTTCTCAGTGGTGCATGTATCTGCGGCACCTCTAGGTTGTCGTGGCTTATTCTGTGTCCCGTTTGCATGGCTGTTGTTTGTAGCCTCAGTGCTACTCGAACGGCTATTCTCTTGATTTACGACATTGTTTCGATTAACATTTTTTAATTCAATATTACTCTGATTCACTGTGTCATCCATATTTAAGTGAGGTGGATGAGCAGAGGAATTCTGATTAGTGTTTTTGGTTGCTCCTTGACTAAAGTCTTGTTTTGGGGGTGGTGCTTTTGCTTGCCCAAAAGTGTTTGGGGGAGGAATAAAAGAATGATTAGATTCTAATGGAGAACTAAAATTTGAATTATTTCCAGGGACAAAGTTAGATGCCAAGTCAGGGTTAGATATTTGGCTAGCATTCTGTGGAGGAATCTGATTGAAGTTTTCAGCAGGATTTTGTCTAAAATGTTGATTAGGCATGTTAACATTCTGACTTAGTGCATTATTATAAGATGGGTTTCCAAAACTCGAATTATCATGTGGCCCAAAATTAAAAGCATGAGGTCGATTAAAACCCATGCCCAGAGGATTCTGAGGAAATGGGTGTGGCTGATTCCTGAGTGAGTAAGGACCACAGTATGGGGAAGACATTCTTGGAGGAACGTGAGGTGGCATTCTGAATGTGCTGTAGCCTCCAAAGCCAGGATAACCAGGGCCAAGATATGGATTTGACGAAGGTAGTGGTTTATAGGAAATAGTATTATAGTTGTCATCAAATGGATTAGCAGCCACTAGATGGTCAGAGTTTGGATTTGGTGGTGGAGCATACTCAGACAATGGAGGAAAAGAAGGCCCCTGAAATGAGAATGTGAAATACATGTGTTTGATCAAAGAAGTCATAAATGTTAACATTTATGAACCTAGTTTTAAATTTCTTTTGAAGTGTTACAAAAATTTAATTCTTCACCTGACCTTTCAATTCCAAATAATGTTCATATTTATATTTAATGATAAAACTGTGTAGGTTTCTTTCATTGAGGAAAGGAAATAAGGTGTACTTTTTTGAGCTCAAATCAATTGTTACAAACGCTAGAAGTATTCAGCCTTCAAAAGAAGCTTCATTACCATAATTTTCATTGAATATGCTTGCCTGTAACTCTAGAAGCTTTCACTTAAAATTTTAACTAAAAATACCTTTATACCTCCAAATAGCCATAAAATTAAATAACAGTAAACAGGATCTAAATTTTTTTCCCTAGCTTAACTTCAGAGAGTTAGCTATTAAAGTATTCCCAAAGCACTAAGGCCTAGGCCTCAGACTGGAAAAATAAACTGCCAGTTTTAGTCACAACTGCAAGTTTAACAGTGTGGCCAAAATGGAAAAAGGTAATCTGTACACATTTCACACTTACTTGCAGTCTTTATAATAAAAACAGTACTTAAAATTTATAGAGGATAAAACCAAGAAAGTCTGTATTTATAACTGCTTATTACAACCAAAGGTTTCAGACAAAAGATGCTTCCACCATGATTGCTTCATGATATGTACATACTACTGATTTATTATAATAGTTGAACATTACTCCAAGTTAAACTGGTATCCATATATTTTTAAATCTTTTCATAAAACTGCAGGCATCTATTCCTTTTAAATCAGCTTTAAGAATAAGCATTTTAATTTATCTGCCTACACTTCCTTCTTACAATATTCACTCTAGGCTTACAGTCCGATAATAGCCACTAGTTGCAAAGCAAAAAAAAACCCAAAAAAAAACAAATCACTGCAGAATTCACTACTAGGTTCTGAATTAGGAGAGGAAACAAAACCCATGACGAAAGTTAAATTTACCTCATAGCCTGATCATATCAGTGAAGAAAAACTGTTATTAAAGAAAATGCCCATTTACCTGGGTATTTGTCTTGCGCTTTTTCTTATCTGGGCTTCCTAGTTGTACACCTGGTCCTCCTAACCCATCCAGTCCGCTATCACCACCTAAAAATAAATCAATCAGTCAATCCTGATAATATTTCTACTCGTAAGTGAAATCTGTATCTCTCATAGCAGTATCTATTATAGCTACCTGTTAATGTTTTCTACTTTTATTAGATAAAAGCAATACTAAGCTCTTATTATCTTTGTTCTTCAAAAAAGTCTTCCCCATAATCTCAGCCAGAAGCAGTCATTCACCTCTACCCCATAGCATTTTTTTTATCATTCTTTCAGTGAAAAAAGTAATTCTCCATCCCATCCTCAAACCTTCAGTCATCTGGTTTCCTATCCCTGAAGCAAACACTGTTGCTAGTTTCTGGTCTATCTTTCCAAAGATCATCTAGATAAATTCCAGTATAGCTCTGGGGAGTACACAAACAATGGCATGCTTAGTATGGAACGATGGTCTGTACCTTGCTTTCTTACTTGGAAATCATTCCATATCATTACATATAGAACTGCTCCATTCTCTAATAACTGAGTAGTTCACAGTATGATTATACCATAATTCATTAAACTAGTCCTCCTCCCTATTGATGGATATTTTGATTGTTTTCAAACCTTTGCTGTTCTGCAATGAAAATCCACGTATCAATGTCTTTACACTCATGTAAAAGTCATTCCTAGGACTGGAATTATGGCATCCTAGGTATATGCCTCTTAATTCTGAAAGGTATTGTCAAAATACAACAATGTATGTGAGTATGATTTTCTCAATATGATCAAGCAAAAGCAAAAGCTTGACTGTGAATCTAAGAAGTTTAAAAAAACATGGGATTTTCTTCCATTAAAAAAACACACTTTTTATTACAGAGAATTTTATTACAGAGAATTCTGAACATATACAAAAGCAGACAGAATAAAATTATGTACACACATATGTAGATACACATTTGTAGTAAACTATAATACATATTTGTAATAGATTAGTAAATAAATCCAATGAGTTGACAGAGAATTATAGGAGACTTGCTCATACATGTGGATTCCGAGAAAGATATTTAAACTGAGACCTAAAACATGATAAGAAATCTCTCATATGAAGAGCAGAACGAAAAGCCTCTAGGCAGAGAGAATAAATAGAAAGGAGCTTGAATGTGTCATGTCTGAGACATTTAAAAGAGGCCAGTGTGTTACGGAACTCTGGAGAGCACCTTTAGAAGAGGCTGAAGAGACAGGCAGGGACCAGATCATTTTAAAGTGTTATGAACTGAATGCTCGTGTCCCCGCACAATTCATATGTTGAAGCTCTGCCCCCTAATATGATAGTATTTGGAGGTGGGGGCTTTTGGAGGTAATTAGGGTTACATTAGGTCATGAGGGTAATGGGATTAGTGGCCTTATAAGAAGAGAAAGTGACCTCTCTCTCTCTCTCCACACCCCCTTCCTCCCTTCCAGCCTCCCTCCTCCCTCATGCAAACAGTGGGAAAGGCCATATGAGGACAAAGCAAGGAGATGGGCATCTATCTACAAGCCAGGAAGACAGCCCTCACCAGGAACTGACAAACTGGCTGGCACCTTGATCTTGGACTTCCTAGCGCCAGACTGTGAGAAAATAAATTTCTGTTGTTTAAGCCACCCAGTCTATGGCATTTTGTCATGGCAGCACAAGCCAACTGAGACATAGAGCCTTATAGTTTATGGTAAGGAATCTGGATTTTATTTTAAGAACAGTGGATGCTCATTTAAGGATTTCGGGCAGGAAAGTAACACGATTTATGTTTTTAAAAGATTACATTAGCAATTGTACTGGGAATAAATTGGTGATCGAATGGGATAGAAGCAGGGAGACCAGTAATGATATCTTTATAATAATAGTTCAAGAAAAGAAATAGTACTTGGCAATAAAGAGAAATCAGTGTGCTGGCGATAGTTCCACACATAACAAAAATGCAAAGCAGATGTCTGTAAGAGCTATTTAGAAGAAGTTTAAATATTGTGGAGGTAAAAAACTATGACAACAATAACAAAATTTTAGTAAGGATTCTGGACGTTAAATTAATATCTAAACATCAAAAGCTTTCATATTACAAACTATAACCAGTTAAAAGATAAAGTAGAAGATAAGCTTCCATTAACAGGAACAAAACTAAACTAAAATAGCTGGTAATAAATTTAAGAAATGCACAAAATCAGTACGAATAAAAACTTTTTAAAAGCCCTATTGAGGGACAAAGAGGAAGACTTCTAATAAGTGGAAAGGTACTCCCTGTTCTGGCTAGCCATCTAGAACAAAATAACACTGTTTTTATTTAGCTCACATATTATCCCAGATAGCCTGGTGGTGCCCTCCTCAGGGACATCAGCACCAGGTGTCTGAGTCCCAGGCCCACAGGGCCCATCCTCTAACCCCATAGGCATTCATACCAGCCTAAGCAGCACCCCCTTCTCAGAAACCTGAGTTTAAACTCCACAGGGACCCTCTTGTGAGTTTATATATTTTAATAATTCCAACCTCTTTCCTATGTCCTTCAGCCTTAAGAATGGTAGCTGCTTCCCACAGTTGTTACCTCTGTAAAAACTTTAGTATTCTATTTTGCCAGTTTAATATCTGTTAACTATACTTCATATCAAATTCTTTCCATTAAAAATAACTAGTCTGGTTTCTGTCTCCTGACTAGACCCTGACTGATACATATTTCAAACACCTCCCAGGCTGAAAATAGTATTACTCCTACGTTAACATCATTCCAGAGATTTAGCTTACTATCTACCTACCTACTTTTCCTCCTGTGTATAAATTTGTGATAGTAATACCTTTACAAAAATGGGCTATTATTTTTTAAATAAAAGCATTGGGCTTCCCTGGTGGCGCAGTGGTTGAGAATCTGCCTGCTAATGCAGGGGACATGGGTTCGAGCCCTGGTCTGGGAAGATCCCACATGCCACGGAGCAACTAGGCCCGTGAGCCACAACTACTGAGCCTGCGCGTCTGGAGCCTGTGGTCCGCAACAAGAGAGGCCGCAATAGTGAGAGGCCCGCGCACCGCAATGAAGAGTGGCCCCCGCTTGCCACAACTAGAGAAAGCCCTCGCACAGAAACGAAGACCCAACGCAGCCAAAAATAAAAAAAATTAATTAATTTTAAAAAAAAGCATTAAATTTTAACTTTATTAGAATTTAATAAATGAAAAAGAAATAAATTAAACTGAAGAATATGCTAAATGTTTCTTCACCAAAAGACAAATTTTTGAAAATAATTCTCTAAGGCTAAGAAAAGACATCAAGAAAAACATTAAGTTGGAGAAATTATGGTATTTCTTTTTTCAATCTTTAGATGGTGTCAAGTGACTTCCTGCTTTGAAAGTTGAGGATAGTATAGTATCACATCTTATTCTACTTTTTTTCTCCCTAAATTTAGCAGGGTATTTTCTATCTCTAGATTCTTCATTTCAGGTAAATTTTCTTTTCTCATACCTTTGAATACTTTTTTCCGCTCTATTTGTTGAGTGCTCTATTTCAGGGGTACTAATTATCATTATGCTGGGGAGATTTTTTAGCTCCATACCTATTAGCTCACCTGACTAGTCTTTTTCATCTGCACTTAATTTGATTATCTGAAGTTTTTATGTAACTTAATTGTTAACTATCTTTATTCTGTTTCTAATTTGTAATATATTTGTTCTCTATATATGTTGTTTCAGTCAATTTATTTCCTTAGGCCTGCAATTTACCCTTCTTCTGTGTTTTAATATTATCTTGTCTTTGAGCTCTTATTTAAGTTCTACAACTTGAAGTACATGTGAGTTATTTCCTTCTGTCCTGTAGGTTATGGGTTCTTCATCTTCTGCATGCTCTTTCTCTTTTTATTCTTTGTGTGTCAGTTCACTAGTTTGCTATAGTATGTTTACATAATTATCGTGTTTTTATTTTTATCTTGTAACTTTGCCCAGACCTTTTAAGCTCTGATTTAATGTGCGTAACTTTGACTCCCTTTTATTCCTATCTAAGATTGTTTGCCTGGCTTAGATGGTTTGCATCTATTGAGATAATCATATGATGTTTTTCCTTTACATTATTTTTATAAATTTATTTATTTATTTATTTATTTTTGGCTGCGTTGGGTCTTCTCTAGTTGCGGCGAGCAGGGGCTACTCAGTTGTGGTGCGTGGGCTTCTCATTGTGGTGGCTTCTCTCGTGGAGCACCGGCTCTAGGCACACGGGCTTCAGTAGTTGTGGCACATGGGCTCAGTAGTTGTGGCCCGTGGGCCCTAGAGCACGCAGGCTTCAGTAACTGTGGCACTTGGGCCTAGTTGCTCCGCAGTGTGTGGGATCTTCCTGGACTAGGGCTCGAACCCGTATCCCTTGCATTGGCAGGTGGATTCCTAACTGCTGTGCCACCAGGGAAGTCCCCTTTACATTATTTTAATGTTGAACCCAGCCTGACATTCCTATGTTAGTAAACACAACTTACTAATTTTTATATGAATGTTATATTTATGTGACTGGATATGCTAATATTCTCTTTATAATGCTTGCCTATGTTAGTAAGATTAACCTGTTGTGTTTCCTTGAAACATCCAGGCTCTTAATTCTAAGATTGTGTTAAATGCACATCTACCTAGTCAGGGGGTGCAGTAACCCATTCACATGGGAGGATTCCCTAGAGTCCTCTGATTCAATTTGTATCCCTGAAGGCTTCTTTTCTGCCAGATAGTCCTTTAAAAACAACAACAAAAACTTCCCCTGTTTCACTCATTTTTTTTTTCTTACTCAAAGGAGTGAGAAGACAAGACTACTCATTTAATTTGCTTTTCTCCAGACTTGGGGTTATTAGTAATTCTCAAAATTTTGTAAATCACCAGCAGCTTCCAAGGGGCAGGGATTGTTTTAGAAGCCTAAAACAGTGATCCAGATTTCACCCTGTTCCAGATTTATGTTACCAGGCTATGCCACTTCCCTTGTCTGCTGCTATCGCTGACATTTTTGCTGTTTTTTAAAACTGTTTTGGTTCATTTCACTTGAAATTTAGAAGAGAATCTGTACGGTAGCTTTGTTCTACTATCTTAGAAGTTTATATCTATATCTATGTTCTTTCACTTAATCTTCATAACAAACCTATGAGGAAAATCATCCCCATTTTAAAAAAAGAGAGAAAAAGAAATGGAATTGTAAAGGTACAGATCATACCCCTGGTAAAAAAGCAGCTCTGAAATCTAAAACTAGTATTTGTTTTCTTTTGCTTTTAGGTGTACAGTTCAGTGGGGTTTGAGCATATTTACCAGGCTCTGTAAACATCACCACTATTTAATTCCAGAACATTATCATCACCCCAAAAAGAAACCCCATACCTGTTAGCCATATAATATGTGGCTTTGAGTTTGGCTTCTTTCACTTAGCACAACATTTTTGACATTCAACCACGTAATTTTATGTATTAGTATTTCATTCTTTTTTATGGCTGAACGATATTCCACATTATGTTTAT
This sequence comes from Eschrichtius robustus, assembly GCF_028021215.1. Classification (NCBI taxonomy): domain Eukaryota; kingdom Metazoa; phylum Chordata; class Mammalia; order Artiodactyla; family Eschrichtiidae; genus Eschrichtius; species Eschrichtius robustus. The sequence goes on from NC_090824.1 coordinate 117,395,027, forward strand.
CCAGTCGTTAGCTGGTGAACATTTGGGTTGTTTCTATTTTGGAGGGACTATGAATAATGCATTTATGCACACGTTTTTAAATGAATGTATGTTTTCAATTCTCTTGGGTATACACCTAGGAGTGGAATTGCTGGGTCACATGGTATCTCTATGTTTAACATTTTGAGGAACTGCTCAACGGTTTTCCACGGTGGCTGCACCATTTTATGTTCCCACCTCTAAAGTCTGACAGTTCTAATTTCTTCACATTCTCCCCAAGATTTATAGTTTGTTTTTTTTTGTTTGTTTGTTTTGTTTTGTTTTGTTTTTTTTAATATAGTGACTCTAGTGAGTATGAAGTGGTATCTCCTTGTGCTTTTAATTTGCATTTCCAAAATTACTAATGATGTTGAGCATCTTTACATGTATTTATTGACCATTTCTTTATCTTCTATGAAGAAATGCCTATTCAAGTTCTCTGCCTATTTTTTAGAGTGTTTGTCTTTTCTGTTAAGTTTTAAGAATTCTTTATGTATATATTAAGGATACTAGAATCATCAGATGTAAAACACATATGTTTTTAATTTTGATGAAGTTCCGATTATTTATTTTTGTTTTGTTGCTTGGATAAAACTAGGTTTATCTGCTTCTAATATAGTAGTTTGCCTCCCTAAGATCTTATACATATACTGTCTTCCTCAGTGGCCCACAAAAGGCAAAAATGGAAACTTCTGGTTCAAACTAAAGAAACTCCTATCTTAATATAATCAATAAAAAACACTGAATCACTATGTTGCACACCTGAAACTAATATAATATTGTAAATAAACTAAACTTCAATTTTTAAAAAAAACCGTAAACAGTGAAAAATATAAACATTCATTAAATTAAAATATAGTTGTGACCATTAAAATTTTTTTTTTAATAAAAAATGATAAAGGGACTCCTATCTTTTAATTTTAATTTGACATGGTAATCCCATTTGAATAGATGGTAAGTAAAGAATTAAGAGAGAGATCCAGTGCACTCCTCAAGGTCATTCATTCAAAATCATATGGTTCAGGAATGGCTAAACTACTTAACCAATGTATAACTTTCAGTAGCCTATATACACTGAACTAATGAGTTCATATTAACAATTTGTATGCAGTTTTCCATAACAGTATATACTAACATACTGAACAGAGAAATGTGTTGTTCTTGAATCTGAATACCTAGAAATTCTGTGGAAAAGAATTAGTAATGGGTTTGAGGTCAAATAATAAAGTGGCTATATAAATAAACAAAAGGTCCAAACATCAGAGTCCTGTCTTTCCTAACATTTGTTATGGGTATTTCATTATAACAAAAGTATCAATAGAAAAAGGTAATTCTTAAAAAATAAAAAGTTATTAACAAATTAGTCTCTAATCCATAATATATAAATTACCATTCACAGCATTATTAAGACTACTGAATAACTGTAATTTTACTATTAAAATGCTGTAATTTAAAGATGGACAAAATGTACTCTTAATGGTTAGTATCTACCATCTCTGTTCATTTTCTAAAACTCTAATGATAATTCCTGTATTTACTATAAGGCAAAACTCTGACATTTGTAATCATTTAAATAAATTCATTATTTTCAAGTAATCTGTAAGCAAAACCACCTAAAATTCTTTTTTGAAAATTGAGTTTTATAGTATTAGTTTTTTATTTAAGAGTCTAATATCTCGGGGCTCCCCTGGTGGCGCAGTGGTTGAGAGTCTGCCTGCTAATGCAGGGGACACGGGTTCGAGCCCTGGTCTGGGAAGATCCCATATGCCGCGGAGCAACTAGGCCCGTGAGCCACAACTGCTGAGCCTGCGCGTCTGGAGCCTGTGCTCCGCAACAAAAGAGGCCACGATAGTAAGAGGCCCACGCACCACGATGAAGAGTGGCCCTCGCTTGCCGCAACTAGAGAAAGCCCACGCACAGAAACGAAGACCCAACACAGCCAAAAATAAAAATAAATAAATAAATTAAAAAAAAAAAAAAAGGGTCTAATATTTCCCTCCATAAAACAATCTTCAAGGGGCTTCCCTGGTGGCGCAGTGGTTGAGAGTCTGCCTGCCAGTGCAGGGGACACGGGTTCGAGCCCTGGTCTGGGAAGATCCCACATGCCGCGGAGTGGCTGGGCCCGTGAGCCACAATTGCTGAGCCTGCGCGTCTGGAGCCTGTGCTCCGCAACAAGAGAGGCCGCGATAGTGAGAGGCCCGCGCACCGTGATGAAGGGTGGCCCCCGCTTGCCGCAACTGGAGAGGGCCCTCGCACAGAGGCGAAGACCCAACACAGCCTAAATAAATAAATTAATTAATATTTAAAAAAAAAAAAAAAGTAACCTTTCCATCTTTCTTAAAAAAAAAAAAAAAAAAAAAAAACAATCTTCAAGTTCCCACTGGTCTCAGTTGCCCCACTTATAGTTCATCTAAAAAGTTAACTATGTAACATTTCCAATGGCTCTGACTCTTGGCCTTACCTAGGTCCCTCCCATTGGTATATGTAATACTGGTGGTTCTGTCATCTCCATGATGTTAATAAGTAATGTTAGATCAGATTCATGGTCATCGGGGCTAATCAGAATATAAGCTACCAAGAATTTCTGTAATTATTACTCTTTAAAAACGAAGTGCAAGGGGAGGGGAAAGTAGTGGCCATAAAGCCAGTTATTTAGGTTACCTTAATAACTTTTGGTACCAAAGCGTCTCTCTATCTGCTCTACATATCTGCTGTGGCTAACTCTGCAAAGTAAACCATGAACATTCAGCCAGAAGTTGAGAGTTGTGGGGCACAGAACCAAGAAAAGGGGAACTTCCAAATCTTGTTGTAACAGTGGCTACTCTGATCCTTCTGTTAATAATTGAATTTCTTCAACTCATCTCTTCACTCCTACCTTCCCAGAGCCCTCCAAATACACAAGGCGGAAGTGAAGTGGGAAAGGGTGATATCAACAATAGAAAAAGAAACCTCTCTCATCTTAAGTTAAGGAATTTTCTCTATATATTATCACTTTTCATTATGCCAATCAATCTCAATTAAGCACAAAAATAGTTTTACCTCTCCTTTCACCCTTTAACCTTTATTTAGAGCTGGAAGCTTAAGTTGTTTCTCTACTTGTGGTCTTAGAGGAGAGTCCAACCTACTAAATGATACAATTTTTTCCCCATCTAAAGATGCTACAAATCAATGATTTTTTGATATGAAATCCGTTTGTAAGTATAAAATCATTCTTTTATTTGTAAGTACTTTTTATTTTGTAAAGAGTGGATTATTTACTTTAGGCCTTTTATGCATTTTTTTTTTTTAGGTCTAGTTACAACTTCTTTATTCTTCCTATTAAAGATTCAATCTATTTTGGCCCCATGTCCTTAAAAGGGAGTGAAGGCATTATTCTGTACACTAGATAGCAGTGTGCCTTTAATATATTTTAAATTTTCCTTTATTAAACTCACTTTATTCACAATAATGGTTTGGTTTGTGACAGTGACTTCTCTCATAAGTAATGTGACTACGTTATTTTAAAATATTTTATAATCAACATTTTCCTTTAAAGAGACTTGCTTCCTCATTATTCCAAATAAGTGTTTATTTTAATATGTGTATGTGGTATAAGGATGTATTCTAGGCTGATTAAATGACTCAAACCAGGTTTGTTTTCCCCCAAAATTCGTATGTTGAAATCCTAATCCTCATTACGATGGTATTAGGAGATGGGGCCTTTGATAGGTGATTAGGTCATGCGGGCTCTGCCCTTATAAAACAGATCTGGGAGATTTAGTGCCCTTATATAACAGACCTGGGAGAGTTCCCTAGCCCCTTCCGCATGTTAGGACAGAGTGAGAAAGATTGTTGTCTACGAACCACGAAGTGGGTCTTCATCAGACACCGAATCTGCTGGCACCTTGATCTTGGACTTTCTAGCCTCCAGAATTGTAAGAAATAAAATGTTTGTTGTTTACAAGCCACCAGTCTATGGTATTGTTACAGCAGCCCAAGCGGACTAAGACAGTGCCTAACACATTGCCTGGCACACAATGGGTACTCAATTATTAGTTCTCATTTTGCTTTCCTTTAGACTAAACTATACCACTAGTGCACTACATTTCAGCTTCTATAGTATTTAACATCCTATCAAAATATCTAATAGCCAGCAGTGTCAGCACAATCAGTGGACACTCAAGTATCAGTTTTTCACAACAGCACAGAAGTCTGGGATATAATGTCAGTTTACTCTACCATTTACTATGGATGTGAACATTTTAGCTAACAGCTTTATCTTCACCTGAAACACACACTTCTGTAATACTTGTCTCTACCATGGAATGGAAATATTGTGAATTAATATGTGAATATAGTATTGTATGAATTCCATTAAGCATTTGGCAAAATGGCCTTATATGATTGACATGAAAAAGACATTATTTCCTTTTAGAATGCAAGGCAGAAAGTGTCTGCTATGTGATGCCCCAAACCTAGATCAATCTGGGCATGTAATAAATATTAAATTCAGAAAGCCCTCAACATCAGTGATTTAAAGTTTCATATATTTGTGGTTCTTGTGCCAGCTGTTCTCCCCAAACTAATGATCTTTGCATTACTGAGGTACATGAGGTTTAAGGCTGCTCACAAAGGTAAAGCATAGAAGGGTGGGTGGATGGCATCCAAGTGTGAAGCTGACTCTACACAATAATATCAATACCTCTAATAATGGGCGGTCTCAGTGGAGCTGAAGCTTTGAGGATGAGTATCTTACCAAAGTCGGGAAAAAAGAGGGCATGCCTAGCAGAAGGAACAGAATGTGCAAAGAAAAACTGAAAGACATGAGAGATCATGACAACATCTAGAGAGGAAATGTGACTATTTCAGAACTGGAGCACAGGAGACAAGTGTAAGCATTTCATGGAATATGAAGGATGGAGGACTAAGTGGTAGGCCTGGGCCAAATAAAAATATAAGAAGGTTGGATTGGGTTAATATAAGAAGGTTGGATTTTTATCCTAAATGCAATGGGGAACCAATGAAGAATTTTACAAAGAAGAGTAACATGACTAAATTGTGTTTGGGGAGCACTATAGCAATGGAACATACTGGCTAAGATTTGGGGCCGTAGAATTTAAGTTCTAGCTTCACCACTTACTAGCTGGGTAAACTTGAATATGTTACTTAACCACATATTACTTAACCTCTCTGAATATCAATTCCTCAATTGTAAACCTAGAATGATGATATCAGCTAGCTTACAGGGTTATTGAGAGGATTAAGCAAGATGATCCATTTAAATTACTTAGCGAACTGCTTGGTAAGTACTCAATAGATGGTAGTTACTTACCACCAGCAGTAAGTAACAATGTGGAAAATGGGTTAAGAAAGACAAAACGGGAGGCCACTGAAACCAGTGATAGGGTTATTATAATAATCAAAGAGATAAGCAAAATCTGAACTAAAGAAGTAGTTGTGGAAAGATTGAGGAGATGATGGGTTCAAAACATACTAAGGAGACAGATAATCTAGGACTCTGGGACAGTGTTGAGTTGCAGTGGGGCATGGGTTTGGGTCACTAGATAAATGATCTTCATCAAGTTAGGGAATATGGGAGAAAGAGCATGCTGGAGGTCTCACAGATAGACACCTTTCATTCTACTTGTTAACAACAAAATCTATTTATCTCCCCCTCATAAATTTACTCTTCCTGTTATATATCTGACACCATTCTCTTACAGTTTTCTCCTCTACCTCTCTGGCTACTACTTTGCATTCTGTTTTTCAGGGTCCTCTTCCCCCCCCCTTTTTTTTAAATTTATTTTTATTTTATTTTATTTTTATTTATGGCTGTGTTGGGTCTTCGTTTCTGTGCGAGGGCTTTCTCTAGTTGCGGCAAGTGGGGGCCACTCTTCATCGCGGTGCGCGGGCCTCTCACTATCGCGGCCTCTCTTATTGCGGAGCACAGGCTCCAGACGCGCAGGCTCAGTAATTGTGGCTCACGGGCCCAGCTGCTTTGCGGCATGTGGGATCCTCCCAGACCAAGGCTCGAACCCGTGTCCCCTGCATTGGCAGGCGGATTCTCAACCACTGAGCCACCAGGGAAGCCCCTCTCTTTCCCCTTTTATCTCCTAAACGTTAGTGTTCCTAAAGTTGTGTTTCTCAATGCTTTTCTCTTCTCACGCCTCACTCGCTTGTGTGAGCTCATCTACTCCCAAGGCATCAATTAGTATTCATATGTTTACTGATAACTTCCAGATCTCTATTTCTGGCTCAGACCACCCGCCTCAGTCCAAACCACGTATATCTGTTGCATACACTGCAACATCCCAGGGGGATAGTCATTCAATGTGTTGAAAACCAAACTCGCTTCCCTGACACTCTGCCTAGCCCTTACATATGCCAATTAAAAAACAAAACAAAACAACAAAAACCCCCAATTCTCTCCTTCAGACTTTCTCTCGTCAGCTCTTTCTGTCAATTCTGTGACTGTAAATTATGCTTTCTCTTCAATCTTAACCCAAATCTTCCACACACTTCTCTGATCAAGATGGTCTATATTTTTTAGTACAGTCTACTTTTAGCACTTCTGTGACATTTTTGTGTTACTATGCCATTCTAAAATACATGCTTACCTCTCCAATGTCATTTCTAACTCTGGTTAAAAGCGTTTCATCTGAGGGTGCACAGTCTTTTAAAAGCAGATAGCTACTTAATCACTTTTGCCTCATGACTAGTGAAATTTCTACTTTTACTAAAGAACTATCATTTGTTCATAGTCTAGATGGAGTTATCTTGATACTATACAGTGTTCACCATAGTCTTGATATGAGTCATTAAGTCTGCTCTCTTAACTTCTTCAGGCAAAATCAGTAATAAATCAGACATAACTGCATTTGAAACAATAAATGTGGCATTTATGTAAAAAAAAAACAAGCATTTCATCTGAAATGAATGCTTCAACTTCCTTCTTCATCTCTAAATTTGTTTTTCTTCCTTCATTTTCTCTTTTTTTCCCCAAGACTAACTCTTCATTTGCATCCTTGTTGCTATTCCTTCTCTCATATGTAGAAACCTGATTTACGAGAATAGGAGTCTTGTCTGTCTAATGCCCAGCTTCCACAACAGCGAATGCCTAGCACATGGTAGATATTAAAAAACATGTATTGAATGCTTTATTAATGAATTATCCTCTTTCTGTTGCTTTTTCAGTTTCTCCCCTCTCCTTCTAAATCAGGTTCTTTTGTTTGTCTACTAATATGTCTGTCATTTTTCAAGGGAGAAAAAATAATAAAGAGAACCCATACAAACTTCCTCTTGACTCTCTTTCCAAGTTATTGGCTATGTCTTTCCTTCTATCACCAAGCTTCTTTTAAATCATATCTTCACCACTTTGAAATGTAGTTTTCTCCCAAAAGTGCCTTCTCAAAATCACCACTAACTTCCTAGACCTTTTTCTCATCCCTGGTCCTCCTTGCTGCTCTTTCTACATCATTTAAAACAAAGGAACACCCACCGCTTCTTAGAACTCTCCTCCAGGAGGCCTTCCTTGACTCCCTTAAAGATAGGTTATATGTTCCTTTATTTCCTGTAGATTATCACAGCATTTATCATGCTGTTTGTAACTGATTACTTATTTGTCAGTATCCCAGACTACACTAAAAGTTCTTGAAGACAGGTATTATGTCTTCTTAATCAATGTATTCCCACTGTCTGGCACTATAACTGCCCAACAAATATTTGTTGAATAAACGAATGAATAGCGTCATCAGATCAACATCTAAGAGTTCTAAAAATACTGGATAATGGGAGTGTTGGTTAAAATAAGGAAAAAGGGCAAGTAAACGTGGTGGGAGGGGCTATGGACAATCCAAAAGCAGCATAAAGATACGAATCAGTTCCTTCTTGTATTCACTCATTCGTTCATTTGGTACTTACTGTGAGCAAGGCAATTAGGAAAGAAACAGAAAGATAATCAAGATATTGCACCTATCCTCATGGATCTGTCTTACAATCCAGGGCTGAGGGTTTGGGGGGGTGGTAACAACCGGTAGGAAATAGGAGTAAGATACTTTGGCACTAAATAGCAATTCTGAATCTAATATTAAAATATCAGGACAGGGACTTCCCTGGTGGCACAGTGGTAAGACTCCAGGCTCCCAATGCAGGGGGCCCGGGTTCAATCCCTGGTCAGGGAACTAGATCCCACATGCATGCCGCAACTAAGAGTTCGCATGCCACAGCTGAGGAGCTGGTGAGTGGAATCTTAGGAGCCTGCCTGCCGCAACTAAGACCCGGCGCAACCAAATAAATAAATATTTAAAAAAATAAAATTAAAATAAATAAATAAACTATCAGGACAAGTTTGGAAAACCACCAATCAGCTTCCTCTGGTCCACTTACCTTCACAATCTAGGTCTACCAGCAGCAGTTCTCAAACTTTAGTGTACGTAAGGAACACCGGGGGAGCTTGTTAAAGATGCAGAGAAATCTCTCAGAAATTCTGATTCTGTGGGTCCAGGAAGCTACATTTTGAATAAGCATCCTAGGGGATTACGATGCTTTTGGTCTACAAAGTCCTTAGTCATTCACATTGTCATAATTTTGCCATATCTGAGTTATGTCTATAATATTATTTTCTAGTAATTCCTTTAAATTTAAAACAATATATAGGTCTTTCTCTATACAGACAGATATATGCAGATATATCTATTTATCTATATCTTAGTCTTATCCTAAGCAAAAGGTTTGATAACTTATATTTTTGATAATACACATGAAATAAATACATAACCATTAAAAAGTCTGATTATATATATATCATTGGATAAGAAACAGTTGAGAAGCACTGTTCAAGAGATTATGCTCTGCAAACACCACATTCTACATGCAGTCTGATGATATAAATTATAACTAGAAGCTCCAGGGCAGTGAAGTTCAGCAGAATTGTGCTTCGGAAGAGCTCATGTAGATAATCTGGTACCTTTTATGGATTATAAAATAATTTTAAAATGTTTTAAAAATTAATGTTCTAATTAGTACAAAATGACATCATAAAAACCCCTCTTCATATTGGTTTTTTATTTTAAAAAGTGCTGTGTCTTTTTTTCTGGTACTTGACTCTCAGAATATTCTTGAGCTGACACCTAAGTCAACTTCCAACAACTAGGGCATCAAACTTAAAACCAGCAGTTGTAATAAAACAAAGATAGATCTGTAGTCTTGACGCACAATAAAATACCCATCAATTTTATTTAAAATTACATTTGATTAAGACTGATAATTGAGTTCAAAGGTATAAACTTAATAAAGCTTTCTTTTCCTTCAACCCCAAAGTAATTTATAATAGTAGGCAAAATAACATGGCAAACATATCAAAGAAATAACTATCTTAGAAAGGTCTATTCCTTAAGGGCTTTGGCAATTCATAACCACAAAGAGAAAAGAAAGTTGAAATAGAAAACCTTCACCAAATGAAAGATTGTGCTATTAAGCCTGTAAAAACAATATTCTGCTCTAAATTATGTTTTTGCTTAAATGGCTAAGAAAATCAATCTCTAACTAAATACTCAAGTGATGTTATTTGGATATCACATTGTCACTGTGTCACAAGCCAGTTCTATAGGTTTACTCTCTAGTCACAGGGAACAAAAACATAGATGAATGACTGTGTTCCTTGATCTCTACATCACTTAAGTCAATTGGAAATTTACCTTACTACTTACTGATTGATAAAGCACTTTATCCTGTTTGGATGAAAGGATTATTTGAATAACTTCCTAACTAGCCTCCCTGCTTTAGCCCTTGTTCTCTACAGTCTATTCTCTGCAGAACAGCCAGCTAAAAACATAAGGCAGGGGGCTTCGCTGGTGGCGCAGTGGTTGAGAATCTGCCTGCCAATGCAGGGGGACACGGGTTCGAGCCCTGGTCTGGGAAGATCCCACATGCCGCGGAGCAACTGGGCCCATGAGCCACAACTACTGAGCCTGCGCGTCTGGAGCCTGTGCTCCGCAATAAGAGAGGCCACGATAGTGAGAGGCCCGCGCACCGCGATGAAGAGTGGCCCCCACTTGCCGCAACTAGAGAAAGCCCTCGCACAGAAACGAAGACCCAACCATAAATAAATAAATAAAAAATTTAAACAAAACATAAGGCAGATCACTCACTCTTCTGCACAAACCCATCCAGTCCCTACCTCAGAGTAAAAGCCCAAATCTTTTAAATGGCTCACAAGGCCAATACACATTCACCCCATACTTCAGCTCAGCTCACACTACTCTCCCTTTGCTCACTCACAATAACTTCTTTGCAGTTGCTTGAACACACTAGGCAAATTCCAGACCCAGGGCCTTTGCACTCGCTGTTCCTTTTGCCAACACTGCTATTCCCACACATATCCATATGGCTCTGCCCTGTCACTTCCTTTGGGTCTTTGCTCAAACACCATCTTCCAGGTGAGCCCTCTTATATATAATCGCTACCTCTCCACCCCCATACATATTTTCTAACCACTCTCCCTGCTTTGATTTTCTCCATACCACCTACCATTTGACATTCTATACCTTTTATGTGCTCATCATTTGTTTACCCTCCAAGAGTGTGCATTCCTCCTGGGTGCAGATGGTCTTTTTGCTTTGTTCACCGCGGTATCCCAGTGCCAAAAACAGTGCCGGGCACACAGTAGATGTTCAATAAATATTTGCTTAATGAACAAACAGTATTACTTCAACTTTGGGACTTTCGGCCTGAACCCTATTGAAAGCTGGAAATAAGAGCGGGAGGATACTCCCCAAATTTCCAGACGGCACTTGGTGTCTGTGAGCTTACATGCGTTATCTTTTGTCTGGCACATCGTTCCCTCTGATATTTCTTAGATAGTAAGGCAGCAGGAAAATGCCTAACTAGTGTGCAAGGAAGAAGCAAGCCAACCGTGTATAAAACTGATTTGGGGCGATTATGATTCTTATCCATAAGCCAATAGAGAAAAGCCTTTTGAATGAATATAGTTCCTCCTCTTAAGCCTAAGGAAAATAAAGCTGTATGTTTGTTGCCTTTTGGAGAATGGGAAGGGGGGCTGGGAGAGACACGGAGGCCCGGCACACCTTCTGCAAGAGCGTCAACTCTAGTGCGGTCCAACTTACTTTTTTTTGAGGCGGGGGTGGAGGGCATCGTTCGTGGTCTCTGCCAGGGGGTGTTTCTTTCTCACCCTCCGGGCTGCCTATTGTGCTGTGTCTGGCCAACGAGGTAAGGTGGGCGAGGAGCGGGGTATGAAGGGATGCTGAGTGCCGCTTCAACTGCCTCCTAACACAAAGTCGGGGCGGCCAGGGCTCGGCGCAGGGGACGCGGGGGCCGCGCGCCTCCGACCGCAGCCCGGGCCCCGGGGCGCAGGCGGGACGCGGGCTGCGCGGAGTTAGGCCCGGACAGAGCCCCGTGGCCTCCCGGCGGGCGGGCACGCGGCCCCCGCGCGCCCCGCTCACCCCGCTCCCCTCAACCCGGCGCCCTTCTCGGTTACCTCGAACTCTCTTCAGCGAAATGGGATCCTTCTCCTGTTCTGCTGACATTACAGACCGCAAAGCATGACTCCCCCCCAGGCCGCGGGAATTCGGTCTCTTTGATGCTGCGGCGGCGGCTCCTCCTCCTCCTCGCGGGGCCGCTGCGGCTGCGAGGCGAGCCTCCGAGGCGAGGCGCGGCCGAGGGCGGTGGGGACGCGGGCCGACTTTGCAAAGTTTGGGAGGAGGACGAGGCCTCGGGGCGGCCGGGCGGCGTGCTGGGGCCGGCCGGGCTCAGCGGCGGCGGCGGGAGAGCGGGCGGGAGAGCGGCCTGGGGGCGGCCCCCCGGCCGGGGCCGGCGTGTGCGGAGGACTAGTGCGCCGCCGCCGCCGCCACCTCCTCCCACTCCTTCTTCTTCGCCGCCGCCGCCGCCGCCGCCGCCGCCGCCTCAGGAGCCGCTGACAGGGGAGGCGGGAGGCGGGCGGCCCGGCCCTGGCGGCGCACTCACAGCGCCCTCTGAGGATGAGGTCTGCGCTCTCGCCGCTCCCGAGTCGCAGACACAAAAGCCCCCAGCTTAGAGCCGCCTGCAAAACCCGCTCTGGGGCGGGCGAGGGACGTGGCGCGGCCCCGCGGCTTCCCCGCCCCGAGCTCCCCAGCCCCGCGCGGGGACGGACTTCGGGGGGCGGGGGCCGCTGCCTCGTCCCGCGGCGCCTCCTGCCGCCGCCGCCGCCGCCGCCGCCTCGCGCTCCGCCTCGGCCCAGCCCCCACGGCCCGCGCGCGCCTCTCGCTCCACGCGGGGCTAGCGGGCCCGCGGCCCCGGGAGCCCAGGCGGGCAGCGCGCGCTGAGGGACCGCCCCTCCAGCCCCGCGCCGACAGGCGCCCGGCGCTCCCCCGCCGCCACCGAGCCAGAGGACGCTCAGCTCGGCGGCCGACGCGCCCCGGCCCGGCTTCTGCGAGGAAACTGCATCTCCGAACTTCTTCGGAGGCCGCAGCAGGCATCTTGGCCTCGCGGCCAAGGATCTGAAAGAGGAATGTAAGAGCCGAGCAAACTTTGTACGCGGGAGCTGGAGAGTTCTCGGCGGGCAGGTGGAGACCCAGATTCCCCGACTATGTGTCAGTGATCTGGACACCTGTTTGTGGAATGCCCCAACTGCAAGTTTTAACGACCCGATTCTTCAAAAAAGAGCGATGCGTAATTAATACAAGAAAGGGGGATGGGTGGAAGCGGTGAGGCGCCGGGACCTGATGTAGACGTTAAATTTTAGGAGAAGGATCTCCCCGCCCCCATGTGATTGTAGATTGTATTTGGTTACTGATTCCACATCCATCGTTTAGGCTGTGTGACCTGAGGCAACTTAGGTAACCTCTCTGAGTCTCAGATTTCAGATCTTGAAAAGGCAGTGGGGCTACATCCCTGAGGTCTCTTCTAGCTCTGACATTCTTTGGCTTACTTTCACGAAACTATTCTGTTTGTTGGGTTTCCAGTTCTCCTACTAAAGAGAATCTGTAGGTGCAGACTCTAATCTTCAATCAGGCGAGACTGATTATTTTGATCCAGAATCACTGAGAAGCGCTCATTAATCATATGAGGGCTTAGAACTAACTACAAATAGGAGTCTCTTCCTTTGGGAGACAAGACCCATAGAACTCATTCACTTTCACGTATAATGTCAGAACAGATGTAAACATGAAGCCAGTGTTACAGCCTTAAGGGCTACGTGACAGACAAGCACCACAGCAGAGGAATCAGCTTTAAATGACAGGATATGGTGTGGCCATGAGACAAATGTTATCCTTTCAAATTTAATAAGTTTGGGGGGTAATTCCTAATTTGAAGATTCAGACTAGGAGAGGTTAGGGAAATTTTTACAGAAGGCACGTATAAGGACAGCCCCCCCGCCCCCCTCCCCGTCCCACAACTAGAATGTAAGCTCCATGTGGGCAGGAATTTTATCCAGTCCACAATTCTTTGTACCTAACAATGACCGGCAAGTGTTCAAAAAATTTTTTTGTTGTTGAATGAATGCATGAGTAACAGACTGGAAGTGGCCCTTGGTCAACGGATTGACAGGGTTTGGGTAAGTGTGATAAACTCAAGCGAATGCTAAGTATTGGATCCTCACTTTACCTCACAGGGTCACTGAGAGAAGATGTGAAACCACTTTGAAAATATCAGGCAATATGGAAGCGTAGAGTTTTATTACATGATCCTTAGTGCAAGAAAAGTGGTTGAGAAAAATCATTGCTAAGAGATTTTGAATTCTTTATTGTATTCCCTAAAGCTAGAGACTCATAAATAATATATAAATGAAGAGAAACGAATTGGCCTCTTTTTAATGATTCATCAAGAATAAAAAGACCATCTTACTTGGCCATGGATTTTTAGATCATTTGGACTTCCAAATCCTGACTATTTGCTACATGTCAGAATTACCTGGAAAGCATTCTAAAATTTCAGATTCCCAAGGTCCTCCCCCGTTGTACTGAATCAGAATCTCTGGGAATGAGGTCTAGCAATCTGTCTTTAAATGCTCTCTAGGTGATTCTACAGCAAAGAGCATCGTGCGTTATGCTCCTTATGTTCCCAGTATGACAGAATTCCTAAAAAAATATCCCTTCACCTTGCTGTTGTACTTCTTATCCATGGGTCTTGGATATGAGTTCCAGAGTTATGAGTATGGTTCTCTCATACGGAGAGATGCAGGTAAAGCTATTGTTGATGGGCCTACTGCTCTATTTAAAAGTACATGCTCGGACTTCCCTGGTGGTGCAGTGGTTAAGAATCCACCTGCCAATGCAGGGGACACGGGTTCGATCCCTGGTCGGGGAAGATCCCACATGCCGTGGAGCAACTAAGCCCGTGCGCCACAACTACTGAGCCCACCTGACACAACTACTGAAGCCCGTGCACCTAGAGCCCGTGCTCTGCAACAAGAGAAGCCACCGCAACGAGAAGCCTGCGCACCACAACAAAGAGTAGCCCCCGCTCGCCGCAACTAGAGAAAGCCCGCGCGCAGCAACAAAGACCCAACACAGCCAAAAAAAAAAAAAAAGGTACATGCTCAGTCATGCCTAGACCACAGTAGAATGCACAGCTTAGGCTAGAGCAGGGGTCAGTAAACTTTTTCTGTGGAGGGCTAGATAATAAATATGGATTTGGTAGACCATGCATTCTTTGTCACAACTACTTAACTCTGCCATTATAGTAGGAAAGAACCATATGTGAACAAGTGGGTGTGGCTGCGTTACAACAAGACTTCATTTACAAAAACTGTATTGAATTTGGCCCATAGGCTGTCATCTGCTGACCCCAGACTAGAAACTGGATCATGTAAAGGACTTTGGAGCTCAGGAGACAGGCCTAGGCTGCAGATACAAATAAAGGAGACATTACCTAAGTCTGGATAAACTCACCCAACACCAATGAGAAATGAGAGCCAAGAACAGAATCCAGGGAAACACTGACATTTTAAAGGGTGGACTGAAATAGAGGAGCTTGTAAAGGAAAATGAGAAGGAATGAAAAACAAAACAAAACAAAAACAAAAACCAGGAGTGTTAGGGCAATCAAGAAAAGGGAGAAAAGATCAACGTTTTCACATGCTGCAGAAAGAAACACTCATTTCTATCATCACCATCCTTGGCCTGGAGTCTACGCAACCTTGTTTGCTTATATTTGGAAGTATTTTATAGTCTTTGCTTTTAATATTTTACATCTCAAATTTTACCTGTTTATATTGTGCAAGGTAGCACAGTGGAGCTTTTAAACATAAAGATGCTAATATAAGTTGGTTTAGATTAACATGCAAACTTTTTTTCAGAAAAAAAAAGAAAATATTGCTATAAACTCTATTTTCAAACTTAAAATCATAGATTTGTTTCAAGTCGAATAAAAGTAAAACCCAATTCTAGCTATTTGGAAAATTTGCAACATTGGTTTGAATACTTTCATGATATAATTGAAACCATGGTCAGTTTAGCAACCTCTATACATTGGTCAACCACATCCAGGAGCCCTTTGTTGACAAATATAGATGGGCTATTAAAAGCTCAGTGTTGAGGGAATCAAAACAGCACTCTTTGGGGGATTGTTTGTTTGAGTCAGCATTCAATCAAAACAGCACACTTAGGGGGATTGTTTGAGTCAGGATTCAATCCCAACACAAAAGTCATACAGTAATTTGAACAGGGTAAGTTTAATCAAAGAATTCTTAACTACAGCAGGAGGTTGACGTAGGGAGGGACTGGATAGCAAGGAGTAAAGAGAATGCTAAAAAATATGAGAAAAGCAGATATAAGGAGGAGCTACTACCCTTAAAACTGCGATAGAGCCCCCGGAGAAGAGACCCCTCCCTCTTCAGGCTAAGATCCTGAACTTATCGGAGAGCGTGCAGCCGCGCATGGAGGGGAGTGCCCGTGGAAGCTGCCGGTCCCTCGGTGCTGCCTGTATTGCGGGATCCTGGCACTGGATAAGTTGCCAGTGCTGCAGCAGCCAGACGCTGGAGAAGCCATGCATGCTGAAAGGAGCCTATAAAGAGGAGCAACTGGGACAGGAAGAAAAACCCCTTCCTCCTGTAATATCTCTCCAGCACCCTCTGCTGAGAAAGTATAACATCATGCTGGTTGGCAAAGGAAAAATAGTTCAAGCGTTCAGCTTCATTTTTGGAGAACAGGCGATGAAGGGTAAATTGGGGTTGAGAGACAATAAACTGAGTTTTGACACAATAATACTGTGTACTTTAGGCTAGCAAAGCTCCCCAAGTGACCTCATAGCAACAGCACCTTTGGTTGTGGAATATGCTCTGTCATAAGATGATGCCTTCCAATTTTTTGCTGTCTTGTCCTAAATGTATATCTATTTTCTAGGCTATGAAATATGGGGCAAAGTTACACTTCAAAATACCCTTGAGCTCATTCTCCTTAGCCTCTTATATCCCATCCATCACCAGATTCCATAAGTTTTACCTCCTAAATATTTCTCAGATGTGTCCATTCTTCTCTCTCTCTCTACTGCCGTGTAGAGAGACCACCTAAGTCTCTCCTAGGTGAGAGACTTGGCTAGACCACCCAAGTCTAGCCATGATCATTTGTCTTTTTCCTAGACTAATATAATAATCAGTCAGTAGTTTCCTCCATATCAGCCTTAACTTCTATTCAATCCATTTCCTGCTCTGTAGCTAGAGGGCTCTTTGTTTTTTAATTTTTATTTTGAGATATAGTTTAACAGGAAGTTGCAAAGAAATGTACAGGGAAGTCCTGTGCATTCTTCCCTCATCCTCCGGCAATGTTAACATCATATACAACTATAGTACAATATTAAAAAGCAAAAATTTAAATTTTAAAGAAAGTGACATTGGTACAATCCATAGAACTTATTCAGATTTTACCAGTTATACATGCATGGGTTTGTGTATGTGTGTGTGTGTAAGTCTATGCAATTTTATCACAGGTATAGCCTCATATAACCACCACCACAATCAAGATACTTTACTCTCAGCACAAGACTCCCTGATAACAAGACTCCCTGGTGTCATCTCTTTACAGCCACACCCATCCACTCCCCTGATCCCTAACCTATCAGTGGCTGCCACTAATCTATTCTGCATTTTTATAATTAGGTTATTTCATGAAGGTTACACAAATGAAATCATGCAGTATGTATCCCTTTGAGATTTTTTTCATGTAATATAATTTCCTTGAATTTCATCCAAGTTATGGTGTGTGTCAATATTTTGCTCCTTTTTTAACTACTTAGTAGTGTTCCATGGTATGGATGTACCACAGTTTGTGAAACCATTCACCCGCTGAAGTACTACGTGGGTAGTTTCTACTTTTTTGGCTATTATGAATAAAGCCATTATGAACATTCATGTACAAGTTGCTGTGTGAAAATAACTGTTCATTTTTTTCTGGGAAAAATGCCCAAGAATGCAATTGCTGGGTTATATGGTAAGTCCATTTTTAGTTTGAAGGAAATGCCAAACTATTTTCCAGAATGTGGAGTGCTCTGTTTAAAACACAAATCTCATCCTGTCATCACTTTACATAAAACTCCTCAATGGCTTCCCACTGCTATTATAATTAAGGCTAGATTTTTTTTTTTTTCCTAAACACAGACTATAAGGCTTATACAATGATTTCCACTGATTTCTCCAACCTCATCCTGTGCCACTGCCCTTGCTTTTTATGCTCACGGGCTTTTTAAAAGTTTCCTCCAGGGACTCCCCTGGCGGTCCAGTGGTTAAGACTTCGCCTTCCAATGCAAGGGGTGTGGGTTTGATCCCTGGTCAGGGAGCTAAGATCCCACATTCCTCGTGGCCAAAAAACCAAAACATAAAACAGAAGCAATATTGTAACAAATGCAATAAAGACTTTAAAAAATGGGGAAAAAAGTTTCCTCCAACATTCGCCTGCCACAAGGGCTTTGCAAATGCTGTTTCCTCTTGCAGGAATGCTCTTCTCCCTACTCTTACTCTACTTAACTCAAACTCTTACCTTTCATTCTCAACTCAAGTATTTCTCTCCTCAGGGAAGGCTCTCTCTAGTCTACTTCAGATTCTGTTTTTCCATGTTCTTTGCTTCATCACTTCTCTCAGTTTGAAACTACATATTAATTTCTGTGACTATCTGATTACATTTTGTCTTTACCTCCAGACTTTAAAATTCATGAGAGCAAGGGTTGTGTTGATTTTTGCTGGCACATATTAGGTGCTCAATAAACACTTTTTGGAATGAGTGAGTGAATTATATACTTGCTAAGAATTCAGTGTCAAAGTCTTAGCATTCTATAATTTTGTCTATCGATTGTTTAAGATATAGTAACTACTGTAAAGCTGGGGGGAAAAAGGATATATTAACTACTCATGTTCAAGGTGGTCAACTAAGTAAGATTCTTACAGCCGAAAAAAATTTCAGTCATACAAAGTTTAGACTAATACATTCTGAAATATATTATTTCAGACTAAGACATATTTCGAAGTATTCCAACTGGATAATTGTTATTGAAAAATAACAAAGGAAATGATTGATAGAGCATTTGTAATTCTTTTAAAATATTAAGGAGGCTTGCAAGACAAGAAAGGGGACAAATGTCTATGTAGCTCTTCATCATGATCACTGTTTGTCATATGAACCTGACATACCCTTTGCAAATAAGCACAAGACTTGAGTTTAACATAATCATCAAGGAAGGTCCTCAATCTTTCCTGGGGCAGCGTGGTTAAAACATTCATGGTTAAGTGAGGTGCCTCCAGTGGGGCACCTGTTTGATCTTTGACGCTAAAGACATAGTGAGTCACATACTTCTTACGTGACAGTTGATAAACCAATATGGCAAAGTAATGTGGGAGTTTTGCCTTGTTTTGCTCTGTTTCTTACAGCAATGGGAAAAGAGGCAGATTTTTTTTTCAGGATATAAGTACTGCCAACATAGGCAGACTGCAACACTGTGGGTGCTTGAGAAATTTTTTAAGAGCATGTGGGAATGAGCAAGATATGTGCTTATTTGTGAATGAAACACAGCAAGGCAGGACTACCTAAGAAACATGACAAATCTGGGTGTTAAAACAACAAACTGTAAATATAAAACAATTGGCATTTTATGAAATCTCTTTTAAAAGACAGAAAATGTGCCAATTTTAAGCCTTTTTAGTTTGTATGTGTGTTGGGAGGGAAAGGTTGGAAAAGGAGAGGCAAGATAATGACAACTTTGCACAGTAACATTTCTTTGAGTTCCCCCATTTTTTTGTACATTCAGATTTTTGAATGAATATATAATTTATATATAAAACTCACCACTTAAACATGTGCAGTTCGGTGTATCGTATATTCACTTTTTAGTATTAGCATATTCACAGAGTTGTGCAGCCATCACCACTATCTAAATCTGAACATTTTCATCACCCCAAAAAGAAACCTTGTGCTGGTTAGCAGTCACTCCCTATTGCACCCCTCCACCCACCTGACCCTTCTTAGCCCCTGGCCACTAGTAATTTTTTTTTTTAATATTTATTTATTTTTGGCTGCGTCAGGTCTCAGTTGAGGCACGCAGGATCTTTTGTGGCGGTGCTTGGACTCTTGGTTGCGGTGCGCAGGCTTCTCTCTAGTTGTGGTGTGTGGGCTCCAGAGCGCTCTGGCTCTGTAGTTGTGGCACACGGGCTTAGTTGCCCCGTGGCACGTGGGATCTTAGTTCCCCAACTAGGGGTCGAACCCGCGTCCCCTGCATTGGAAGGCGGATTCTTTCTTTTCTTATAAATTTATTTATTTATTTTTGGCTGCGTTGGGTCTTCCTTGCGGTGTGCGGGCTTCTTATTGCGGTGGCTTCTCTTGTTGTGAGCATGGGCTCTAGGCCCGTGGGCTTCAGTAGTTGTGGCTCGCGGGCTCTAGAGCGCAGGCTCAGTAGTTGTGGCGCACGGGCTTAGTTGCTCCGCAGCATGTGGGATCTTCCCGGACCAGGGCTCTAACCCATGTCCCTTGCATTGGCAGGCGGATTCTTAACCACTGCGCCACCAGGGAAGCCCTGGAAGGTGGATTCTTAACCACTGGACCATCAGGGAAGTCCCCTAATCTACTCTCTGTCTCTATGAATTTACCTACTCTGGACATTTCATTTCATGTAAATGTAATCATACAATATATGGCCTTTTGTGACTGGCTTCTTTCACTTTCCATGATGTTTTCAAGGTCCATCATCCTGTGTATGTATCAGTGTTTCAATCCTTTTTATAGCTGAATAATATTCCATTGTATGAATATACCAGAACATTCACTTCTTAAATTTTTAAATTTTAAACTATTTTCAAAATTACAGAAGAGGTACAAGAATAATAAAAAGGACTCTCATATATATCCTTTACCCAGATAAAGTAACATTTTGCCTCACTTATTTGCTTTCTTTCTCTCTTTTTTCTATCTCTACCCTCACACATTATTATTGTTGCTATTATTACTTTCTGAATCATCTTCTGCACCATCATGCCCCTCTACCCCATACTTCAGAATATATTCCCTAAGAATGAGGTAGTCTCTTACATAATCACAAAATAATGATCAAATTAAGGAAATTTATCACTGATAAAATACTATTATCTAACATACTGTCCATATTTATTTATTATGCTTTATTCATTTATTATTTTTGGCTGCATTAGATCTTTGTTGCTGCGCGTGGGCTTCTATGTTGCGGTGCATGGGCTTCTCACTGCGGTGGCTTCTCTTGCAGCAGAGCACGGGCTCTAAGCATGCGGGCTTCAGTAGTTGTGGCTCATGGGCTCTAGAGCGCAGGCTCAGTAGTTGTGGTGCACGGGCTTAGTTGCTCTGCGGCATGTGGAATCTTCCCGGACCAGGGCTCGAACCCGTGTCCCTGGCATTGGCAGGCAATTTCTTAACCACTGCGCCACTAGGGAAGTCCTACTGTCCATATTTAAATTTCACCAATATTCCCAATAATATCTTTTATATCAGTTTTTTCCCTCTGATAAAGATCCAGATTGCATATAACTATCATGTCCTTTTGGTCTTCCTCAGTCTGGAATAGTTCCTCAGTCTTCCCTTGTCTTTCATGATGTTGATGTTTTTAGAGTACAGGACAGTTGTTTTTGTGTAATGATGCTCAGTTTGGACTTGTCTGATTTTTTTTTTTTTCAGGATTAGACTGATTATTGCAACTCCTGGCAGGAATAATGGATGAGTCTGTGTCCTACTCAGTGTATCACACCAGGAGGCACATGATATCAATTTGTTTTATTATTGGTGATGTTAACTTTGATCAGTTGGTTAAAATGGTGTCCAATAGATTTCTCTACTATAAAGATATCATCACTGTAAAGTTAATGAGTACTCTCTGGGAAAATACTTTGAGACTATATAAATATCCCTTTTCTCATTAAACTTTCATCTACTAGTTTTTGCATTAGTTGGTGATTCCTATCTGAATCAGTTATTACTATCATAGCTGCAAAATGGTCATTTCTAACTCTGCCATTCCGCTACATTTCTTACTTGGCATTCTGGTGTAAGAAAGAGCTTGCCTTTCTCCTTTTTTTTCCTCCTTCCCTCACCTCCTTCCTTTTTTCTTTCCTATCAGAATAAATTTATTCAAAGGGTTATAATAGTAATTCATTATTCATTTTAATACTCAATTTGTTCCAGATTTGGCTAGTAGGAGCCCCTTTGGGTGACTCCTGTCATCTTTTGAACATATCCCATAATTTCTTGAGCTATTACTTACTTTCTGATGCAACAAGGTGTTCCAGGATGAAATGCCGTCTCTGCTCCAGCCCTACGATAAGCAATTTCCCACAAGGAGCCCTCGTTCCTTCTAGTGGGAAATGGTATTTAGAAAACAAACTCTGAGTGCTTGGTGTGCTCTTTGCCACTAAACTGTCACTGCTTCTAGACTCTTTTCTGGGGAAAAATGCAGTTTCATATGGTGCATCTAAATATATTAAACCATGAATTCATATCAATACATACGAACACCTATAATTCCAAACCAATTTCACATGGTTCTTCTTTGCCTTTACTGTTTCCCTTCTTGTATCTTTCTTCTCCTAAAATGAGAACCCTGGTTCCCAGAGTTCCCATTTTTATTATAGCTTTTGTTACAAAATAAGCAAAATGCAGGAGCACAGCTTTCATTTCTAAATTCAAAATTATATTAACAATGCATACACATTATACGCATGTGCACTCATGTATACATGCACAGTTTGAGAGTACATGGTCATTCATTTAAATGAATTTTAGTCAGGCTCTCTTTCCCCAAAATGTCAACCTCACCACCACTTGTTGCTCCACTATTATTTTGATGTCTCTTCACCATGCTTTTGGATTGTAAAATTGCTCTGGTTTTAAAGAGTTATCTATTAAAGTGTATATTACCTGGCTCTAAAGGCTTTACAATTGGTTTATACCTTACACAGAGATTAGTAGATAGCTCTTATAAGGCTGAGCTGGAGGGAACTGGAAGTGAAGAAGGGTGAGAGAGAGAACGGTAAGGATTGGAGGAAGTCAGGGAGGATCTAATAGAACAAAAGGCTATTTTCCCAATTATCAATTTTCTTTAGTTTATATTGATCTGAATATACATGTAAATACATGTAAAAGAGAATCAGTACGTATACTGGTTAAGTACTCAGACACCTGGATCCAGGCTGCCTGACTTCAAATCCTGCTTCTACATTTATTAGTTGTATAATCTTGGGAAAGTTCCTTGACCTGTCTGTGCCTCAGTGCCCTCATCTGCAAAATAGCTACAATAACAGCATCTACTTCATGGGGTTGTTGTGAAGATTAAATGAGTTAATGTACATAAAGTGCTTAGAATAGTAGTGAGTGCTATATAGAATTCTACTGGGCTTTTTGCAATCAGGTCTTTAATGTTTTGTTCATTTATTTGTGTTTTGTTCATTTAGATTAGGTAGGCATCCAAAATTATCTTTTTCATATGGAAATTTCTGTGAGAAATCCTATTAGGATTTTCATTTGAATTGCCTTAAACATATAGACTTGGGGGTTTTGACATTTTCAAGATAGTGAATGTTCCTATCCATAAACATGGGCTCTCTCCTTCTTTAAATAGTTCTTCAAATATGTCCTTCAATAGAGCTTTATAATTTTCTCTGTAAAAGTCTTACACATTTGGTATGATATATTTTTAATCCTTAATTATTGTTGATTTGGTAAATTATACCTTTCTTTAAAATTACACATTGTAGGTATTTGTTGCCGATAAATGGGAACTCTCTTGTACTTTGTATTTTGATCCTATACCCAACAATCTTGCTTAAATCTTCTGTTTGGACCAATAGTTTGTCTATAGATTTTTCTTGGATTTCCTATGCAATCACACCATATGCATGTAATGATAGTTTTGTTTCTTCTTTTGCAGTTCTACCTACTAACCTAGCTCATGGGGGAGCAGTATTGCTTTCAAGGTTCATCAATGTTGTAATATGTATCAGAACTTCATTCCTTTTTTTATGGCTGAATAATATTTCATTTTATGGATACACTACATTTTGTTTACCCATTCATCTATTGATGGACACATGGGTTGTTTCTAACTTTAGGTTATTGTGAATAAAGCTGCAAATAACACTGGTGTACAAGTATCTGTTTCAGTCTTTGTTTTCATTTTTTTGGCTATGTACCTAGAAGTGGAATGTTGGCCCATATGGTAATTCTACATTTAGCTTTTTGAGGAATCCAAACTGTTTTCCACAATGGCTGCACCATTTTGTATTCCTACTAGCAATGTGTGAGGTTCCAATTTCTCCATATCCTTGCCAATATTTATTTTCTGTTACAATTTTGTTGTTTTTATTATAGCCATCCTAGTAGATGTGAAGTGGTATTTCATGGTGGTTTGATTTGCATTTCTCCAATGACTAAGGATGTTGAGCATCTTTTCATGTGCTTGTTAGCCATTTGTATACTTCTTTGGAGTAATGCTGAGCTGTTTGTATATTTTGGAAATTAAGCCCTTACAGGTTGTATCATTTGCAAATATTTTCTCCCAGTCCATAGGTTGTCTTTTCGTTTTGTTTATGGTCTTCTTTGCTGTGCAAAAGCTTTTAAGTTTAATTAGGTTCCATTTGTTTATATTTTTGCTTTTATTTCTATTGCCTTGGGAGACTGGGGTCATTAAGTTTTAAGTGGCAACAACATACAGGAAGATTTTTTTTATCCAATCTTTAAAGTAGGAGTAGTTTATTTACTTTTTTTTTTTTTTTTTTGTAACTACAGATATAATTGTATTTTTCCTACCATATTACTCTGTTCTTTTTCTCAGGATTATCTTTTGCTTTTTTCCCATCTGCTTCACTGCCTTCTCTTAAATTGATCTTGTATTCTTCATTTCCTTTTCCACCTAAATTAGCAGACTTAGAAATGATACATTCTATTTCTATTATTTTAGCACTTAATCTTAAATTTTAACATACAGTTATTTTTAAAATGAATGGTAGAATACTTTGGCTCTGCTCATTTTTCTTCTAGTTTTATGGCTCATTGTTGTCTAGTATTTTAGTTTTACCTTGTTTTAATATAAAACTAGTTAGTAGTATTTTTGTTTTCTATAGTCAATGTTGATTTACCCACATTTCTCTTTGCTCATCATGGATTTTTAAAGAACAGTTTCATTGAGATATAATTCATATACCATACAATATACCCATTTAAGGTGTACAATTCAATAGTTTTTTTTAGTATATCCACAGAATTGTCCAACCATTATCACAATCAATTTCAGAACATTTTCATCTCTCTCCAAAAGAAATCTCATACCCACCAGTGGTCACTTCCCATTCACTACAACCTTCCAGTCCTATGTAACCACTGATCTACTTTCTGTCTCTATAGATTTGCCTGTTCTGAACATTTCATACAAATAGAATTATACAATTTGTTGGGGTTTTTGACTGCTTTCATTCACTTAGCATTAAAAAAAATTCACCCTTGTTGTAGCATATATCAGTACTTAATTCCTTTATATTGCTGAATAACATTCCATTAAGTTAATATACCACATTCCATTTAT
The DNA here is from genome assembly GCF_028021215.1 of Eschrichtius robustus. NCBI lineage: Eukaryota > Metazoa > Chordata > Mammalia > Artiodactyla > Eschrichtiidae > Eschrichtius > Eschrichtius robustus. The sequence goes on from NC_090824.1 coordinate 117,420,034, forward strand.
CCAATCATCAGTTGGTGGATATTTGGGTTGTTTCCACTTTGGGGCTATTATAAATAATGCTGCTATAAATATGCCTGTACAAGTTTTTATATGAACATGTTTTATTTCTCTTGGGTATATATCTAAGGAATGAGATTGCTGGGTCAAATGGTAACACTATGTTACTTTTTGAGGAACTGCTAAACTATTTTCCACAGTGGCTACAGTATTTAACATTCCCACCAGCAATCTATGAGGGTTCTAATTTCTCCACATTCTTGTCAGCACTTGTTATGATCTGTCTTTTTGATTTGTATTTCCCGCTCATTGTTGCTTCTTCTCATATCTTCCTTGTGTATTATATTTCCTTCTTCCTAAAGTACATCCTTCCTTTATTGTTTATTTAGCAAGAGTGTGTGTGTGGTAAATTCACTCATATCTGTATCTAGAATTGTGTTTACTTAACATTTAAATTATAATTTATCTGGTTACAGAACTCCACACTGCAGTTATTTTTCTTTGCGATGTTTTGAAGATATTATCCCACCATCTTCTTGCTTCTTTTATTGAGAAATCTTCTTAGTGCAATCTATTTATCATTTTTTCCCCTCAAACTGCCTTTAAGTTCTTATCTTTGGCTTTGACCTTCTGCAGTTCACTAAGACATCGTGGTTTGGACTTATTTTTATCTTTTTAGACTGAGGTTTATGCTTCCTGAATCTGAGGATTTCATAAATTATTTAGTCATATTCTTTTCGAAAATTGCTTAGCCTTCATCCCCCTTCATTTTAGAATGACTGTCAGATGTATGTTGAATCTTCTGTTTATCTCTTTTATATTTTCTGTTTATCTGTTGTGCTGCATCCTGGATAATTTCCTCACATCTATCTTCCAGTTTTCGAATATTCTTTCAGTGTATTTGATATGCTATTTAACAGATTTCCAAAAATTCAGTGACTTTTTTTTTTAACTTCTGGGAATTCTATTCATTTCTTTTTTTAAACGTACTTGTTCTTTTTTTAAAATATATAGTTTATTGTTCTCTAATGTTTCAATTCTTTCTTTCATGTCCTCCACAGTCAGCACAATATCTTTTCAAGAAGTTCCTGTTCTGTTTTTCAGTTCCCCTCCCAAATTGGGAGTGTCTAAAAAATAAGAATTCAGCTATCTTACAAAGCTTGTTTGGGTCATATTTTACCTGTTATTTCTAGATTTTTAAAGTGGAAGTGTTTTCAATATTTCTTAACCATTTTTTATAATATGAAAAAACCAAAATTTTAACCTGAATTAGAAATGTGTCTATCTGGATGACCCATAGCTTTTAGGCTATTTAGTTCCTGAGGTGAGCAATCATCTACTGGAATGGGAAAACTGTTATTTCCTTGTTGCTGTTCAGTAAATGCCAGATGAAAACAATTCTTAGATGCCTTCAACAGGCTCTATTCCTACTGCTTGGAGTAGACTCTATAATCATCCCATCCCAGGATGTGAAAGCCATCATTCTATAAACTCAAAGTTTTCATTTTCTATCACCCAAAAGAAAAGTGAAGAGTAAAAGAAAACATTTTTTTTTCTTTTTTTAACTAAGGAAAACTTTTATTTAAACTGTGCAATCAATCAGTTTTTAGACAGCAGTTTTATAAACATTTTGGCATTTAAACTTTTATTCATTTTTGGCATGACCCGTAGGATAGTATATAAACTATCCTGGGGAGGGGGAAGGTACTAGGCAATATTTACTATGATGCTAGAAAAGGAAAACAAACCCACATTATTAAGCAAAATACGTTTTAAGAAGACATTAAAAAGGTACATTCAAAATCAAGGTAAACATTTGCTTTCTTCATGCAATGGAGTTCATAGAGCTGATCCCCTGAGTCAAGTATAAAATTAAAATAGCTCAGCTCTAGAGTCCATTAGCTAGTCTGCAAATGCTGCCCTTACAAGAAAATGGTATACAGAGTGAAAGGATCCAGAACACCCATAATATGAAACAATATAACTGGCTCCCACACTTTCATTTAATTCACATCTTCAAAGAAAATAGAAAAAAAAAATCGCACATACACAGACATAAAATTTTGTCCAACAACAGCAACAGACAGACAAACTTACTTAATATATGTCCTCCAGTCTACTGATAGGCTAAGGCAATGTGTGTGTATTCAGGCTTTGCAAATTTCTGTAACAGGCTCATGTTGCTAATCATCGGTAATCATTTTCATTTGCAAACAGAATAAAGAATGTGGTAATAGGGAGAAAAATGTTTTAGGTAAAAATTTTAAGTATTTTTGTTATTTTTAAAGACAGTTCTGTAGAAAAAGAAACTTCTGTAACAAATTTTTAAAGATGAAGTTTGTAAGTTAGGACTGTGTCTACATACCATGAACTACTTACAAGATATAAACCTGAGTAAATCAAGAAAGGTGTTCACACTCTCATGGATTATACTAAGAGTGATACTGGCTGGTTCAAGAAAAAGTTAGGGAAAGTATTTCCTTTCTCTAAAAAAAAGATGATAATCATATATTTCTTGTCAATAAGCCTTAAAGGTTGACTTGAGTAAACTAGAATTAGGTGCCAGTAGGTGTTACCCTAAAATTTATTCCAAATAGTTTAAAGAAATTTGGAAATGCTCCATAATCTTGAAAAAGTAGATCTGTTAGAGAAGAATCCTAAAAATGCACTTCTGTCTTACCCATCTACCCCTCTGGGGATATTTGACTCTCTCCTTAAGAGAGAGATCTTTAAAAGCCAAGATAACAAAAAATGAAAGATTTAAATTAGGATAAGATGATTTCATGTTTAGTATTCTCGAAAGCACTGTAAATTCCCCTATTCATCTTATAGATTTACCTACATTAAAGATGAGTGTTTAAATCCCAGTCTACATCTTTTATCCACCACTTTCTTCTGTTAGCTTTTTTGGTGCATATACAGGAAATGCAAACATTTTTCATTTTAGCACAGGCAAAATGTAATTGGAAAGGCTGCCCTGTAAAACAAAAAAATCTGTTAAGATATGTTTCACAGCCTTATAGAAATGACTTTTGGATTATAATTATCTACACTTTTAAGTTTTCAAAGTACTACTGCTTCATTCTGCACAACAAAGTATAGAAATGACTTTTGGATTATAATTATCTACACTTTTAAGTTTTCAAAGTACTACTGCTTCATTCTGCACAACAAAGTATCCTTACTTCATGTTAAGAAAAGGAACAAAAATAGGTTAAGAACTTTCCTACCAAACAATTCTCAAAATGGTCAAAAACTAGAATTTAGGTGTGCCGAAGACTAACCTTATACTTGTTCTACTATATGATTCTCCTCAACTTTGCTCTCTCCTAAATTAATTAGGTTGAATTCAAATAACAAATATGCTCTTCAGATCTAGCAAGAAAGGATGACTGCTTACACACCTGGCTTTTTCTAGTTAATAAGTTTCTATTTAGATATGGGGAATACAGAAAAATTACAAAAGATAAAATTCAATTCTGAACACCTAGTCTAATAAGGAAATGCTTGAACAGATAAGGACTCCAGAAACCATACAGAAACCATACCTACCTTGTTTACTGCAACTCTAGGCACAAGTATCAGCTTTCAGACACGGTTTCGGCTAAGAGAAACAGAAGGTTTTAAAGGAGGAAAGAAGGGAGTTCACGAGATGACAAAGAGTGAGTTATAGCCCAGCCTCCTAAATTCCTCCTTGAATAAATGAACGTAACTAGGACAGACTTCTCTCTGTTGATTGGCTATGACTGTGTGGACAGGTTGTGTTGACACAGTGGAAGGCACTATGAGCCTAGGTAATTAAACATCATGTCTTAGCTGAGATGATGTCATCATAGTAGAAATCCTATAAACACTGAAGTTGGACCAACTTGGGTTTGTATCTTGGCTAAGCCACTTACTAGCTGTGATCTTTGGCAAGTTAGACGTTTTAAACCTGTTTCCTGATCTCTAAAATGGGAATAATACTTGCCTTGCAGAATGTAGCAGTGTGCAGGGATGAAGATGTGCTTGGCACATCATATACGCTCAGTAAATGGCCTTCTCCCTTCCTAAGGAGTAGAGTCAGAAGTGGCTGAAAAGTGACCAGCACTCTTAACCTTACTCAGAATAGCATCATGGTCTCTACCCCATGATGGAGATAGCTTTGTTTCATTCATTGAAGAAATGCTGAAACTTAGGGTATAATTATAAATTATCCTTCAAATCTGAAAGAAGGCTTGACTTGACGTGATCCAGGAATCAGAACAAACTAGAGCTGTGGAATCTAAAGCTTTCTAGGAAAAGGGACAATTGAAATCAAAGAAAACAAAGACAAAATTTCCTAGGAATTGTACATGCTGCTAAGTACAAGTGGAGGTTCTTGCTAAGGCTGATGGAGAATCAAGAGGCTATCAAACTGAAAACCAAACAGTGGCTGGTGAAGCTGAAGAAACAGACCCGATTTAAAAGTCAGAAAGGGTGAATGTTGCAAAATGCTTTTAGAAGAAAATGAAGAATGAACTTGAGCATGGTCCTGCTCATCTACTCTGAGTTCCTACGTTTGAGGTCTTTCCCCCAACCCTACCCCACCGACGTAATCACTTAAGAGAAAAGGAGAAAGCTCAACTATAATATGAACGGTTTTCAAAAATATCTGATGAAATTCCATAAAGTTAGAGCCAAATATTAGGAAACTTTCTGTTAAACACATAGAACTGAGATGTTAATTTACAAAGCACATATTCAAAAAGTTTAAAGCCGAACTGTTTTTGCAAGTGATTTAGAGAGGAAGTTTAATGTAAACATTCAATAGGCGATAAGCCGAGGTTTTCATAGCTTTGACATTTTGAAGATCACCAAGGGGCACATGGCTTCACACTTCCAATCTCTGTAATGCTATAGACAATTTATGGAGATCAGAATTCTACAGAAATAATATATCTGTTGTAGGTAAAAGAATGGCCACCTACAGAAGTCCACGCCCAAATCCCTGGACTCTGAATATGTTACCATACAGGGCAAAAGGGATTTTGCAGAGGTGATTCAGTTAAGAATTTTCAGATGGGGAGAGTACCCTGGATCGTGCAGATGGGCCCCAGCTAATCACGTGAGTCCTTAACACTGGAGAATGTTTCCCCGTTGGGGTCAGAAAAAGAGATATGATAATGGAAGTGGGGTCAGAGAGAATAGAGGGTGGGGTCTACAGTTTCTAAAATCCAGAAAAGACAAGGAAACAAACCTTGATTTTATCCCATTGAGACCTGTGTCAGACTTCTGACCTACAGAATTGTAAGAATAAATTTGTGTTGCTTCAAGGCCAGCTTCATGGTAACTCATTTCAGCAGCAATAAGAAAATAATACAGTATCTGCCTGGTAAAAATGCAAGGCTGTCATGTTAATCTTAAACACCTTCAAAGGCTTACCAAGGGAAACCGCCTGAGAAGATTAAAGCCTGCAAACATACACATTGCATTAGCCTGTGATCTTATGTCCTGAGCATAAATCAACTTCACACAGAATTCTAGGTATGTGTTCTTCTAAACATCAATAAAATTCACAATTAGACAACTGGTTGTGTATGGTGATCTCCAGAACCCTGTACTCTGTGCTCACAGCCCACAGAAATTATGACTATTAAACCAAAGCAATTTTACCAGAGACCCATGTGCCAAATCGTCAGGAACAAAGTCTACAAAATACATGTTTAGTCTTAAATCATGCCTCTTTCAATGTATTGGCACTTTTTTTCTTTTTTTACATTCAGTATTAAACATTTATATTCAATGAAATAGAAATGTATGTGTGAATCACTACAGCCACTGCTGAGATGGAACCACATCTGGATATTCTAGCGTTTTAAAAAAAAAAAAACCTTTCAAATCATCTTTTTTTGTGACACTCAATTGTTTCCAAAGGTGTCTTCATCGACTTGATCAATGACCCTGAGTTGTCAACATGAGCAAGTTTCTGGCATATGTCCTTAATGAAGCCAAGGCACACCAATGCAAATCACTGTCATTGTTCCCAGCGTTGGCACTGCTCTTGTTTGAAGCAAAAGCAAACAGAAAGCATTTCACTGAGGATCTAATTTCCCTGGGGTGCCAAAACTGATTTTTTAAAGCCACTTAGTGGATAAAGCTGTGTCCTTACTTTTAGGCTAATCAAAATATAAAACTCCAGATTTCATGAAAAAGATTTTTGTTCCCTTGATGCAATTAAAATATTTCAATTTATGGACAACTTTAAAGAGCACATCTATCGAAGAACAGCCACTTAAAACAGTGATATGATTCGTTTCCCTGTTATATCCCATTGCTCCCCCGAGATGAGAACATCCCTATTATTAAGGGACTGCCTCGAGCCTTCAGAGTCAACCACGGTAATGTTTTAAGCAGGAGGAAGACAGCACAGACTGATTCAGGGGTTGCCATAATGCTCTGCAGTGGAAAAGCCTGCTGATATTTCTGTTGACATCTCACACTCAAGGTGCTTAGGAAAGTATCACATCATGTGGCAAAAACATCCTGTGGCTGAATCAGCAGATTTAATGGGAAGTTCCTATGTATTATGCTATTTGTATACAGACAGGGTTCTGGAGAGACAAGTTTGGTTGACATAAAAACAAGAAACAACAGTTTAATGTACAACTAAATCTGCCTATATGTGGACATAACCTTAAATATCTTTGGTTTTCTAAAAATTTGTTGATAAAAAGTACGTGAATTAAAACACTGATAAATACCAATATAATTGTATTGCTTTTAATTATGTAAACTTAGCCCTTTGATATCTTTTGCTACTAAAGCTAGATTCCCTATCAGCCTCTAAATAAATTTATTTCAAATCTGCTCATCTTTACTTACTTACAGGCTAATCTATATATTTGCATGATCTTTGGTATGAAAATACTGATGAGCAGTATCTTGTAATATTTGGCATAAAAATGACATGCATGTATTAGTACTTACAGCAAATAAGTCTTTGGAAAAGAAAATAGTTACTATTTGCATATTAGCCCCTTCAGAGTGAAAATACCATGAAGTAACACCACTATGAGAGATGAAAGAGAACCTTCACATTTTAGTTACAATTTCATACTTAAGACTTCAAAGAAGCTAGCTTTGGCCAAGTAAAAAGAAGTCTTTGGTGTTCACTAAATATCTTATTCAATGAGACCAAAATATTTATCTTTGGTGAAAAGACTTTTTTTTCTCTACAACAAGTAGTTTCAACAATTTCAAAATACTTTTAATACTGTATAGCTGAAGATTTACTTGCTGAAGAAAAAAAAATTACACTTGAAATTCTTTGGAACTATCTGCTGGTAAAGAACTTATTTTAAATGCTCTGGTAACAATAAGGTAGTTAAAATTACTAGTCTAATTAACTACAACAATCAAGATAAACCCTATTATTCTGGGTTAGTAACTACTTGTATAAGCGTCATACCTATAGATGTTTCTAGTTAATTCAATTTTGGGGGAAATCATAGTCAAATTTTCACTTTCTACTGAAAATTCTTTGGTAATAGGATTATTATGAAAAAAATCTTATATAAGAACAAAATGAAAAGGTGAAAGAGTGAAAAATGTACTGGTAAATAATTAGCGAACAGTTATAGCCTAAAGATCTACAATAACTATGGGCCTATTCATCAAAAACAAAACAAACTAAATACTTTCCTTAAGGACTTCAGATCATCATTTTAGGCTTTTAAAATGATTCAAATTAATAGAGTCCGAGACACGATGGATGATGTTTCAACTTTAGATTCTGTCTGCCTTTTAACGAAAGTTTAAAAACGTAAAATGAACTCACTGTAGTCCTTAGTTTTAGATATTGATAAAAGTTGGCCTCGCATAATTCTACTTATGAACCCCCAAACGCCATACCCTGTCAGTCTGCCCATGCTTCCATGAGGCAGCTCAAAAGTAACAAAACATTCCCTGAGTACAGGAAAAAAAAAATAACACTAGAATAAGTTTAAAAGGAGGTAGTATAAACAGGAGCTATAAAGGCAGGAGCAGCACGTTTCCTGGCCTCAGATTGTTCACCTAAAGCTCTGCTTTTTTGTTTTGCCATCAAGCCCATACTTAGATAACTAAATGGGGGACTGTGAATTTAGTTCAGAAGCGCATGCTAGCAGTTAATGTTGGTCTACTTCTGAACACATCCAATTTGGCACAAAACTACAGATTAAAAAACAACCAAAAAATGCTGTGTCATCAGACACTGGGATAGAAGATGATAGAGGTGGGACTGTCGTCCAGTAACATTTTTTTGACTTTAGAACACCATTTAACACGACCCCCCCACTTCCATAAACAAAAGGTTTCAAGGGGGATACCCATTAAGATTCCTTTTAAAAAGCGGCTCAAAAGTCATTTCCAGATAATTTCAAGAAATACTTTTAAAAGGAAAAGGGGGTCCCTTCTCTACACCATGTGTTTAATTCTTTATTGTCTCTCACTGCTGGGCACCTATCAGGTAACTGTCTCATTACTGAAAGAAGGCCTATTCTATGTGGCTAAGTAAACAGTTTACTGATTTCAAACCAGCAAGAGGATTAACTCACTCCTGGAGTCAGCATTCCTCATTCGCAGCACTGACACTGAAGGAAGATTAAACAGTACCAAATTCTCTGAAGAATTCAAGAAAATACAACCAAGTTGGTAGAGCTCTGAATACTTATCCCTAAACAAAAGCTGCACAAAAACAAACCAAAATGCTTTGATAAAATACTGTACATCAAAAGAGTTACTGATAAAATCCAAGAAACTCTTAAGGCAACTTTTTGTACTCTTATCCTCAACAACTTCATGAATATTTAAAAGGTATAAGGCAAAGAACTTCATAATATATAATGGAAGGCACTGTTACCGTGATAACCTCAAGTTCATTTTACTGTCTACTGCTGCATTTATCTTCATTATTAATATTTAATGAAACTTCTTTACCCCTTTAAGCCAAGCTGGAGTTAAAAAAAAAAACACCAACCCTAACCTGTTCTCTTTGAAAGTCTATTTTCTGCAAGGAGTTTTGCAACTAATTCTGGAAAGGTTGAGGATGCTTTGCAAACTACACAGTGCAGCCTTTGGCCAACTGTCAGGCAAAGGAGCAGGTAGAAAAGGCACGGCTTCTAGGCAGGCTGAGGTTTGGATACAGCAGATAAAGCACTCAAGACTCTAATGCCCACAACATAAAGGCCCTAGACGCAATAGGAGTCCCTGTATGCTACTGAACAGTTCTATTCTCAAAAGAGATATACTTTTTTGTTTTGGTCATTCAGTAAAGTCAACAGTCCCACTTTTCTCTTCTCTGCGGTTTCAGTCCTCACAGCTGGAGGTGTTAAATTATCCAAACCATGCAGAGGTCATAGTTTGTTGCTGTTGTTTCTTAAATCAGAGCTTCAGATAAACATTCTTACTCATCTACCTATATGACTCCTTTGATCACACACATTACACATACAGCAATGAAAACAAAACGCTACTAGGAAGTATCATCGGTTATGTAGCTGAGAAACTATCACAACAAACGAGGTAACAAAGCTGTCTTCTGAGTTTGCCGTGTGGCAAACTGAGGTAGATAGTCAGCAAAGGGGCTTTCAAAAGTCTTCCCTTTGCTCCAGTGATATATTTCATAATCCAGTCAAATATCCTGACTGTCTTTTCACATTGCTGACATTGAAACATTCAAAATGCGTGAGCTTAAAGATAAAGAAACAAAACACATTCAAAAAAGGTGAAATACCCAATAAGATATCATGATTTTCACAAAAGGCTTTGGCTCCCTGTTCACTGTCCTTCGAAAAGACTTAAAGGTGAGAATACCTGGACGTGGCTATCTAGATTGGAAAATCCTTTTTATCAAAGCAGAGCATGGCAGATGGTGGCTGAGGAACTGAAGAGGAAATCTGCTCAGCATCTGACGGCACTGCATGTTCTTCACACTTTCTCATCGAGGGATCCCCACTCGAATCAGTGCCAGTGAAGGAACTGGGGGTCAGGGGTGTGGTACTTATAACTGAGGACAGGTGTATTTCATCATTGGACTCATGGGAGAACCTTCCAGAATCCCCAGTTTCGTGGCTGCCTTCACTATTCGCTGAATGCTCAGTATCAGTTGCAACACCAAAGGGTCTTGGGAAGCTGGCTGTATGACCTGCGGAGCTGGGGGAGTCCTCATCACTGATTAATACGGTAGTGCCTGGCTGGTAAAAGCAGACCGCTTGAGTAAATCTTCTTTGAGGCTAGGTAAAAATACATAAAACACCATCAGTGATACCAGAGTGCTCTTAAAAAATAACAAATCTGGTTTTGCATATTCTATGTATGCTGAGATAGCAAACTGATCGAGTACATGGGTAAAAGATCATCATGAAGGAATTGTCTAGGTCAGTGGTTCTCCGAGGAGTGGGAACACATCAGAATGACTGGGGCAAGTGAAATGTCAAAAGGCTTCTTCAGTGATTTTGATGCAGGCTCCTGCCCCATCCCTTTCTCCATTGCCCCTCAACTCCCACTGAAAACCACAGCTCTGATTACTATTCCAATTGTCATTTCGGTCATCAATCCCCATGGCTTTCCATAAAGTCATGCCCCAAATTAATAAAATCATGGCTAGAAAGAACACAGAAGTTAAAAAAAAAACTCATTTACATTTTCCTCTTTTTAAAATTACCATCTCATATACCAGGAGTAGCAAAAGATTTTTTCCACTTAATGGGTGAGTTACCTGCTCAGCTTTTATCTTCTTAGAATCTTGGAAAAAAAGCCATTTTTTCTTAGGGTTGTTTTTAATTATAGGACCATAGCTATTAATTATCAGGTCAGTTCCTCCCTGGAGATATAAAAGGGGAAAATGCACATATTATAGATTTCAGTTTATTATAAGTAGTACACAAAATTTTTAAATGTTAAAAGAAAAAAATGATCACAGACATTATTATTTCTTCTTTTACACTAGCAGCACACAACAAATACAGGGTATTTGTTAGTGATCAAAAAGATATAATAGGTTTATTCCTAAGAGAGATATATATGCTGAAGTATTTGGGGTGAAGTGTAAGGATTTCAAAACTTATTTTCAAATGACAGAGCAAACAAAAATATATAGAGATACAAAAGTATGAAAAGATACTGACAATTATTTGTGCATTTATTAAATTTTTTCAACCTTTCCACATGGTTGAAAAATTTAAAAAGGATTTAGGAAGAGAAAAATGGGCCCACATATGCTCAACAAAATGGCAATAGACGGGGGATCAGCTCTTAGGCTAACCCAAGGGAATTCAGAGACCTGGCCTCCAAACTGGCTTCTCTGCTTCACTTCAGGTCCCCACTCTGCTCTGTCTCCTTTCATTTTAGATTCTCCCTCTCTCTTCCCATGTCTTCCTCCCCACTTCACTTCTCTTCAATCCTTTCTCATGTCTAGTTCCAAGTTAGTAATAACAGAATGACAGTGTATTTTGGTACTTTCTGTGCTTATTTAAAAGTTTTAGGTTCTAATGTTCTAGATTAATTTGAATTAAATGGCTTACATTTGTATCAGAAAATAAAAGCTAAATTAAGTTGCAAACAAAAAGACAACAGGAGTAGCAAAAATCAATTTACTATTATTTACCCATAATATATATAGTATATATATATTTACTGTGCTAGATACACGTAAATTGCATCTGCTAAATATAATTATATAAAATTTAACATCAAAATTGCCTGAAATTTTGTTATATTTTTGGTATTCTAAATTTTAGGGAAAGGTTGGGGAAGAAGAATTTATAGCAGCATTTGGCAAACTTTTCCTGTAAAGGGGCAGATAGTAAATGTCTTAGGCTTTGCAGACCACACATGGCCTCTGCTGCACTTTCTCCTCTTCCTCCTTTTTTGTTCCCCCCAAACTACCCTTTAAAAATGTGAAAAACATACTTAGCTCAGAGATGACCATACAAAAACAGGCTGCAGGCTGGCCTGGGCTGGGCTATAGTTTGCGGATACTTAATTTACAGCACATTGGTTATGAGGGCTATTATAATAATGCACGATATCTAATGCTGCAATGTGACTAAAAATAATTTTCAGTTGGTGTTCATAATGCTTATCGCTGTACTATTATTACACATAGTGGAAAGGACATGAAGTAATATCCTCCAATGACACCTCTTTACTATATCCAACTTCCTAAGGCCATACAGGGAAGGATCTTGAGACATCTATTTATATACTCCGTATTTAAAAAAATTTCATTCACACCTGGAATGTTCTGAGGCTCCATTTAGCTCTAAAATCAAATAAACTAAGTTGAGAATGGATTAATAAAAAATTGTCCATCCAGTATACACAGAACAATCCAAATTATAGTAAATATGGACTGATGACCTTGATGTCCTTACTTAAGACATCTCAGCTCCATATAATCCGAACTAATTGAATTTATGCTACTTTCTCATATTTTCTTTATCTTCATCTTTTATTCTTTTATCTATCCCTATCTTCTCCCCAAATATTGTATGCAAGGAAGGATCTGAGCGAAACGGTTTCACATTTCATTATGTGGAGTATGGACACAATACAGTCAACATACAATTTTCTGGTAAGAAGATTTTACGCATAAAGAGAAGATGAATGGTAGGAAGGATTACGTAGCATAACAGTCCCTCAGCTCAGAGTACCTTGGCATCGATGAAGCTGTTCGGCATGATCACTGGCATTAAGGACTCTTCATTTTCTAGAGCTCCTTCCAGGTTCTTTCCTACTTCATTTCCACTGGCTAGGGAGGCACTGGTATGAGATAATTGTTGAGTTCCATTCTGTGCTGTCTTGGAGGCAGTTGATTTCCTGAAATATTGCACGGAAAGGAAATTTTCTAAGTCCACAAGAAGAGAGAAGCAAATGTACCAAATTTGGTGAAATCTGGGAAGTTCACAACTTTGCAAACAATGGAGTTCCTTAATGCTTGTTTCTCAAATATCTTTAGAAACTATTAGATTATAACTCCAGCTCACTGCTGCAAACTTCTATGATGTGAGAAGGCTTCTTTCTTTTTGTCCCAAGGTCTGTTTATATAAAATTACTTTTTACACTTAGTAAAAACCTTAATATTTATAAAGTACTATTATTTATTATTGTCACTTATTTATAATATACACAGAAACTGTAGTTTAAAAAATTTACATGTTCTCCTTCAGGTCTGCAGATTGTCACACTAACGTAACAATTAACGATGACAAATTTACAGTAGCACTTATGCAAGATTTGGGCATCACTAAAACAATGTACATAAAGATTTCATTAAAAAATTCTTGAAGTGAGAAACTTGGACAGTAAAATTAAGCCAGTTCCATATACAAAAAACTTTAGAACTAACTCTTTCATTAACATGTTTTCTGAGTGTGTTTCTACGCACAAGTACCAAAAACATATAGAATAAACTCTGCAAAACCTATGATAATGGAGACAGTCTAGTGATAGAGATTACCTAAAAATGATGTGTATTTGACTTTGATTTTTTAAAATAAAGAACCTTAATAAATGAAAGCAAAAGCCAAAATATAAAAGGTTAGAAACAGAGAGGTTCACTGAATGCTGAGAATTTAGCTGAAGTCAAAAGCACTGATAAAATTGCCTGATAACAGTTTATAGAGAACTAATCCCTAGTTATTACATTTGTTTTAATCCATGTCTGGAGAATCCCAAACATATGACCTGTGGTGGTGAGGGTAGAGCTCTCAAGTGACTCAGACATTTCAGGCTACTTAAATATGAAAATATTCCAGTCAGTAAGGAATCCCTCAATCAGCAGATGCATCATATTAAGTGGGTTAGTTTTTTAAAAAATCCAAAGGATATACTTTGTGTTTCTCAAAATACCAAGGAAATGAGAAAACTAGGTCCTCATTTAAGAGTATTTTGTTGGTACAGTAATTTTTTTCAAATGGTGAGAGAATAATCTTCCAAAGTGAGCACATCTCTATAGCTGTAAGAACCCAAGTAATAATACATTCATTTTAAAGTGGAAAATCCCAGTTACTCTAAAAGGCACTTGATTTCAATTTGTTTCTGTGGTTACTGTAATTTAAATGTTTTTTAACCACATCAACATCTCCAGCAATGGAAACACACCTGGCTTTACTTCGGTATATCAAGATGAGAACACAGATGAGGATGCAGGTCAAGGCTATGCCAACACCTACAGCAATGCCGGTCATTGATTTTTGGTCCAGATGGTAATAGCCTGAATAAACTAGAAGGGGAAACACATGTACTCAGAGTCAATCAGAAAAATAAATGATTCCATTTATCATAATTCTCAGATATTAGCTTTTCAATAATTTGCCTTCCTCTCATAGGAAAACTTTTGACAGTATCTGTGTCTAAGCAAAAAAGACGTATTACTCTTTTATCAGTGACCTTAAAATTGGCTTATCTTCTCATATTGAAGATTCTAAATGAGTTCCAGGTATTATATTATTATATCAAACATGAACATCAGTTCATAATTTATAATGCTAAAAGGCACAAGGCATAGATGTTCACTGATAGGCCAAAGGGTAGCTTTCATGTCATATTACCTTAAAAGCAGATCTGTATATTGAAGATTAGTTTTCCATTTACGTATTTTCATTTACACAGCAGTGCTTCTCAAACTTTAATGTGCATAAGAGTCACTAGGGGATATGTTAAAATGCAGATGCTGATTCACGAGGTCTGGGGTAGAGCCCACGCACAACTCTGCATGTCTGACAAGCTCCCGGGTGCCATTTACGCTGCTGGTCTCTAGGCACTCTGACTAGCAAGGTATCTGAGAAGCGGATATGAGCCTTGCTCTCCGCTTCCCCTGATGATATGGCAGCTACTGTGGCTACCTCCTTCCTGTGCTTAAATCCGACTGCCCTGCCCTTCTCTTTTGCTTCTCTCTCTCTCCTTCCCAGTGTCCATACCCAAAGTGCACACAATACTGAATGACTATCCTCTGAGGAACTAAGAGCCTTTAATCCCGCCCTGAATTCAGCTGGCATCTCCTCGATCTGAAGCTCTCCCTGCCACACCCTGCATCGCCACCCAGGCCCCCTCCCCCAGAGAGGGGGAAAAGGAGGTGTCCAGTCCTGGGTCACAGGGGGCCCCGTCGTCCTTCACAACAGCAGGACGATACCCTGAGTGGAGTGAGAATGGCTCTTTAAAGGTATTTTTTTCCAATTGCTTTCTGGAGAGAAATAACTTTCACTCCGGAGAGGATGAGTTTTTTGTTTTTGTTTGTTTGTTGTTTTTGGTGGGGAAAACTCTTAATGAAAACCATGCTCTTCTTAGCTTGAACACCACAACCATCACTGCCATTTATTTCCACAGACCCCCAGACGCCCGCTCCCATCATCTCAGGGGTGGTGTGGCTCGTCTGTCTTGGTGGATGCACAGCTGGGAGGAGAAGTAACTGGGACACAGCGGTCTGAACACCGCGGTTAGTTCTGAGGTCAGTGTGTTCTCCTGGGAGTGCAGAGAGCGCCCTGCAGCCCCACAGCACCAGAACCTCGCCAGCGAGAATTCAAGGAGCCGAGTACGGGTTTAGGGATACGGTCATGGTAGGAGCAGAAATAAAGCAGAGGGGAGCTGGAAAAAAATATGTGTGTTTTCTCTTCTTAAGGAAAATCAATGATTATGGCAGTATACAGACCTTTGACATCAGCAGAATCTAAACGCTTGGGCCTCTGATTTGACTCAGGAGTTTCCTTTGGAAGTACGGCCAGCTCCACAGAATTTGAAAAGGGTCCTTCTCCTACCTCATTGGATGCAGATATCTTGACAATGTATATATTTCCTGCCACAAGGTTTTCTAGCAAAGCCATGGTTATTGCCCCTATAAATATATCAATTACAAATTAAGTAAACTATCTTTCATTTATTCTTTTAATCACACAACCATGGTCCTTTATTTTTAAAATATTTTTCTGATTATAAAAATAACACATTTTAAAACATCTGTAAAATAAAGATAAATATAAATAAAATGACAATCTCCCATTGTTAACATTTTTGTGTATTTGTATGTGTGTACGTGTATGTGTGTACTGTACATGTGTGAGTACATATTTACTACATGCATTTTTATATCCTAGAGTTTTCATTTAACATTTTGCCATGCACACTGCCCCTATATAATCCTTCTCTGTAATTTTAAGAGTAGCTCGTAAAATCAACATGCATTTTTGTTTGGATACATATATGTATATACATATATATATATATAAATACACACTTTTTTTAACCAAAAAATATATATAAACATATATGCAATTTTTTACTCTTTACATAGGTATGGATACAAATAGCATTAAAAACATTTTATTATGGCATATTTCAAACATAGGTAAAGACAAAATAACACAATGAACTCAGATTCAACAATTACAAGTAGATTTAAAAAATCCAATGTGAGACTCTTTTTTTTTTTGGCCACGCCTCACCGCTTGCGGGATCTTAGTTCCCTGACCAGGGACTGAACCCATGACCACTGCAGTGAAAGCGCTGAGCCCTAAGCACTGGACTGCCATGGAACTCCAATGAGTATCTTTTTTTTTTTTTTTTTTTCTCTTAGAAATGTTTAAACCACTTACAGTAATTGTGATAGATGATTTTGCTCTTATTTCTTAAATTAGAAACAACAATTATTTTTGAAAGTATGAATATATTTTTCACCCTCCTAATCATTATCTAAGATTTCCTGAATATAAACAGGCAAGAAGATGCCAAAGTTATGTAGGAACCTCAGGGTGTTGAAGGCCGAGACCCCAGACTATCAAAATTATCACCAGCAACCTGGCTAGCATCTACTTCTCTCCAAAAGTAATCATTTGAATTTATATATATTTGGTATTGAAAAGTATCTTCTCTGATGGCACGACTGCCAAGAAGGACTCCTATTTGGGCACTGCTATTTCTTTTTTTAAAAAATATTTTTATATTTATTATAATATTATAATAATATTTAATGTCTTCATAGGGCACTGCTATTTCTTGAGGCGTCTTTCTGCTCTTGTCCTGCCACGGCACTGAAGTATTTTTCTTACAAAGGGAATCCCACCCCAGGAATTAGTCCTAATGTTATGAAAGCAGGTATAAAAGAAATTCAACCAGGAAGTTGTTCTTGCACTGCATTTGTGGGTGGATATTCACAGGGAAACCTAGCTTCCCTGGGGTAATTTCTTCTCATTTTTTCCTGATGCAGGGCACCCTTACAATAAATAGTTTTAGAGAGCTTACAACAGCTGGTAGCTGTCACCACCAGTTCAGAGCTGGCTACTCTAGTGCACTTGCTACAATATATTTCATTATGCAAGGGAAAGGCAGGGTGATCTTAGAGCTGAGGCCATGACTCAGAGGCTACCTCTGCAGGTCACATGGTGGGAGGGAGCCGAACCCAGGGGCAGTGCGAGGTGCTGAAGGCGGTTTGCTTTCATGTGCTCCGGTTTCAACCTGGCCTAGAAAGAGCGTGAGCTACTTGAATACACAATCGTTGAATAAACACACAGACCCCTATTTAGAATCAGGAAGTCTTTCCACTGCCCCTTGCTCTTAGGCAGGTGAATTAAAAAGCAACAATGTACTGTGACATGTTACCATTAGCTAGAAGGAAGAACAATTCAATTTCTTTACCAACATATAAATAAACTGAGTCTCCATTTTACCATAGAATACTTTACATTTAATTTTAGAAAGTGTTTGGCAAAACCAATCACTACCTGAAATTAAAATTCTTTCGCTTACTTTAAACATTACAAATGGTTGAGCTTTGTGTGTATATGTGCGTATGCACACTCCCCTTTCTCCCACAGAAAGTCTTCCTTCAGACAACAAAAAGGAAACTGTAACATTCTGGTTCCCATATGAGCACAGTTAAACCAGTTCCCAAATATTAAAGTGATCTGACTGCCCCTATATTCTCTCAGCAAACGGTCTAAATTCCAGCTGGTGTGATTATTTCAGTCTACAGCCTTTTACAGCTTCTGAACTTTTAGCTAGACTAGGAGTTTCACATGCCGGACAGTGTAACAGGCTTGGTGTTGGATCAATGTTGATCAAGTCCTGGCATGTTACCAATTAAGTAATTTGCAACTTGGGGCATGTCACTGAACTTCACTTTCCTCGTGGGGGCAATAATTCCCACCTCATATAATTATTATAAGGATTAAATGAACTACCATGGACAAGTGTCTGACACAAGTGTATACACTCAATGAAAGTAGGTCTTCCTCCTCACCTCTGATCTCCCCTCTTCCCTTTCTGGAGGACAGAAATTTTTTTTCACATGTGAACAGCTGAAGGTGGCTAGCATAATGCTTTGCACAAGATAATTCTCAGTAAATACCAACTGAACTTATACTAAAATATGAGCCATTTGTTACCAAAGGAATGTTCATTTAAAATATAAAAGCAGGGCTTCCCTGCTTTTATAGGCACAGTGGTTAAGAATCCGCCTGCCAATGCAGGGGACATGGGTTCAAGTCCTGGACTGGGAAGATCCCACATGCCACGGAACAACTAAGCCCGTGCGCCACAACTACTGAGCCTGCGCTCTAGAGCCTGCGAGCCACAACTACTGAGCCCGCGTGCCACAACTACTGAAGCCCACGCGCCTAGAGCCTGTGCTCCGCATCAAGAGAAGCCACTGCAATGAGAAGCCCACGCACCGCAACGAAGACCCAACGCAGCCAAAAATAAATACATTTATAGAAAAAAAAAAAAGAATGTCACCATATGTCACAAGCTCTTGAACTTGTCATATCACCTCTCCAGACCTGAGTTTTCTTCTCTGTAAAATGAAGAGCTGGTGCCCATCCCCAAATACTAATTACTATTCATTCCGCCTCCAATTAGCGCCTTCCACTCCAGGCACACTGCTGTCACTCCAGTCTTAACATCATCACCCCATACCTTCACGCTATCACGTGTCTCTTCTCTGGCTTCTCAGACCCCAACCTCCCCAGCTCCTCCGCTGCCTGCCCCTCCCACCCCCAACTCACCCTGGAAATGACATTCAGACTTTTATAAGAACACAAGCTTCACGGGGCTCAGGGACCTCCTCTCTTTAGTTCACTGCTGTGTCCCCAGTGTCCAGAGCAATGCTTAGTGCCTAATGGGTACTTATGCTGGTTAGTTTTATATATCAACGTGGCTAGGCTATAGTGTCCAGTTGCTAGCTCAAACACCAGTCTAGATATGGCTGTGAAGTTTTCTTTTTTAAGATGAAATTAATATTTAAACCAGTAGACTTTGAGTAAAGCAAATTACCCTCCATAATACGGGTGGGCCTCATCGAATCAGTTTAAGGCCTTAAGAAAAAAGACTGAGTACCCCTGAGGAGGAAAGAATTCTGCCTCCAGACTCAAGACTTCAACATCAACTCCTGTCAGAATTTCTAGCCTGCTGACCAGCTCTGCAAATTTCAGATTTAGCAGCCCCGGTTCCTTCAATCTCAATCTCTCTCTCTCTCTCTATCTAATCTATCTATCTAGCTAGCTAGCTAGCTACCTACCTACATACCTACCTACCTACCTACCTACCTATCTGTACATACATACACACACACATATGCAAATCCTATTGGTTCTCTTTCTCTGGAGCACCCTGACTTATAAACTACTCAGTAAAGATTTATCAAATCTTACAAATGCTTTTAACCTATACAATAAAACACTGTTTCATGCTAAAAACAAAAAACAAAAAGAAACAAAAAACCTCTCAGAATATATTAGACTCTGGGGGCTTCCCAGGTGGGGCAGTGGTTAAGAATCCGCCTGTCGGGGCTTCCCTGGTGGCGCAGTGGTTGAGAATCTGCGTGTCAATGCAGGGGACACGGGTTCGAGCCCTGGTCTGGGAAGATCCCACATGCTGCGGAGCAACTGGGCCCGTGAGCCACAACTACTGAGCCTGCATGTCTGGAGCCTGTGCTCTGAAACAAGAGAGGCCACGATAGTGAGAGGCCCGTGCACCACGATGAAGAGTAGCCCCCACTTGCCGCAACTAGAGAAAGCCCTAGCACAGAAACGAAGACCCAACATAGCAATCAATCAATCAATCAATCAATCTTTAAAAAAAAAAAAAAAAAAAGAATCCGCCCGTCAATGCAGGGGACATGGGTTCAAGCCCTGGTCCGGGAAGATCCCACATGCTGTGGAGCAACTAAGCCAGTGAGCCACAACTACTGAGCCTGCACTCTAGAGCCTGTGGGCCACAACTAGTGAGCCCATGTGCCACAACTACTGAAGCTTGCGTGCCTAGAGCCCATGCTCTGCAACAAGAGTTGCCCCCGCTCGTCACAACTAGAGAAAGCCTGCGTGCAGCAACAAAGACCCAACGCAGCCAAAGATAAATAAAATAAAATAAATAAATTTATTTTAAAAAAGCAAAGCATAAGATTTTACGGTTGGAGAAAAGTCCCAGTATGCAGTCTCATACCTTGCTCTCTTCTGTCCACACTAAGTGATTTTTTTTCAATTCCACAGTCTTAGCTTCATCTCCATACTGATGACTCCTAAGTTATACCATTAGTCCATACCCCTCCCGTGAACTTAACCCTCCCACCGCTTATTCAACCTCTCTACTTGGACATCCAAGAGGCATCTCAAATGTAACATGTTCAAAACCAAACTTTTGATTTCCCCCACCAATTTTGCTTATTTTTTTTTCTTATACCCCACATCAATCTGTGGCAAATCGAGTATTCTTTCAAATTAGGTTCTCATAGCTTCTTATTACCTTCCTTGTTATTATCTCTGGCCAAACTGCCATTGGCTCTCAAACAGACACCTGCGAATTAAATGGTTTCCCAGGGACTTCCCTGGCGGTCCAGTGGTTAAGACTCCACGCTCTCAATGTGAGGGGCATGGGTTTGATCCCTGGTCGGGGAACTAAGATCCCACATGCCCCATGGCGTGGCCAAAAATAAATAAATAAATAATAAAATAAAATATACTTTAAAAAAAAGAAAAAATTAAAAAGTAAATGGTTTCCCAATTTCTACTCTTACCTCCTTATAGTCAATTTTTCAGGTAGGCTGTTAGGGGGTTGCCAAAGTAATCCTTTCAAAATGTAAATCAGATCAATGTCTTCCATCCCTCTTAGAAAAAAACCCGTGGTCCAGGAAGTCTGGCCTACCTGATCTTCCCTTGGCTACCTCCCCACCTCATTTCCCACTTCCCCTCACTCTAGCCTCCCTGGCCATCTTGTTGTTCCTCTAAAATGCCAAGCACACTTCTGTCTCATGGCCTTTGCACTTACCCCAGATATCCATATGGCTCTGCTCAGATGTCATTTCTTTCAAAAGAACTTACCCCACTACCTCCATCACTTTATTCTTTCCCCTATTGTAGCTTTCTTCTTAGCACTCATGACACTACCTGAATATTTATATATTTGTTTGCTACCTGAGATGTAAGTGCCAATGAGAAAGGGACATTCTGTTGTTCACTGTGGTATTGTCAATGCCTAGAAAAGAGCCTGGCACATAGTAATCCCTCAATATTTAATAAATCAATATGTTCTTACTATTAGTAGTCCAAGTTATTTGGTAAATATTAAGTTAAATGGATTCCTTTACCGAAGGACTTTAATTTCCGATGTCAATCTCTAATAGGAGGAAACGGTATATGATGTTTCTCAAACTTTTTTAGTTATTTTTTTTTGAAGCAGGGCGCCTTTATGATCTTGGGAAACTAATGCTGTAAGGAACAGAGTCCAGAAACTGCTGTAGTAGAGCATGACTTCCTACAGTGCCTTGTAGGTTTTAAAGTAATTTGAGTACTTTGTGCTGATTTACAGCAATATCAGGAAGGTAAAGGCTGTAATTTCTGACCCACTTTAAATTACACACAAGCATAATTTCATACTGCATTTCTGCTAACCCATTTTACAATGTCTCATTTTAGCGACAAATATATGGTCACCAGGAACATTTTTAAAATGTTTTGACTAATGAAAAAAATCTTGTTCCACTTGGCAATAAATATGTGAATTAATTATACACATAAATGTGTATAAACATAATACGTATAGAAGATTAATAGATATATATGAGATACTGATATTCTTTCTTTTTCCCCCAATTTTTCTACACCATTATCTTTTCCAAAAGTTGCCAAAATTAGATACTATAGACTACTTTCTTTTTTTCTTTAAATGCCATGTGTGTTCTTTGCTTTTTGTTTATAAGTGAGTAAATCAAACTCTTTTTTAAAATAATTAATTAATTAATTAATTAATTTTTTGGCTGCCACGGGTCTTTGTTGCTGCATGCGGGCTTTCTCCAGCTGCGGCGAGTGGGGGCCACTCCCCGTGGCAGTGCGCGGGCCTCTCATAGGTGGCTTCTCCTGTTGCAGAGCACAGGCCCCAGGCACGCAGGCTTCAGCAGCTGTGGCGCACGGGCTTAGCTGCTCCGCAGCACGTGGGATCCTCCCGGACCGGGGCTCGAACCCGCGTCCCCTGCATTGGCAGGCGGACTCCTAACCACTGCACCACCAGGGAAGCCCCCTCAAACTCTTTATATTTTTCTCTCTGAAAAAAGTAAACTCAATTGCTTTTTACTCATACTGTTTATTTTGTTCTCTATGAATTACTAGCATTAGCTATGAAAAAGGTTCCCTACATTTAACAGAAGACAAAAGCTCTTCATTGATAATGTTTCTTAAACTTACACAAGCAGCATAATGGCAAAAATAGAATCTTTCCCCCTATGCTTCATTATATAGTTAGGAAGGCTTGTACAGAAGTAAAAACCTCTAATTACATTTCATTTCGCTACTGGGCCATCAATGAGGCAAAAATGTTGTTTTCTGGGCCTTGTCTGAAACTGACAAATGAACGCATTAAAAAGAACCAAAACTAAATACTGTTTCTTTTTAGGCAGGTACAAACGAAGAGCCAAAGGAAGTATGTGCTCCTGAGATCAAAATGCTTTTATTAGTACTTATATAACACTCATTAAATCAGGTTAGTCACTTGGTCAAATGTTGTGTCAATAAATCATTTTGGAATTAATTAATGAAAACTGAATTATATATTTTAAGAATATTGTGGCAGACTGTAAGATGAATAGCCCTGCATAAATTATGCTTCCATCTCTCCATACCTGTGGGCAGTCCCTTCCCACACTAAGTCTGGGCTTGCCTACATGATTCGTTTTGCCAGTGGGATGTTAGCAAATGTGAATCAGGCAGAGGTCTGCAAAGCTTTGTATGTGGGGCTTCTTTCCTCTCTCCCGGATTTTGGAATTCTCTCACTGTTTTTATGCTACCCACACCGTTGAAACCCTGAGATGATTAGAGCCTCGTGAGTGACCTCAGGAGACACCAAAAGAAGAACTGCCCAGCTGATCCAAGTCCAAATTGCTGACTCAGAGAATGTGAGAAAATAAAACGGCTGAGTTTTAGAGTGGTTTGTTAGGCAGCAATAGATAATGGATAAAACACAAAATTGTATTGCTGGCAGGTACTTATTATTACTTTCCAGGCTGTTCAGTGACTAGGAAAGCATTACTTAGTGGGGCACCTGCTTAATGAAAAATAGGAATATGCAACTATCAAAACTCCAGCTTCTGTTACCATTTGTTTATTTTACAATTACAAAAGTGTTGTATTGATTACATCCACGTTAAGTGACCTTAGAGTGTATTCTCTTAACTGGGTAAATATTCCCCTTAAAAGTTAAAATGTATGTGGAAGTGCCTGGCACTGTAAAGTATTTAGAATATGTAGATGGAAAACAAATTTCCTTCTCAAAATCCTTCTTAAGCTTTTAATTGCCTGGAAAACAGTTCTTAGCATGCATGTCTGAATTTAAAAAGTATCAAAATCAACTATAATTCAATAAAAAGTTAAAAGAAGTATCAAAATCATGAAATTATACTATTTATGTGATGGTCCATCCAAACATTGGCATATGAGACGTGTCCAAATGAAAGCTTCCAAAATTTAAAAAGGGCATATTATAACAGCATGAAGTAAGAATGTTAAATTCTAGAATACAGTTTTTCTCAGCCAAAATAAAATTGGTATTAAACAATTTAAATTCAGTGTTCCTAAGCCCTAATCAGCTTTTCCCTGTACTTAAGTGGACCCTAATATTCATATGGGTCAATTTATTTGCATGTGGACCATTTTAGTAGCTGTACAAAAGTCTTCTCCATTAAACCAGGTCTTCCTCCAGTGTTTGCTACTCCAGTGCAAGACACACAACCACTGGAAATCTAGTAATTAACTATAACAATTCTCACTTCCTTACCTTCTCTCTCCCTCCCTTAGTGACCAAGTCCTGTTAATTTTACCTCCTTACTGTCTGTCTTTCAACCACCCTCTTCTTTCCGTCTCACTCCTTGCCACCCTAACCCGGGCTTATCATTCTCTTTCCTGGACCGCAACAGTCACTTCCTAGTCTCCTTGCATTACTCTTACCCCTAACTCCTCCTCTACCAAACCTCTTCTATTCACAATACTCAGAGTGATTTTTCTGAAGTGTGAAATCAGGCTCATGCTTAAAGTATGTTGATGGCTTCCCAACGTCCTTTGAACAAAACTAAAATCCCTAATCATTTGTTACTTCATAAACATAAATTCAAAACAAACTCTAGATCCCTCTTTCCCTTTGTTTCCTTATCATTAATAACCTTACTTTTCATGCCCTTTGGTAAATTATGATCATATATACCTTCTCGGTGTAGGACCTGCCACTCTCCTGCAATCCAGGCCTTCCTGGATGCATACAAGATAGTGTAGCGCGTCACAACCGTCTCTGGGCCATCAGGAGGTTTCCAAGAAACCAGGGCAGTGTCATCCTCTATCAATGTCACTTTCACTCCAACTGGTGGGCCTGCTGGTGCTGTGCACACATGTAGAAAATACTGTATTATTAGGAGAAAATGGTCATTAAGTACTCAAATACCTGGAGAGGCACAGATAAGAGTTTAAAAAACTAGAAACTACTATAAAAACATCTCAAAATCACAGCTTTTACAGCTCATTAGTGATAATATCAAAATACAATTTTTCTCTTCTTTATCTGAAAACTCATTTCATTTTTATAATGTTTAAAACATTAAAAATATATAAAGGAGGTGGTAGATGCCTAGATGAGGAACTACTAAGTCAAAGGTTGTCAGCATTTCTAGGGCTCTTTATATTGTTTTGCCACATGGACAACTAGAAAGGTTTACAGTTCCACCAGGGCACCTGTGCATTACTCACTCTATTAGGTACTGAAGCTAAACTACATTTCTTACTAAAATGCATAGAATGTCTATTTAATCTGATCTAGGAAGCCACTCAAGAAATACTTGAGACTGAAACATTCAGTTACTCTCCAAATCGTTGTGAATCAGTGAATTTATAGAACAGACTTTACCTCATATCTTATCTACCTTTACCTTATATCTATCTTAGACTAATACCTTACGTTTATGAAAGGTAGTGAAGTCTTGGGATTTTAGTGGAGCCCATGTTCAATATGAGCTAAAGGTGTGAAGAGCTGGTTTTGGGCACTACCTCACATATGGAATATTGCCAAAACCATAGCAAAACAGCCCAATGCTCACTTAAATAAATATCCTTTGTTTTCTCTCAGCATCATTAAATTAGAGCTGCAATGGTCTTTACAGACCATCTACACCTTCACCATCATTCTAGAGAAAAGGAAATGCATGGAGAGATATACCATGTTCTTGGATTGGAAGAATTAATATTGTGAAAATGACTATACTACCCAAAGCAATCTACAGATTCAATGCAATCCCTATCAAATTACCAATGGCATATTTCACAGAATTAGAACAAAAAAATTTACAATTTGTATGGAAACACAAAAGACCCCAAAGAGCCAAAGCAATCTTGAGAAAGAAAAATGGAGCTGGAGGAATCAGGCTCCCTGACTTCAGACTATACTACAAAGCTACAGTAATCAAGACAGTATGGTATTGGCACAAAAACAGAAATATAGATCAATGGAACAGGATAGAAAGCCCAGAGATAAACCCACACACCTACAGTCACCTAATCTATGACAAAGGAGGCAAGAATATAAAATGGAGAAAAGACAGTCTCTTCAGTAAGTGGAGCTGGGAAAACCAGACGGCTACATATAAAAGAATGAAATTAGAACACTCCCTAACACCTAAACACAAAAATAAACTCAAAATGGATTAAAGACCTAAATGTAAGGCCGGACACTATAAAACTCTTAGAGGAAAACATAGGCAGAACACTCTTTGACATAAATTGCAGCAAGATCTTTTTTGATCCATCTCCTAGAATAATGAAAATAAAAACAAAAATAAACAAATGGGACCTAATTAAACTTAAAAGCTTTTGCACAGCAAAAGAAACCATAAACAAGACGAAAAGACAACCCTCAGAATGGGAGAAGATATTTGCAAACAAGGTAACTGACAAGGGATTAATATCCAAAGTATACAAACAGCTCATGCAGCTCAATATCAAAAAAACAAAAACAAACAAAAAAAACCACAACCCAATCAAAAAATGGGCAGAAGAACTAAATACACATTCCTCCAAAGAAGACATATGGATGGCCAAGAGGCACATGAAAAGATGCTCAACATTGCTAATTATTAGAGAAGTGCAAGTCAAAACTACAATGAGGTATCACCTCACACTGGTCAGAATGGCCATCATCAAAAAATCTACAAACAATAAATGCTGGAGAGGGTGTGGAGAAAACGGAACCCTCTTACACTGTTGGTGGGAATGTAAATTGATACAGCCACTATGGAGAACAGTATGGAGGTTCCTTAAAAAACTAAAAATAGAACTACCATATGACCCAGCAATCCCACTCCTGGGCATGTACCTGGAGAAAACCATAACTCAAAAAGATACATGCACCACAATGTTCACTGCAGCATTGTTTACAATAGCCAGGACATGGAAGCAACCTAAATGTCCATCAACAGAGGAATGGATAAAGAAGATGTGGTATATATACACAATGGAACATTACTCAGCTATTAAAAGGAATGAAATTGTGCCATTTGCAAAGACGTGGATGGACCTAGAGACTGTTATACAGAGTGAAGTAAGTCAGAAAGAGAAAAACAAATATCGCATAATATCGCTTATATATGGAATCTAAAAAAATGATACAGACGAACTTATTTGCAAAGCAGAAATAGAGACACAGATGTAGAGAACAAATGTATGGATACCAGGGGTGGGGGGGGGTTGGATGAATTAGGAGATGGGGACCGACATATATACACTATTGATACTATGTATAAAGTAGATAACTAATGAGAACCTACTGTATATAGCTGTATATATACAGCTATATACTGTCTATATACAGGGAACTCTACTCAGTGCTCTGTGGTGACCTAAATGGGAAGGAAATCCAAAAAAGAGGGGATATATGTATACATACAGCTGATTCACTTTGCTGTACAGCAGAAACTAACACAACATTGTAAAGCAACTATACTCCAATAAAAATTAATTTTTAAAAAAAGGAAATGCAGGTTTAGAGACATGAAATATTTTAGCAACTGCCGTTGGTAAGCTACAGAATTGGTGCTCAATCAGGTATCATCTACACTGCACTATGCACAGCATCAAGCTACCATTCACATTAGATTCTAATGTGGGCTCCTAACATCATTAAATATGTTACTCACTTTCTTCCATTTTAAATTACTTGGGTGCAGCCTTGCACAGCACACCTGTTCTTAGAAAATGTAGCACCCCCTAAAGAGACCCTAAATTAAAGCCCACTTGCTTGTGCAATACATTGAGGGGAAAAATATTTTTACTGTAATAAAGGAAAAGAAACTTCAAAAGTTAAGAAACAAAATAAATACATACACGTAGACTGGTAGGTGGCAAGCAGGGTAGTATGTTCTTCAAAGTGACGTACGTGTGTGTGTGTGTGTGTGTGTGTGTGTGTGTGTATAATATGTAGATAAAACCCACAGGGGAGCTGCTTTCTTTACCTTCTGGAAGTGTAGAGTGGTAGACAACGGGGCTCCAGGGACTGGAAAGTTGATCCACATGCAGTCGAACAGCAAATTCATATTTGGTGTTTGGTTCTAGACCTTGAACCAACATGTGAGTTTCTGATCTATAATGAGTAATAAAGTAGTTAATGCTGGTAGCACATTGTTTCTAAAAGACTGTCAGTATTTCCAATCAATACAGGTTACTGTTATTATTTATTACCTCCTCATTTTCTTTAAAAAAATTTTTTTAGCTTAAAAAGCAATCTAATTTGATTATTAAAATGCTACATTGGGTATTATAGAAATAAGCCTAAAAACTGCCTCTCTGAGAGGAAACTAGGAAATTGACAGTGTAGAAATGTCTCAAATCAAAGGGATTTCTTCTGAAATACTGTAAGTCAAATCACTCTTTTAAAGTATAATGATGGGCATCTTTCTAACTATAACCTAGCAAACAGAATAACTAGCTTTATTTTTTGATGCCAGCATGAAAATTGACTTGTTTCCTTCTTTCAATATGCTAAGTTTAGCTACTTGAAAGTCATCATATTGATAGTTTCTTGTCTAATCTTGTTGCATGAGGCTGGGGAAACAACAACAAAGAATCATTTATGAAAATTAAATTTCAAAATAAATGCAGTTTTCAGAACTGAATATGGTAAAGATGCAAAATCCCCCGCCCTAACATGAGTAAGGTAAGTTCTGAGACAAATGCTTACAGCTGAAGCTCAAGTTGGCCCAAGATAGTAAAGAAGGAAGTGTGAGTGGGGAGGAGAGCAAAGAAAACCACCATTAATAGAAGCTACATACGTTTGAAGGTATAAAACCAAAGAAGCATTCTGCAGGCCAACAGGGTTGCAGCGGATGGTGTAGTTAATTATTTGTGCAGTGGTGAACGCAGGTCTTCTCCAGTGCAGGAAGATGGCAGATGAGGTGTTGGCCTTCGCATAGAGATGGTGGGGTGGTGGCGGGGGAGGAACCATGCGATCACGAACAGCTATTGAAAAAGACAATGTTCACTTACCACACGGCGTAACATTTAATGTAGAAAGTGGTAAAATCATAACACCCCACCCTTCAGGTCTTTCTTCCACCAGAGGTTCAGAGTGGTCTAGAGATGTATCATTCAAACCTGAGCGACTTTTCCGTAAGTTAGATAAGGAATCAAATATTATCAATACTTAGAATGTAAGACAGAAGCACAGAGAAGTCAAGCTACCAGCCGAAGACATTCAGAAAGCCAGCAGTAGACTTAAAACTAGACTGACATCCTCTTTAGTAGCAATAAAACCAAACAGCTCTCAGTAGCAATAAAACTGAATAGCAACTGGAAGGAAATAATTAGCCTCAAGGTTAAAGGAGATAAAAGAAAACTTAGTATCTGTAGGTATTCAGGGTTATTTTCCCAGTTAAATTTCTTTTTTTTTTTTTAATTTAATTTAATTAATTAATTAATTTTTGCTGCGTTGGGTCTTCATTGCTGCACATGGGCTTTCTCTAGTTGTGGTGAGCAGGGGCTACTCTTCGTTGCGGTGCATGGGCTTCTCATTGTGGTGGCTTTTCTTGTTGCAGAGCATGGGCTCTAGGTGCGTGGGCTTCAGTAGGTGCGGCACGCAGGCTGAGTAGCTGTGGCTCGTGGGCTCTAGAGCGCAGGCTCAGTAGTTGTGGTGCACGGGCTTAGTTGCTCCATGGCATGTGGGATCTTCCCAGACCAGGGCTCGAACCCGTGTCCCCTGCACTGGCAGGCGGATTCTTAACCACTGCACCACCAGGGGAGTCCCCACAGTTAAATTTCTAATGGTCTCTTCCTTGCAAAACTAAAATAGGTTCTTATAATTAAATACATCTCACTTAACTATTTACTGAGTATGTACTTGTTCAAGATACTATGTTAGGTATCCTGGAGGATATGAAAGTAATAAAACCACCAAGGTATCCAAGTAGTAATGAGACTTAAATTTAAAGAAGGAAGAAGGGAAAAAAAGAGTATGAGTCTTACATTGTGAAACAAGCTACTGTAACTCTTACTTACACACGCATCCCGGAGTACTGACTGTTTGATCTGCCTGGTAGCCATCTTCTATGTTGTTGTAAGCCAGCAATCTCACATGGTATTTTCTTCTCGGGTCTATAAAGAAACCAACAGGTAATAATTAGGCCCAGCCCTCTAGATAGGAACAAAGGTTCTACAGCCTTTCTAGATTTTGGTTTAAAAACCTTCTGAATGCATAAGGGCTCTAAGTAAAATGAAAATTTTCTCTCTCCTTGTTCTACACAGTGACTCAGCAGTTCGCCTTATTATGACATTGCTATTGTGACTATCTACCAATTAATAAAATTTTATTTTATTTAACCTTATTTCAAACAATAACATTACCACCACTGTTCTTCCTCCTCTTCCTCAACTGACCAGACATAGATTCTTGATTTTAAAAGCCTCGGGCTGCCTGATGGATTCCTTACAAGTGGTTATGCTACATAGAAGTTTTCTGTTTAGTTATTGGAGGGTAGTTAACTTAAAAGCATGGAAATCAAACTGAGATTGTTTTCCCCCTAAGAGGTAAGAAAAATTACAGTTGTCATTCTTTAGTACCTTTGAAAATGTTTATAACCACGTATTATTTAAGTTTATTTCACTGCGTGCCCTTTTCCACAAACCTACATTTTCAGTTGAGAGCTAAATTTATCAAGAAAGATGAGTTGGAGCTCCCTCTACTGGTGTTCATTAACTAACACAATACAGAAACTGAAGTCCATCCCATACATATAAAACAAAAATTTTTTTCAGGTTTTTGAGGAATTAAGTGGTTACAATTTTAAATAATATACTTTAGAAGATATTCAAGAAGTTTAATGATATAAATACGTTTAAATGTAAGTGCTTATGATAACATTTAACTATAAAGTAATACTTGCTTAGGGCAAAAATAAAACTATTCAGAAATAATGTATTCTTTTTTCTCCCCCCAGCTTCATTAAGGTATAGTTGACCTTAAATAAAGGTTGTATATTTTTAAGGTATATAACTTGATGTTTGATATAGGCATACACTGTGAAATGACCACTACAATCAAGTGAATTAAAAGACCCACCACTTCACTAGTTACCATTTGTGTGTGTGTATATGTGTGGTGAAAACATTTAAGATCTATACACTTAGTAAATTTCAAGTACACAATACAGCTTTGATAACTATAGTCATGCTGTACATCACATCTCCAGAACTTACTCATCTTGCATAACTGAAACTTTGTACCCATCTCCCCATTTCCCCCACTCCTGGCAACCACCATTCTACTTTCTGCTTCTATGAGTTTAACTATTTTAGATTCCATATATAAATGAGATCATGTAGTATTTGTCTTTCTGGCTTATCTCACTTGGCATAATGTACCCTAGGTTCATTTATGTTGTGCAAACGGCAGGATTTCCCTCTTTTTAAAAGTTGAATAACATTCCATTGTATATATATGCCCCGTTTTCTTTATCCATTCACCTGTTAACAGGCATTTAGGTTGTTTTCACGATAACTCTCTGAGGTACTGATCTCATTTCCTTTTGATATATACTCAGAAGTGGGATTGCTGGATCATACGCTAAGTCTATTTCTAATTTTAATGCATTTCTGTATTACACTTCTCTAAATAATAATAAAACAAACACATAAATAAATCCAAGGGAATTTCACAAGGGAAAGCAATCATCCTTAATAGATATATCAAATGTGAAAAAAAACCCTTAGAATAATAAAAATAATTCTAGATTGAATTCAAACATTTAATATCCAAAAACAAGATGTAAAGTTTATTAAATTCTCCAATGTAATTTAAGAATTTGTATAAATATTTTTGAAACTGATGTATTTTAATATTTAATATTAAAATGTATTAAAAGGATGTCCTAAAATATAAAAATTTTATTTCTATCTGTTTTGACAAAATTACACAAGAAGAAAAATTTATACAACTTAGAACATTTCTGTATTTTCTAGATAGAAAGATGGGAAGACTAACAACATTTGACCATCCTACAGAAAATGTTTTTTAGATACATTATCTTATTTGAGTATCACAAAACCCTGTAAGATATATGTTATTCCCATTTTATAAACTGTGGTAAAAAGGTATTAACTAGCATGTCCAATGTCACACAAAGCGGAACCAGGAACTTGTGGCTATTTCTCTGACGAAGTACAGGGCCTTTAAATTTACACAAATACATGTGCCTTTGTCACAGCAAGTATGTCTCCTTATGATGAATTTTAACATAGAAATATTTTCAATTTATAAAATAATTATCAGAAAACATAACCACATTTGAATTTCATCACTGAAATGATTTCTAACGTTCAGCACTGAAATTCTAAGATTCAAAAGGTTTCTGTTCAGATCAATGGCTACTTCATTTGAATCTGTTTTCTTCTTTCTTTCCTCTTATTGCTGAACTCATTAGTCAACTGAATCCTGAGTTCCGTATCTCAAATACTCCTTCTGAATGGGTATAAATGAAATTCAATTGGATCTCTGCAGAAGTTCTTCAGACATATTTCTTTATTCTGTCTCTATTCAATTAGAAGAGTACTTTTAGGAAAGCCTCCTGAGTGTGATAAGGTGTTACACCAGGAATTAGGAGATATAGAAAAGGAAGAATGAAACAGAATTTGCCCACAGTAACTCACATTCTCAGGGAACCACACACAGATACAGCAAACTCTCGTAGAAAGCTGATTTTGATGAGGGTTATCATTAGAGGTGGAGAGATTAATCTTTTTTCCACTGTGCAAACAATCAGTCAATACTTCATAAATACTTCTCTGGAATGGTTATTTATTTTTAACCCTAAAATTGAATCATTTTTCCCTTCTTCCTCTTTCAAAAAATGAGCTGCTTATACTAAATTTTAAATCCAGAATTAACCTTTTTGTTGTTGTCGTTGATCAGAAAGAAGCAGCTTACATGTCCTAAGAAGATGGGAGAACAGAGTTGGTTCCTCAACATGGCCAGCACCTGGCTATTACCCACTCAGCACAGATGCCAGCAAGCCCAACACAAGAAGAGGCAGCTCTTCTGATGCCCACCTGGAAATCATCCACGTAGCCAGAGCAACAGTCTCCAATGCTGGGCTCCTTCCCCCTGCTAGTTTATGTGAGGTCAGGAAGAGGCAAACCATCAGGCAGGCAAATAGAGTACACTGGGTGCACGAGATTCCTTTCTATCCACACAAAAAAAGTAAAACATGAACCAGGATAATTGGAAATTATTTTAGTAGAAAAAAAATAAAATTATAGGACATACTGGTAGGAAAAATAATGTAAAGGAAAGGGAAAAATCCATTCACCTTTGTTCACATGTGATCTACTCTTCATGCTCTATAAAGAATCTATTTTAAAAAATAAAAAGTGCCACTACGGATAAAAGCCTTTATACACACATTACATTCTTGTGGCTTCATCAAAGATGTATATATTGATGTCTAGTGAGTTGTGAAGTCTGAACAAGTCCTCTGTCCTATATGTTACATTGATTCCCTTTCGTATGGACTCTCTGGTGTCAATTCATGCTTGAACTTATAATAAACATTTCGTCACACTAAAAAAAAAAAAAAAAAAAAAAAAAGTGCCAGGTTGGGCGCCAGGCTGAGCTGTGGGTCACCTGCATCTGCCATGTACTCCTCTCTCTTAGGTTTTAAAAATGAGTCCAATTTCAAAATCTCATCACTGTATTATTTTGGTTTGTGAATCCAGAGACCCCAGAAAAACCTGGCTCATTATTGTTCATCAATTTGCTAGAAATTCAATTTCATCTACTTTTGTAAATTTAAGAGGGGACCCAAGGACCAGAGCCCTCACATAATGTTAAGATGAGCATTACCAGGCAATAAAAGTTACCAGCTGAGAAAGGAAACCGAGAACAGCTGCACAACTAACAAAATTAAGGATACAGAGTAAAAGAATCAAGTTTAGGACCAATATGTTAAGTACAGTTAAATGCACAAATAATGTACCACAGCAAAGTGGCACAAGTCTTAAAACTCTACAGTTCTGCAAAGACCCTCTGATGCGTAAGGGACAAAGCAGACACTCAGGATCAACGCTGTGAAATGCCACAGGGAGCCGGTTCCCGGGGCCTGTTACAACCTTTCTTGAGTCAAGCACTGCCACGAATGTGGTGCTTGGTTACACAAGACTCAGCAGACTTAGGCTATGTGGTTTAGGGGGAAACCAGCAGAGTCAGGAAGAGCAGCCACAAAGGACAGTGCAAGCCTCCTCAAAACCCAGTGAGGGAAGGAGAATGAGAGAGAGGGAAGAGAGCTGGTCCCAGTTCCTTCAAAACTCAAGACAAGGAGCATAAAAACCACTCCTCAACAGGGCCAATTTTTATTTTTTAACATCTTTATTGGAGTATAATTGCTTCACAATGTTGTGTTAGTTTCTGCTGTATGACAAAGTGAATCAGCTATACATATAGATATGTCCCCATATCCCCTCCCTCTTGCGTCTCCCTCCCGTCCTCCCTATCCCACCTCTCTAGGTGGTCACAAAGCACCGAGCTGATCTCCCTGTGCTATGCGGCTGCTTCCCACTAGCTATCTATTTTACGTTTGGTAGTGTATATATGTCCATGCTACTCTCTCACTTCGTCCCAGCTTCCCCTTCCCCCTCCCCGTGTCCTCAAGTCCATTCTCTACCTCTGAGTCTTTATTCCTGTCCTGCCCCTAGGTTCTTCAGAACCATTTTTTTTTTTAGATTCCGTATATATGTGTTAGCATACAGTATTTGTTTTTCTCCTTCTGACTTACTTCACTCTGTAGGACAGACTCTAGGTCCATCCACCTCACTACAAATAACTCAATTTCGTTTCTTTTTATGGCTAAGTGATATTCCATTGTATATATGTGCCACATCTTCTTTATCCATTCACATCTGTCGATGGACACTTAGGTTGCTTCCATGTCCTGGCTATTGTAAATAGTGCTGCAGTGAACATCGTGGTACATGACTCTTTTTGAATTATGGTTTTCTCAGGGAATATGCCCAGGAGTGGGATTGCTGGGTCATATGGTAGTTCTATTTTTAGTTTTTTAAGGAACTTCCATACTGTTCTCCATAGTGGCTGTATCAATTTACATTCCCACCAACGGTGCACGAGGGTTCCCTTTTCACTACACCCTCTCCAGCATTTATTGTTTGTAGATTTTTTGATGATGACCATTCTGACCAGTGTGAGGTGATACCTCATTGTAGTTTTGATTTGCATTTCTCTAATGATTAGTGATGCCGAGCATCCTTTCATGTGTTTGTTGGCAATCTGTATAGCTTCTTTGTAGAAATGTCTATTTAGGTCTTCTGCCCATTTTTGGATTGGGTTGTTTCTTTTTTTGATATTGAGCTCCATGAGCTGCTTGTATATTGTGGAGATTAATCCTTTGTCAGTTGCTTCGTTTGCAAACATTTTCTCCCATTCTGAGAGTTGTCTTTTCGTCTTGCTTATGGTTTCCTTTGCTGTGCAAAAGCTTTTAAGTTTCATTAGGTCCCATTTGTTTTTGTTTTTATTTCCTTTTCTCTAGGAGGTGGGTCAAAAAGGATCTTGCTGTGATTTATGTCATAGAGTGTTCTGCCTATGTTTTCCTTTAAGAGTTTTATAGTGTCTGGCCTTACATTTAGGTCTTTAATCCATTTTAAGTTTATTTTTGTATATGGTGTTAGGGAGTGTTGTAATTTCATTCTTTTACATGTTGCTGTACAGTTTTCCCAGCACCATTTATTGAAGAGGCTGTCTTTTCTCCATTGTATATTCTTGCCTCCTTTATCAAAGATAAGGTGACCACATGTGCGTGGGTTTATCTTTGGGCTTTCTATCCTGTTCCATTGATCTATATTTCTGTTTTTGTGCCAATACCATACTGTCTTGATTACTGTAGCTTTGTAGTATAGTCTGAGTTCAGGGAGCCTGATTCCTCCAGCTCCGTTTTTCTTTCTCAAGATTGCTTTGGCTATTCGGGTTCTTTTGTGTTTCCATACAGATCATGTAATTTTTTGTTCTAGTTCTGTGAAAAATGCCATTGGTAGTTTGATAGGGATTGCAATGAATCTGTAGCTTGCTTTGGGTTGTATAGTCATTTTCATGATGTTGATTCTTCCAATCCAAGAACATGGTATATCTCTCCATCTGTTTGTATCATCTTTAATTTCTTTCATCAGTGTCTTATAGTTTTCTGCATACAGGTCTTTTGTCTCCTTAGGTAGATTTATTCCTAGGTATTTTTTTCTTTTTGTTGCAGTGGTAAATGGGAGTGTTTCCTTAACTTCTCTTTCAGATTTTTCATCATTAGTGTATAGGAATGCAAGAGATTTCTGTGCATTAATTTTGTATCCTGCTCCTTTACCAAATTCATTGACTAGCTCTAGTAGTTTTCTGGTAGCATCTTTAGGGTTCTCTATGTATAGTATCATGTCATCTGCAAACAGTGACAGTTCTACTTCTTTTCCAATTTGGATTCTTTTTATTTCTTTTTCTTCTCTGATTGCTGTGAGGGCTAATTTCTTAATGGTCTCGAGGGTGATAGGTAGCATTTGGTTTCTGGTTAAACTTGCTTAAAGATTTAGCAATATATAAAGATGAAGGGTCAGGAAAGAAAGCCCAAATTAATTTAACACACATCTGACTAAACCTTTTGATACGTAACTCTGGAGTGTCAGTTTAACTTAATGTGATCGAGGTCTCAGCCAAATTAACCTGTCTTTCTTTATTAGGGAGTCAACCTGTGGCCAAAAATGAAGCTCTCCCTCCTGAAACATTACTATGGCTATACCCTTTACCTTTCTCCACTGGCTCTAGGACCTGCCTCACCTTCTTCCCCTTCTGTTTCATTCTCACTACCAGTTCTTCTACTTGAGTTTGTTTCACATAAGGAATCAGAACCAGAAGTCTGGTTGGCCAAGAAAGAGTCCACAGGTATCAAATACACATTTATCAAGTACCTACTAAAAGTCAGGCACTGTATGGAAGACTCAAGCATTAGAAAACTGTAACTCTTGCTTTTAATTTCAATCTACCAAAGGGGACAGACTGGGAAATGAAGACATTGTATGTATTGTTTACCAACTGTGTAGCCTTGGGTAAGTTTCTTAGTTTTCTAAGCCTCATTTATTTTCATATGGAAAATACAGATGTAATCCCTTATAGGGATTTTAACAGTATTAAATGAAACCATGCCTATTAAGGACTTTGTACAGCAGCTCCTATAATTAGTAAACACAACATTACTGTTGTTTTTGTTATGTGAGTAAAGTTGCCTGGGAGAACAGAAAAGGCACCGCCAAAACTACGCTGCACTTAAGTTTGGGAATCGTCTTTGTGAAGGCAAATGAGTAGGAAGGCTGTTCGCTCATACAAGCAAGGTCTAGAATCCAGAATATCAGCAAATTTGCAATTAGCAGACACTGAAGCTGAGCTCTAACTACTCTCTATCCTCATTAACATTCCCTGGTTCATAGGGAATGAGGCAAAAGCTCTCAAGTGTGTGTCTGAGTTGTATACATGATTGAAGGAGCTGTGTTTTGTGTTTATGGCCACGAAGAATGCTTGCTGTTTTGGCAACCATGTCACATGGAGTATAATCCTCTCAGTGTCAAATCCACCTTCACCCATGTCTTCCATATTAATCGAATAAGCTATCATCTGCTAACAAAGAAACACCCTGATGATGATAAATGCTTTGGAAAGCAACTTAATAGATCTCTTTCCTAACGGAAGAACAGTAGATGGTTTCACAAAAACAAAATATGGAAAAGTTTGAGGACTAGCATTAGATACAGCAAGCAGACGGACCCAACAAACTAATTTATTGTTAATTATATCCAGTTTTAACAATTAGGTGTTTATTACCTTCAGTGACAACTCACAACAAGAAGAACAAAGATCAATAAAAGGAGACTCCCTGTAATGCCAAGGTCTTTTAAAGATGCACACAGATTAAAACTGATCAAGAACCTGTCTTAATTCCATTCTAAAAGCATACGATTTAACAACAGTGAATTAACTGTATCTTTATGCAAAATCTTAAGTAACCTACTAAAATTTTTGGTACAATATACCCATTTTTCACTGCAACGTGTTTCCAAACACCACAAAACAACAAAAAAAAACCCATGCCTTCTTCCAGGGTTTTACCTGACTAACTTGCGTTTCTCTTCTCTATCACTAGATGGCATCTGTGTGCCTGTAAGGAGAGCGATGACTCATCTAGCTACTAAGGCGAGAGCTATTCAGATATCAGCTGAAACTGATGAATGAGCAATTCAAAACAGGTATGCATGAACTGGGGCGACTGCTTTAGTTTCACCAATTAAAGATTTCATGAAATGCAAAGCTGTAAAAGGGAGAAGGGCTGCCTTGGATCAGCGTTTGTCATACACAGAAATATTTCACATGAACTTTAAAAACCCTGGGAGTAAGGTACTGTTTTCATCACCTGTCCCATACAGAGGAGGATGCTGAGACAAACAGAAGTAAGGTAACTTTCCCAATGACTCAGCTCTACTAAGAACCTAAGAGACGGTTTAGCACGAGGGTTAAGGGCTGAGATGTCAGACCCAGACTCCCTGGATTCCAATTCTAGCTTGGTCAATACTGTGTAACTTGGGAAGTTATTTTCTCTTCTTTACCTTGGTTAAGATCACCTGTAAGATGGGTACGATGATGATAAAGCATCTATCTCTTGAGGTGATGGGAGGATAATATAGATTGATTCACATAAAGTGCTTAAAGTAGTACCAGTGTATGATAATAACATCAATAATAATAATAACCTACCAATAAAAATAATATACAGATAGAAATATCAGTAGTAATAATATAATTATTAGAAGCATCTCATAACTCCTAATCCCTCCTCCCTCTCATGTAGAAGGGCAGGATGGTATAATGGTGAAAGGATAGACCCTGGACCCAGACAACTTGGGTTTGCATTGAGTTTCCTCTTCTATAAAATGGGGATTAAATGAGTTTATATATATAAAATGCTTAGGGCTTCCCCGGTGGCACAGTGGTTAAGAATCCGCCTGCCAATGCAGGAAACACGGGTTTGAGCCCTGGTCCGGGAAGATCCCACATGCCGCGGAGCAACTAAGCCTGTGCACCACAACTACTGAGCCTGTGCCCTAGAGCCTTCGAGCCACAGCTACTGAAGCCCACGTGCCTAGAGCCCGTGCTCCGCAACAAGAGGAGCCACCACAATGAGAACCCGCACACAGCAATGAGGACCCAATGCAGCCATAAATAAACAAATAAATAAATTTATTTTTTAAAAAAATGCTTAGAAGAATGTCTGGCACTGAGTAGGTGCTTTTTATTTTATTTTTTATTGTTGTTTTGTTTTGTTTTGTTTTGTTTTTTGGCCGTACCGCACAGCATGTAGAATCTTAGTTCCCCGACCGGGGATCAAACCCATGTCCCCTGCACTGGAAGCATGGAGTCTTACTTGCTGGACTGCCAGGGAAGTCCCGAGTAGGTGATTTTTAGTGCTGAATAAATAAATGTAGAGGAGGGGGCTGGTTTGAGAACTGGGGGATTTGTATTTTAATCTTGGATTTAGTAGCTGTGCGGCTGCAAAGGTGGTCTCCTGGAACTCAGTTTCCTCGTCTTTAAAATTAGGAAGTTGAAATATATCGGTTGCTCTCAAATTTGTTTATGTAATAGTGTACTAGGGGAGCTAAGACAAAGGTACAAAAAAGCACCATGCAAGACAGGAGTGACTGCTACAAAGAGATTTGTTGAAAGTCTAAGAGAATTCTAAAGAGGGAATGGTTACTAGTAGTTTGGGGGGGGTGGGGAGGACTTCACGGAAGAAGTGCGTCTGAGCAGAATCTGGCCTTCTAGTAAGCGTGGGGAAGAAGAGATTGAGGTCATGGGAAGAGTATAAGCAAAGGCTCGGGGACAGGAACACATGGATCAGGGATGAGTGACAGGGAAGAGCTCAGGAAAGGGTGCATGACGAGTGAGGGTCACAAAGAAAAGTTGGGCTGGGGCTAGATTTCACAGGGCTTTGAGAGCCAGGCTAGGCATTGTGGATTTTATTACATATGCACAGAAAACAGGTGACTAAATGAGATGGTTGAGGGAAGGGATTAACGAGAAGAAAGAGTAAGAAAGCTCCCAAGTTCCAGCCTGGCTTGACTGACAGAAATGGAAGAGGATATGCTTGGTGGAGGCATTGACATGCCAAATCAGAGATGCCAGAGGAGCATTCAAATGGAGCTGACCAGCGGGCGACTAAAAGTGTCAGCTGGAGCCGGCAGTTAGGATGGAGAACCACATTCAGCGGTCATTTAAATGGAGGATGGGATGCCACGGGAGAGGAAAGACAGCAAGGACTAGAAACCTGGGGGCAAGAAGAGAAGTGGTCTTAAAGAGTCATGAGGAGAACAGGGAAGGTAAAATACCATAGAAACCAAGAGAAGGTCGGCTGACAATATCCAAAGCTGCAGAGAAGTCACCAAGGGTAAGAATGACATCTGGTTATCTAGGTCCTTTAACAGAATAAATTCATCAGGAAGGGGTGAGGTTAGGGGTAGCAGAAAACATGGAGTTAAGGAGCAAGGAAGTGGTGGGACATCGGAGGAAGAGCTATAAAGGGGAATGAAAATGCATTATCTTATGTACCAAAATGTTAACAGTGATATCTAGCTCTATACGGTCAAATTTTTAGTTACTTTGCTTCCTATATTTCTACCTGTTCTACAATAAATATGAATTGCTGTGGTAATAATAAAATGGTAAAGAATTCTTGGGAAAACGTATTATCTTTTTTTAGAATTAATTGATTAATTTCTTTATTTTGGCTGTGCTGGGTCTTCGTCATGGCGCGCGGGCTTCTCTAGTTGCAGCACACGTGCTTAGTTGTGGTATGTGGGATCTTAGTTCCCCAACCAGGAATTGAACCCGGGCCCCCTGCATTGGGAGCGTGGGTCTTAACCACTGGACTACCAGGGAAGTACCTTGATTACTTAGATTTTTAATAATGATTTCTTCTCCCCTTCAGCTACATTTAGCAGGGTCAAAACTAAGCACATTAGGAAACTGTAACTGGCAATAGAAGGCACATCTTATCTCAGATTAGCATCTTTAGTTCTTAGAGAAGGAAGGAAGATTAGGTATTATTTTTCCACATCTTATAAATGGGGAAATTGAGGCACAGAAAAGCGTGGAGACTTGCTTTTGGTTGTGCAGCTGCAGTAATAATAAAATGGTAAAGAATTGTTGGGAAAATGTATTATCTTTTATATACCAACAAACTAATATGTACTTATATGCATTACCTTAAATAATCCTTACAACTCTATAAAATAGGAATTATTATTTTAATTTTATAAAGATACTTCTACATAAGTAAACTAGCTTTCCTTTAAAAATTAACCATTTTTCTATATAAAATACCCCAAAATCTATTTCAAATCTCTTTGATTCTTTAGTACGATAGAAATAAGTTGGGCTGTAAGTTCACTTATTATATCTTCTACAACATAGAGTAGCTAGGTTTTTTAAAACTTGTTTTTGTTGTCCTTCAGCTTCACTTCTGTGCTTCTGGGCTTGTGATAAAGCCAGGGGCCCTATAATCACTGATGTTTAAGAAGTCAGAGAGCAAAACATGTGAGAACATGTGCAAAATTAAGAGAATATATTCTAAAGAATGTCATCCTCTCCTACTGCATGGCTTTATGACTTAAACCCTATTTTTTGGCCTGCTCCCGGATTTAGGTTATCTCTGAAGTAGGCCCTGAATAAGTGGGTGATACTAATGTACATTCAAAGTAATCAGTTACACAGTAGAACAAAAGCAGAATAATCAGAGATTTAACCATTAAGGAATAAAATTTACTTTAAGGAGAAAACATTTAAGAGTTCCAATCCTTTTGGATTTTGATCATTGTTCCATCCTTACACATCTTTATTTAAGATACAAAAGGCTAAAAACTAAAAACTTTTAGTAAAAACTAAAAGGCTCACTTCGTAGGAAGTTCCCCCACCATACCTTCACCCAAACACTATAAAGACCAAGTGTTCTCTGATTGGAGATGAACTCAGATGGTAAAAGAGACGGACATCAATTCAAACTTTATGGATTCTTTGCTATAATACTGACATTTCTAGAAGTTTGGCTTCCTGAAAAATGCACAATAGAAAATTATTATTTATTTACAAAGTGTTTAGCTGTGGACCAATAATAACACTGGGGTCACGAAAACCAAGCCTTTGTTTCTTTTGGCTGCTGCTTGTTGGTGAGGCTCCAGAAGGCTTGAAAAGAGCCAGGCCAAAGTGGACAGTTCAGGGGTAGATAAAATTAAGAGAAAACCTGAGATCAGGACCATGAAAAAACTTTTACCTCACAGCAGTGAGTCCACCTCTGACATAATTTCTAACATTCAAATCTCATAAAGACTTAATGAGTTTTATTCCCCATCTTGTTATGGAAACTTCTCAGGTGATGGGAAAAATAATCCTCCTAGGACCAAAAGAAGGTAAAGTAATCACATCTACTTTGGGACAGTCCCCTGACACTTGTTCAATTTACAGACATGGAACATGCTAGAGTAGCTTAATAAAACATCTTAAGAGAACAAAAAGCATTACTTTAAAAATCACCGTGTGGGGATTCTCTGGTTGCCCAGTGGTTAGGGCTCCGCGCTTGCACTGCAGGGGGCACGGGTTCGATCCCTGGTAGGGGAACTAAGATCCCATATGCCGCACCACCGCCAAACAAAAAACCCACTATGTACTACTTTAAATTACTTACTTAAACCACTGCTAAAGAAAAGCTTTGCTTATATTAGCAACAAAGTGTCACGATTAAGACAGCCTCAAAGCATTAAAAATAATCAAGTAAATTAGAATATATATGCAAAGGTAATCTAAAAGCAGCAATCTGAAAATGTGCTGCTATAAGGTCAACATAGGAAGTATGAACATTGTTAAAGAAGGAAATGCTCAGAAAAAGTGAGAAAGGTGACATTCTGTGGCATGAAACCTAGTGTCTGGCCAAATGTCCATTTTTAATTTAATCTTTTGTGCTACAAGGTTTTGTGTGAGCCTTTTCGGCCCATTGTTTCCCTGCAGTTTGACGGGAGAGCTCCTTGGTCTGGCTAGCCAGGGTGACTGCACTGCCCCCAAGCCTGTCCTTCCAATACAATACCCCATATAATTATTCAGAGAAGAGGCCAGCAGTATGGACCACTGTGACACCTGGGTCACGGCCTCTGACATAGAATCTGGGGCCAGACCAAGTCTGGTCCAGCAGCAGAGGAGCAGGAAAAATGCTAAGGGGGATGGGTGGGAAAGGAAAGCTGAGTGAAATGCTCTACTTTAAAATGCTATGTGTAAGCACAGTAACAAAAACACAAATCACATTTGAACGATGTGATTTGGCTTCAAGTTACTGAAATGCTGTAAGACTAGTGTTTCTCCTCTCTCTAAACCATGTTGCGATTAGGAGACCAAGTCTCTTCTAAGAGGGATTTCCTTGTCTTGTATTATCAGACTTACGTTAGAATGGAAAAAGTTCATGATGGTTGAAATAATGCCTTACATAAATGCGCTAGTATGCTGATTTAAAAAGAGGTTTTTTAGCTAAAAGAGTGTAAATTTTACTGTAAGCCTAGATTAAAAATTCATTCTCCTTTTGTTCATAAACTGAACTTCTGCAAGGGACTGTTAATCATAAACATAATTCACTTTGCATTAAAAATTTAAAGAAAGTATTTTTTTTTAATGATCACCATGCCAAAATGTTATAAATGTATTCTGTGGTAATCCAGAATATTTATCTGAGTGTAAAACAGAATGGCAGATGGAATGGGCAATCCCCCACTCTCCCAGCTTTCCCTCTGTGTTCTGTAGAACAGCTCTCTATGGAAGCTGATGGTAGAGTATTTGTCTAAACCTGAAAAGACTCAGTCCCTTTTGTCCTGCATCCCTGAAGGGCCCTAAGATAAATAACACCTCTCACTCCCAGTAAAAACATCCCCTCTCCTACTGAGTTTAGGATAATTTGGAAGAAAGTTCTTTGTATGTGACATCTGAGATTAGTTTCCTACCAAAATAAGTATATCCTATTGTTAATCTCTAATTTAAAAACCTTCCCCAAAAGACTGGGATTGTTTTGTAAAATCCAGAAGCATAAAGCTTTCCCAATTATACTGTGTTCACGAATATTGTGATCATGTTATTTCTTTTTTGATCATGTGATTTCATTTTATACATCTATTAGGCTTTCAAGACTTTTAAAAAAATCTATTTTTTATTTTTGAC
Source organism: Eschrichtius robustus (assembly GCF_028021215.1). Lineage (NCBI taxonomy): Eukaryota > Metazoa > Chordata > Mammalia > Artiodactyla > Eschrichtiidae > Eschrichtius > Eschrichtius robustus. Next base: position 117,464,302 of record NC_090824.1, read on the forward strand.
AAATGTATTACTTCGGGTTGTCTGGATAAGAAATATTTGGGGTTGAAGATTTCTACTTGAACGTTGCCATGAATGAATCTGATTTTCATCCAAACACTGAAAAACAAATCTAAAAGTGATAATGGAGGCTCCAAGAAACACAGTTTTTGATCTTTTATGTTCTTTTCTTATGGCATTCCTTTCCCTTTGGGAATCCCCGTGGAAGAAAGGCACTTCCATGGTCTAATTTTGTAAGATGAGTGAGCAATGCCACTGAGTCTCTCCTACCACACCATCAATGGAATTATGCCCGTGGTTGATAGCCCCTGTGGGTTGGGGAAGAGAAAAAGAACGAAGACTCCAAAAGAGCAGGGGCTTAACTGTCTCAAAATTGATAACAGCTTTATGTGAAGCGTACTAATAAGGCTGGTCCACATATATGTTCCTAAATAATTTAGAAGTGAATAAACTAGAGCGATTGCTGATTATAAGAATTTTTAACACACAAAAAGTGTTAGAATGGCGGGGTGCATTTTAAAAGGCTGTAAAATTTACAAAGGAAGTTTACTTAAAGTCGTTACGTAAGAAAATGAAATAAGTTCCTTTGATTATGTTGATATTTCTATCAAGAGCAATTCTTACCCTAAAAGCATACAAAGTACTTGACTTGCGCTACTATACTTGGCTTAGCGTTTGTTTAACTAGCTGCTCTGTCTGCCAACACACAGACACTGTCTGTTTGACATACATCATTGCCTTACAAACAATATTTTTGTAGACTGACAGAGAGAGCCTATTCATGACAACCAAACTTCCCCTGAAGCCATGAAATAAATTTCCTTCCAGGACTAACATTTCTCCCTTTCACTGTCATGGGCTCGCCATGCCATTTTGACCTTTCTGTGAGGCAACATGAAAATACCATCTATCATCTCCTGAACCACGGTGACTTGGTTGGAGGTGCACCGTTTCATGGCAAAAACATCTGTGGTCTGATAACCATTCCTCCAAATCTCAGCCCTCGGCAGTTAAAAGCATGCTTACAAGATGGGAGAGAAGCAGGTAGACAGCTTGAAACCAGTCTTAAATTTCTTCTCAAGTAGGAAATGCAAGCTGGTAAAATATCAGCTTCATCAATCATAGTGATAAAACATGATTGCGCTGTTTATTTATGCCTCCTTTAGAACTCACAAAAAGCACTATATTACAGCAATTTATTTAAACGTTGCTGAATGTACCACTTCAAAATTGATTTTAATGTTAGCAGATGAGAGAATTCTGGGAGTTTGATACAAGCAGGTGCAGGTCATTACCATGTTAATTGGCTATAAACAGTCCACTCAAATTCTATATAAACCTTAAATCTTTCAGGTACTGAAAGACACTGAAGACGTCTGGGGGTGCTTGGAAGTTATTCAGTATATCTTTAAATAGTTTTCAACACATATGATAGAGAATCTGAAGCAATCTGAGCATACGAAGTTAAACTAAAAACATTTTCTGAGAAATAAAATATTCAACAGAAGACCTAAGGTTTCTTATATTCAATCTGAAATATATTATTATAAGGGAATTCCCTGGTGGTCCAGTGGTTAGGACTCGGCGCTTTCACTGCTGTGGCCTGGGTTCAATCCCTGGTTGGGGAACCAAGATCCCGCAAGCCGCAGCCAAAAAAAAGAAACATATTATTATAAACACCAGTTTATAAACGTTCCAAGGACAGAAGAAATATTTAGTTGTTTAAGGAAATAATTTCAGTTTTTAGTTCCTCAAGTGAGCTTTAATTGGAAGGGTTACTGGATAGTATGAATAAGAAACTGATTTTCTGTATTTTTTTTCTCAGTAGGTAAAATTATGTTACAATGTATGCCAATTGATATAACTCTTAAATATCCCACACATCTCCAGAAAATTGTTTTATATAATCAATTGTTATTTCAGAAGTGCTGTCGTTTTAACCATGTGCATAATCATTGTAAAACCATTCCTAACTTGGAGGAACTAATTAAACACACAGCACAGAGCATTTTTAACCTTTTAAATTATTTTTTAAACACTTTGATATATTTTCCTTATTTCTTATTCTCTTATCTGTATGTGCATGTGTTCAAGTGTACATATACACACCACTTTTTCTTTTGTTGAATTATCAGTACACTTCACACCGAAATACTTGGACATGTTTCCCCTGAGAACAAGGTGAAACATATATAACCTATATAACCACAATACCATTATTACATCCAATAAATTTAACAATGACACAATTTTATCTGATACATAGTCTATTTTTAAATTTCCCACCAATAATGTCCTTTATATTCCCCACCCCCGCCCAAATTCCTGAATCCAATTGAGGGTCACACACTGCTTCTTCATCTAGAATTGCTCCCTGTCCTTTTCCTATCTTTTGTGACAATGACAATGACATCTTTAAAGAATCCAGTCCAGATGTTTTATAGACTATCTCACATCTGGATTTATCTAATTGTTTCCTCATTGTTAGATCCAGACTAAATGTTTTTGGCAAGAATATTACACAGGTTAGACTATGACTTTAATATAGGGTTTTTTTATTAAGGAAAATATAACTTAAAATACACATTTTTTGTAACTGCAAATTTGTTATATTTCTTGTTGAAGAGCAACTATCATAGTTTCAAAAGCTTTCCTAACTCCAGAATAGTGTTTTCTTAGTGGCCAATTTTATCTCTATATTTATCTATATTTATCCATATGAATGTTTGTATTCAACTCTTGCCTGACAAGACAATGAAAAGTACCAACTTGTTTTTAGGGTTCTTATAAGATTTCTAGAAATATCTGGGACTTTGTACATAAATAATGCAAATGCAGATTTGTTTCCTTAATTCTCAATGACTCACACTGGAAAGCCAATTTGTAATATACACAGCCTGGGAATAGAGTAAACCAAGAAATCAGGGCCATAAAGTGTGCAATTCAGTTAACATGGGACAGAGAATTAATATGATTAAAACAATCACTGTAATTTCTCAGAGTGGATACGTGCATAGAAAAAAGGGCCTTTTAAAAAAATTGTTTCAAATATAGTTTCTATAGTTTTGTAGGGTCAGAATTAAGGCCCATCTGCCATGATTTTTCTTCTGAGACAAAAGGCCATTTTATGAAAAGAGTGGGAGTGTATTCAAGAAAGGGAAGCCATACTAAAAATCATCATACTTGGTCATACAGATGGAGAAAGGTGAAAGTTCAAAAAAATTATTTTAGGGCTTCCCCGGTGGCGCAGTGGTTGAGAATCTGCCTGCCAATGCAGGGGACACAGGATCCAGCCCTGGTCTGGGAAGATCCCACATGCCGCGGAGCAACTGGGCCCGTGAGCCACAACTACTGAGCCTGCGCGTCTGGATCCTGTGCTCCGCAACAAGAGAGGCTGCAATAGTGAGAGGCCCGCGCACTGCGATGAAGAGTGGTCCCCGCTTGCCACAACTAGAGAAAGCCCTCGCACAGAAACGAAGACCCAATACAACCAAAAATAAATAAATAAATAACATTTAAAAAAAAAAAAAAAAATTATTTTAGTTGTTTCCTCCATTAGTATCTCTAGGTCATCCAAAACGCTGTAACTTGTTAAATGATCCTAGAAACTACAGGAATCTTCTTCCCTTATTAGCTTAAGTCATTGTCAAGCATAATATAGTTTTCAATACAGATTCACAGAGACTCTCCAACAATGTGAGCATGTGGTTTTTTCGGAGGTACTGTATTTTGGGAATTTAGTTAGTATATTAAAATCTCCTAATAATTAAAATATCCTGTTCCCCGCAGCTACCAGTGTTTGTGGTTTGCTTTGGCTGCAAGGAAGCTCTCATAGCTAAATTTATAGGCATTTCTAGCAACTGTACAGTATCTTACGGCATGCAACAAAGAAGTCGTTATCCTGGTTTCACTGACTCTTTCAATCTTGATTTGTCTTTGCTCCAATTTCTTCATCTAAGTATAGTCAATTAAAATACACTTTACTGTTTTTTCTCATTATGATCAAATACATGTTTGTTACAGAAAATTTATGTAACTCGGGCCAAAAGAAATAAAAATAAAATATCCTTAAAACCAGCACCCAGAGATAAGCACTGTGAACATTAGTTTGTATGTTTTTTTCATTCCCTTTCCTATCCATATGCACCCATACTCAGTATATTTCATATTTTATAACCTGCTTTTTTCAGTTAATATCCTATGGACAACTATTCCTATTATTAAATATTCTAAAACATTCCTTCTAATGTCTGCATTTATTCAAATTGTATGGATGTACCAAGTTTACTTTATTAAACCTCTGTAGCTGAACGTTTAGGTTTTCTCCAGCTTTTCACAATTATAACTGACCCCATACACTACAGTGAACATGCATTACTGTGCATGTTCATAATACTTTCTTATGACAGGTTCTATTAATAGAGTTGCTGGGTAAAAGAGTGTATATTATTCCACCCCCTGGTGGTGTTGCCTAATTATCCCTAGAAAAGCTGTGTATCAATTTACACTCCCACTATTAATATGAGTGTTCTTTAATCCCAAACACTAACACTGGGCCTTATATCACCTATTTCTTTATTTTGTTGAATTTTGTGTTTCTGTATTGAGTTACTCCAAATCTTTCTTAGAAGGAAGCAGGAGGTATACAAATTTGAAATAATGACTAGCTAGATACATTTACAAAATCTACCAGGGAAGATGTATAAGCTGTGATAAACAGGCACAATGTGGTGCCTACCGTCTGGCACAGGTTTCCTAAGTTATTGTTAACATCCTGGCATGCTGAGAAAGCTAAGATGCCATTTTTACCTTCAGCTGAAGCAACTGCTCTAGTTTCTATGATAAGGTAAGTGTCAATGGAGTCACCTATCTTGGCCAATTTAAGAAGCCTCCACTTACATAGGACAGCCTATGTTCTGGGATGTTATGCAAAGTCTTTGAAGAGTTCAAACATCTCAAAATGGAAGAGGAAAGTACAATTTCAATAAACTGTCAGGATTATGTTATCACAGCAGCTTATCCAAATGAACTGATAAATCACGTTGTTTAGATAGGAAAATATACCAGTATTTAGCCTGCTTTGATGATTAGTCTATGACTATGTTTATGTCATGCCTCCTTTAAGTCTTTCATTGTTCCATTAAGGTCCTTCACCTAGTTAACTTCTATTATCCTTTAGATCTCAATTCATCATCAGTATCTCAGGGAAACCTAACCCAACGCCCACTTGCAAACTATATGGTGTCCCCTATAACTTATCACTCCCTATGCTTTTCCATCGCAGCACTTACAAAAGCTTGCAATTACAATTTATATGGTGATTTGATTAACGTCTGTTTCATCCTCTAGATTGTAACGTTTCGTAACTGTGGTAGTTAGTTAGAAATAACCAATCATTAGTTAGAAATAACCAATCATCTATTTTAGAATAGTGGTCTCCACATTTTTTTCATTTTACCCCCCATTAGTAACTTTTTTTCTAGCAAGCATACTTATAACATATATACATGTGTGACTGTCCTATTATGTACATTGTGAAATAAACATACAAAAATATTTTTAAAGGCTAAGATAAAAAATACTTTCCTACAGTAATGCTTGTCTTGTAGCTAGCTCCCCTCCACCTCATGGTGTGTATAATTTGTACAAAGCTTAACATTTCATTTGCATTAACTAAGTTTTTTTAAGAACAAGCTTAAAACAGAAACAAAACAAAACCCCCAAGTATAATTACTGCTATGCAGCAAATGTTTTTTTTCTATCCACCCTGAAGTTTCTTTCATGTGCTAATGTGGTATTTAACAAACCTCCTCTCCTTTAACTTAGATCTTTAAAGACCTCACACATCTAAAGATTCTTTACATTCACCAGAAACTTCCAGAGTGGTCTGAGGGTTGACATGCAGTATGATTAATGGATAGTACTGATTTAATTCCCTAAAACAAGAGTTTTCCCTTCTGTAAGGAAAACTGTTGTTCGCAATTCATGTCAAGCATTTTACCATGCTTACAGATTCTTATTTTTAAATAAGAAGGCAAAGCTTATTGAAATTTTTCCTTCACTTATAAAATTACCACTGGAAAAGTTCTGGCCTATAAAACAATCAAGAGCTGATCAATAACTATGAGCGTCTTCCTAATACCAAAGAAACATGGCTTTTATTTGTTACCATTTTAATGAGGTTTTATTAGCACATGTAGAAAGGAAGCAGAAAATATAACAGAAGATAAATTGAATAAATAAACTTCAAAATGTAAATACAAAGTGCTATAGAGACTACTGGGATATTTTAGGAGCTAGATACATAAGGTTAAAGATTCAGGATAAAAGTATTAGTTAAATAATTATTAAATAGATATGAACATCATTAGATAGTAAATTATTAAAGTTTCTTCAAAGATCTTAATTTGGTGTCATTTGCAATGAAGTTAAAAATTCTTCTTCTGTGGGGTAGGGATGGATTGGGAGTTTGGGATTAGCAGATGCAAACTATTATATACAGGATGGATAAACAACAAGGTCCTACTCTATAGCACAGGGAACTATATTCAATATCCTATGATAAACCATAATGGAAAAGAATATGAAAAAGAATGTACACATATGTATAACTGAATCACTTTACTGTACAGCAGAAATTAACACAACATTGTGTGTCAACTATACTTGAATGAAATAAATTTTAAAAAATACTTTTCCTGGAGACAAACAGCGGGACTAATTTTGTTCTCATATACTTTTTATATTTGATATCTGAAGAAAAATTTGACTACTTAACACACAAAGAGAGAAACAATTGGCAATTCCCATTCTCACTCATATTTCAATAGCGCCTGTTTCTGGTTTTTTTTGTAAGTTTTCTGTTGTTTTGCTTTCCCTAAAGAAAAGATATTTCAAGTGGAAATTTACTTTGAGGGAGCCAGCAGGAAGGGATATTTGCTGAGAGTGAAGGAAGCAGTGAAGGACACTTTGCCTCTGGCATCCCCAACTCTTAACTACTCTAACATCAGACCCCAAACTTAAGTGACCTCAGACTCAAAAGTGGAAACACATCACAATTGGTATTTCACTTTTATAGACTGGTAAAAAAAACACTGCCACTTGAAATAATGGAACTTCCTTATCCTGCTTATTTTCCCCATCTCCACAGGGGCCTTACTTTATTTAGGGTTCTTTTCAGTCAGGCATGAGAAGTGAGGCTCCACAAGTACTGTAAATCTTTACCCCAGCACCAAAGGTCAAAGGGTTATCTGTGCTATGTAGTTTTAGAGTAGATGATTTTCTTTACTCTTTTCTTTCTTTCTTTCTCCTTTTTTTTAAAGAAAACAAAACATATGCATATGAAACACAGCAAGCTAATTTAGGTACTAAAAGATTCCTCTTCTATAGATGAACTGCTTTCTCAAGAAAACTACTAAATATCAACTTTTCAGGCATTTTACAAAGGGAAACCAGATGCAACCGGTTTCCCTCCCCACCACCATTGTCTCCTAGAAAACTTGCCACACAGCTGCTAAAGCAGTAAAACAACTTCAAACCCACAAAAGTGATGACCATTTAGGCAAATACATCAATTTCATTCTTGAAAAAAAAAAACAACTTTGCTTTATCCTTTAAAAAAAAAAAAAAAGAGTAGGTTTTTTTGTTCACAAATTATACCTCATTTACTAACAAGACAAATGTTTTTCAGAGCTTTTCACGTTTTAGAGCATTTTGAAAGGTAATGACTATTCAAGACTAAGAATATAAAAGTCCAGGAAAAACTATCAAAATTATTTTCCCAGTTATGTTTTTGGCTATGATATGGAAAGTTGAACCTTAATATCTTTTTAAAGATGGAGAAACATATTTAAGAAAACATAGGCATTTATTGTTGCCTTTCTTCTCTCTCACCAAAACAATCTTTTTAAAGTGGGAAGTAAAACTGTTGAGTGTAACATCCCATAGGGTGCCACTGATAACAATTCCGATACAGCACAAGAATAAAAGGCATTTATTCTTTCAGGAGACACTGTCATTTTAATGCTTTTTGCAATCCTCTGAATTTAAGAGGCAGAAATGCAAATTTTAACAGTACTGCTATTACATTCAACTGAGTTACAAAAAAAAAGCTACAGAAAGGCTTTCATATACTGAAGAGGGCAAAATATCTTCTGTGATCTGCTGCAAGATACAATCTGGAATTTGCCAACTATATTTCTCCCATAATATAGCAGCAATGGTTTGTCTAATCCCTTTTGCTTCTTTCTTAATCAAAATTCCTCTATCTTTTGCGGCAAGTAAAAGAAACTGATAAATGTTTAGAATTGCACCAAATTAAGAATATAAATATGACCTCATCTATATGGAAAGAATTTCAGTTTCCTAAGGTCTATGAAGATGATTTAAAAAAAAAAGATAGCACTGAAAGTGACAACTCAGAAAATGAGAATGTTCAAAATTTCACATAGTAAGAGAAATTTCAATGAGATTTGTTGGATGTGCCCCACTTTCCTGAAAATGACCTAATGTCTTTCATTTTACAATTATGCTGACAATGGTTTCTTCTGCTCAAATCTTTGCAGCTAAGACAGAAAGATGCTGGGTCCCTTGCAGCAGGACAGCATCAGTGTGTAGGCTTAACTCCAAACTGCACACCAATGATTCACCATTTCAGATCTTCTGAAATTGAAACCATATACTAAGCTGCTAGAGACATCTCCACCAGAACACCAACCTTTCCAACTCAACATGGTCAAAACTGAACTTAATATCTCCCACTTTTCCAAACCTGGTCTTAACTCCTAAAGCTCTACTCCAATTAAAGTATTGTCCACCCAGAGCTCTCGAGAACTGGTCCAACTTCTTCCTCACCTAATCATATTTACAAACAGCTAATAGTTACTGAGCACTTACTATGTACCAGTGCACCTTGTTGAGGGTTCTACATGTACTAGCACACTTAATCCTCAACATCCTGGACATTGTGCAAATTGAGGTTCCTGGAGGTGCAGTAACTTGACCAACATCAAGTGTGTGGAGAGCTAGAATTCAAAGCCTGGCCATCTTATCTCAAAACCCTCAGTCTTCTATTTTAAATTTTAAAACTGACATTTTGGGGGTGTATGGTTCTATTTAACACATGCACAGATTTGTGTAACCACCACCACAATCAGGAAACAGAACAATTCCATCATATCAAGAAACTGCTGGTGCTGCCCCTCTGTAGTTAAATCCTACTCCCACCCCAATCCATGGCAATCACTCATCTGTTCTCCATCCCTATAGTTTTGACTTCTCAAGAATGTCACATAAATGGGGACTTCCCTGGTGGTCCAGTGGGTAAGACTCCACGCTCCCAATGCAGGGGACCTGGGTTTGATCCCTGGTCAGGGAACTAGATCCCACATGCCTCAACTAAGAGTTCAAATGACACAACTAAAAGATCCCACACGTCTCAACTAAAGATCCCACACACCACCGTGAAGATCGAAGATCTCACATGCAGTAACTAAGACCTGGCGCAGCCAAATAAATAAATATTAAAAAAAAAATTGAGACCAGCCTCTTTCACTCAGCATAATGCCAATATTCATCAACAAACTATCGCCAAGTAGCCATATAGTTCATTGCTTTTTATTGCTGAGGAGTAATTCAATGGTATGGGTATATCACAGTTTGTTTATCCACTCACCCACTGAAGGACAACTGTGGTTTCCTGTCTGGGGGGACTGTGAATTGAGCTATACATTTTATGTATAGGTTTTTGTGTGAACATCAGTTCTCATTTTTCTACAGTAAACACGTAGGATGAGATTGCTGGGTCACATGGCACAGGCATGTTTAACTTCATAAGACAGCACTGAACCGTCTTCTAGAGTGGCTGTACCATTTTGCATTCCTACAGTAATGCATAAGAGTTCCAGGTGTTCTGTATCCATGTCAGCACTTGTTATTGGCAGTTTTGACATTTCAAAAAATTTTAGTCATTCCAATACGTATGTAGTGGTATCTTATTGTAGTTAAAAATTTTTAATTTGCATTTTGGTAATGGCTAATGATGTTGAGCATCTTTTCATAGACCCCTTAGGTGTAATCCCTATATATGAAGGTCTCCCATTAGGCCCACATGTAATCAGTCAAGTTCTAAGCGTGAAAAACTTCACACCTGCCTTCTCTCCAATGAACTACTGTCTTAGCTTATACTTATTATTTTAGATTATTTCAACAACCATTTTATTGATTTCCTGTCTTCAGTAGCCCCCTCCCTCCCTGGCTCACGCTCACTGCATTCTCTAAACCTATCCTCTACAATATGGTTACCAGTTATCTGTCTGAACAAGCCATGTCATTTTCTCACTTAAAAACTTGATGGCTCTGCACTACTAACAAGATAAGACAAAGACTAACTGACTTATCAAGGTACACAGGGTCCTTAAAACATGGGACCTAGTTAACGCTATGGTTTTAGCTTCCGTAACTCCTACCCATAGCAACCCATGTTTTAGCCATAGCAAACCAATGAGGTTACCTCTTTTAATCTTTTTGTTTCTGTACATTTTAAGCTCCTATGATTGGAATGATTTTCCTCCATTTCTCTACTGGGCAATTTTTTAGCATACAGTAAAATTAGTCATTTATCCTCTGTGCTTTCAGAGTAGTCTGACTACACCTCAATTTTGTCTATCAGCACATTTTCCTATGAACACTGATAGGTCCTCCAGGCTGAACTTAAAACACTTTGGAGGCAAGCATGCCATTTTACATTCAGGTTCCTTGTGCCCAATCCAGGGCCTGGTGAGTATGTGCATTCAATCAATATACGCTAATTTTTAAATTTAAAAAATAATGGCGAACACATACATAGGAACTTCTGAGAAAAATGTGTATTGTATCAACCCTAAAATTAGAAATTCTGCATTTCTAATTGGCACTATCTTCTAGGCAATGTCTTCATGAGGAGTTAGGAGAAGAAATCACAGAAGTCAAAACTGCATGTTGTGGGGATGGTTTCAATTTTGCAATTAATTTGCTGGTAATTAATTTACACTAATTTAACGGTAACTGCAGCCCATTATCAGTAATTTCTAAATGGAGCGCAACTGATCTGCAAGGCCAAAGAGCTTCTGTGTTATAAGCCTTCTAGTAGGGCCCAAGAGACCAGCCCCAGGAAAGCATAGGAGTCTCTTTATCTGAGGCCTACTGAGTTCCATAAAACACTGTACTCACTATACTCACACAGTGCTAATGAGGGCTTTACAAACAGTGCTGTAGCTCTCAGAGCCCATCGTGAAGCTCAATGATAGCAGCTGAGTGGGTTGAAAAATATTCTCCTTTCGAGGGACTACTAAACGCTCCTGGCTTCATGCTGTCGATTCAAAGAACAGTTCGTGTTATGGGTTTATGGAATCCATGGCTATGTTTATTTCTTTGATCATTTAAAAACATAAAATTTAATTAATTTGGCACTATCACAGTTACCTAAAATGAGATGACCAAATTAAGAGTAATTAGGTTTTCTCAGGGGATAGAATATGTTATTAGATATATGACTGGATGCCTCCTGAGAGTTTACTCAACCAAAATGAAGGATAAATTAAAACACTTTAACTAACACAGTTATAGAACTGGCTTAAAGGGAGGCATAAGCCAAAGGTCCAAATACCTTTCCCTTATATGTTGAAATGGTAGGGTTTTTTTTTTTCCAGATATGGGATCAATATTACCTAACACTCTGTAAATGATTTTTGAAGAGGGTCTGCACAGTGAAATTTCCAAATTTGCTGATCTGGTGGATATTATATTATACAATGATTATAATCCCCCAAAGTTGAGTATATAGCGATTTAAAACAACAGAATAAGCTGTTTTCTAAAGGAATTTTAATTTACCATTTGTGTACATGGAAACTGCCATGTACAGTAGGGACTACAGCAAACTTGGAGTATAGACTTTTATAACATGTCTGAACCAGAAAGTAAAAAGAAAGTTCACAAAACCTCTTTCAGGGAGGAAGCAGTTCTGAGCTGCTTTTGTGTCTCATTTCTCTATATTATGTTCTACACACTGCAACAGAAAGATATTTCTAAACATAAATCTAATCAGGCCACTCGCTTGCTTAAAATCATTTAATGGCTTCACACTGCCCTTAGGACAAAGCCCAAATTCCCTCACGTGCCTTACCAGGTGCTGGCCTCTTGCAGGCCTCTCCAATTTCACTCTGGTCATAGTAACACTTAGTTCCTCCAGAACATGGTCTCCCTCACCGCCTGGCCATCCCACATAAATTTCAGCATTCCCTGAGTATTTCCTGGGTTCTGCCATTCCCTCTTTGTAGAGGCAGATTTACCCTGAAGCTATGAAGCTTAACTTTCAGAGCCCTTGACCTGCATGGGGTCTATTAAAGACACTGTACTACAGTGTATTTTTATATTATTTCAACTTATTTTATTATATATTATTTTATTTTATCAGGCTCCACATAACCTCTATCTGCCCCTGCCCCTTTGCCGGGCTAATGCTAATCTTCCTTTAGATCTCAACATAAATGTTATTTCTTCTTGAAAGCCATCCCCATTTTAGCCCTAAAATAGGTCAGAGGCTCCTGCCAAGTGTCGTAACAGCAATCTGACATCTACTATCAAGGAGTTCATCACACCTTACTTTAATTGCTTATTTAATTATCATTCTTCCTCCTAAGTTCCCCAAATGCTATGATCATGCTTACATTAAATATGGCTGTGTTCTAATGTAGGGACTACCACATAGTGAGTTTGGTAAATGAGTATCAGTGGCAAACAGAATATAGAAACGAAGGGCCCAAACGAGAAGATTATACCTGAAAGCCTGTGATTCATCCACTCCTTGGATGTTTGGGAAGAAATGTACTGACTGAATGATGATACTCATGAAAGGCCGTGTTTTTCTCCATGTGTAAGCTGAGAAGTATGGGGAAGTGTGACTAGAAACAAGATAAGCAGTAAGAAGTGCAGTAAACATGGACTAAAGAAAGGTTTAGTAGTAACAATAATTAAAAATTATAATTGGCCTGACAATTAAGAGAGTCAGAAATATGGGAACCTAGAAGGCACAATAACAAATTTCTGAAAGATTTCCAACAAGAATAACAAACTAGAGCTAAGAGTTATTAAGTTATAAAGAATTAACATTGGCTATTTAGGAAGAATATTACTAGGTCATCTAGACCAGTGTTTCCACTTTTATGTGCATACTAGTCACCTAGTAATTATATTAAAATGGAGACTCTGATTCAGTAGGTCTGGGGAAGGGACAGGGGGAGCCTGAAATTCAGCATTTAAGTAAAATTCTAGATTATGCTGCTGAGCCTGGGACCACACTTTAAAGAGCAAGGACTATAAAGTCTACATCTGGAATTGGCAAACCATGGTAATATGGTCTACTGTCTTTGGGTTACCTGCTAAGTAAAAATGGTTTTTTATATTTTTGAGTGGTCAGAAAAAATTTTAAGCAATATTTTGTGACACGCCCAAATTATATGAAACTCAAATTTTAGTCTCCATAAATACAGTAAGGCTTTTTACTGGCACATAACCAACACCCATGCATTTATGAATTTTCTATGCTGCTCTGTGCTACAGTGGCAGTGGAAGAGACCATGTGGCCCACTGTATTAGTCTGCTTAGGCTGCCATGACAAAACACCATAGACTGGATGGCTTAAACAACAGAAATTAACTTCTCACAGTTCTGGAGACTGGGAAGTCCAAGATCAAGGTCTGGCAGGAGTTCGTTTCTGGTAAGAGCTCTCTTCCTGGCTTGTAGACAGTCACCTTCTCCTTGCCTCATATGGTGGAGAGAGAGCTCTGGTATTTCTTCCTCTTCTTCTAAGGGCACCAGCCCTATTGGATTAGGGTCCCACCCTTATGACCTCATTTAACATTTGTCACTCTCTCAAAGGCTCTATCTTCAAATACAGTCACATTAGGGGTTAGGACTTCACCACATGAATTTAGTGGGAACATAAACATTCAGTTCATAAAGCCCACAAAGCCTAAAATATTTACTCTCTGGCTCATTACAGAAATATTTGCCTGGCCCTGGTCTAGACCCTTGTTTCTCAAAGCGAGCAGAAATGCAAAAATTTCAGGCTTCACCCAGACCTACTAAATTTTAACAAGGTCCCTGGGTAAATTCAAACACATATTAAAGCTCAAGAAGTAGTGGTTTCCATATCTAATGATCATGATAAGTTATATGGGAAAAATTTTTTTTTAAATACAAATTTTCAGACTCTACACTGGGAAGAGCACTATGTTATTGTAAAAACAACTACAACAGCTAACATTTGTTGAGGACTTACAATGCAATTTACAATGCAATGTTAACCCTTATGTGTATTATGTCATTAAATCTTCCTAACATTCTAAAATAGCTATTATTATTATTATCCTTATTTAAAAGATTAGGCAAACAACGAGGATTTAATTTGTTAATAAGCTGTGGAGCTTGTAAGTTAAACCTAGGCAGCAGACATGAAGCTTAGTCAACTGATGTTTTTCTTTTAACTGTCAGTGCCACGTGCCTCCCACAATAAAGCATTGTAGATGACGCACCACGGGAATGACTGACACCATTTGGGGTCACAAGAGGATTCCCAGAAGAGTTAAGACTTAAAAGCTGAGCAAGATTTTTTCCAGAGAGAAGAGATAGGTCTCTAATTTTGTCCAGAGAGCATCAAAAATATTTTAAAATGGAAGATTACCTTTCATCCTAGAAAAAGAATTTAAAGAAAGATAAACAGATGATTAACTGTAACTTTTGTATAGTTCTTACAGTTTCATCAACCTGCAAACATTCTGTCTTTAACTAGAGGTAGTTGCAAATTGGCAAATGAAAATCCTTTTTATTGTCTTAATGTAGCAGTACGTTTTTAGTAATGGGATTTTTTAGAAGTGGATGCTCCATTTCTTTTGAGGTATTGGATTTTTAAGTATTTTTTTTTTAATTTTAAGTATTAGGGTTCTAAAATGTGATTTGAATATCAATCATATTTGGCATTGTTGGATACTGCAGAGAAGGGAATTTTCAAAAATTTTTACTCTCTTGATAAATTAGGAATAAATAGTTCAGTATTCCCTAAAGTCTGTTTCAGCATGTTTTGTCTTGATAAAAGATTAAACACAACATAATAACTTAGAAGATATTTAACAGTGAAGGAAGTGAAATACAGTACTTTTCAAATGTTCCCTTTGTTATGTTATAATTTGTACTCACAGTCAATTTTATGGCCTACATAGTAGGTGGTTTCCAAAATCATTTCTTTAAGAAGTCTACTGACTTCAGTTAAATGAACTTATTTTGTAATTATTTGAAAAGAATGAAAGAATGCAATCAGATACTGCTCAGAGCAACTATTTCTACTAAAAGTAAAAATTAACTGTGGTAAAGCACAGGAAGAACTGAAGAGAGGCAAAAAATGTGAGGTTATGTCCCCAAAGATCTTTCCTGTGGTAAATGACAGCAATAATGTTAATGGCATTTTTACACCAAGCCTAAAAAAGGTCTGCTAAATAAATGCAAAGTGATCTCACAGAAACCAGTGCTGCTTTATGAAGTCAAAGCTAATCTGGACAGAATGCTTAATGACATTTATGTTGTCGAATATACATTACTTCAGCATGGAAGACTCCTGGCATCTACAATGACATTTAAGCTGGTAGTCAGTATCAAAGCACCAGATTATCTGAAATGAATTTATAGGCTAAGTCAGTATGGAACTATACACTTGAAATTATTCACAATTAGGAAGATTTTGTTATAAAATATAGTGTATTTTTTACTCCATCTTATGTGAAATTTGCAGACCAACCACATTATAAGGATTTTCACCTGTAGCATGTTTCCAAAGATTTTCTGAGTGTTATCTAAGGCTTCCTTGTGTGAGAGGGGTGAGGGAAGACAGTCTCTGAAAAGACTTTGGCTTGCTTTAAAACGTGACTTCCATATTTTGTAAACTGAGTGATTCTAATTCTCTTCGAGACAAAATCGCTATTATAGTAAGGTTCACAATGATCCCTCTCTGCTCAAAGTGGTCTCCTTTATGCCACAAAATCTTGTTCTGCCTCGACTAAAGGAAAGCTTACAACTGCCTCCAGCTATATCAATTTGTCTCACCAGTGCTAGTTCTCTGTTTTCTTTCTTGAGATATGTAGCCACACAACCAAATCCTATTCTACTACAGTGAAAGATAACACCCAGAAATCTGACTTAATTTTACCATGCTTCTATACAAACTGGCTGAGGGACTCTAAAATTACATCATTAACCAGGGACTGTTTCTTCAAAAATTACATCATTAACCAGGGACTGTTTCTTCAGACTCCTACTCCCAGCAGAAACTGGGAGTTATAACTTTAGATTTCTCAAAAAAAGATCTGAGTTTTGAAGGTGTGATTTTAAATATTTTGGATCTTCACAACTGGTGCTAAATAGAATGCTCATTAATCATGCTCGCTGTGAAACTTAATAGCACAAATTCATTGACAAAAAAGAAGCTAAAGATTATCTAACATCAGTGTCCTAAATGCTGAACAACAGCACTATCTAAATAATCCCCCCCTTTTCACTCTATTCTACAGACAAAACAATTAAGAACAGTTTCTGACAATCAGCTTATGAAAACAGTCCTCTTGCAATTAGAAACTCTAAGTTCAGAATTTGAAGCCTTCTGAAATAAACAGACCGAAAAAGGAGGAACAAATTATTTCAATCAGTCTATTATCAGGGAACACAAGTGTGCTATTAATTTTGCTTCAGTTTATTGTGTGATGAATGAAACAAACATTTAAAAATTCTATTTAAAACTGAACTAAACACTGAAAGTGCCAAGGAAAAAAAACTAAGTGAAAATCATTACTACGAAGATGCAAAATCTTGAAGAAAACCGCAAACCACAATTTAGAACAAATCACATAAACACTAAATCACAAGCCTAGTGCTTTTTATCCAACTCCCCCAAAGTAAACCACTTCCAATAAAATCAAACTGTATATATTAAAATCATTAAACTAAAACAAACGAGCAACATCAAAAATACTTCCACTGCTCTGCCAATATTTATATTATACTAATAAAGACACAAGAACCTTTTTTAGCCACTTTAAAAAACAAAACATTCTACATCTCAGGGAATAGAGCTTTGAGGGTTTACAGTAAAATGTTCTAAAATAACTTTCATTACTAAGTACAATTAAATTTAGTTAATCAGAAATTTGGGAGAAAATTGGACAAGTGATTCAACTTAATCTTTTGGTTTAATCCTTGTTTTTAGCAGTGGTCACATCTGTTACATTTTTTTAATCCAGTGCTGTAATGCCTTACTTAAAAAAGAATTTAAAATGCTTGTTAAATGAAATGAAATATATGAGCTCATTCACCTATTTCTTTCTTTCAGAAACAAAGAACTGTAGGTATTACTAAGGAGACTGTGTCCCAATAACATACTTTTTTATTGAAAACTTCATTACCCGAAGTGGAAACGAAAAGGGCATCAGAAAGGGGATTAGTATGAAAATGAAATTTTGAGACATCAGCTTCCTACTCAAATTGACACTGAATCGGCAAACAAAAGCATTTAAATTTCATTTCCAAGCCCACTTAGTAAATCTAGTTCCAGTTAGAGTCTCTTTAATGTGCAAAAGCTCAGTAAAAACAAGTATTCACCATGTAAGACACAGATAGGGTTCCCTTAACCTACTGCCCTCTAGACACATCACACTCTGTTAAACAGGCAGCTACCGCCAGATGCTCTCGCTAAAAATGGTCACAGATGGTCAGTTGTCCAGTTAATAGAACATACTGCTCTCCCAACAGCCAAAAGTAAGACGGAGAGGAGTGAGGGCTGTTAACACTTGCCTGCTTAGTGGGTTAAACCCATTCGCCTGCTGTAAGCTTGGCTAGGCCCCAAGAGTGACTTTCTAGAAAAGGAAGATGAGACCCTAGGGCTCTCAAGATTAGAAGGCATCTTGAAGGTGATCTAGTCAACAGCTGCACAGCGCTTGAATCCACACAACTGCATCCCTGCCAGTCAGCCTATCCAGCCCTGGACACAGCAACTCCAGGGGTATGGAACGGGCCTTCTAACAAGAAAGCCCTACGGCTGTGAGAGAGTACTCTGCAACCCTGCACTGCAATTACTCCAGCCACTCAGTCTGACTCCAGTCAGGAGACACGCAGCTATTTTAATAGACGGGGTATACTGACTATAACAAAGTCATTTCCTACTTTTATGCACTATAAAATGATTTTAAATCCTTTGCAAATGGCATATGCAAAGGACTTTATGACATAAACACACAGGCAGTGAATATATGAGATTTATTTTTAAAACATAGGAAGAAATAAAGGTATATAAGATGGAAAGCTATTATTCAGAAATTACAAAAAATTTCAACAAAAATCAATGGATCGTCTTCATATATATATGCCATCTGTAGAAAAATTTTAAATTTTAAGGAATTGTTTTTAATTGGCTAAGTTTTAATAAAATGTTTCTCTAAACTTTTCACAAGCACAGCAGTCTTTTGTTTTTTTCTAATAAGTTATTCATCTGTTTAGAATAAGCTACCTATACGTTCAATAAGACTTGTCTAACAATCTACTGTTTTGTTATCTTCAATGTATGTATACTTCCTTATCAGTGAAGAAATTGGAGGTACTGAGTTTGATGTATGATTTTTCATCAAAAATTGTCTCAAATCCTGTTTCTTACTTGATACTAACTAAAATTTTCTTGATTAAATGACATGCATGTGGAAAGGGAGGGCACCCTGAGAAGGCATGGCTAGAAATAAATGCTGCTGAATGGCTGACAGTAGGTTGGGCTAACGTCATCTGAGTATCAATGGCTTAAGGAAGGTCACCCTGGAACATATGTAACTTCTCCTCGTCCTTTATAAAGCTGTGTGACAGGGATCAACTGTGAAACTTAACCTAATGCAGATTCAATTAAAATCCAACACAACAAGATTACAAGCAAAACGGCACCTGAAAAATTACGGCAAAGAACTGGAAGATGGGGTTCTGCGTCCCTGGGTCTGAAAACAGATTCCCACCACTGCTTCTCACTGCACAGGGATTTGGGTCTCATGCTGTTCTCACAGCTTGTGCCGTGAGGCCAGGGAAAAAAAATGAAGCAGTCCCCTGTGGGACCACCGTGCCTCTTCCCTTCCTGCACTCCAAAGGGCAGTCTGTTACACGGAAAGCCAGAGTGCTTGTAAATTTCCATTATGTGCAGAAGGTGTGATTAACAAACCAGTAGGAATTTAGTTGATGCTGCTTTGTGCTTAAGGGTAAAAATCTACTCACAAGCAACAAATAGCTAAGTGTGCATTCTACACCTTGAGTATGTTTATACTCACGCATTTACTGTAGTTATAAGTGTCTTTACTGTCTACTAAACATGTTTTCATCATGAAATCCTTTCACTGTGCAAAGAGAGGATGAATAGGGAATAAACGTGTCTTTCAGAATTCTGACGAACCCAAACACAAAATTAAGTGCTTTTTCTTTAGTGTTTCTGGGTTAGAACTACATAAAGTAAATATTTACAGTTACATGGGTCATATGTAAGAGCATTATTTTGTACATAATTTACATACCTTTTACACATGCAAAATAATACACCTACCTGGCACTCTCAGGCAATTTCTAAGTTAAACTTAAATTATTGTGTATTATCTGATCATTTGGTGATATTCCTAATTTTACATTTCTATTCTACATCCACCACACAGTCACAAGACTTGATCAGGCTCTCACTCCACCAGAAGTGAACTTTAGAAAGAAAATCGATGCCCAAAGGTGGGGAGAAGATAGAAAGATTACCTGGTTATCTGACATTGTACCGATTCACTCACAATGGTGAGTCAAGGACCATTCACTGACTTAAGCAGTAGAATATGCACAATGATGTAGCAGGGTCAATTCTTTTCTTTTTACCATTAAGTCATTACTTCTGCCTTATATCCTATAACTTTTTTCCCAATTGGTCAGGGAGGAAGGAAAAAAGGAAAAACACAGTACAGGTTCACTCACCTAAACCACTGAGAGTATAGAGAAGGTCACTGGTAGCTAAGAAAATGGGTCCATTCTCCTGCTGCCCTTCTTCTTTGTAGTACAGCTTGTAGCCCTGAATGGTTGCTGTGTCCTCAGCATCCTGCTGCCACTTTACAGAAATGGTGGTACAATTCAGAGGCTCCAAATGTAACTCTGGAGACTTAGGGGCTAGAAAAATTCACCAGATGTATAAGAAACTCATAATGCACATGAAAACACAGGATAGTATATAGCTCTCTCTGTTTTAAACCAACAGTTGCATAAAAATTCAATTCCAACAATTTTACTTTACCTTAATATTAAAAATTCCACAATGATATTAAATCTTGAGACAGAATTAAAAATATAAAATACTACCTAAAAAACTAAGGTATATAAATAAGAACAAAATTACATGTGCTTTTTAAGTTTTTTCAAAGAAGCAATATGTGTTTCCTAATTTTGACCATCCAATATTCCCGTGTGATAGAACAGGCATTATTATTAATCAATTAACAAGAAAAAGTCCAGTCATGTTACATTCCACATTAGTAAAAGAGGAGGCGGGTCTGGAACTTCCTAGTATTACAGTTTTTCTATTAAACTGATGATTTAAAAAAAAAAATATGGCAATGATATTAATTAGGTCTCTATTAATATATAACTTCTGGTAATTCAATTTGATTTGGACCCATCTGTCTTTGAAGGATCTGCTAAGTAAACAAAGAGTAACCAAAAGTTTTACACACTAATGAGCTCCATGCAAAAAGCAACTACTCAATAAAAAGTTTAAAATTTTTTTCAATTAAGCCCATGATCGATGGAATAACTTTAATTCATAAGACAAAATTTTAAAATATAAACATAAGTTAGATAAGAAAAAAAAAAGAAAAATACTGTGTTATTCTTCCTCAGTAGTCAACATTTACCTTTCACACTTGTAGCTTTGGGTGTCCTGTGTGAGGTCCATACTGAAGACTCTCCCAGCCCCACTCTGGTGGCAGCAGTAATCCGCACCAGGTAGACACTATCAGGTTTCAGGCCCTCTAACAGGTGCTCATGAGTGGTCCCCGGGAGCTCCAGAACTTGGATGGAGTTGTCAGTACTCAGGCGGAAGGACAGGCGGTAGAGGACCACCTGGCCCCGCCGATACTTGGCTGGGATTGGTAGCCAGGAGACGAGAATATCGGTGGGACTTCGACTTGTCAAACTAATTTCAGGAGGTCTCAGGGGAACTAGTCATACAAGAAAACAGGTTGCTTATAAATATTTAGAATCAAAATTGTCAACTAGCACACCAGTTTTTATTGAAGTATCTTAACAGCAACACATCACATAATAAAGGAGAGAGAGATACTTTCAGCCCTAGCTGAGGTTTCCAGTCAAGCAGAGTACAAACCAGAAAAAGGAAGGAAAAAATAATGAGGGAGGATCCGATACAGAGAACCAAAGAAAGCAAGGTTTTCACTGTTGTTGTTGTGACCGTTCTGATGTTGTTTGGGATTAATATGAGCTTACTTAATATGAGAATACTTCTCAGTAACCCTACCAGAATGCCTTAAAACAAGGAAGAGAGAATTACACAAGAATGGAGAAGCTTAGGACACCAGGGTTATAACCTGACAAATAATCTGAAGTGTTTAATAAGAGTTGTATCTTAAAAATTAGTGCGAATTTTGTATTCCTAATTATAATATATGGTGCTTAATATGAAAACAATGTTTTCCCTGTAAATAATTCGAATACAACAGGCAGTCCAGGAAAATGAGCCAAGTATACTGGAAGGCAGTCTAATATTAAGAGCTAAGATGGGTTCTGGAGTTAGTCTCTGTGTAACTGAATCCCTGTTATATCAATTACTACTGTGTGTGATCTTGGCCAAATTAATTTCTCTGTGTCTAGGTTTCTTCATATACAACATGGGGATGAAAAGAACAGCTTCTTCTACAGGCTTTCCTACCTCAAGTAACGGCAATTATTTGTCCAACTGCTCAAGACAAACACCTTGGTGTCACCCCTGACTCCCCCATACACTCTCCACGTTCAATCCTATGACTCTACTACTCACACGGCCACCTCCTTGGTCCCTGCACCGTCTCCCTTAGCCTGTTTTGTTGCAATAGCCTCCTGACAGATTTCCCTGCCTCTGCCCTCTTCTTCACCATCTAGTCTCCAACACATTTGCTGTTAAATTGCAAGTCGGATCTTGTCACTCTTCTGCTCAAAATAGCTCCCATTTCACTCACAGTAAAAGCCAGAGTCCTCATGATGGATTCATACAAAGCCCTACCTGCTTATATGGTTGGCTCCTCATTCATTCTGTGCCTCATCTCCTGCTGCTTTCTGCTTCTTCCCTCCAGTCCAACCATGCTTGTGCTTCAGGCCCTTAGCAATTTCCATGTATGTCCTTTCCTAGAATTCACGTCCCCCAGCCATCTGCCTAGCCAGCTCCCTCATTTTCATTTCCTTCAGGTCTTCAAATGTCACCTATTACATGAGGTATCTCTGTCTAAAGCCTTACCCCTTTCCCTGCTTTTTTCCGCTTCTCCTCAACACTTATTACTATCTAACAGAGCATATCATTGACTGTTTATCTTATTTATTGTTCCTCTGTCCCTTCTCCCACAATAGAAAGTAAGCTCCACAAGGTATGGGACAATTTTTTGTCTCTTTTATTCACTACTAAATACTGAATAACACATAGCAGGTACTCAATAAATATTTGTTGAATGAATGAAATAATAGGTAGGAAAGGGAAAACCAATCAAGCATTTCTGAGTCCTTTATGTGTATGAACTCATGAATTCTCACAAAAACCCAGTGAAGAAAGTGCCATTATCATTTCTACCTTATAGCTGAGGAAACTGAGGTACAAAGAGGTCAAATCACTTACCCAAGGTCACACAGCTTGTTAAGTGAAGAAGTAGATCTAGAGCCTATTTTCTTACCCCCTACACACTACTATCTCTTATATAACAATGGTTCTTCCATCATAGGGTTATGTAGGGATTAAAGGAGATAATGGAGGGAACGTTTTTAGAACAGGCAGTGGTAAACACTCCAAAAGTGTTAGTTGTATCTGACGTGCACACTAGGAGACCCACACATCTCAGTCTGAGAAGTACAGGCTGAGGAAATGGGGGAATACTGATGCAGAAAATTGAAAAGCAGTGTCAGAAGTCTCTATGTTATCCAGAAAACAAAATGAAACTTAATTAAACAAAAAAGTTGCAGGATAAGGAAAGGTTTAAAAGGAGAAAAACTTTGAGATCACAACTTAACTGGAATTGGCAAGCTTTAACCAGTAGCTTGCTATGGTAAGACACATTTTCTTGAAGGGTATGGGGGAATACACCTCATATACCAAATAAACCCAAAACAACTACAAGAAACACCAGCCTGTGTTTCACCTTAGATATGCATGTCAGAGGTTGTTAAATGTAATTAGGTAACCAGAGAGGTCACGGTTCACTCTAAAATGGAACAGACTCTTAAACGAAAACTGAAATGTGGAATTCAGCATCCAGATCAATGACAATTTTTTCATTTAGTAAAAGTCTGAATTTATAAACATTTACACAAGTAGTAGTATAGAGATATAATAGATTTGGGACCAAATGGACAAAGAAAAAGACTTGAGAATCATTTATATAAAAATGTTTTGAAAACTAAAGGTGGACCATTTCTTGAGGATGCAAAAACATTTGTAAAGGAAGAATAGTATAATTAAGTATATGTTAAACAATCCCCCTTTCACACTGCAGAGTACAAAAATGGGCCATGGAGAGGCCCTGAAGAGAGAGATGAGGAGTCAGAGGAGAAGAATCAGTTCTCCAGGACTATTTTAATGGCTAGAATTTCTCACCGTTATAAGATTATATGGAGGCCTGCCCTCAAAAGGACAGCAGCTCAATTTCCAACCCCAGGTAACAAACTGAACAGGCAATACTTTCCTGCTTATGCAGAATAAGTACAATGTATCTAAAAATAAACTAACTGCTATCTGATTCTATAAGAATTTTTTTAACTGACAAGTACTAAACTTCTTGAACTCCCAGTTTCAGAAGTCCAATGCCTCTAACCTCCAGTCATTACATACACTCAATATGTAACTGTCATTATATTTATTCCCGCCTAGAGAATCTCACATTTTGTTCTCCTCAGTAAAGAAAAGAAAACAAACCAAAAACCCTGCAACTCATTTACAATTTAAACCAGGAACTTGAAGAAATACAAGGACAATTTTGTTATTAAAATTTGTATTACGAATTATAAATGAAAGCGCTCTTCATCATGTTACTGCCAAAAACTGAGAGTAAGATTTGAAATGGTAAATTAGCCTGCTGGTTATCACATTTGTTTTTGTTTTTAAACCAAAACCAGGATATTTTCTCTGAGTTAGAACACATATTCATTGAAAGCGATAAAGCATATTACTACTGTTCATGCTGAGATGACGTAGAGTCACGTTTTCTTACCATCCTCTAAAGTGTTCTGTGTCACATGGTCGGACATCTGGCTGGCTCCCATTGGCATATAAGCCACAATGTAGAAAGTATAATTGCTGGCAGGTTCCAAGTCATCAATAAGATAATGAGTTGTGTCATTTCCGATGACTACTTGATACTCTTCATTGTTTAAACCTAGGTTAAGGAATCAGTGTCTAAAAATTATGAATATTCAAAATAAAATTAACAAGACCATTACCATTTTCTTCCACTATGAAACACTGGTCCTTGGATCTCTCTGTTATCTTTTGTGACCCTTTAAAAAATGTGAATAGGAAGGTTTTTATTTTCTAAAAGTAACCATGTCTTGTTACAAATTACTAGTTTGAATTTTTCCTTAATAAATCAAACTGAAAACAATTAATCTTCTCTAAACATCATTTAACATCTAGTCAAAACCCACAGCAGAGACAATGTACAGCAGTAACACAACAGAGTTTAACGCTACAGAGTACTGTAGTTCATTAACAGTGTAAATTTTACTTGCTTAAACTCATGGTTTCCTTTTTCTTTTAAACATAAATGGAGAGACAGTAGGGAATGTAATGGCTCTACTCTTTATAAAAACAAACCAAACCAAAAGTTGTCCTGCAAAAGATCTCATTCTGCCCCTAGAGATTCTATTAAATTTGACTGACACAAGTTGTTCTTTTACTTACATTGAAAGCAAAAGAACTGGGAGGCACAGAATGTGCTTCAAAATGTTTTGTTCCACAATGAGGTTTTCTTCCCCCCGCCAAGAGAGGAAAAAAATTCTCAGCAATTCTTAATAAAATATGCATGGCAAGGTATAGAAGAGGATTTGTCTTTGTGGGATTTAATTCCTACAGAGTAAACTTGTAAAGTGGAACAAGAGCACTGGCAGCTACTGTGCTTTGTGAACAATTCACAGCAAATGCACGTCAACTTAATCAAAACTCTCTAAGGATGGAGCCCCTTCTCTCCACACTGGATTTATAAACAAAACAGAAGGCAAATTCCACTATTAAGTTTTCCCACATTTCTGAATTAACTTGATAGCATTTTAATTAGACAAGATTACAGGCATTTCACAACAGACTAGCTAATGGTTCGTTAATTAGGAACCGCATAGTACGATTTCTGACCTACCAAACAAGGTCCTTGAGTTCGAATTAAAAAGCCTTGTTCTGCCTTTGAATAGACCACTGAGCCGCATGTGGAGGGCTCTAATGAAACAACCATAATAGCGAACAAGAGTGGCCTCCACCAAAACCAGCATTCCTTTTACCTTCTTAAATCATTAAAAAGGGAATTAACATACTCCAACATGCTCAGTTAACAGACTTTCATTCTTCTTGCTACCATGACCCCTGATTTAAATTCAAAATACTCCTTTTCAAAATACTACTTCAAAGTACAAAAAACAAACAACAACAAACCACCTGTTTCTACAGACAATTTTATTATATCACCACTCTTTGGGTATCTGAATTTGTTTGGAATGTCTATCACATAAAAAGCAGGCTGTTTTGTATACATCTAAAATCTGTAAACCTCTGCCATTGTTTCCATGAGAAATCAATAGTGAAATCTCTAGGATTTATAACTAGTTTTTCCTTTTCCTCTAAATTTTTGCCAAAAGAAAATATGAGGATAAAAAAGATTCCAGAAATGGAACTGGATAAAAATTTTAAGAAAGATTTGATATCTACTTTTATATAATAAATGAGATATCAATAAAGAGTATCCTGCTCAATTTTTAGAGAGTTCTATGAGATTTCAGAAAATAATCAAAATATATAAAATCATATTACAGGGAATCTGAAAATGTTTACATTCCCCTTTAAAAATAACATGCTATAGTGACTACAGTTCACCTTATTATTTTATTAAGCAGTTACACCATTGTTCCTATGTAACTGCACACTTAAATTGATATATTTAAGTCCTAGGTAAGGAATTTACATCTCAGCTGAAACGAAATTCATAAGTACACCACTCTGTAACTTTTAGCAGGCAGAGATGGTACTTTTTTCTAAACAGAAAATCTTAAACTATACTTATATACATAAAGTATACAACAATACAAAATTTAACAAAAAAATTTATACACAGGTGATACAGTAATTACTTTATTAAAAGAGGTAAATGCCACAGAACTTCAAAAACCTTTTGTGGATTATGTGAGACATCATTTATATTGAAAACAAATCCCTGACAGTAAATAGCACATAAAAATAAATAGTCCTCAAATTGCTTACCTTCTGCTTTCATATAGTGCACAGAATAAGCGATGACTTTGTCTGAATTATAAAGTGGCCTCTCCCAAGCTAAAAGGATGGCTGAACTTGACATGGTTTCAGCATGCACGTTATACGGAGCACTGGGTCTGTCTTCTGACATTACTACAGTCAGTCTGGCTCTAGATAAAATAGATCCTTGGCTGTTCTCAGCCATGCACTGATAAATAGCATCATCTTCAGGAATAATCTGGTTAATTACCAATTTACTGAGGAAAGAAAAAAATTATTTCAATGAAAATTCTAAGGATGACATAAAAATAAAGTTAAGCTATTACTAAGTGCACTCTTAATTTTAAAAAACAAGTTATTAAGAACAAAAGACTGTGTGACCAGCCCTACTAAAAAAATCTATATGAATTGCTTAAAATTACTCTTATTTTCTGAGTCTATATAAATAAGTACTTGTGATATCCAAATCCTGTTTGCTTTAGGTGACAGCTTAATCTCTTTTTTAAAATTTGGCTTTTATTAAGAAAGTATATTAATCTTTAGTAGCATCTAATTTCTGTAACATTGCAATGTTACATAAAATTCAGGTCAACAAAAATGTTCAAAAGTTTTGTTCAACATACAAGAGTGATACAAGAAGATTCATATTTATACTAATAAAAATGAGTTCTTAAAATCATTAAGTTTGAACTGTGGAGGAACTCTTAGAGACTTAATTATTTCCTTCTAAATTCCTCACTTTATGGAACAAGGAACTGAGACTCCAAAGGGTTAACATGCTTGCTAGTAACTTAGCTGGTGGCTTACCAGGATCAGAACCCAGGTCTGGGGAACTGTTCCAACATTCATTTCATTATAATCTACCACTTCCGTGATCCACAATATAAAATACAAAAGGATTTTTGACATGCTGATATTACAGTCTTAAGTTAATTTCTTATTGATTTTACTTCAGTTTAAGATACCAGGATAATTTAGGTATTTGATATTATAACTATAACCGTTTCACATAAGAATTACTAAAGCCATTATATCTTATCTAAAATAGTAGCAAAGTGACTTAGCCCACCTGTTGTACATTTTAATTCTACCATTTGAATGTATCTTCCTTCCGTTTTTCAACCATGACATTTTGGGTGAGGGGATTCCTTCTGCCTGACATACAAATCGAGCAGTACCAGCTCGAGGCCTCGTTAAACTTTCTGGCCATTCGACAAATGAAGGAGGAGCTATTTTTAAAGAAAAAAGAAAATATTTTTGTGGTGCAAACAGGAATGATATAGAGTCAAGGAAGAGTACAGCAAGTGACGCAAGTCCCATCCCTGAAAATATTTGACATTCTGAGCTTCCTGTCTACACTCTACATCTATCTATCTCTCCAGATGCCTTTTCTCTGCATTGCTCAGTTAATGTCCACTTTCCCCAGGCTTTCCCCATTGACACCATCTATATAAACACACTAAAAATATGTGTGCCATAATCCTAACTTAACCAAGCCCAATATACAGCTACTTGTGAATGCATGGAGACAACAGATTAAAATCTTAGACTGGTCAATGGGTATATGAATTTGTAGGTGGGTGAGAAGGAAATAAAAAGGAAGCTTAAATTAACTAAGAAGGACCATAATGTTATAAAAGCAAACAGGATGGTAACTTCAGAGTGATTCTAGTTATATTTTAACATAGGGCTTTAAGTTCCTCTTAAAATTCATCACTGGTTTACAATTTCATATCAATGCTACAAAATTCAAGAAAAGTGGAAGTAAGCTATGAGATAAAACAGCAAATGTTAAAACGTAAGATTCTCCTGATTGCAGAAGGAAAGAAAACATACCTAATACAGTTAAAGTTGCCATGGCAACTGTAAAGTTGCGTGTGCCCGGGGTAGTGGCCCGACAAACATATACTCCAGCGTGTTGCAGCCTGATGTCAGATATCATGAGATTACCATTTCCAAGTACCCGAGTATTGAAGACATCAATGGACTTGTGATCTATTTCAAAGAGAACACTTCAGTTAAAACAATGTAACATGTGATCTAAAATTTGTCAAAAGATCACTATCCAAACAATCATTATCATAAAAAGTCTAAAATTTTCTATGCTAAAACTTTTCCTCTACACGCTGAAATACCAGAAAGATAAAAGCCACATAATTGCCAAACGTGTGTTGTATATAAAATAAACATGTTATCAGTTTCACCCGTATGAACAAAGTTGAAGGAAAAAGACTTTTTTTTTTTTCCCTAAGACTTACCAAGACGGCTCCAAGAAATGATTGGTTTGGGATTTCCTGTGGCCGCACATTCTAAAACAACAGTCTGATGAAGAGACGTTGTTATGTTCTGTGGACCTGCTATAATGGTTGGTGTGTGGAAGGATTTAGACTCCTTACCTTTGAGATGGAAAAGGCAGGATATAAGAAAAAATTATAAATAAGATATAATGAATGAAATGAGTTAAAATATCTATTCTGAAGTTTTTCACTTTTTTCTTTTTTTAAAACAACTTTATTGAGATATAACTCACCCATTTGAAGTGTATAATTCAATGGTTTTTAGTACTTTCAGAGTTATACAACTATTACCATAATCAATTTTAAAACATTTTCATCACCCCAAAAAGAAACTCCATCCCATCAGCAGTCACTCCCCAATCTCCTCTCCCCATAGCCTGACAACTACTTTGTGTCTCTGGATTTGCCTATTCCAGACATTTCATAAAAAAGGAACCATACATTATATGGTCTTTTGGGACTGGCTTTTCACTTAGCATAATGTTCAAGGTTGATCTAAGCTGTAGCATGTACCAGTACTTCATTTCTTTTTATTGAATAATAATAATAGATAAATACTTAATTAAATGGATAAGACACATTTTATTTATCCATTCATTGGTTGATGGACACTTAGGTTGTTTCCATATCATCCACTTTTAATTGAGGTTCAAACACTGACTTAATGCTTTCACTAATCTTGTTAGGAATTTATGTGACAGTGGGGAAAACAAAGAAGTGTGAGAGTGCTTTTGTCTTTATGCTTCATACCAAGAAGCTAACAGATACCACCTAAAATTAAAACATGGCATTAAAAATTTAATTTCAGTCTCAATGTTTCTTTGAAAAAATTTTTAGTCTTAAAGGATCTTTTAGGAAGTAATATCTCTTGTGAAGAGTGAACACTCATGTGAAGTTCAACAATGTCTTTTGGTCTGGTTTTCTTCCACTACATTCAAGTAAATTTAATTATTAAAAAATAAAAAACTAGCATCTATGTATAATTCCATTTTAATAAAATAAATATTTCTTTCTTCATATTCATCTCTCAAGCTAGTTTCCCTTCTAACTATATTTATGAATGGCAAAATATATGAAATTATGTTCACTTAATGTTAACAGTGATAATCTCTGGATATGGAACTAGGGACATTTTAAAAATATATCTTTGTACTTTTTACACTGTTTAATGTAAAAAAAATTATTTTACTTTTATAGACATTACTCTCTAAAATAAAACATGCATCATTTCTACAAATGTAAATTATAATTTTTCTTAAAACAACAAACAGAAAAACCCAAACTGGAAACAAATGTATTTTTATTGACAATGGACAATTTTAGTGGAAATAGATGATTATTCTTCTTCTTTGAGCTTTTCTGTATTTTATATTTTAAAAACAAAAATGAAGTATTTACAAAACAAAAATTCAATCTTTCTTAAAGATGTTGACATTAACATATAAAACAAGTTAGTTTGAGAAGAAGGTTGCTTAAATAGATAAAAACGATCATTTTCCAAATAGATTACAATAAAATTTAAATGTAATTAAAGTACTACTTTATGGCATACTATTATAGCCAGAGAAGGCAAATTAATAGCTGGGCCAATTAAAAACTGAAACATCAACTTATGTGTGGTACCTGGAATCACTGTGAGCAAGGCCTCCATACTTTTACGTCTGTGGGCTACAGTAGCAGCAACACAACGGTAATTTCCAGCATCCTTTTGGTCAACATCATAGATCTGCAATACTCCTGTTGGTAGTGCAGTTACCCTGTCATGAGAGGAAAGAAGATTAAACTCTCTGTAGTAGATTTTATATTTTATCTTAACATATATTCTATGATAAGAATTCATATACTCAACCTTTTAAAAATGCCAGATGCAATAATACTTTAAAGACTTTTAAAAATATTAGCTTGATCAATTGTTTTCATTTGGGTTACTACAACTCTCTAAAACATAAGTAATTATGCTGTATCTCAGCAGTCCTCAACCTTTTTGGCACCAAGGACCGGTTTCGTGGAAGACAATTTTTTCCCCAGTCCCCCCAGGGATGATTCGAGCGTGTTACATTTATTGTGTGCTTTATTTCTATTATTATTATTACATTGTAATATATAATTAAATAATTATACAACACACCATAATGCAGAATCAGTGGGAGCCCTGAGCTTGTTTTCCTGCAACTAGATGGTCCCATCTGGGGACGGTGGGAGACAGTGACACCTGAAGTGTGTTGCTTATGTCCTGTCCAGTCTGTAAGACGCAACTTAATTGTCACTTGCCACTGATAGGGTTCTGATATGAGTCTGCAAGCAACTGGTTTATTATGGTCTCTGTCAAACCTCTCTGCTAATGATCATCTGTATTTGCAGCCGCTCCCCAGTGCCAGCATCACCGCCTCAGCTCCACCTCAGATCATCAGGTATTAGGTTTTCATAAGGAACGTGCAACCTAGATCCCTCACATGTGCAGTTCACAGCAGGGTTTGTGCTCCTATGGGAATCTAATGCTGCTCAGGAGGCGGAGCTCAGGCGGTAATGTGAGCGATGGGGAGTGGCTGTAAATACAGATGAAGCTTTGCTGCTCGCCTGCCGCTCACCTCCTGCTGTGCGGCCTGGTTCCTAACAGGCCACGGGCAGGTAACGGTCCATGGCCCAGGGGTTGAGGACCCCCGCTGTATGTGATTTGTGAAATCTATCAGTGTGATTTTACACAGAATCTCACTTCACATTATAGCTTACATTTAGCTAACTGGTGGTCTAGAGTTTAGTATGATATTTTTCAAATACCTGATTTTTTGCCTATTAATATCTATGTATTCTCCAAGATATATCTGAATGTAAATTTCTTTTTTAAGCTCTTCCTTGAGTAACTTTGTCCATCTTAGTTCTACCATTTCAGCAAATGATTTTTGCCTCCTAAGGAATATTGCTACTCATCAGGATTGGAATCAAACTTTTGAAGTTGCTGCCAAGTTGACCCCTAAACTCCGACCACCTTCAGAGCACTAGGTGTGTGTATGCGCACGTGTGTGTGTGTGTGTGTGTGTGTGTGTAGTGTAGAGGGGGTTGGTAAGCAGAAGGCAGAGGCGGAAGTGGGCAACCACCACTGCATATATGGGAGACCCTTACACCAGCACTACTATCCCCAGCAGTAAAAGTGTAATTCAGTTTCCTAAATCCTTGGGCTGCCATCCAGGTACTCAGGTGGTCCCATGATTGGAAAAGATGTTTGAGGAAAGGAACAAAGCACTAAGGTAGAGTATCTGAATTCTGATCTGAACCAAAAAACCAGGAACTATGCCCCATGTACCAGAGACTGATGATCTAATTCTTTGCCTAAGTTTGAAATGTCTTTAAGAAATTGGTTATTGTTACCATAAACGAAAATAAGCTCCACAGTGGTCTTTCCCCATATACAGTTTTATGATGAAGTCCTTGTCATTCCTGTATCATATTCAAAGACAAAAGCTGTATTTACCTGTCCATAGTTACAGGTAGAGTTGTCCGATTTAATTCCCATGTTATGACTGCAGGAGGGTTTGATGAAATCTTGCATGTAAATCTAGCAACTCCACCTTCTTGGACCTCAGTAGAAATGGGCTGAACTTCAAATGCAGAAATAGCTATAAGGTAAAGTTTGTCAAATTCAGAATAAGTACATGCACTATCATACTATACTTGGAAATAACATTATGCTAGATATTATTTATCAAACTTGAACTCCTGCCCAGACATAAGGCCAACTCAACTTAACAAGCACGAAGAGAAATTAAGGAATAATTTTAGAAATACCACTGGGCAGTTGTCCAGCTAAAGGAGTTTGGTCTTTCCCAAAATGAAATTCTCAAGAAACTTAGATCTATTTCAGAAAAAAATTAATATAACTGAAACAAAAATAAGCAATTACCAATGGTATGTAATGATATACTAAGCTGTGTAGTACAAATCTCAAACACTATTGTATTTCAGAGGAGAGGGAAATCAATAAAGACAGATTAGTCAGGTAAAAACCTTTTACAGGGATTGGTTGTGAATTGAGTTTTGAAGAACCCTTTGGGTTTAGATGGAAGGAGAAAAAAAGGACATTCCAGGTTAAAGGAGTAACGTGAAGGCAAGCACAGAAGTAAGGAATGTGCAGCCTGCGTTCACAAGATTCTACGGTAACAGCCAGGACTAACTATTGTAGAATAAATCAGATTAAGCGTTCATGGAAAAGTGGAAGGAGAGTAGAGATAAAACAGATTTGTACCATGGTACAAATTAAGGCATCACTGAAAAGTTTTGAGCAAAGGAGTGTCATGATAACAGTAGTGTCTGGGAAAAATTAATCAGGTATTGTTAGATAGGATGGATTGAAGAAAAAGAGCCTTAAATCAAAAGACCAACAGGCTGTTTAAATCAAAGTGAAAGAACTGGGTGGTGGCAGTGAGAACGGAGAGATTCTACAGGTATAATGAAAACAGAGACTTGATTCTTATTAGACACAGACATGTCACTCCATGTTTGGAATCAGATGAGGTTGGTATTGATGGAGCAGAATGAGAGAGGAAAGAGTGAAGACAAATGATATGTCTGATGAATAAAAAGGTACACAGACTCGAGAGACTATCTTTAGATTTAAATAAGTCTTAAGTGTTGATATTTTCTAGATAATTCTTCTTTAGTATTCTAGACAAGCCTCTAGGAACTGGTCATCATGTCCATGGTTTCACATTTTGATGGAGTCCAGACTCCAGGTAATAGTGTAGCTTGCCTTCCCTCTACTAAGTCTTCCAGGATATAAAGAAAGGGCCCCAATGAGAGTCTTACTCCCCATCCTCAAACTCCAGTTCAAAAAATATATATGTCTCTACAATTTACCAATAAAATGAGAAATTATGAAGAAAAATAGAAGGAATAAGGGCTAGATGCCTTATGCTTCATTAGACTGAGAAGGGTAAAAGGTCACAGAAGACTAACAAATTCTGCCTTGGACTTGACTTCATTAATCTGTAAATGAATCATGGGCCTTTAGAGGTATGGAACAAAGTCAGTGAATAAAAGTGAAAATATTCTTAGGAGTATCTACTTCCAAGAAGGGTGGAGTGGGGGTAAATTAATACTTTATTTATGTATGTAACAAAAAATTCCTACTTCTTTAAGAACACCGGTTTTCAAACTGCTGTTGTCAGTGGACGCACAAGGTCAAAAGCATTCTTACGATAATCATCCTTTGCCTTTTTCACTTTCATTTCTGTTGAGTATATAGTGTTTCCAGAAGCTACATGATGGGTGATAAAGCAACAGACCTAATGCAGTGTGAGAATCCAGCTGTCTTCTATGAAGCTAATTAAAGAGATTTGGGCAAACGTAAAACAATGTCACTCCTCTCACTAAAATGTTTTGGAAAATAGTTATTTTTCATTAAATGTGCTATGTTAATATATAATTGATCAATGTTTTCATTTCAAGATTAATTAATGAATATTTTTAAAATTTCTAAGTTTCGATTTCTAATAGTAAAGTATCAAAAGATATAACCTATATAAATAAAAGCTCTTTGAGGCCCTCAAAAAGTTTTAAGCATATAAAGAGTGAGACTAAAATGTTTAAGAATCACTATTCAAGAACACCAAACTCTCAAAATCAATACAGTTTTTCTTTTTAATTGCTTCTGTAATCACTTTCTAGGATATTAATCTATTTACAAACAAATAACAATGTAAGCTTATCTTTCATTTAATTAACTAAACTTTTGTCGAATACATTCATATTTCGGGGGAATTAAGACCTAAGTTTTGAAAAGTTTAATGCCTGCTTTATGAATTATTAATTGCTCTTATTGATTCCATATTTATTTTTTCCATGTGTGAGGAGCTGACCTTTAGCTTTAGTTGTCATTGATAATCCCATCTATATTCAATTTAGACTTCAAAGTGGGAATTTTTATCTTACTCTTTCCCAGCATTTACCTCCCCAGATTGAAATATCTAATATAGTTTAACTTTTCTTCATAAAGCAGTAGTTCCTCCAACCCCATCTATTTGAACAATTTCTTCTTCCATTACCCCATTACAATGAATCAAGCACCTAATTCAGTATGTTTTATCTGATACACATATATATGAGACATCTCTATCTATCAATATACATCTCATATCTGACTTCTCTCTATCCCTAATAGTACTCTTTTTTATTCAGGTCCTTTTCACCTACTACCTGGAAGTCTTGCTGGAGTGTCTTAGGTGAGATCTGTCCTGACAACAGAGTTACCTTCCAGAGTGATGGTCATAAAATAGAAATTTGATTTGTGTTACTGATGAATTATTTAGTCCCTGCAAAACTCTGTCACTTTGTATTCAACCACTTGAAATTATGTTCCACGGACACTGAACTATTTCTAATTCTCTGAATATACTATATTTCACACTTTTGAGCATTATACGAGCTTTCCTTCTCTTTCAAATATCCTAGGTCTCTTTGTCCAGCTGATGAAATCCTATTATCATTTAAAGCCTTGTTCTCTTGTCTGAACCTTTGGGAAGCTGTTCCTGACCTTTTTCTCTACTTCTGTAAAATGAAGACCTTTATTGCTACTTTTATCCCACAGTATTATAGTCACTTATTCACACGTCTTTCTCCCATTCTACACTCTGAGCTCAATGAGGCTGAGTAGTGGGTCATATTCTTTGCAGGATCCCTTAAGTCGAGGAATGGCACAGACTCGGCACTAAAACAATACTTGTTGAATTAAACTGAAATTTAAAAACTGTTTTCCAATTCTATTAGGTCTTTAAACAAAGTAACCAGAAATGTAGGGAGTTTCCCAGGTATAAATACCAAGGCTTGGGATGAGAAGAAAATAATGCTTTTTATTATTTTGTTTGCTATAACTCTAAACAACCCCCCATACTTTAGTGTATTATTTTTATAAACAAATATCTGTCCCTCCTCTCTTAAAGGATTTTTATAAAGATTAAATAAACCAACATAGTGAGGGCTTTTTATATATTATAAAACTTTTTATCAGTGTTGTGATTACTGAGAACAATATAATCACTCTGTTGCCTTGAGTAACTTCCCTCCAACCACTTAGGCACTTGAGAGTTGTTTTCACTCTGAATCTCATCTAATCAATCAAACAATATGATGCCTCTGAACCACTACCTTTACTTTGAGCAATTCCCTCTCTTTCCCAGACAAATAAGTCTATGAAACTCCTAAGCATTTTTTACTATAAAAACTAAACTAATTTTGCCCTTTAGGTCAAATGGTCTAGAACTTTGGAGTCACAAAACTCTGAGAACTAAAACATAAATGGATGTATCCTGTAATACAGCAAGGAATTTTATTTATTTTTGGTGGTGTGTGTGTGTGTGTGTGTGTGTGTGTGTGTATGAAACAACTTTACTGAGATATAATTCACATTGCATGTGATTTACATTCCATAATTCACCCATTTAAAGTATACAATTTGATGGGTTTTAGTATATTCACAGAGCTTGTGACCATCCCTATAATCAATTCTAGAATATTTTCATCACTTCAGAAAGAAATCCCATATCCTTCAGTTATCACTCCCTAATCTTCCCACCCCCTCCCCACCCCAGCCCTAGGCAATCTTTAATCTAGTTTCTTTCCCCCTCCTTCCAGCTTTATTGAGATATAATTGATGAACAGCATTGTATAAGTTTAAGGTGTACAACACTGTGTAAGTCTGACGTCTGATACATGTATATATTGGGAAATGACGACCACAATAAGGTTAGTTAATACATCCATCAAGTAAGACTATTTCTTGATCCCTCTCTGGTTTTCAGCAAGTTATGAAGCAAGTACTGTATAAAGATTTTTTTTTTAAATCCTCAAGAACACCTTTATACTTAACACGTCTAACTTCTTGGTCTCTTCTGAACCAACCTGCTGGCAAAATGATTTTGCCCAGAGAAGACCAAACCAGATATTCCTTGGGATTTTCATCAGTACCTCTGAGACTGAAGAGAAAGAGGCCAACATGACTCAACCATAAAAATAAGTTCCTTTTTTCCTTTTGTAACTCCTCCATCTGGGTGCCACCCACTTCCTCTGCCCTCGCCTCTGGGAACCTGATATATCTGTGTTTTTTATTTCTCTCTCCTGCATATTTAAAATCTTCTTCTCCTGACTCCTTCCTTCAGCTTATAAAAGTGATTAAGGACTTCCCTGGTGGTCCAGTGGGTAAGACTCTGCGCTCCCAATGCAGAGGGGTCCCGGGTTCCATCCCTGGTGGGGAACTAGATCCCACATGCGTGTCGCAACTAAGAGCCCACGTGCCACAGGGAAGATCCCGCGTGCCGCAATT
The DNA here is from genome assembly GCF_028021215.1 of Eschrichtius robustus. Lineage (NCBI taxonomy): Eukaryota > Metazoa > Chordata > Mammalia > Artiodactyla > Eschrichtiidae > Eschrichtius > Eschrichtius robustus. The sequence continues at coordinate 117,501,682 of NC_090824.1, forward strand.
AAGACTCAGAGCAGAATGAATGAATGAATGGATGAATAAATAAATAATTTTTTAAGAAGTGATTCTCTCCCAAACTCAAAACTCAAAGAGAACAAAACTCCAGGCCTCTCTTTACAACACAAATTCCTCGAGCAGCTACCCACTCTCTCTCTTCCCCATGGCATCAAAACTTCCCTAAAAAATAGTCAGTTCTAGCTGTCTCCCCTTCTTCCTCTCTGATGCGATGCCTCAAACATCTAATGTGCCTTCTTCCCCTATTATTTTATTGAAAGAGTGTCTATGACACTGTGCACTCCTATTTCTCTCACTCCCTCTGAGGCTCTCCCTCCTCCTCCTGCCCTCCCTCCTAGAGTTCTCTGTTCTTTTCTCTCTCCACATTCTCCTTGGGTGATCTCATCCACTTTTAGTTTTCAACTACATCCATCTGTTGCTTCGGAGTCCCCAGAATACATCTCCAGCTTAGATCACCACGCTCACAGCTTCACACCCATGGCTCCTACTACCTACTGGACTTCTTCACCTGGAAGTTATAAAACGTACTTCAAACTCATCGTGTCCCAAATGAAATCATCTTCTTTCCTCCCAGCCTGTATCTCTACCTCAGTCGGTCACACCACTGTGCAGCGACTCACCCTTCACTCTCTTCAATCAATCACCACTTCCCACTGACGTTAACTCCTAAACATATATTAAACCCATTCCTGTATCCCTGTCCCAACATCTCTCCATGGAATCACTATAACAGTCTCTTGTCTGGTCTCCCTGCTCTCATTTTCCCTCTTCCCCTTTCACAAATATCCTCCAGACATACAACAGTGTTTGATATGGGCTGCATTTGACTCGTAAGTGGCTTCCATCTATCAATTCAAATGCTCTTGTAAGTCAAACCATTATTGCTAAAACAACCGTGAACAACACCGTCTCACAAAGAATGTGATTCAATTTTAAATGCTGTCCAGAAGCATTGTCTTAGTCACCCTCCTTCTAAATCTTTAAACTGCTTAGCCTAATTACTAGAAAAACTGAATGCACGTATACATCTTTGTTACATCGAAAGGAACCGATATTTTTCTTTCTACTAACTATATATTTTTAACTCTTTTTCACTGGGTACATTCTCAATAAATGAGATTTGTCAGCAGGCTTTTAACAACCCCCCCTCACCAAAAAAAGAAGTAGTTCGGCATCAATTACTCCCAAACTATTTATATGGTAAGCATGCAACAGTATTTAAATAGTCAGTGTAAAATAGTTATATAAAAAAGTGAATATTTATGCTATTAAAGGTATACATTATAACTATGACACAAAGAAGTTAATCTCCATGAGTCATATATTAACATCAATCCCACTATTTTATAATCAAACCATTCATTTAATGTGTAGTTAACCCATGCTGACAGGCTTTGAATCAAGCAATTATTCATAAAATAATGGGCCAGATTAACTGTCTCCCTATTCCAGAAAAAGATTTTAATCACACTTATTTTAGAACAATTTTAGACTAAAGTAATCTCTTCTAAATTCATTCATTCAACAATTGTTTATTCAGTGCCTAGTATGTTCAAGATGCCAAGGATCCAATGACGAACAAAACTAACAGAGGCTCTACCCTCAGGGATCTTTGTCTAGCAATGGAGAAAGGCATTTAACTAAATACCTATGCAAGTATATAGTAATTTCAAACTGTGATAAATGCTATGAAGGAAAATTATGGAATATTATGAAAGCACAGAACAGAGGTTATAATGATGACAGAAATAACTATAGCTTAATATATACTTTATTGCAAGGCAGCACGTTAAGTACATTACATATTCTAGTTTATTTAATACTCACAACTATTATTACCCCAGTTTTCAGTTCAGGAAACTGAGACACAAGGAGATTAGCCACTTCCTTAAGGTTCTGCAGCCAGTGAGGTGAGGGTGCGATCTGAATCCAGGTAATCTCCAAAGATCCCATGTGAATTTTCTCAGTAAAAGCTTGAGATTCTCAAACTTTCTGTGGAAGGTAAAACTTACTGGTTCTACTTCCAAGCAATTCTGCTGCTCAAATAGAGGTTCATATGCACTGGCTTTCTAGCTGGGTAAGAATATGTGTTAAATTCCCAAATTTCTAAAACAAATAACACCTTTAAACTCTGGTGTACTAGGATTTTGAAACTATGGTTCTCATCTCAAGCGGTATTATTTCCATTTCTAGGAATCTGTTAAAGATAGAAAAGATAGGGCTTCCCTGGTGGCACAGTGGTTGAGAATCTGCCTGCCAATGCAGGGGACACGGGTTCGAGCCCTGGTCTGGGAAGATCCCACATGCTGCAGAGCAACTAGGCCCGTGAGCCACAACTACTGAGCCTGCGCGTCTGGAGCCTGTGCTCCGCAACAAGAGAGGCCACGATAGTGAGAGGCCCGTGCACCGCAATGAAGAATGGCCCCTGCTTGCCACAACTAGAGAAAGCCCTCGCACAGAAACGAAGACCCAACACAGCCATAAATAAATAAATTAATTAATTAATTAAAAAAAAAAAGTTAACACACACACACAAAAAAAAGATAGGAAAGATAGATATATGCATGTAAATTGAATCAGTCTAAAATTTATTTAGGAATCAAGTATTTTTTAAAAGTATTTTAGATTTTTTATTTATTTATTATTTATTTTTGACTGTGTTGGGTCTTCGTTGCTGCACACAGGCTTTCTCTAGTTGTGGAGAGTAGGGGCTACTCTTCATTGCAGTGTGCGGGCTTCTCATTGCGGTGGCTTCTCTTGTTGCAGACCACAGGCTCTAGGCGTGCAGGCTTCAGTAGCTGTGGCATGCGGGCTCAGTAGTTGTGGCTCATGGGCTCTCGAGCGCAGGCTCAGTAATTGTGGCACACGGGCTTAGCTGGTCCGCAGCATGTGGGATCTTCCTGGACCAGGGATCGAACCCGTGGAGGAATCAAGTACTTTTTTTAAATCTATTTTTAAAAAACTAGTTTACCTCATGGGAATATTAGCTATTCCTTTATTATTAGTCTCCTAGTTCTAAGCCCATGCACATTTGATCATCAAACAGTCAAATACCTATAGAGAGATAGTGCTTAGAGGCAGGGAGACCTGTTAAGAGGCCATTAGAAAGAGGAGGAGAGACCAGCTGTGGGTTTCAATGATGGCAGAGATGATGGGAATGGAAGGCAGGGCACATACAAAAGATGCTGTGCATTGAACAACACGATGTGGCCACACGGTGTTCAAGGGAAACAGGAGGAAAGACCCGAGTGGTTCTGAGGTTTCCGGCCTACACACCTGGAAGGTTGGGGGATACTATGGTGCCTGAACAGAGGATGTAGGAAGAGAGTTCGGATGGACTGATGAATCTGCATCACAGATCCTCATTTGATGAGAATGAAAAAAAACTGGCCATGCTAAGGAAGACTGGGAAACTATAAAATGAGGACAGGGATTAATAATGTCAACAGTTTCAAATATCTATTCATCCTGATTTTTACTTTTACTTTTTAAAATTTTTTTAAAATATTTATTTATTTTCTTTATTTTTTTGGCTGTGTCGCGTCTTAGCTGCAGCACACAGGATCTTTCGTTGTGGCACGTGGTCTCTTCGTTGCAGCTCTCAGGCTTCTCTCTAGTTGTGGCGTGCAGGTTTTCTCTCTCTAGTTGTGGCGTGAGGGCTCCAGGGCACGTGCGCTCTGTAGTTTGTGGCGTGTGGGCTCTCTTGTTGAGGCGTACAAGCTCAATAATTGTGGTGCATGAGCTCAGTAGTTGTGGCGTGCAGGCTTACTTGCCCCACAGCATGTGTGATCTTAGTTCCCTGACCAGGGATTGAACAAGCGTCCCCTGCATTGGAAGGTGGATTCTTTACCACTGGACTACCAGGGAAGTTCCCATCCTGATTTTTAAACTAATGGTTCACATGTTAGGCTGTGGTTAAGATTTAAAGAAAGATATGCATGAGTTTTTATAATAGTGGCCTATAAAAATAACAATGTATAACATGTAAAATTAGTGGAGAAAAGGATTTCCTACTTCTGAGGCTCTGTTGCAATGAGATTAGGAGAAATAGTGTTTACTGTTTTTCCAATCTTAACTTATTTTCATTTCTTGATGACAGAAGTTAAGGCATTAGAAAACTGAGGTAAAGGATATTAAAAATATGGTAAAATTTAAATTTATTTATTTATTTTATTTACGGCTGTGTTGGGTCTTCGTTTCTGTGCGAGGGCTTTCTCTAGTTGCGGCAAGTGGGGGCCACCCTTCATCGCGGTGCGTGGGCCTCTCACTATCGCGGCCTCTCTTGTTGCGGAGCACAGGCTCCAGACGCGCAGGCTCAGTAGTTGTGACTCACGGGCCTAGTTGCTCCGCGGCATGTGGGATCCTCCCAGACCAGGGCCTGAACCCATGTCCCCTGCATTGACAGGCAGATTCTCAACCACTGCGCCACCAGGGAAGCCCAAAAAATATGGTAAAATTTAATCTTAGCTGGTTTAAAGAAAATCAGGAAAAAATCCAGTACAATACAGAGCATAATTTATGGAGGTGGGGCAGCAGCATAGCCTTGAGGTTAAGAGTGCAGATATTAAAATCTAAAGCTCTGGACTTCCCTGGAGGCGCAGTGGTTGAGAATCTGCCTGCTAATGCAGGGGACACGGGTTCAGGCCCTGGTCTGGGAGGATCCCACATGCCGCGGAGCAACTAGGCCCGTGAGTCACAACTACTGAGCCTGCGCGTCTGGAGCCTGTGCTCCGCAACAAGAGAGGCCGCGATAATGAGAGGCCCACGCACTGCGATGAAGAGTGGCCCCCACTTGCCACAATTAGGGGAAGCCCTCGCACAGAAACGAAGACCAAACACAGGCATAAATTTAAAAAAAAAAAAAAAAAATCTAAAGGTCTGGGTTAGAATCACAGCTTTGCATGCATGAGCTGTGTGCCCCTGAGAAGTTACCCAACTCCATGCCTCAATATTCCCCAGTAAAATGGGGATAATAATAATACTTTATAAGAATATTTTAAGAATAACATTAAATTATATATACATAAACATGTGTACACACACACACACACACACACACACACACACACAATAATATAAGCAGGTACTTAGGCACTGCTTGGCACCTAGTAATCTCCTAGCAGTGGTACCGGAAGTAGTAATAGTTACAGGGTATCTTGCTATGAATACACTGGTTTCGCTTTCAGAACGATAACTTCAAGAAGGTCAAACAAAGGATGTTAGTGACCACTATACAATAAAAATAAATTTTAAAGCCCTAACAAAGGTAGAGGTATTCTAAGATTTTAAATTTTCTTTTTTTTCTACTAAGCCAGACTACGTAGCTTTTACATAAAGGTACATAAAGTGTAGAGAAACAGGGAGTTCCCTCGTGGTCCAGTGGTTAACAATCTGCCTTCCAATGCAGGGGACGCCGGTTCAATGCCTGGTCGGGGAACTAAGACCCCCACATGCCGCGGGGCAACTAAGCCCGTGCGCCGCAACTAGAGAGCCTGCATGCCGCAGCTACAGAACCCAAGTACTCTGGAGCCCGTGTGCCACGACGAGAGAGAAGCCCAAGTGCCGCGATGAAAGGTCCCACAAGACGCAACGGAGATCCTGCATGCCGCAGCTAAGACCCAACGCAGCCAAAATAAATAAATAAATTTTTTAAAAAGTGCAGTAAAACAGAAATAATTTTCCCATTTTTAACGTGAATAAATTATTTGAAGAGGATAAAATCCCCTACTTCAATGACGAAATAATAAGGGGCTAGATTACAAGAGGATCTCTAGCTGTGGAATTATGTATTTTGTACTTAAAATTTTTTCCTACAAAACAACATAATTAAGAAAAATTAATGACATTTAAAAATAAATTTTATATGCCTTACGGTGCATAGATTGAAGGAAGAGTCTGCATAAATTTTCTACCATTGCTCAACTACCTGATAAAATCCCTCATCCTGGGACTTCCCTGGCAGTCCAGTGGTTAAGACTCCGTGCTTCCACTGCAAGGGGCATAGGTTTGATTTCTGGCCAGGGAACTAAGATCCCACATGCTGCGCAACAAGGCCAAAAAAAAAATCCCTCATCCTTAATTTTTATCTGCCTTTTTAGTACTTTGAGCTTATCATTCTTTGGGTAGCTATCACCCATGATCTATGGATGCTTGATTCCCTCCCCAATCAGTGCCTTCAATGTGAAAAATGATGAGAAAAAGAACATCTGAATAAAAACCACTTTTCAATAAAAAAATAAATTACTTAAAAATTTGTATCAAAACTTAGAAACTTCAGAAAAGCATGCACAAATATGATATATCATGACAGTCTTAAACTTTGTTTCTCAGGAAGTATTTGTTTTTCTATTTTAATTTTTTTAAGTGTGGTGTTAAGCTGAGTAAATGAATACATCCTTTACAATGAGTATTAAGTCCCCCCTAAAACTTTAGACAAACTATTTTCGGCATTATCAAAACATTCCGTACTTATTTACAAGGCAAAATATCTTGTATTCTTATGCAAATCTCGATTTCTCCTTGATGTGGACTTCATTTCTGCCAGTTAGGTATGATTTTACAAGTCTACAGCCTTCTTGTGAAACCTGACCTCTTTCTTCCCTCCCCAGTCAGTGCTAACATAAACCAAGAGCCCTACAAGAAGTCATTAAAGCAGTGCTGTTAAGAGGCCAGAGCTCTATAAAATAGGCAAGAAACAAGGTCTCAAGAAACATGCACGGTCCTCAAAAACAACCTTGCAAACATAATAAATATAAGTGCCTATTTTATTTGTGACTTCCTCCTCTTCACCTGTCTACTTAATCATTTGCTTCTATGATTTACAGTCAGAAAAAAAAAGGATCCAAATGTTAAGAGGAAAAAAAATGCTAAGAAGAAAATGTTCTCCCAACTTTTATTTGATCAGAAACCAACATATTAATGTTTCCACCTTGGAAATGTATGACTGTAATATTAAACTAATGTGCCATTCATGCTTCTTAAAAGTTGCAATGAATAAATACTTGATACATGTTGATGTTAAAACCAACTAAAAATTATGAATACACAATCTGAAATGGCAAGCTATCCAGTAATTTAAAATAAGCTCACAAACTATTCCCTAATGTAAGAAAACATAATTTTCTTTTGTAAATTAACATTTAAAATATTCTTTCACTAAACAGAAAAAACTTAATTTGGTGAGAACCTGAACGCAGGGTTTACACTGGTGGTCCTAACGCTGCACAGCAGTCAGGGAGGCCTCAGCTGGTCAAGGACTATACCAGTTGCTACCACCCCACCCCTCCTGGGGGAGTCCTAAGCGGCCAGCAGTCATGTTCCAATACTTCTGTGCTGTTTCCATGGCTCTAAGTCACCAATCAGTAGCTCTGGAGAAATCTATAAATAGCTCATCAAGGAAACGAGGAGATTTCTATCTCAAACACTCAAATGTCCACAATTTCAGAGTTAGTTATGGAGTTTTATGTATATTAGCTTAAAGTTTATTTCTATGAAACTGGTCTTTCAAATCATGCATTTGTCTACTCCAGGATTTACTAACCAAAACATAGTTATAACTTCTTACCTCATCAGGTTCAATTCACTTTGAGTCTTCAAACTTGAAGACTGACCTGCAACCAACAGGAAGTAAACAAGAGACCTGATCCAGCATTTAATCAAACCAGGGTAACTGATGCTTTACTTACTGAGATAAAAATCAACCAAGGTACAAGTTTCAAACAGAAGTTGACAACTTACTATAGCCTTAAGACTAGGCAAGAAGCTATTTGAACTTTTTAAAAGTTATTTTACAGAAAACAATTCATCTGTTTAATAAAAATAATGTAATGCGATCATTACATCTTGCATATCGACCTCTTTTTTAAAATCTATACTGAGTATGCAACAGCTATTGTATAAGTGGTTTATTATCTGACTTCTTGTGAATTTAGTATCCTGCTTGAATCTATGGCAATTCTGACAACCAGTTGCTAAGAGGTATACATTTGCTTTTCAAAGGAAATGTTTAAATCAAAATGTGTCGAAATAAATATAAACAAAATGAAGGCTGGAAACTTTGTAACAAAGTTGGGAACAGGGACTTTCAGACATAGCTGCTATATGCAAATTTCCCACAGACTAGATTATTTTTCTGTCTATTCCTACTGTATCCATATTGAAAGATACCTTTAATAACATCTGAGAAATCTTTGCTTTGATATTTTATCAAGCCTATCCTGGCAAATGCCAGACTTGGCACTCCCCAAACTCAATTTCTTTGTCTGGAAAGAATGACACAAAGCTCGTTGAGTCCCCACTGTCATCTGGGCCACTCAGTGCTGTTCAACAATTCTCTTAACTCATATTAAGAATCGGTTTCAGGGGGGCTTCCCTGGTGGTGCAGTGGTTGAGAATCTGCCTGCCAATGCAGGGGACACGGGTTCGAGCCCTGGTCTGGGAAGATCCCACATGCCGCGGAGCAACTAGGCCCGTGAGCCACAACTACCGAGCCTGCACGTCTGGAGCCTGTGCTCCGCAACAAGAGAGGCCGCGATAGTGAGAGGCCCGCGCACCGCGATGAAGAGTGGCCCCCGCTCGCCGCAACTAGAGAAAGCCCTCGCACAGAAACGAAGACCCAACACAGCCAAAATTAATAAATAAATAAATAAAAATTAAAAAAAAAAAGAATTGGTTTCAGAAATGCTCTACATTTCCAATTTATTCAAGTCCCCAGTCACTTTTAACCTAAACTGTAAATTACTTGAGTTTAGAGACATGTCTTACTCGTCTGTATATTGCTAGAACAGTGGCCTGTATACAACAGGCACTTGATAAAGGTTTCTTAAGTAAACTCAGTGAACCACATCACCACCAACCCCTTAATTACATCAAAAAAAACTCTGCCTCTTATCTCCCTGAGAAGATTAACGTAATTTTGGCTATATCACTCCTTACTGTATAACCCAGAGCAAGTTACTTTTTTTTTTTTTTTTTGGCCTCACCAGGCAGCTTGCATGTGCAGCCTGCTCCCCAACCATGGATTGAACCTGGGCCCACGTCAGTGAAAGCGCTGAGTCCTAACCACTGGACCGCCAGGGAATTCCCTACTTTTTCTTCATAAACACATTCTGTTATGTCAAATAGGATTCTTAAAAGAATTTTTATGAATTCATCAGGTATTGGGTGTAAAGCGCTTAGGACAGTGCCTGTAACATTAAAAGCACCTTGACCTACACCTAAAACCTTATGTAAAAATTAACTCAAAATGGGTCACAGAACTAAATGTGAAACACAAAACTATAAAACCTTTAGAAGAAAACATAGAAAAATCTTTGTTACCTGGGTTAGGCAAAGAGTTCTTAGATAGGACATAAAAAACACAATCTGTCAAGGAAAAATATTGTAAATTGGCTTCCATCAAAACAAAAAAACTTCTGCTCTTGAAAAAAAAACTGTTAAGAGAATGAAAAGACAAGCCATAAACTGATGAAGACGTGGGGTACCTGGAACTCTCAAACACTGCTGATGGGAATGCAAATTGGTACAGTCACTTTGGAAAATAACTTGGCAATTTCTTATAAAATTATATACACACTTACTGCATTCTCACCTTAAATATTTACTCAATAGAAATGAAAATTTATGTTCATGCAAAAACCTGTACGAGAAAATTGATCAAAGCTGCATTCACATAATTGCCCCAAACATAAACAACCGAAATGTCCTTCAACTTCAACTGGTGAATGGATAAACTGCAGTAAATCTATACCATGGAACACTACTCAGCAATAAAAAGGAAAGAACTACTGAAACACTCAACAACATATTCAGTAGTTAAATCTCAAGGCACTGTGCTAAGTGGAAGAAGCAAGACCCAAAAGGTAACATAATGTATAATCTCATTTATATGACATACTGGAAAATGCAAGATACAGTGGCTTCTAGGAGTCAGGAGGAGGGAAGGGTATGACTACATAGGCAACATGAGAAAAGGTTTGGGGTAATGAAACCATTCTGTATCCTGAGCTTGGTGAAGGTTATACAACTGTGCATATGCTAAAACTCGCAGAACTGTGGACCCAAATAATTTTCACTGTATGTAAATTAAAAAATAAATTTCAAAAAGGCTATGTTCCTTATAAAACAGACTTTTAATTTTCTCATCACTCTTAATAAAGAATTATAAATTAAGCAAGTTGACAGTACACATAAATTTTAAATGCCAAGTCCTGCAGACCATCTTCACTTCTTCTGTGAGGATGCACCTGATTTTCCCAAATAAAACTATAGAACTCTTACACACTCCCAGGAGCTTGGAGTATCCTGTTTGTCTCACTGTTTTATAAGCTCTACTTTCTGCTTCTACCACAAGACAGAATCTGTCTTTTCATCTTCATATTCCTGGCATAACACCATAGATACAAAAGGTCCTGATAAACACACGAATAAAATATGTCCTAGGGTACATACACATTCAGTTCAGTCATCACCCCCTTCATCTGGAGTGCATTCAGTATAATGTGCACACAATAATAATCTGAAGGACTAAGATGCTGAACCTAAGTTTACATTATCTTTAGAATACTAACATGAAAAGTATATAGAAAAATATGTATCCTAATAACTATAAATGAACCTATGTTCCTGGGGAACAGGAGGAGTAAGGAACCTACAGTCCTCCTATCCCTTCACCTATTGAAGTGGTGGGAGAGCAGTCACACCTCTGCTGAGAGGCTAGAAGAGTGGGGAGTCAGTAAGGCAATACACACACACACACACACACACACACACACACACACACACGCATACACCTGAACAACCAGCCTTTTCCGAGTAGCCCAGCCCAGCTCCCTGCCTCTTGATGTCGGCAGCACACTGCAGGACGGCAACTCCTGCACAGTCCTTTTTCACAGGCTGATGACCCAGCAGACACTTGTCAGCTCTAGGCCCCCTGGCATTCTGAGCCCATCTTGGAGAATCTCATAGTATTCAACCTGACTCAGATGCCATCAGGCCAGGCTTGAGATTGTTTAGAATTTGGTCCTGGAACCAATTGGTTTGATCCAAGGTATCTCACATGAGAAATAGATTTTCTAGATTAGCTACAGGGTTTTGGAATTCTTGTTTGACCAAGACTGCTGAACATCTGAGACCTCCGTCAGGAATAAACTGTCCCACTGCATGCTAAAATAAAGGTGTGTTGTTTTGCACACACATCTGTGCCACATTTGCACTTCCACTCTCCTAAAGCAAAGGTGAAAAGAGTTATTTGAATGAAGATTTTCAATGTTGAAGTCACAACCACTTCTGGCATCTTCACCTACAGCTAATATACAGTTCTCTTTAGCTGCACCTTGACTTATGTTCTGCTGAATTGATGGTGTTTCCCCCTAAAGAGATCAGCAGTAAGTAGAGAATAAAAGGCAATTAGGGTGGCTTCTCAGGACCAAATAATAAAGAACACCATAAGTAGATGTGGAAATGTGATGCTATAAGAGAAAGAGTTTGTCTTGGTAGGAATTTAAGGAAGAGATTAGGAAGAAGGAAAAATCACACATCTAAGCAAATAAACAGGAGCATGCTGTCAATAGGAAAAATCCAAGGAAATAAAAACAGTTTTCTATAGTTGTTTAACCATCATAAAATTACTACCAACATTCCTTGTCTTCCATTCTAGAGCTGATAAAATGAAAATAAACCACTATTCACTTTGCCTTTCATATTTCCCAACTGTTACTTAATCTTGAGTTAAAAAAATTTTTTTTAAATAATCAGTCTCCATATGGTACTCACATAATCTAGACAGAATCCTGTTAGTTTGGGAGTAAAGTCTGATCTCACTTTGAAAGACATCCCCAACTGGGATTTTCCTCTTCTCAAATTATCTGTCTTCCCAGCAACAGTGTGTGGTCACAGAAGTGTATGAGACATGCTAATGCATTTATCAAGTGATTATTCTTGGCCCCTCTGCTGGCAAAAACAAGCAGGAAACGGTACAGAAAAAACATGCATAGTAAGCCACATTAACCAGCTTCAAAGCCGTTCAACTTGTGTGGCTCCTATGAATTCAAGGGGAAGAGAAAAAGTGCTGTTGCTTTGTCTCCTCCAATACCACTTCCCCTTCAGCGTTTGCCAAGTGATTGCCTTATATTGCCTAATCCAAGAAATGCCTTTCTTATGCCTTGTTGTCATTCCATAAAGAATTAGTTCTGCTTAATAGCTCAACTGTGCAGGAGGAACATTCCATGCAATTTTACACTTTGCATCAGTCAGAGAAACAGAAGGATCAAAAAAGCATTAAGAAGAGTGAGGTTTTGTAACAAAATTCATGTCACTTAGCAACTTCATCCGTTTACAATTTATAATGGGGAAAAAAAATCACAAAATCCACCAAAATTAAAGCAAAAATATTCCTACTAGGGTTAGTGTTGCTTTTCCAAGTGATTATCTAAAGGACATTTACAACAATTCAAGAACTGCAGTATATTAAATTATTTGTTGATAAACCTTACAATATTCTTTTCCACTGTTGTTTTATATGCTGCTTTCTCAGATTATAAAAGGCCTGGTTTTCCTTTCTTTTTCACATAATAAACTGACACTCAGTGGATATTTAGTAAATGCCTGTTTAACAATACAATTCATTAAAGTTTACATAATCATAATTTATTAGATTAATTAAATGGTCTACATATGAAACTCAATTGATAAACTGGGAATAAGCAATCACTATGAAATGTCTGGGTATCTCTTTCATCTTCTAAGAGCTGTTAAAGGCAAAGCCTATTTAGCTGATAACAGAAAAAAAAGTATACACACACATCAGATGATCTTGTTAAAGTGAATTCATAAAATGGACCTTGAGTTCTAAGCTACCTGTCTATAACAAAATGGAGTCTTTCTTTTTATTATTATTTTTTATTTTGGCTGCACCAGGTCTTACTTGCAGCATGCATGTGGGACCTAGTTCCCTGACCAGGGATCGAATCCCGGTCCCCTGCATTGGGAGCACAGAGTCTTACCCACTGGACCACCAGAGAAGTCCCCACAATGGAGTCTTTTAATGACACAGTAGCTCACTTTTTTATTAGGCTTGACCACACAGTACTAAAAGGGAGAGAAGAGAGAATTAATCTACTATACATTTTATATACATCAACTCAATATTCAGGAAAACCGTAACAGATAAGTAATATTACTTCTACATACAAGTAGAGAAATATGTTCTGAGAGGTTAATCCACTTGCTCAGGGTCACAGAATTAGTAAATAGTGCAGACATGAGTCAAAATGGTGTGGTTTTTTTTTTTTTTTTTAATTATACCCAGCCTGCAGCCCTAGAGACATAAGGAGTCCACACAGGGAGTCCACCATAGCACTTCAGAGAAGTAACACAAATCTGGCCTTGTGAGTCTATTCCCCAGTAGGAAACAGACATTCATGCACAGAAGACAAGCAGTTTCCCTTCCTCCAATTTGTTCTCCTTTAAAACTTCCTAGAAATAACAGCAAAAACATATTTCCCCAACCTTCCAGTTGATTGGCTATTACATCACTCTCAGAATCATCAGTGAGGACTTTTAGGATCTTCTGTCAGCAATTCTTTCTCCCTCTACTTACTTTTCAGCAACATCAATTTAATTGTACAATTATTTATCCTACTTTCCACATTATTCTCCAATACAGACTTATCTTGTCTATTCCAAGTAAATCCACTTGCCATTCTTTAAAGAACACTCAGAATCTAAGAACATTACACTGTTAAAGCCCTCCATAAAAGTACAACCCACAGGATGCTCTAACATCCCCCAGCCATCAAATCAAGACTGAGAATCAGGGAAGGCTGTGAAGAGGAGGTGACGTGTGGTTGAGGGTTGAAGACCTAGTAAGCAGCAAGGGATTATCAAGAGTAGTCCCAGCGAAGGGTAGAGAGTAGGCAAAGGCACAGAGCAACAAGAGAGCATAATGCATTCAGAGAACAGAAATTCCATGCGATAGGAACGTAAGGTGTGAAGAAGAGTCAGAGGGTGAGGTAGGGTGGAGATATGAAGCGACAGAGTAGTAAAGGATGCAGCTGCCGAGCAGGGGGGGACCAGATAATGAAGAACCTTGCCAATTTATGCTCTAATGCTTTGCTACTCAAAGTGTGGTCCTTGGAAAAGCCTTAGAATTTGTTTGAAATACAGAATATGAAGCCCCACTTCAGACCTACCAAATGCCAATCAGCATTTTTTAACGATGCTCAGGTGACTTACATGCACTTTAAAATTTGAGAAGCACGGCTCTAAGCATTTGGGTTGCATTTTGAAGGCAGTTAGAAGCCAATGAAATATTCTAAGCAAAAGATACACACGATTGGATTTGAAAGCAATATGGGAAATTAACTATGAGTCGCCAAAAATGCAATGTGGTCTTTTTATGGTGTACTTCCTATTGGATTCTGACGTTTGAGAATGACTGTCTCATAAAAATGCTTCCCACTTTTCTACTCTCTTTTTCTATGTTTGTCAAGAGCTGGGGAGTGAGGGAGATAAGGGAGAGGCTGGTGAAAGAACACAAACTTTCAGCTATACAATTAATAAGGTCTGAAGATCTAATTTAGAACACGGTGGCTCTAGTTAGTAACACTAAATTGTATAACTGAAATTTGCTAAGAGGGTAGAACTTAATGTTCTCACACACACAAAAAAAAGATAAATATGTGAGGTGATAGAGGTGTTAATTAACTAGATGAAGGGACTTCTTTCATAATGTATATCAAATCACCATGACATATACTTTAGATATCTTACAATTTATAGGTCAATTATACCTCAATGAAGCTGAAATTTTTTAAGAAGTGCTTCCTTACCTATACAGAGGCTACCAATGATAGAAGGAACATTTAAGGTTACCTCAAACACCAAGAACGCACCTTCTGTAGGACAAAAGCACCATATCCACATCTAACCATATCCAACTAGTGATTTAAATCAAGTTTATGCAACCATGCTCCCTGAATAGTTTCTTTAACTCAAACTCTTATCTGGCCTGTTAGCAGCCTTTGAATTATTTGGGTAGGGGAGATACAGTCTGTATTTGCTGTTCACAAACCATTTTTTAAATGAAGAAAGCATACATTCTTTCAGAATATTTTTTTGTTAATTATATGCAACCTTAAGCTAAGAAGAATAAAAGCACAGAATTCTGGACCACAATCATATAGAAATCCCCTATAATATGTTC
This sequence comes from Eschrichtius robustus, assembly GCF_028021215.1. NCBI lineage: Eukaryota > Metazoa > Chordata > Mammalia > Artiodactyla > Eschrichtiidae > Eschrichtius > Eschrichtius robustus. The sequence continues at coordinate 117,516,896 of NC_090824.1, forward strand.
AATAAGCCAACTCAAAACAATGCATAGTTTATAGAAATGGAGTCAAAGAAACTTGCAGCTCGTATCTCATCTGTTGTCAAGTGTCACATTCATTCAAGCAAAGTTAACGGATAAAAATCTGCTTTTAAATGCCTGTTATTGACAGTGGAGAGAGCCAGAGAGCCCGATTTCTTCTTTGATGGCTTACAATGAATGTCACAGAGAAGATTTTGTACTTAAACATGACCCTGCTGAAAAAGACAATAAAACTGATTTTCTTAATAACAACAGGAAAAATGTAGTTATATGTGTCTGACTATGCAATGCATCTTTTACAGAGACAGAAAAATTATGATACTGCTACCCACATTCAGTCCTCACAGCCCTCTGGTCCAAGACTGATATCCCAATAGGACCGTGACCCTGATATAAATACAACCACATTCAGGACCAACTGTAAAGCTGGATTCTCCAACTTGGTGTGGAGTGCTATTCATAAGCCTAATGCAAATTTTCCACGTGGCTTAACAGAAACACTGAGTTTCTTTTAAAGAAATGACCATCAGCACAGAAACGAAGACCCAACACAGCCAAAAATAAATAAATTAATTAAAAAAAAAAAAAAAAAAAGAAATGACCATCAGTGGCATCAGGTAATTTGAATGATTTTTGGACATATACCAGTGCTCAGAGGTCACTAAGACAGTGTTTTTCAACCCCTTCTATTTCATGATAGGCAACCCTTTATTTTTTTTAATTTTAGTTTTAATTTTATTTTTTTCTCTTCATTGGAGTATAATTGCTTTATAATGTTGTGTTAGTTTCTGCTATACAACAAAGTGAATCAGCTATATGTATACATATATCCCCATATCCCCTCCCTCTTGAGCCTCCCTCCCACCCTCCCTTTCCCATCCCTCTAGGTGGTCACAAAGCACCGAGCTGATCTCCCTGTGCTATGCGGCTGCTTCCCACTAGCTAGCTATTTTACATTTGGTAGTGTATATATGTATATATGTCTATGCCACTCTCTCACTTCGTCCCAGCTTCCCCTCCCCACTGTGTCCTCAAGTCCATTCTCTACGTCTGCGTCTTTATTCCTGCCCAGGAGGCCCATTAGAAGTTTCCTTTCCCACAAATACGAACTTGCTGATAGGAGTGGAGTAAGACGGCAAAGAAAACGGAGGCAAAAGAATTAGTGAGAAAGAGGGGAAAGAGAAAGAACAAAATAGAAAAAATACAGGGGAAAATATTCCATGACAAGAAATAAGACAAGTAAAAAGACAACGAGAAGGAACAGATCAGTAATGAATGGTGCAAATAAAGGGGAACAAAATTTCAAAACAAAGGGATAAATCATGGCTCTGCCAATCACTGCTAAACAATTATGACAATAGCTTCTAGTACATTTTAATTTGGTGACAAAGTACTGGAGCTGACTATACTAGTAAATATGCCTAGCCAGGATTATTTCAAAGTGATCACTGCTGGGGCTATGAAATAAGTTTTTTTTTAAATTCTTGGTTATCTGGGAAAACGAGTAGTTAAGAGAATTAAAGAAATTTTTTAAGCTCTAAGAGACCTTAAAGATAGTTTAATCAAATTTCTTTATGGCTGTAGTTATGGATATAAGGACACGGTAATGATTCAACAGTATCAAGGAGGCCAATAACAAAAATAAAGTCTTTGTGTATTATGTGGGGAAAAAAAGTTAAAGAACAATTCATGCACATTTAATGGGATTACAACCATTGGCAGTTTCTTAAAAAGTTATCATATACCTAAAATACAACCCAGCCATTTAACTCCTAGGTATCTAACCAGGAGAAATGAACTCGTCCACAAAAAGATTTGTACATGAATGTTCATAGCAGCTTTATGTACAACAGCCCCAAACTGTTGGAAAACAGCCCAAACGTCCGTTAACAAGTGAATGGATAAAGAAACAGTGGTATATTATACAATGGAATACTACTCAACAAAAGACGAACTATTGATATACACATAACATGGATGAATCTCAAAATATTTATGTTGAATGACAGAATCCAGACAAACAGAAGGATGGATACATATTACATGATTCTATTTACATAACATTCTAGAAGAGGCAAACTAATTAATAGTAACAGAAAGCAGATCAGTGGTTGCCTGCAGATGGGGGTGAGGGATGAATGACAAAAGTTCAAAGAAATTTTTGGGAGTGTTGAGTACATTCATTATCTTCACTGTGGTGATGTTGTCATCAGTACACAGAGATGTCAGATTCACTCAATTGTGTACTATAAATATGTACAGTTTATTTTGTATTAATCATATTTCAATAAAATTTTTAAAAACTGAAGGAAAAAAAAACCCCTGCATGTGTGGACATACATACATGTTTGTAAATGCACAGAATAAAGTCCTAAATTTTTTTTTTTTTTTTTGGCCATATCATGCAGCTTATGGGATCTTAGAGAAGACTCTATATAACCATTAACAATAACTACCTCTGGAGGAACTAAGAACTTAAATTTTCTCTATTATTTCAATACTTATGGTAAGCATGCATTATTTCTGTAATGTCAAAAATAAAAACAGAAATCAGTCAGCATCCTCAAAAGCCTTTTAAAGTTCCAGAAAGCCCTATTCAAAATCATAAACATTTCCACCAGTTTCTTCATTCTCAATGGTCAAACACTATTTCTTATTAGTTTTAACGTTAATAATCTACTTAATTACACTTACCATAGCAATGTTATTCTATATTTTTCATCATACGTGTATAATTTATTAGCTACTACATGAATTAAACAGGTCTATTTGTAAACTGTTATTCGTAGGACGTTTTCCCCCATGGAACAGTGTTTGCTAACTCTAAACCACTAAAATTACTCATATTCAGTTTGTGTCTTTTTCTGGAGGATGTGGATCTAGAGTTCTGACTTTAAAGGCCTCTCTTTCTGAAAATTTAGGTTGTCATTATAGTATCTAGAATTTAATGTTTTCTTTTCTTTTTTTTTTTTTTTAAGTTACACTATACTAGGTGTGCTTTATTTATTTATTAATGGCTGTGTTGGATCTTCGTCTCTGCGCGCGGGCTTTCTCCAGCTGTCGCAAGCGGGGGCCACTCTTCATCACGGTGCGCGGGCCTCTCACTATCGCGGCCTCTCCTGTTGCGGAGCACAGGCTCCAGACGCGCAGGCTCAGTAATTGTGGCTCACGGGCCCATTTGCTCTGTGGCATGTGGGACCCTCCCAGACCAGGGCTCGAACCCGTGTCTCCTGCATTGGCAGGCCGACTCTCAACCACTGCGCCACCAGGGAAGCCCTAATGTTTTCTTGATCTAGGATATTTACCACAGGATGTTCAAATACTCTTAATTTGTCCTTAAATCATTCTATTTTAACAGATGTAAAGGTCTTCTCTAAAGACCTATAAGCTAAAACGTTACACCTCTTTCAATGCATTCACTCAATTCCTGATCAATTTAAACATATGGATTATCTAATCTAATCAAAATTGTCAATCAAAAATATAGTAAACTCTCAAATTTTATCTATGACACAGTGGGAGATAGAAGAAAAAGTGAAACCTTATACCTGCCCTCAGTAGACTTGCCTCTTCCCCTCTAAAAGGGTATATAGTAGATACGTTTTTTTAAATATGCATAAATACACCAAAAACAAAACAAAAACAAAAAGAGCAGAAGCTCAGAAAGAAACTGAATTTAGATCTACTGATTAACCGCTGTGACTTTGTAAATTACTTAATGGCTTTATGTCTTAGCTTCTTAATCTATAAAAGGGTGAGAAATTTATTTCATAGTCATGGTGAGGATTCAATGAAATATTCTACACAAAGGATTTAAGTCTGTCCATCCCTTCCCATTCCTCCATAATATTGATTTGTTTACAACTTCTGTCTTCCAGCTCTTCCTCATCCCTAGGTACCACCAGCTTACAAACATACTCATGTCTTTCCTATCCCATATGGATGATCTCTTGGGCTTGCTTCCATCTCAAGCCCTTTGCCTTTTTCTCACTTCACTCCTCTACCACTACATCTCCTACTCAATGCTCAACCCCACCATGACCACCAGTGATGAACCAAATGGCTTCTCCTCAATCCTCAGCTGATTCGGACTCCACACCATCTACAACAGTGGAATTCCCTCACCTTCAGACTTCCTCCTTGTCTGACACCCACATCACTATTTTCTTTCCTACTTCCTTACACACGTTGATGACTCTTCTTCTTTCACCCACTCCTTAAACATAAGGCTGTGTCTTCAGCCCTCTTATCTTTATCTTTGTACACTACTCTTTTCCTTAGCAACCCCATCAACCTCTGGCACCTAATGTGTTAATGACTGCTAAATCTATGTATTTCTGGACTTCAACTTTTCTCTTAGAAAATCTTCAATTCTACCAACAATATGGCTAAATGTCTCCATCGAGATGTCCCAAAGACACCTAAAGCTTGTTATGACAGGACTAAATGCATTCTCTTTCTCACTCATACATATTCTTTCCTGTTCTTTCCCCTTTCTACCTCTCCCCACCCCCAACACCTTCTTTCTGCCTACCAATCCCATCTTTCTTTCCAATCTGATTTAATGATGTCACCATCTAAAACAAAGTCCTAAATCTTCAAGTTATCTTCGAGAGTAGAGATCAACAAATCTTCCTTCCAACACTTTCTCTTATATCCATTCCATCTGTAGTATACTGATTGTGAAAGTACCTGAAATTCTTCACTTTTCCAAATCCATGCTCTTTCCATTGTAAAGAAAGAGCTCCTTTCCCGCCTCTAGAATCTGGGCTGCCCCTGAGACTTGCTTTGGCCAGCAGAATGGAATAGAAGTAACAGCATGCTAATTCCACGCCAGAGCCTTGAGGAGCTTTGTGTGATTCCCCCCACTCTCTTGGAACTTGCCAAGACATGTGAACAAACTCAGGATAGCCTGGTGGGTGATGAAAAACATGTGGTCCAATCTCTCCCATCATTCCAACAGGCAGCCACACAGGTTGAGATCATCCTGAACAAACCAGCACCCCTCCTCCCAGCAGACCTGCCAGCTGATTGTAAACACATGAGTGAGCCCAGCTGAGATCAGCCAATCATGGCTCATGCCAGCAGAGCCATCCACCTGATTGGTAGACTTGTAGGTAGTAATAGATATTTACAGTTTTAAGCCACCATGTTAGGAGTAGTTTGTTATGTAGTGAATCTAACTGATAAACTTTCTTTTTTGCTCTCATGGTTACTCATGCATCCATCTCTGAGCTGGCTACTAGAAAGCTGCCATAATTGGTTTCCTTGTTTCATCTTTCACCCTATAATCATTAATATATATACATGTATATATATTATAAAAATAATTTTAGTAATTGTGTGTATATCTATGTATATGTATGTGTGTATCTATGTATCTATGCGTATATACACAAAAAACATCCGCTTAATGAATGCAGATATAAGTGATAAGTAAAAAGTAGATGACAGCTCTCAGATGAATGTTACACAGAGGGAGGTTCAGAGAAGGGAGAGATCACAGTGAGATGAAACTGTTAAGAAAAAGGTAGATTATTCTCGATATAAGACTTGAATTGGGTCAAATTAAAATGGAGCAGTGAAGGCATTCTCAGGCCTCAGAGTAACCTCTAATCACACAACTCATCCTAGCCTTTTAAATCAAAGGAATAACCTCACATCGAACCTTTTTTCCCTACACTGGTAAGTCTTTGACATAAGAATGTGAACGCTAGAGGGTTAATGAATCAGTCACTGGCAACCCACACTATGGTCAAGATGGTGAAATGAAATGCTCGGTTAGAGTTCACTGACCATTGGTCAAAGACAGACAAAGACCCCTGTCTCAAATAATAGCTTTAGTCTTCAGAGAGAGGGGGTTGTTTTCTGTACCAGCAAAGATTTTCCAGAATGCAGCTTTGCTATACGTTTCAACCAAATACACACACCTCAGGTGGATTTGCTTTCTTTGGATATTATAATAGCCAACTTAAAGGCAGCTGATTCAACCCCTAACTGTTGATCCAATTTGATAATTAAGACAACCAAAATAATGGTTCATGGTCTGGTTATTATAATTGCGCTACCTCCCAAAATGAATTAAGCATGTGGCAATCTGATTGATAACTCAAAGGCCATGCTGAATCAACTTGAGACAATTTGGTGCCAAGCACAGTTATGGCTTTAATTTTTCAACATATATCAGAGTAGATGTTATTTCAGATTATTAGTATCCTTTTATATCATACATTTTTATGCAAATTCAAGGTACCTTCAAGACTTAGAAGATAGTAAAAAAGACAGTAAAGATAAAATTTTAAGATAAGCTGTCAAATAACTTAAGCGAACAAAATATTTACAGCAATATAAGATAATCTAATTTCAGACGGCCACTAATAGGACACTTTATCTCTGACAAAACAAGGAAATGTATTTAAAACCACTCATCTAAAGATTGTTTATTCAAAATATTTCATACATATAAAAGAGTAATGTAAGTGCTTATAAAATAACAAGCACTGATATACATTCCACCAAGCTTTATCAAATATTAACTTTATTATATTTGTTCCAGAATTTTCTTAAAGAATATAAAACATTATAGATTTGGTTGAAGCCCCTTGTATACCTTTCTCTGATCTGATCTTCTTCCTTCCCTCCCCAGAAGTAACCACTAACATGAATTTAGTGTTTATTAGTCCCATGGATATTTTACACTATCACTAAATATCTGTGTATTCATAAACAAAGTATGTACTGTTCTGCATATTTTCAATCTGTATACAAAGGCATCATACACTATTCTGTAATTCATTTCTATGCTCAACTTTTTTTTGCCATTTATCCATATTGAGATGTATATATAACTAATTAATCATTTTAACTGATTTATTTCACTGTATATAGTATGACACGATTTATTAACCATTTTCTTATTGATGGACAAGTAAGTTGTTTCCAACTTTTTATTATTACAAAAAGGATGCTTCAAGGAGCATTCTTATGTAAGTCTTCTTAGGTACCCGGGCAAGAGTTTTCCTATGATATTTACCAGGAAATGAAATTGGTGATTCAAAGGGCATATAACATTTTCAAATTTTCCAGATATTGCCAAATTGTTCTCTAAAATAGTTCTACCAATTTAGATTACCGTCAGCTTACTTTGCTATCATTTGGAAATATCATGTGTTTTGATTTTTGTTAATCTAGTAGATGTAAAACATTATAGTTTAAAAATTTTTTTCATTTCCCTGATTTCAAGTGAGCTAAAGCATAGTTTCATATTTATCAGCGATCTGTGAACTGCCTCCTGTTCATATTTTTTCCACTATGATGTTTGTCTCTTTTTTATTGATTTATATGAGTTATTCATATATTTTGGTTACAAATCCTTTGTCATTTAGATTCACTGCACATATTTTGGTTGTGGTTTGTCATTTTACTCCTGGTTTATACTGTCTTTTCAAAATTCAGAAGTTTTAAATTTTAAAAAATTTAATAAAATTTATTAATTTTTCTTCATAGTTTAGGTTTTTTGCAAATTATTTTTAAATCATTCTGTATCCAGAACTAAGGCCAAGCCTAAAACTTCAAGCCACATAACCCTCTACACTTCTCTTCTGTTTTGGCCTCTGTAGATGTTTCTCTTGTTTTTGAGCCAGGATATGTCTTTCAGTTTTCTATTCTTATATTTAACCTATCATTGCTATGTATATGGAGCAGAGAGAATACGCCAAAGCATGAGCTCACTGCCCCGTGATGACAAAAAGTTATTATTATTTTTTTTTTATGTAGAGAAAAAAGCTTAAAGTTTCTAAATAAAGACTCTTTCCCCTGCTTATGCATCATATAAGCTTTGAAATATTAAGTTGTTTCAGGTGTCATGATCTAGTCCAGATTGCAACTATTCAAATCTCTTAACCACTTACACTTAAACAATAAACCTACACAAAATAGCTTTAAGAAATGATATACATTTTTTTCCTATCTAAAACATGTTTTAATGCATCAAAATTGAGCAGCAGCTCCTTAAAGAAATATATAAACATCTTTTGATGTTGCTAAAGTTTAAACCTGGAAACAATCTTTAAAAATCTCTGCGCTTAGGGAGTTTCCTGGCAGTCCAATGGTTAGGACTCAGGGCTTTCATTGCTGTGGCCAGGGTTCAATCCCTGGTGGGGGAACTAAGATCCCGCAAGTGACGTGCGATGCAGCCAAGGAAAAAAAAAAATCTCTGTGTTTAATGAATTCAAATGACAGCCCCACAATGGAGACTACTGAGGAAAATCCATTTAGATAGTTCCTTAGCTTTTTATGAGCAGAGCTTTATAATACACAGACAAGACACTATAATGATAATACTGAATATAATTGTAATTTTTAATCTAATAATTTATTTTTTATTTATTCAAATAGTAGAATATTTTTCATATTATCTAACACCAAAAACATTTAATAACATATCAGCTGTCTTTATATATTTACATTACGTAAAAATGAACTTTTAAGTAATTTATCTATTGTTTAATTGAGGCTACAATGACAGGCTATGCGTTAAAACAAAATATTTTCATCCTAAGACCTCAGTGCCAAAGCTTTCACATTTGTTTCCTGTCTAATGAATTAGTTTCCACCACATCTGTGGCAAAATCATAGGAAAATAAACCTGAATTTTCAGGCTATTTTCCAGTCCCCTTCAGGGATAAGAACACTTTCTTTAGATAATCCCAACTATGTTTTTAATCTGATTGATTCATTGATTCTATACACAAATCTATTAGACTATTAGGAATTTTATCCCTTATCCCTGAAAGCAAGAGCATGAAGTTGAGAGCTGACCTGGGGCCTTGCGAGTATTTGAAGCATTTGTCAAAGTGACCTTAGGGCAACTCCAAGCCCTAAAGGATGCTTTTAGTGTTTACAAAAGCCACAGGAAGTTCCTAATCCCTTTTTCTTTAGAAAGGGGGATAAATGTCTTTGATTTGGGATCACAACGTCAGGGTCCTCTGGAATTATCCAAAAAACTCTTGAGTACTGGGGATTCAAACTGGAAAAATACCGTTTTTAAGGTCAACAAGTGCTCATCTTTAAACCAAAAAGGCAGTGAAAAACTCAAAAAGCAATTTAACTGCTGTTGGCTTGGTATATCAATTAACACTAACTCCAAGTGAGAGAAAAACTAAGAGGGAAACTTTGTGATAAAACATTTAGATGAGCAATTTATTTCTATCTCAACTGGCACAAGTTGAAGAAGAAGGCATAGGTAAATTATTCAGCAAGTGCATGGCTATTAACATGATCAACACTTGTTCACACTATCTTGCTTTTTCAGATATGCCCAAAAGCTATCATATAATTAGAATATAGCACTCAGCTTGAAAATAAAAATTATTTGCCACCAATGTGTAAATGAATTTGGACTGACAATTAGCTGATTCTCCAAATAAAATTTTATATCAATCGTAATAGCCCTATTTGTTGTTAGCCAAAACCAAGCTTTTATTCAGAATAAACAACCCATGGGCTGAAGAATGACAGTTCCTTTGCCCAATATATAAGCTTTTCCTACCTCCTTAATCCATGTGACTAAACTAGTATTTAACCCTTAGTTGCATGGGAGGCAAGGATTCACTGGAGAAGTTTTGAAATTTCAAGAGCATTTCAATGGGGTGTTGCAAAATCTTCATAATATGGAAATCATCTTAAAGTCAAGAGCTGAGAGGATCTACTTTTGAAGAAAACAGTATAATCTAGTTTTTATTTTTTTTCTAAATGACCATACCACTAGGAGGAAAAAAATCATTCTTTCGCCTTTTTCTCTCTCTTTTTCTTTTTTTTGTATCTACTTAGACAAAACATACAAAGATATAAAGAACTCTTAGGATTATAACTGCTAAATTTATCACAGCATAGAAAAAGTAATTTTACAGAAGTATATATATAACAAAAATATAGATTACATATAACATATTATATATAATATATATAGTATGTATGTATACACAGACACACACACACACACACACACACACACACACACACGAGGCATACCTCATTTTATTGTGCTTCGCTTTTATTGCGCTTTGCAGATGTTGCTACTTACAAATGGAAAGTTTGTGGCAACCCTGCATTGAGCAAGTCTATTGGTGCCATATTTCCAACAACATTTGTTCACTTTGTATCTCTGTGTCACATTTTGGTAATTCTCACAACATTTCAAACTTTTTTTTTCTTTCTTTTTTTAATTGGAGTATAATTGCTTTACAATGTTGTGTTAGTTTCTACTGTACAATGAAGTGAATCAGCTATATGTATACCTATATCCCCTCCCTCTTGGACCTCCCTCCCACCTCACCCATCTAGGTTGTCACAAAATTGCTCTCATGATCTGTGATCAGGGATCTTTGATGTTACTATTGCAAAAAGATTATGACTTGCTGAAGGTGCAGATGATGGTTAGCATTTTTTAGCAACAAGGTATTTAATTAAGATATACACTTTTTTCTGACACAATGTTATTGCACACTTAACAGACTACAGTACAGTGTAAGAAGAACTTTGCACTGGGAAACCAAAAAATTAATGTGATTCACTTTATTGCGATATTCACTTCGTTGCAGTGGTCTGGAAATGAGCCTGCAATGTCACCAAGGTATGCCTGTGTATATTTATAAAACTTGCTAATCCCTAAAACTCAAGCTGCCATTATGAAATGGAAAGGGTTTTTTATTCTCCAATAGGATTCATGTCTAGTAACATCCTCATGTGCACAGTGGTATGCCAGCTACAGTAAAAATTGTGGTTTTAGCTACATGATACCAAAACATCTTGATGAAAAGTGGAAAGTCCAGTCATTGATGCAAGGGCTTTAGTTACATGACCCAATTAAGTGATGGAAATATCCAAATCCCTAACTTTTTTTTTTTTTGGCTCTGCCTCACAGCTTGTGGGATCTTAGTTCCTCGACCAGGGATTGAACCTGGGCCCCCTGCAGTGAAAGCACTGAGTCCTAACCACTGGACCGCCAGGGAATCCCCAAATCCCTAACTCTTTACCGGCCCATCCTGATGTCATGGAGACCTGGCTTTTACAGGAAAGTAGAAAATGTATATATTTAACACAGGTGAAATATTCTAACATTTCAAACTGAATGCTTTAACTAAAAATATAAATTATATCTCCCATAAAATAGAGGACACAAAGAGGCATGTTACAACAAACTGTTTCCTACTGAAAACTATCAAAATTTGGGTAAAGCAGAATATTATCCTGTAGTGGAATTCTACTAGTAGTCGATGATTTTAAGAAGACTTAAAGGGTAAAGGCTCTTTCCTGCTGATTTATGAGACGTTTCTTTCAAGCATGCCTCTCTAGTAATTCTATGCGAGAGAAAAAGCAAAAGGCCACAGTGAAGGTTTCTGGGATTTGCCATCTGAAAGCTTTTATTCTTCCAAATAAAGAAAGTTGTGACCTTTGACATAGTGCTATGGTGCCAAAGAAACTGCTCATATATGTATGTCAGTAATGAAGCAGAAATCAATAATTTCATTTAATCTAGTGAACTATTACGTAGTGTGGGACACAATATGTTTGAAGAGCCAAATGTCCTTCTCTTATTAACACCTATGCTGCTGTTTCGTTAAGATGAAAGTTTTGTTTCCCTGTCTTGTATTTTTAAAAATCACTGTAATTTTCACTATCATATATGAAAAGTGTGCAGCATTTTAAAGTTAACATGAAATCCTTTTCTTAAAAGAAAAACTCCTTGTAAAAATTTCTTCAAGTTTTTAATGTAATATTTTCATTTGGCCTTCTCAAACATTACGGATATACCATGTTTATAATGATAGGCCTTTTAAGACTCAAAGTACTTTTCATTAATAGTTTCTCAAACACATATTATACATATGTAACTGGTTTTATAAATATACACACTTTCAAACCAGTATCTTAGTTGGGCTGCTTATGAAAATTGAATAACTGAATTGTTTAGAAAAGCCATAGTACAGGGTATATAGTAGTACAGGGATTGTGGGATTGATTGCTTTCCTTGTCTTAGTTGATTTTCTAAAATATTTCAAATATCTACAGGTTATTGAGAAATGGCTACATTTGTTATACCACATGAACATTATCTGCAAAGTTGATATTAGAAGATATAGAACAGGGAAGTTTGTTTAAAACTCAAGCTTTCCTTCTCAAGTTAAAGACTTGGTATGCTAAAATTTTAGAAGTGTATATTTTGAGCGAACATCAATTTAATGGATGTCACAGAGAACTTTAATAAACAAATGATGAACTGCTATTAATGGGTTCATATACTCACTGATCATTATTTTTAAAGGGCATGTTCCCCAAGGCAGAACTGTATATGTGTAATAGTTATTTCAGATAAAATACAATAGCAATCTAACCATTTATACTAGTTAAATAACTTAATCTTCTGATAATAACCATGACATTGATAAAAGTTTCAGGAAAGTATAAAATGATACTATTTTGCTAAATCGTAGCATAAAAGTATTATTTGTAGTTTGAAAATAATGTTGGATAATATTAAAACAATGAGAAATTATCCCACTGATACGGTTTAGGAAAAATTCTGTGTCCCCAAAAAACTGTGCTTGTTTTCACTGTCCCAAAACTGCTCTAAGACTTTAATGACCTATAAATAGCCTGGAACAAAGGGTACTTTTCAAGTCTTGTCTTACTGAAAACTCTTTGTTGCATCTGATGTTGTTTCATAAACTCTGTGAAACCTCTCCCTTGGCTTCTGTGATTTTGTATTCTCCCGGTTTCCACCTACCTTCCTGAGGACTGTTTTTGTCTCTGCTGGTTGCCCATGCCCCTTGCACTGCACACCCATCCTGCTCGAAATTACCCATCACTTCAACTCCACCTAAGTCCTGGTGATGCTCAACTCACTATCTTTAGGCCATGCCTCTCTTGACTCCCAACTGCTCTGTGGGACCACTTGCTAGACAGCTCCGCACAGGTATCTCACAGATGCCTAAAATGAACACGTTCCAAGCAAAACTCATAATCTTGTTCCCTGTATTAGCTCCTCCTCCTGTGTTCCATTTCAGTTGGTGACACCACCATTCACCAAGTCACCCAAACTAGAAATATCAACATTATCCTGAACTTCTCCCTTTCCCTTATTCCCCACATCTAACGAGTACTGCCAATTTTTAATCCTAATTATAACCTAAATCTGTCTTCCTTCACCCCCTTACTGGTGCTCCAGTCCAGGCCCTTAGGAGCTCTCACCGTGCTACTGTCACAGCCTCCATCCCTGTTCACCTGAGTTCTGTCCTCACAGATTCCAGTGTGATCAATCTAAAACACAAACTGACCAGTCCAATCCCCTGCAGCTCCTCATCATTCACAGGTTAAATTCCAGGTTCCTTAAAAGGGCATTGATATATAATGAGTCTTTCTTTGAGTGGATCCTGCCCACATCTCCAACTCCATTTCTGGGCCTCACTTCCTTGAAATGTATTCTCTAGCAACACCAAACAGCTGATTATTCCACACATAACATGTTGTTTCTTACGATTGTACCTTACTGGACTAATCACCTCCCTCGTCTAACTAAAATCTAGTTTTCCTTTAAAATTTAGCTTAGGCATCACTTCCACAAGTATCTCTCCCTAAGTGCCTCCCACCTCCCACCCCAGACTTGGAGATGCATAGGGCAAGTATTTAGAGGTGAAATGTCATGATGTCTGCAACTTACATTTTTAGAGAGAGTGAGAAGGATGAAGTAAATGTGGCAAAATTTTAATGAACAGCTAAGAATCTAGGTGAAACGTATTCAGGTGTTCATTATACTATCCTGCCACTTTTCTATAGATTTAAAATTTTTCAACATAAAGTTGGAAAAAATAATATTACACGTGCAACTCTACCAAAAATACACTCTACTACTGCACAACCGTACTGTTCTAAATATTATTTATTTATGAATTCCTTGCTCCCACTCACCTATCACTGAGGTCAGGGACTGTTTTTTTAATTAATTGTGGTATTCTCAGGACCTAACAGAGTGGGCTTTCAATCACTATTTGTTGAAGCAATGAATGACAGTGCCAAGTCAGAAATAAGCCTAAACACACAATTCTCAACAAACCAGTAAGTGCTTTAATGTCTACAATGTGCGAAGCATTTTCCTGGGTGCTCTGGCAGTGGAAGGGAATATAAGTCAAGGTCACTGAAAAATCCCACTAACTAGGACTGGGCTGAAACAACAAGGAAGGAAAGACAGAAATGTAGCTGGGAGGGATGATGAGAAATAAAACGAAGAGAGTTAGGATTATACAGAGATGTGAAGTTAAGAAGTTAGGAACTAAGTCCTCAAAGATCAGGCGTGTAGTTTCTGAGGTAGGAAGAGATTCTTCAAGACACCATCTTTTTCATTTCCTACAAAATGGTAGGCTGAGTAAATACAGATGCTCTCTCCCACCAAAGCCACATAGAAATGCTGTACAGAACATATTCAAAACAACATCACCAGCACTAACAAAATTTTAAGGGCAAGGACAGAATAGTAAACTTTGGCCTGATGCCATGATGGTCCAGAGGTGGCTATAGGCACTGGAGGCTTCTAGGAAGAGAAAGTGGTTTTGTTCCATCACAACATAAGTAACTGAGACCTGAGGCTGAAATTCCAGAAGCACTTGAAGAAAGAGTCAGTAGAAAAACTCACCCACCAGTAAGATTAGCAACAAGGAGGGTTTATTCTAGATGAGAAGAAATGTTTCCCGTGACAAACATAAACCCCTGGCCTTTACCACACACTGGTGTAGATTATAAAATTATATAAATAATGTAAGCAGCCAAGAATTAATCCCCAAATTGGTCCATGACCAGTGAAACTGTGGGGCACCAAACAAAAAAAAAAACACTTCCATAATATAGGATATATTAAGCCTTAGTGAAGATGAGCTCATAATAAAAGATTACAAGTCACATAAGGAAACAATCTGCCCTAAGGAAAATCACCAGACATAGAAAACGAGGAGGCTGGCACCTTAAGAACTTGAGATAACAGTAAAGTTGAAGAAAACTGCCAAGATAAGGATTTAAAATGTTTAAAAACATGAAAGAAAAGACAAAAATAAAGCCATAAGGGAAGAACATAATGATCTGCAAAAACAAAGATGGGTGAAAGAACCTAAGGGACACCACTGAACTGATCATCATATGCACTGTGGGAGTTCCAGAAGAAGAAGAAAGAGAGAATGGGGTACAAAGAATATTTGAGGAAATAATGGCTGAAAACTTTCCAAATTTGATGAAAACCCAAGTTCTACGAACTCCAAGAGGATGAATTAAGAGAGATATGCACATAAATATACTTATAATCAAACTGTTGTAAGACAAAGGCAAATAGAAAATCTTGAAAACAGCAAGAGAGAAGAGACTTGTCATGTACTTATCATTCCTCAATAAAATTAACAGTTAGTTTCTCATCAGAGACCATGGAGGCCAGAAGACAGTGGAATGACATAGTTAAAGTGACAGAAAAAACTGTAAACCAAGAATTATATATCCAATAAAACTGGCCTTCAGAAATGAGGCAGAAATTAACACATTTCTAGATAAATGAAAGCTAAGGAAGCTCATTACCACCAGACTGGCCCTACAAGAACTGCTAAAGGAAATCCTTCATGTTGAAAAGAAAGGATACTAGACACTAACTCAAAGCCATATGAAGAAATAAAGATCTCCAGTAAATGTAACTAAATAGGAAAATATTAAAGTCAGAACTAACATATTTTTGGTTTGCACCTCCACTTTTTATTTCCTACATAATTTAAAAGACAAAAGCATAGAAATAATTATAAATCTATATTACTGGGCACATACCATAGAAAGATGTAACATATCACAATAACATAAAAGGGGAGACTGAGCTGCATAGGAGCAGAGTTTTGCATGCTACTAAAGCTAGGATGGTATCAATTCAAACTAGACTGTTATAAATTTAGAATGTTAAATATAATCCCTATGGTAACCACAAAGAAATATCTAAAAAACATACACAAAGGGAAATGAGAAGGGAGTCAAAATTGTTCACCACAAAAAAATCAACTAAACACAAAAGAATACAGTAGTGGAGAAAATGAGGGACAAAAAAACATACAAGACATACTAAAAAAAAAATCAAAATGGCAGAAATCCTCCTTTATCAGTAATTACATTAAATATAAGTGGATTAAACTCTCCATCAAAAGGCAGAGGTTGGTGTAATGGATTAAAAAACGATTTATTAACTATATGCTGTCTTTAAGAGAATCACTTTATATCCAAAGAAACAAACAGGTTGAAAGTGAAAGAATGGGAAAAGGTATTCCATGCAAATGGTAACTAAAAGAGAGCTGAGGAGTTATGCTAGTATCAGACAAAATAGACTTTAAGTCAAAAACTGTTACAAGAGACAAGGGAGGACATTATATACAGCTAAACAGGTCAATTTATCAAGAAAAATAACAATTATAAATATATGTGCACCAAGCAACAGAATCCCAAAATATTTGAGGCAAACACTGACAAAATTGAAGGGAGAAATAGATAGTTCTACAATAACATTTAGAGGCTTCAATACAAGACATTCGATAATGGACAGAACATCCAGACAGAAGATCTGTAGGGAAATAGAGGATTTAAGGAACACTATAAACCAACTAGACCTAATAAGACATATAAAGACACTCTACCCAACAAGAGTAGAAGATACATTTTCCTCACGTACACATGGAACATTCTCCAGGATAGGCTATACGTTGGGCCGCAAAACAAGTCTCAATACATTTTTAAGTATTAAGTTGATACAAAATATTTTCTCCAATCACAATGGAATGAAGCTAGAAGTACAAGCGCAGAAGGAAAACTGGAAAACACACATATGTGGAAATTAAACAACACACTCTTAACCAGTGGGTCAAGGAAGAAATCACCAAAATAAAAGTTAGGAAGTATTTTGAGACAAATGAAAATAAAACATACCAAAATTTATGGCTGGTGGAAGCAGTGCTCAGAGGGAGATATGCACCTGTAAATGTGTACATTAAAAAAGAAGAAAGCTTTCAAAATAATAACCTAAACTATACCTTGAAGAAATAGAAAAAGAAGTAAACACTAAATCTAGCTAGTATAAAGAGGAAAATAATAAAGATTGAAGTAGAAATCAATGAAATACAGGATAGCAAAATATATATATATACACACACACACACATACACACACACATACACACACACACACACACACACACACTCACATATAATATCAACAAAGCCAAAAATTGGTTCTTTGAAAAGATGAACAGAATTGACAAATCTTTAGTTAGACTGACAAAGAAAAAAAAGGAGAGAAGACATAAATAACTAAAATAAGAAATGAAAGTAGGAGCATTATTATCGACCTTACAAAAATTTTTTAAAAAAAGATTATAAGAGAATACTATAAATAATTGTACACCAACAAATTAGATAACTTTGATGAAATGGATAAATTCCAAAAACATACAAATTACCTAAATGACTCAGAAATCGAAAATCACAACAGACTTATACTAAGCAAAGAGACTGAATCAGTAATAAAAACCTCTCAACAAATAAAAGTCCAGGACGAGATGGCTTCATTGGTGAATTCTACCAAACATTTAAATTAAAATGAACACCAATCCTTCCCAAATGCTTCCAAAAAATAGAAGAGAAAGGAATACTTCGTAACTCATTCTATGAGGCCACCTCTAATACCAAAGCCAGGCAGACACCACAAGAAAAGAAAATTACAGACCAATACCCTTATGTATATAGATGCAGAATCTCAACAAACTACTAGCAAATTGAATTCAACATCATATTAAAAGGACTGTACTGACCAAGTAGGATTTATCTTAACACAAAAGTGGTTCAATAGAAGAAAATTAATCAATGTAATATATAACATTAACAGAACACAGGAAAAAAAACTGTATGATCTCAACTGATACAGAAAAGGCATGTGAAAAAATCCAACATCTTTTCGTGAATAAACATTCAGAAACCTAGGAGTAGAAGGGAACTTCCTCAACATGATAAAGGGCATTTATGAAAAACCCACAGCTAACATCACACTCAATGGTGAAAGACAGAAAGCTTCTCATACACACACACACACACATTTTGGTAGAAAAGTAGCCTATTTTTCAGTTTGCTTCTTTTTCTTACAGTACACTCTGAATAGCAGGTAAAGCAAATATTCTTCCATAATGCACGTGAGGTAAGTTTCAAAAGAGGTTAGTAAGACCAAGATTTGCAAGGGCAGAAGGAAACATTCACTGAAGTCCCATTTCCTAGTTGAGTATTATTTCTACAACTCCTACTAAAAAGCAATCAAAACCTAAGGTCATTGGGACCCTAGCCTCTTTTAGAAAATACACTCGAGAAAATACACTATAACTCTCTACCGCCACCCAATTCAGACACAAAATGCAAACATCTGATTTAATTGATAGGTAGTATTCTCCACTTGGTAAGGGTTATGAGACTTCCGACAAGTTCTGCAAAACTCCTTGAAGTAAACCTTGTTGGTACTCTGTAGGTAGCACACATAAGTATTTTCCCATCATATGCTGCAGTCCTTGCAGTAATAATAGCCATATTTCTGCTCTGAGAACTGGAAACAGAGGTTATTCAACATAGAAGTTCTAGCCAGGGCATTAGATAATAAAAAGATATAAAAGGCATCCAATGGAGAAAAATAAGTAAAACTATATCATTCACAAATGACATGATTTTATATATACATATATATGTATATATATATATATATATATATATATATATATATATATATATATATATATATATATATGACTCCAAAGAACCTGTAAGAAAGCTACTAAAGCTAATAAATCAATTCAGAAGAATTTCAGGATACAAGATTGACACACATAAAGCTATTGTGTGTATATACACCCATAATAAACTATTCCATTTACAACAGCATCTGAAAGAATAAAATACTGACAAATTTCACCAAAAAGATGAAATATTTGTACATTGAAAACTGTGAAATATTGCTGAAAGAAAATAAAGACCTAAATAAACAGAAAGATATGCTGTTCGTGAACTGGAAGACTTAATATTGTTAATATATCAATACTACCCAAAGCAATCTACATATTTAATGCAATCCATATCAACACGCCACATTCTTTTATGTATTGGGTTGGCCAAAAAGTTTGTTCGGTTGTTTTCCGTAAGATGGCTCTAGTAGCACTTAGTTGTCTTTAACTTCATTTGAAACAATTTTGTCAGGTTGTATGTGACAGCTGTCATATCAGCTTGCATTTAAAAAACAACATCAAAATTGGTGAATTTTTGTATAGCCATTTTAATATTGAAGATGGAAGAAAAAAACTATTTTCAGCCTATTATGCTTTATTATTTCAAGAAAGATAAAAACGCAACTGAAACGCAAAAAAAGATTTGTGCAGTGTATGGAGAAGGTGCTGTGACTGATTGAACGTGTCAAAAGTGGTTTGCGAAGTTTCGTGCTGGAGATTTCTCGCTGGACGATGCTCCTTGGTCGGGTGGACCAGCTGAAGTTGACAGAGATCAAATCGAGACATTAACTGAGAACAATCAACATTATACCAGGCAAAAGATAGAAAACATACTCAAAATATCCAAATCAAGTGCTGAAAATCATTTGCACCAGCTTGGTTATATGAATCACTTTGATGTTTGGGTTCCACATAAGTGAAGCGAAAAAACATGCTTGACTGTATTTCTGTATGCGATTCTCTACTTAAACGTAATGAAAACATTCTGTTTTTAAAACAAATTGTGACAGGCAATGAAAAGTGGATACTGTACAATAATGTGGAACGGAAGAAATCGTGGGGCAAGTGAGATGAACCACCACCAGCCACACCAAAGGCTGGTCTTCATCCAAAGAAAGTGATGTTGTGTATATGGTGGGATTGGAAGCGAGTCCTTTATTATGAGCTCCTTCCAGAAAACCAAATGATTAATTCCAATGAGTACTGCTTCCAATTAGACCAACTGAAAGCAGCATTTGACAAAAAGCGTCCAGAGTTAGTCAACAGAAAATGTATAATTTTCCATCAGGATAATGCAAGACCGCATGTTTCTTTGATGACCAGGCAAAAATTGTTACAGCTTGGCTGGGAAGTTCTGATTCATCTGTCATACTCACCAGACATTGCACCTTCAGATTTCCATTTATTTTCGTCTTTACAAAATTCTGTTAATGGAAAAAATTTCAATTCCCTGTAAAAGGCACCTGGAACAATTCTTTGCTCAAAAAAAACAAAAAGTTTTGGGAAGGTGGAATTATGAAGTTGCCTGAAAAATGGCAGAAGGTAGTGGAACAAAACAGTGAATATGTTGTTCAATAAAGTTCTTGGTGAAAATGAAAAATGTGTCTTTTACTTTTATTTAAAAACAGAAGGAACTTTTTGGCCAACCCAATAGAAATGGAAAAGCCAATCCTAAAATTCATATGGAATTGCAGAGAGCCATGAATAGCCAAAACAGTCTTAGAAAAGAAGAACAAAGTTGGATGACTTACCACTGGATGTGGTAACGGATTCTTAGATATAGCATCAAAAGCACAACCAACAATAGAAAAAATCAACTGGACCTCATCGAAATTAAAAACTTTTGTGCATCAAAGAATATTATCAAGAAAGTGAAATGACAAAAATACAGAATTGAAGAAAATATTTGTAAATCATATAATTTATAAGGGTTTACTTTACTGTCCGGAATATATAAAGAACTCCTACAACTCAACAACACAACGATCAACATCCCAATTTTTTTAAATGGGCAAAAAACTTGAATAGATATTTCTCCAAAGAAAATATACAAATGGCCAACATGCACATGAATAAATGTTTGGTGTCTCCTCAAAAGGTTAAATGTAGAATTATCAGATGACCTAGCAATTCCACTACTAGGTATATGCCCAAAAGAACTGAAAAGAGTGACTCAAACAAATATTTATGTGCCAATGTTCATTGCAGAATTATTCAGAATAGTCTAAAGATGGAAACAATCCAAGTGTCCATCAACAGATGACTAGATAAATAAAATATGGTATATCACACAAAAGAATCTTATTCAGCCCCCAAAAAGGAATGAAGTACTGACACATGCTAAAACATGGAGGAACCTTGAAAATATTATGCTAAGTGAAAGAAGCCAGACACAAAAGTCCACATACTGTATGATTCCATTTTTATAATATATACAGAAAAGGCAAATCTACAGAGACAGAAACTGGATTAGTGGTTCCAGGGAATAGGGGAGGGGAGAGTTGGGAGGTGTGGGGTTTCTTTCTGGGGTGATGGATATAATCTAGAATTAGACAGTGGTGATAGATGCACAAAACCTACTGACTTGTACACTTTGAGAGGGTGAACTTTGTGGTACGTGAATTCTATCTCAATAAAACTGTAGTTATAAAAACCATTTCCAAGCTAGATACAGGCTGTCACTATGCCCCCTCTTCCCATAAGATAGTAATGACACATGCTCAACCATTTATTTAAAACTCAACCTTCTGGGGAATTCCCAGTGGCCCAGTGGTTACAACTCTGCCGTTTCAGGCCGAGGGCCTGAGTTCGATCCCTGGTCAGGGAACTAAGATCCCACAAGCTGTGCGGCATGGCAAGCAAGAAAGCAAGCAAGCAAATAAATAAATAAATAAATAGTAGTTTTCATTAAAAGAAAAAAAAAACCCCAACCTTTTAATTACAAAAGAGTCTCACTCCATCGGAGGTTCTTCAAAGACACACTGAAAATCACTGCTTTAGATGAAACTTCCATTTGGATAGATGTATCAACAAACACTGAGCCTCTAAAGAGACAAGAGCTCAAAATCTCCCCACACTGAAGTTATCCACAAGAAAAGAAGTTCCATGAAGTGTTACAGGACCAGTAAAAATATGAACACATTAGTGATTTTCACTACATCGACAAAAACAACATCAAAACCTTATATAAGTACAGTAAAGGGTAAGTTGCACAATGATAAAATATTTTTAACATAAATATTAAGAAATGTAAGAAGTATCTTTAACCTCAGGGTCAATTCCATTACCATTCACTTTTCTATATTCTGGGTGTGAAGAGATATTTGAATATAGTAAGACACACTTCCACACAATACACAGGACAAAATCTTTATTTAAGCATTTCAAATTCATGACAAGAATTAGCAAACCTGAGCTCTGGTCTCAGATCTAGCAGCTGTGCCCTTGGATAAGGCAGTTAACTCCTTCAAGCTTCATATTTATTATTTGCAAAATAGAAATTTCTAAGACTACAAATTGTGCTCTTTACTCATGTTAGAGAAAGGCAGAATGATACTGCAAGTCAAATTAGGAAGCAAGGACTCTCTGCTGACTATGGGATAAGTTTTACGAATCTTAAGGTTCTCTCTTCAAAATGTTCATAGCCAGTATCTAAACAAGTCTTTAAAATTTTGGAGATCAGTGGAAAATAATAATGTATTTTCTTTGTCTTTTATTTTCTAAAAATGTCATCCCCTTTGGAAAGTTGTCTAACAGGAAAAAACTTTGATTAATCACTTTCCTTCTGTTCTGATAAAGAATGGTAGAGAGGAAACCATAAACCTCCTAGAGGAGAACATAGGCAGAACACTCTGACATAAACTGTAGCAGGGTTTTTTTGGATCTGTCTCCTAAAGCAAAGGAAATAAAAGCAAAAATAAACAAATGGGATCTAATTAAACTTAAAAGCTTTTGAGCATCAAAGGAAACCATCAACAAAATGAAAAGGTAACCTACTGAATGGGAGAAAACATTTACAAATGATATGACTGATAAGGGGTTAATATCCAAAATATATAAACAGCTCATACAACTTAATATCAAAAAAAAAAACCTGATTAAAAAATTGGCAAAAGACCTGAATAGACATTTTTCCAAAGAAGACATACAGATGGTTAACAGGCACATGAAAAGATGCTCAATATTGTTAATCATCAGAGAAATGCAAATTAAAACCACGATGAGCTATCACCACACACCTGTCAGAATGGCCATCATCAAAAAAACAAAAATAACAATGTTGGTGATGATGTGGAGAAAAGGGCACCCTTGTACACTACTGGTGGGAATGTAAATTGGTGCAGCCACTACGGAAAACAGTATGGAGATTTCTCAAAAAACTAAAAACCATATGACCCAGCAATTCCACTCCTGGGTATATATATACCCCCCCCCCAAAAAAAAAACCAAAACACTAATTCAAAAAGATACATGATGTACCCTAACATTCATAGCAGCATTATTTACAATAGCCAAGATATGGAGGCAACCTAAGTGTCTGTCAACAGATGAATGGATAAAGAATATGTGGTATACATATACATACAATTCTACTCATCCATAAAAAAGAATGAAATTTTGCCATTTGCAACAACATGGATGGACTTGGAGGATATTATGCTAAGTGAAATAAGTCAGAGAAAGATAAATACTATATGACATCATTTATTTGTGGAATCTAAAAACTACAACAAACTAGTGAATATAACAAAAAGAAACAGTCTTACAGATATAGAGAACTAGTGGTTACCAGTGGGGAGAGGGAAGCAGGGAGTGGTAAAATAGGGGTAAGGGATTAAGAGGTACAAACTACTAAGTATAAAATAAATAAGCTACAAGGATATATTGTAAACACAGGGAATATAAGCAATATTTTATAATAACTATAAATGGAGTATAACTTTTAAAATTTGTGAATCACTATGTTGTTCACCTGTAAGTTACATAATATTGTACATTAACTATATCTCAATTAAAAAAATAAAAAGAATGGTGGAGTCGATTCTAGTATGGTAAGAAAATGATCACCTTTCTACTGACCAACTGTGGATCCACTTATAATTTCTCATTGTACCATGTGCTAAGCAGTAAAATTTTTTCCCTAAATATCAGAGCTTCCAAGTTGACAACTGGTAGGCTGAAAATTAAACTTAAATTTCACAAAGTTTCTTCTGTCTGTGTACTTTCTTTCAAGTATTAATTATGACAGATTTCTAAAAATGTGGTAAATCATCCAGGTAAAGATACTTATAGGCTTTGAAGAAATCATATTCCATCACTGGGATAACATTCATAATCCTTTTCGTGAAACTTCTGGTAACCTTACTGCTTTACTGAAGTTGGTCCCTCAGTTAAAATTATGTTAAAAGTATTACTAAGTCAGAGCATGAAGGTATGGCTTTCTTAAATATACAAAAAGTGAATTCTTTTTATTAAGAAAACAGTGAACACATTTAGCGGATAAAATTATTTAAGAAAATTTGTGAACTCCCTCTTAAAAAGAAGTACCAAAATGCAATACCAACATCAAAGCATTTTTTTCTTGTTATGTGTCCAGTTTGAGGTCAGTACTTTAATCGAAATTACTTTAAATCCAATCAGAGGGACTCAAGCTAATTCAGTTTGAAAGCTGGGGGAAAAATTAAACCTTATCATTCTTAACAGGAATTGGCGGTCGTAGTGGGGAAGCCAGTATAATCTATTTCTATTAAAACACTAATAACATTAGCAAAACTCTCTTAAGATGAAACCAGCAGCTATTTTTTTAAACACCGAGTCAACAAACATTAGAATACACTATTAATTATTAGCAGAACCAGATACATATTTGTAAAGTTATACCTCTCCTACACTATGTCAACCTTCAAAGCGGCACAACTATTCTGAACTGTCCAATCCCAGACAAAGTAATTTATTTTTCTAGGCTCTTAAAAATAGTACTAATTCAAATTATCAGTATTGGTTTAAGGCCTCCCCATCTCCAAAAGCAGATCTTCCTAAGGTCCACTGCAAGAGTATGAATCCTTAAAAGTACCAAGTTAAATAACTGACTAGCTTTTTAAAAATTTTTCTCAATGACTTAAATGGTTCTCTTGCAATGTGATTGGACTCAGCCTTACAAAAAATATAACTTATTGGCCACTTACTTAGAATTACAATAACAGAATTAAAAAACTAAGGGCACTGTGTTGCTCAATATCCATCCCTCCTTTTTTCCCCCCAGGCACCTATTTTTACAGATAAGACAAGGATCTGACAAGGATCAGAATGATTAAGTGATTTGTCTAAAGTCGTATAAGTCACCAACAATGGAGAAGGCATTAATGCTTGGCTCTTCTG
Organism: Eschrichtius robustus; assembly: GCF_028021215.1. NCBI lineage: Eukaryota > Metazoa > Chordata > Mammalia > Artiodactyla > Eschrichtiidae > Eschrichtius > Eschrichtius robustus. The sequence goes on from NC_090824.1 coordinate 117,542,109, forward strand.
CCTTTTTGTCATTCTTTCTGCTTCCCCACCTCACCCCTCCCAGCAACTCAGTAAAAATTTAGCAGCATGAAGGGTATTTACCAGCTATTGGAAATTGTCAACTTCATAATTTCTTTACGAAATGACTACAAGGACAGGAAAACAAGCACTCAAGAATATTAAAATTCTGTTTTGACTCAAACACTATTTCCCTCAAATATAATGAAAATGTGCATTCTTCTCTTCTATTTTGAACTAACTGATGATTTGTTCTACTCCAAGTACGTTTTTGACATAGAACACATGGTGCCAAAAACGTTTAGCCAGACTTGCTCAGCACTAGAATCACTCATTAAAATATTCTGCTTCCTCCTTCATCTATCTCAACTTGCCCACTTGAGCCACCAGTGGCTAGTGGCCTCTACGGGTGACTGACCGCATGTAGCAACAATCGTAACTTTTACTAGCATAAACAGCTTAATCAAAACGGAAGCACGCACATAGAGTGATATCCTGGGAAAGATAAAAACTGTGAAGTCCCTGCCCACGACTACTAAGTAATCTAAAACAAATATTTCAATAATAACCACTCCATTTGCCTGTGACTTTCTATGTACTAGTTAATATACTTTAGTGTCTAATTCTTTTCCCTTCTGTCGCCCCTGGATGCCCCCACAAGATGCTACCATCTTTACATCATTATGTGCAGAAGTGAAATTGCTTCTGCCCAAAATAAGTCTATGGTACCACTGAATTAGCTGAAAAGATTTCCGTTAACCATTCACCCAATGGAAAACCTACCACACGGCAAATGTTATTCTCTGGGCTGTTAATCTCATACAGTTTTACTTCTCACCATGCAGAGAGCATCACAAAAGATGTTCTCTAACATTAACCACACATGGAGATTTCTCATATCTCTTCAACTATGGTGTCCATCACATCAAGAAAAGAAAGGTGCTACGTAAACACAGTTAAATGAGATTTGCATTTACTCTTAGACTAGATATCCCCCAAAAAAGATCTGAAATACTGAAATCAAAATGAATGAACCTACAGAAGGGTAAACTCTTTTTTTTTTTTTTTTTTTTTTAATCAGTCATCAATTTTATACACATCAGTGTATACATGTCAATCCCAATCGCCCAATTCAGCACACCACCATCCCCACAGAAGGGTAAACTCAAGAGTAGCAGTTTTCAATGTACTATGTGTGAAAAGGGATGGAAAGGCTTCACTCCACATTAGACAAACAACAATCCAAACACATTTCTTTATCAAGCTTCCTTGACAGTACCTAAAAATAGTTAAGTCGTCTCCAATCAATAAATTTAACACTGCTAAAAACAAAAAAAGTTGAATATCAAGTTAAGACAGAAACAGTTGAAATACTAATAGCCTAGTGACACTTGGAAAGAAGTTTTGCACTACTCTCAGAAACATCAGTGGTTCTCAACCAGGGGCGATTTTGCCTCCCAAAACACATTCTTTGGTCACCACAACTAGGAAGGGGTGCTATTGGCATCTGGTGTGTAGAGGCCAGAGATGCTGCTACACATCCTACCTTGCAAAAGTCAGCCTCTGCAATGCAGAATCACCTAGTCCAAGATGTCAACTGCCCCAAGGCTGAGAAACCCTGAGAAATGCAATCCACAGCTCAAAAAAAAAAAAAAGAAAAGAAATTTATTTTTTTATTTACTTGTTCGGTAAATGTCGGTGGCGTGGAAGATCCATTCTGAGTAGTACTAAGAAGACTACAAAACAATAAACAGGCCATTTTGGAGGATTATTCCAAAGGAATATGATTTATTTAGAGAAAGTCGTCTGTATGAAGCAATATCATTTAAAAAAAAACTGTCACACTGTCCTAAACAGGGATTTACTATAGTTTCATAAAGTAAGACTGTTAAAGAAAATTCCCTTTCCATCAGTCCTAACAACAAATCCAATGAGGATACACGTTTGAAACCAGGACCCTGAACAATGATTGCATTCTCCAATAGTTACTTGATTAATCTAGCCACTACAAATGCTAAAGCTGTAAAATATACATATACGAACACAAGAAAAAGGCAGACCCTCCAGAAACTTAAAAAGAAAATCCCAAACATTTTAAATTCATGCCTTCTGCTCAAGTCTACAAGAATTTGGCTTTTAAAGCTCATCAAAAGCAGTTTCTGAGAACCAGAGGTTAAAAAAAGAAAAAGAAAAAAAACCAAGGAACGTAAAAGTCAGGAAAGTATTTGTCAGATTAGTGTCAGAGACCTTTGTGAGGATGACACCTTTATCCTCTGCAATACATATCCCTAAAGCAGTTCACTTGGCTTCAGAATTATAGCCACTGAAGGTAATTTGGAACATTCTCACCTTCTTTGTACATCATTATTGTCAACTGTTGACTGTGAACTTGCTCTGTGCAGATTACCATGTTAGGACAACTTCCAATACTGCTTCAATGACTACAACCATATCTTCTTCTTCCTCTCATTTACCAAGATTTTTACCAAATGAGAGTTTTAAAAATGTTTTAATAAAGAGTCTGAACACTATAAACTCTCAGAAGTACTAAAACAGCCCTGACTGGGACTTCCCCGGTGGTCCGGTGATTAAGACTCTGTGCTCCCAAGGCAGGGAGCCGGGGTTCAATCCCTGGTCAGGGAACTAAGATCCCAGATGCCGCGACTAAGAGATCCCACGTGCTGCAACTAAGACCTGGCACGACCAAAGAAATAAATTAATATTTTTTAAAATAAATTAAAAAATAAAATAGCCCTGACTGACAACAAAATCTTTACTTGGGGTACAACTTTTAGAATTTCTCTTAAAACAGATCAATAATCAGTGCTGTTTTTAAAGTTCAACTATAATCCTCAGCAAAATGCCTGACTTAACATTATTATTTTCATATTAATAGTAATTGCCAGTTTAAAAGCTGAAAGTAATCAACCCTAACTGAGCACCTCTGCCTAGGAGAAATAAAAATCATCTCTCAAAATTGTAGTCAAGAATATTAGGGTTTTCAAAAAAGTAACCTCAAATGCATGTACTTATTAACTGAAATACTCCTTCAACCTAACACCCTGCTTAAGAGATTTGTTTTCTGCTATTCTTTTAAACTGCTCTGGACCTCATCAACAGGCCCAGCTGTTAAATTCAGGAGCAATGACAACAAATGCCTAGGCAAACAAGTGCTGAGAGTTAGGGCCTTTCTTTAGAATAATCAGAGCTGGTTGACACAAGAGGGCCATACCAAATGCCCTTTCAAAATTCCATTAAGAAGCTGGACAAAAATAAAATAAACAAACACATTTATACATCTTAAAGCAAATTATAATTCCACCCCTCAGTGGACGCTGCTTCATTGAAAAATAAAAAATCCAACAACTTTCAAAAACAGTGAGATAGCGTTACAGGTTTCTGCAGATGAGAAATGATCCTCACTAATCAAGTGCAAAGTGGGAAAAACTGGTTCCATTACCCAGTGATCACCAGGTACCTGATAAACCTTTCAGGTAGACAGACTTTAAGAACCAAGTATCATTGTAAATAAGCCTGTAGAACTACATGTGCTTTTACCTCCCTGATTTAACTTATGCAATTTTAAGCTAGTAAATTTTTAATTTAAAGATGTACTTTTGAACCATACCCCCTTCTCTTTAAAGATAGATGATTTTTCTTAGACCCAGAAAGCACCACCTGAACGTTATCTACAATGTTGGCAGATTGGTCTCTCTAAATATCTCAGTCTGTCTTATTTTTCCAAAATCAAACAACTTTTACTTTTGTGTTAGCACTCTTAAGTTAGGGCAAGTAACTGTTAACAGCTTAATTTGAAGTGAACATGCACACAGGTAAGAGACAATGTCCTTTACAGCATCTACAAATCTCAATAAAAAGTGACAATGAAGCAAACTCTTGCCCATCCTGGGTCCAGGATCATTAATAAAATTCAAAATCTAGGCTAATAGTCTCATAGCTCTTACCTTTCTCTTTTTTCAATATACCACCCACCCTCTTTTCTTTCGAACATGACTCTAAATGTTTTCAATATATTTTAACTTCACATTTCAAGATCAGCTTTGAGCTATAATTTATGTACTACTCTTTAAGCTCGGAACCACACTCACAGAACAGTTTTTCATTAATCTCATCAAAAAACCTCAAGTTTCATCTCAACTTAAACTGAAGTAATAAACACTTTATTCATGGAAAACAACCTACATCATCCTTTCACAGGAGACTACTGCTACATAAAATTACAGAAATAGACACCCCCCCCCCCAAAAACAATTTTATGGATGCTAAAACTAATCTCAAAATTTTGGAGAAAAAAACCCATCATAAAGTTATAATAATTCCTATGGTCTTCCAGCTACAAATGCTCATTTAAAAAATTATTTTGCACCCAAGCAAACAGTCCTGAAAAACCCAACAAATATAAGCCAGCTTTATGTTCTCTTTCCCTCTATCCTAAGACTTCAATTTCCACCTTTTATGGAAAGGAAATAAACAACCAGCTTCCTGTTCAATCACTAGCTTACGGCCAGTCTTTTACACATCACAGAACACAACCCGCCTCCTTTACTTCTCTCAAATGTCTCATCTTAATTTAAACTTGTTGAAATATGAGACCGTTTTACCACACTAATGCTTTCCTATGAAATTTATCTTACTTCAACATTTAGAATGCAAGAAATGTCAAGATGTCATAGATTACTTCTCACTCCTAAAATATTTAAATTAGATTATTTATGTAGTGAAGACTTAGCCCCTATGAAAGTGAAAATTTGATTTTGTTAAAAATACTGAAATTTATGGGAAATGGTTTAATATTCTGTTCTTACTATTGTATACAACCAGAAAAAGAGCCTCCCACATTACTCCCCTTTCTATTCCATTACATGAAAATGTAAAATGGCTAAAATGGCTATCAGTAAAAAGGATTAACTTTTTTAAAAACCTGAATATTACTTTAACCCTATACTTCCCTTTAAAAATGGGATGCCTTAGAAAAACTAAGTTAGACAAATCCTTTTGTGCTTGGATGAACAACAGGAAAGCAAAGCCTCCAGGCCTTTGGGGAGGAACCTTGTGCCCACAGCCAGCTCTGATGTGCCTGGGAGATAAGGCTCCACAGGGACACTTAAGGAAAGGCCTGTTCACATTTGAATTTCTGCATTCCTCAAGAACAATTCATGGCAATAACTAACTTTGCAGAAGAGCTACATGAAAGCTTTGGCCAATGAATGAGGGTCATCTGCTCTTTATCACAAGGGTAAAACCTCATCCTGGCCAGTTTCTAACCTTTTAACCCTGTGAATTCCTAATTTACACATGAATAATGGAATTCTTGCCTAGAGTGCAACTTTCAGCTTCTAGTTCCTCAGTTTAGAAACCAAGACTTGATTGCCTGTGTTAAAAATCTAAAACTTGCACAGATTAAAGTTTTAGATTTCCAGGTGCTGTCCTACTTATTACACTTCAGAACTAAAAGATATGCTTGCTGACAAAATCCTCGAGCAGAAAATAAAAAGAACACACTTGCACCCTGCTGCTATCACTAACTAGGAGAGAACTAACCTTTTAAAAAAAACCCACAAAAACAGAATGTCCACTTAATGCCTATTCTCTTCCCGTTTAATACGTATAACGTCTTACCCTGAACAGAGGATAAAGTCATCTGAGCCTACAGTGTCATTGGACATTGCTTCTCAGATATCAGAACTAACTTTGTGAATTTCAAATCTCTAAGAAATTTCATTTCTAAAGAAAAATCTAAACCCACTATGCATTTATTTTAAATCTATAATACTGAATGCAATTTCCTAGCAAAGCACCACCTCCAAGTTAAATGTGTGCATATGAAAAGTGTGGTTCCTATAACTAACATACTACAGTTGATATTTAACAGCAAAGCAATGTTCTACATAGTTTAACTGGAAAGTTTTTGATACTTAAAATATGAATACTTCACCACAAAAGCCTTCAAAATGATTCACATCTAATAAAATATTTGTCATTAATAATTTTTATAAAGATACAAAATCTGAAGCTACTCAAAAAGCCAATACTAACATTGTTTCACTGTTACTATGTTAATACTGTTCAGACTTTATTTATGAAAACTGAAAGCTCTGTGTGTTTTCAAAGTATCTCTGAGTGCCTTAGAATTGTCAGGCTTCTAAGGAGGTCCTGGAAATACCGTGTGGTCATGACAAATGCTTCATCTTTCAAAGCCCATCTGCCCCCTCCACCTTTCCATCCTGCCCCTCTCCTCTCTGGCACGGTAATACAAGTTACAGTTCCTGGATATGAAAACACAATATTCCACAAACCCAAAAAGGTAGAAAAATTACAACTCTATAGAACAATTTTACATTAGACAAAAATTAAATGAACAGGACATAAGCATAAAAAGCACACTATCCTGAAAACAATACTGTACTGAAAAACCACTACTCAACAATAACAACACAAAAAGATGATTATTGGCCAATGATCACAGCAAAAAAAAAAAAAAGTTTATCAGACATTCTCTCAGGTTTATACTATTCTGAGGGAGGGGGACTAGAATTGGAAATCTCTACTTTTCTGACATTTTTCAATACAAAAATATCTTTGCTTGCAATTTATTTTCCACTATTAATTATTATTGTACAAATAAAATATATCACTAAAATGAGGATGGCATGAATATGGCCATGGACTGTTACAATAAAGTCACCTAGGAAACCCCCACCAATAGCTGAATTTCAACTGTGGAGACCCTGAAGAAACTATTTCTTAAAGATTATGACTTTATCTCAAGAGCTCCCTCCTCCTGTTGTTCATCTTGTAAATGATCAATTTGGAGGTATAGTGCAAAATCTGTCTTTTGAGGATTAACAAAAGCTTGTAGCTAGGATGCCTGTAAAACTATTTTTAAGATACAGTTGTGCTGTGTTTTGTTTTGTCTTAAGATTTACATTGTCTTTTGTAACCTTGAGTGCTGGGTATTTGATCACCTGAAGAGGTGGAAAGCCTCAGTGAAAACAAGGAGTTCTCTAACTATCCTAGGCCCATGTTTACACTCAACAGTTACCAGGGCAACCACCAAGCAGTGGGTCACTTGGACAAATGGTTGATCTGACTGGGTTGTTAATACAAAGGAAATCATTAGACAGCAAACTTTATGACAACTGGAAAAAAGTGGGCAGATCTGGTTTAAGTCCATTAGGCATAATATGGAAATGGCCTTAATCTCTTTCTCTCCCAGCAGGAAAAGCCTAGGAATACTTCAAAGGCTTGAGAGTTACTGACCAATGCCCTCTCTTTCAATTAAAAAGCAACATGGGTGATCTTAAAGCAGTCAGAGAAATGGAAGCTTGGGCTATATGAAAGATTTAGCACTTAAGGGTCATCTACAAAGCAGAAAAAGTTGCTTGTGATTTTCAAAATTTAATTATTAATTTACAAAAATGAGATTTTAGAACAACTTTTGTTGTGTTGGCCAAACTTTTCATCCAACTTTTTTCACAGTTTGAAACACTTAAATTTATACAAAGCCACCTCTACAGGTTTTGGTGTTCTAAACCTAATGTGACTTTTGTTCTAAATCACTCACTCGAATGTATATTTTTTTTTTCCTCAGATTTTTCTGCATGCCTTAGTTAGCATCAACTACTATCTCCAGGAAAATTCTTAATGTTTGTGTGATATTTCAGGTTAGCATGCTAATGAATCAAGAAATCATCAAAATGTAGCAGTGAAAAACGTCAAACAATCAAGAACTTAAGCACTTACTTGATAAGGTAAGATGAGCTTTTTGACTAAGAATGGCTCCATGTTTGTTCATGGCCAAGCACTGATAAAATCCTTCATCAGACTGCTCTCCTCGCTTGCCTTCCACCTCACTGATGTATAAAGAGCCATTGGACAGAACCTGGATCCGCTTATTTTCAGACACTTTTGCTCCATTTTTCAACCAAGTGACCTTAATAGGAACTTCTCCATGAGCCTGGCAATCTAAAACGACTGGGTCCTTTCTTGTGACAGTTATATCCTGTGGCTCTTTGATAAAAAACAGTTCGCTAAAGCACCATACTCCTACAAGGAAAAGGGGGGAAAGGCATACCCAGAATTATAAGTGTAAAATCATTTCTTAACACACAATTGTAAAACACATATTCAGAGTGTAATGAGACAAAGTTTAACAAACCATATTAATTAACTTACACCTTAATAAGCCAATCTAAGTTTCAGCTAACCTTCTCAACAAATCAGAGAAATCTTTTTACAACATCTTATACTAAAAAGCATAGGGAAGATTTCAATAACTTTTACCCCTTTTAAGAATTCTGTCCTCAAGTGCCTTGCTAGAGTTTCAAAATCATCAGGAAAACTCTTGAGCACAAGCTGTTTGCTTACTTTTACGAGCTTGTCAAAAAGATCTTGAACAGGGTAAGTCGTAAAAGTCTAATTTTACAAGAAATCATTAGCAAAACTCCGACTCTCTGAACAAGCAAGTTTATTTCCTTGTCCCTTGAAGAGTTTTTGAAACCCTTGGTACCTACTCCTTTGGGAAGTGCGTTTATCTTTTGTGACAGATGACAAGTTTGCACTTTTATATCTGCCCTTCCATAGCAAGGATTCTGTCTCTACTCCTTGAAAGAGACCCATTTACTTAATTTCTGCAGAGTATGGTAGGTATTTAAAAGACAAACATTTGACTTTGAAAAGTTGCTAACTCTTACTGCTTGTACTCAGTGGGTGATCGGATTAGGAAACTTCTATTTCTTTTTTTTTTTTAGAACTACCAACTGTTGGAAAAAAATGCGTGACTAATTGGTCCTTACTGTCTAACAGGGATAGGAGATTGCTTAATCAACCAATACACATTTTTATCAGAGCAGAGTAAAGGCTTTATGCTAGGCATACACATCGTCCCCGGTCCCCGTCAGGATAAAGCATCCGATGACCAACTAATACCCTGTCACCTCCTGCATTTAGCGCAAAGGTCAGCTTAAGTCTTGCATAGTGATTGAGGCCGAGTAGAGTATTAGGGGTTTAGGGGCGGAGGGCATTTCATCTTCCTTCTGATTGTCTTGAATTCATGAGTACCAATCCCCGGGACTGATCTCTGTTTCTCATCAAGGCAGGTCCTCCAAACCTCACACACTAGTCACGCTCCCACGCCCTGGCTGCCGACTTCTCCTAATGGATGCCCAGGGCGACACGAGCGACCCTAATAGCCCCGCGCAGCGAGGACCACTCCGGAAGGCGCCCATTGTGTTTCCGAGTCACATCTGACTTTGATCCTTTTCTCTTGCTAATAGAAAACTAACTCCTCCAGGAAACAAACAAACAAAACAAAAAACCCACGAAAGTCAGGAGTTTGTAACCTGTAAATAAATAAAACAACCCATTCTTCTTAACACCTCTTCTCCCCGCGCCCCCCGCATCCACTTTACAATTTTTAACTCTTTAAGAATAAAACAACACGTCAAAAGAGAAAAATTAGTTCATCCAAGTTTGCGCAAGGCTAACCTGGAGTTTGGAGGGATCTTAAGATTCGCACACATCTCAGGCCCTGCCCCAAAATCCCTAGCTGTTAGAAATAAACCCTACTTAGATACCTTCCTTCTCAGCTTCGGGACCCTTCTCCCTCCCCTCCGGGGCACAAATGGGCCACAAAACTTCCACTCCTCTTCTCTTTCCAATTCCACCCCTCCCGTCTCCTCCTCGTTCGATCCGGATCCCGGAAAGTGGGGGCACTTAGGGGTCTGACCTGGGCGCTGAGTTCACCTATTCTCTCCCCCGCCCTAAAACGTGGGGAAGCCCCCACTGCAAACAGGGGAAGCCGCGCGGAAACGCGGCGCCCCCTGCGCCGTGAGGCTGCCACTAAGGAAACAATATAAATAAAGCCACGTGCGGCCGCGGCGGCCCCGGCTGGAGGGCGGGCGGCGCGGAGCCCAGGCTGGCCCCGAAGGCGAGTACGCGGCCGGAGCGCGGACAATGGCGCGAGGAGAAAGGGGCGAGAGTAGACGGCGGGCGCCGGCCCGCAGCGCGCGGCCTGGGGAGCGCAGCGGGGAGGGGCGGGCGCTGCGAGAGGCGCCCACCGCCGCCCGCGCCCCCACAGAGCCCGCCGGCACCTCGCGCTCCAGCGGCAGCTTCCGACTGGCTGCAGGGAGAGGGCAGAGACCGGGGGTTAGCGCCCCCGCAAAGGACCCGCCGCCGCCCCCCCACAACACACACACACCCGGTTGCCTCCTTCCCCTGCCCACTCGCGCTCGCTCACGCCCCACCGACGCAGAAGAAAGTGCGCCCACCTGGAACGGGGCCGAGGACCGGCAGGAGCAGGAGCGCGCCGAGCAGCATCCCTGGCGGCCGCGGCCGGGCGAGGGGTCGCAGGGAAGGCGCCATTCAGCGGGGCTGGGTGGGCATGCTCCCCGGCCGCCCCGCAGCCGCTGTCCGCCTGCCGGCTCCCTCCTCCGGGCGCTCTCCGCGCGGCGGCTGGACGCGCGCAGCCTGGGCCTCCCGCTTGGGCACCGGCGTGGCGTGGCACGGCGCGGCCGGCGGCTGGTCTCCTCGGGCGCGACGAGGCCGGCGCACGGACACCCGCTCGCAGGAGGCGGGGGGCCCGAGCGTCCGGCCCGGGGGCGGAGTGAGGCGGCGGCTGGAGAGGGCGGGGGCGGTGGAGTGGACAGCGCCGCCGCTGCCGGCCTCGGGACTACTTTCTACATCTGGCCCCTGGTCTGGGGACCGCGAGGTCGGCGCGGCCGCGGAGGGAGACGCTGGGAGGGGGCCCAGTGGCGGCCGGGTCGCGGCCCCGGGGGGAGGGGGCGGGCCCCGCTGGACAGTGCACCTGGGGGTCAAGCCCCGGCTGAGGGTCTCCGGCCCGCTTCCCCGCCCCCTCTGGCTCCCCTCCCCCCTCGCCGTCGAGGACAGAGCCACAAAGGCCGAGCCTCCCGGCCCCGCCTGGCCTGCCCCCGGGCCCCTCTTCCCCCCACCCCCCCAACAGACCACTCCCCTCCACCCCCAGGCTTGTTTAGAATTCGGGGAAGGAGGAGGCGGGGTGAGGGAGGGATGGTGTTGAGAGACGTGAAAAGGCCGGAGACTTCTCCCCTGATGGCCCCTGCCCATCCCCCTCCTTCCCTCACACGCCGAGGCCCTGTGGAGGGAAAACTATTTCCCACTTCGGAGATTTGTCAGCTACACTGGAGGCATCTCCGGGAGATAAGCCCCGACATTTGGAGACGGTTTCTGTCCTCCCTGCCCCCGTGAGATGCAGCCCTGGCTTAAACACATCTCTGAAGAGTGCCCTGAAATGAACAATTACCGTTTGGGGAGACGTTTTATTATCTCTTTCTCAACCTAAAGTCCTTTAATTCGTGAGAACTGTGCACTTAAAAGGCCCTGTGCTGAGAGTTGAGGCCAGATGAGATTTCTAGATTCTCCGAGCTGGGTCTGGGGGACTAGGCGTTGATACTACCTGGTTAGAAGTTAAGCTGGCTAGGAAAGACACAAATGTGAATTTGTTCACGTCTCTTAAAATTAAGTAAGGATAACAAGAGGAGTTAAAAGGTACATTAAAAATGTAATCAGACTGCTACACATGTGTGGATCATGGAGAGCATTTACACGTGGATTAGCGTTTTCTAACCCAAAACTAAATCTATGGCCGTGATGAGGGCACAGGCTAAAAGCTAACCTTAATGAAAGCAGCTGACAGAAATCTAGCTTTTGTCACTAGGACATCAACACACTCGCTGCCTTTAGCATGTTCCAGAAATCCTCCTCATGAGGAAAAAAAAAAAAAAAAAAAAGGAGGGGGAAATCAACAGTTTTAGCACATCTGCTGGGAGTAACCTCCCCCGGAAGCTTACTATAATAGGGATCAGTCTACTTAACAATTTCAACTTAACTGCATGTAATACCCTGGGCTCTATTGCTTCCAAAAGCTGACTTATAATTTAGATGAATTTCAAGTATTTCTAAGCAGCAGAATAAAGGTTCATGGAAAGGGAAAATGTTTAGAAGTAATAAAACATTTGCAGGGATGTTTTAAACATCTGATAAATCAGATATACACAAAGTGATATTCTTAACTGTGTGCGTACTAAACTAGATTTTTTTTTATTGTATGACAGTCTTCTCCCTCTTAACTCCCCCTTCTCCCAGTTCCCTTTCAATTGATCCTAAGTGCTTATATTTCCTGGATAAGAATTGCTAATAAGATGCTTTTATGCTCTCCTTTTTGAGTAAATCAGAAGAATAAAGGCTGGGGGAGGGGAGAGAGAAGCTAAAAAGCAAGGGAAGAACTTTTTTTAAACTGCCACTTTGCCTTTTCTTTAACATTTCAATTAATCATAGGAGCCTTTGATTCTCGTAAGATGGCTTTGGACCTTGACTTGTATTGGGGAAGAACATAGCATTGCATCTAATGTGAAAATAATATAACATATATGATATATATGATACATATGTATAGTGTGATGAGATTAAACTTTTCTGATATATTTACTGTCCCATGCTGGGCAGCAATAAACTTACCCTATGATGTAGTTATACCATATTATATAAAATTTACAGTATACCCTAGGTCACATATTAGTAAGTAGTAACTAGAAACCGGAATCCATGCCTTCTGATTTGTTTGTTGCCCTTTCTACTGTATAATCCTTTATGTCTTTAAATTTAAACTTTTTTTCTTTCTTTCTCCTTCCTTCCTTCTTTCCATCCTTCCTCTCTTTCTCTCCCCCTCCATCCCTTCCTCCCTTCCCTCCTATTCCTGTCGGCTTCAGAATTTATAGCATACTTCTTTAAATAACACAGTACATGTCTTCTTGGACAGTTACATTTTCTTTCATGTATAATACTTGTCTTATGTCATGTAGTAGGCTGCATAAGCTACCTAAGGACATGTTACCTAGTTCTCCAATGCCCCACAGATTCCACTACAGTGCCTTGTGTATAGTAAGTAACACTGCAATGGCTAAGAGTATAGTTTTGAGTGTCTGACAGACTAGAGTTCCAATTTCAGTCTTATGTAGACAAGTTATTTATGCTCTCAAACCTCATCTGTTTAATGGGAATAGGTATAATACCAATGGGACGCTGTGATAGAATGCATGGAAAGTACCTGGTGCATAGCTCTATAAATAATTGCTATTATTATTTTGTGAGTAAATATTCCCACTAGTGCCAAATCTGTGTCCTTCTAGAGTGGGTTTAATTTTGCAATACTCAGGTTTTTAAGAGTCAAATCTGATTAATCTGTTTGGTGGTTACACTGATGGTGACAATAATGTCTTACTGGAATAGTTCCTAAGCTGGTCCTGAAAGAGGTAAGAAATGCCTAGGTGTTTAACCTCCCAAAGTTACCCCCTTGAAGGAAAAAATCTCATTGATATAAACAACTACCTAAGCCCTATTTTGCTTAGGGCTATTCTATATTCTATATTCTAAAACAAGGACAATTATTTTCAAGCCAAAAAGGGTACAGCCTATATAGTTAAAAGAGAACTGAAATCTGATGATGGTAGGTTAAAAAAAAAAAAAAAGGAATCAGTTTTCTCTAAATAAATTCAAGACTCCTAGCCTTTCGGAGGGAAAAATGACATAACTTCTCCCACCAAATTATGGAGCTGTACAAAATGATCTTCCAGCCCTCTGGCTTCTAAACATTATCTGGTTCTATGGAATCATAGGACCATTTGTATATGCTTATGAAGCATAGAGAATGAGAAAACGCAGCAAAAGTCTGGAGTTGTTCAATTTTTTTTTCTGGAGTTGAGCTCCTACTATGTTGGTTAGGTGGCCAGGCCCTGGATGAGGATCACATGCTATGATCTTCATGTGATTTAAGAAATCACTCACTAGGACTTCCTTGGTGGCGGGTGCAGTGGTTAAGAATCCACCTGCCAATGCAGGGGACAAGGGTTCGAGCCCTGGTCTAGGAAGATCCCACATGCTACGGAGCAACTAAGCCCGTGCACCACAGCTACTGAGCCTGCAAGCCACGACTACTGAGCTCGTGTGCCACAACTACTGAAGCCCATGCACCTAGAGCCCGTGCTCCGCAACAAGAGAAGCCACCGCAATGAGAAGCCCACACACCGCAACAAAGAGTAGCCCCTGCTTGCCGCAACTAGAGGAAGCCCGCGCGCAGCAACAAAGACCCAATGCAGCCAAAAATAAATAAAATAATTAATTAATTAAAACAAAAAAAAGAAATCACTCACCGATGAGCTTAATATTTGCCATCAGAAACATTCTGAAATGGATTATTTTAAAAGTGGTGGTAACATCATGGGATTGAAAAATGGTGTGGCTGCTATGGAAAACAGTGTGGCGGTTCCTCAAAAAATTAAAACAGAACTACAATACGATCCAGCAATCCCACTCTGGGTATACATCTAAAATAATTGAAAATAGGATCTTGAAGAGATATTTGCACACCCATGTTCATTGCAACATTATTCATATAGCCAAGATGTGGAGGCAATCTAAATGTTCATCAACGTATGAATGGATAACAGAAAATATATATATATATATATATATATATATATATATATATATATCACAACACATATGATGAAATATTATTCAGCCCTAAAAAAGAATGAAGTCCTGTCATATTCCAGAACATGGATAAACCTGGAGGGAGTTGTGCTAAGTGAAGTTAAGTCAATTGCAAAAAGATAAATAACGCATGATTCCACTAATATGAGGTATCTAAGGTAATCAAATTCATAGAAACAGAAAATAGAATGGTGGTTGCCAGGGGCTAGAGGGAGGAGAAAATGGGGAGTTGAGGTTCCATGATTATGGAGTTTGTTACACAATGTGAAAAAGTTCTAGAAATCTGTTGTACAATAATGTGCATATAGTTAATACTGTATTGCACGCTTAAAACTGTCAAGAGTAAATTTACATTGTGTGTTCTCTTTTTTTTTTAACCACAGTTTTTAAAAAGCAGGTTGTAAATGTATAGTAAAGGCAGTGATGATAACGACAAAGCAGAAGCCCATGTTTGCTAAGAATATATAGATCATATATATTCTACATTTATTACTGTTGGCTCGCATAAAGAATGCAGTGGACACATTTATCTTAATTTGCATGTAACACGATGCATAACTAATATGTTGCATGATAGAATGAGAATTTTTTTTCCAGTCCTGGTAGTTGTTCTGGAAGGTGGAAATTCAGAAGAGAGGTCCTGGGGGACTCTTCAAGTGAGGATTTGTTGCTAGTACACAATTTACAAGGAAACTGAAGAGAGTCGGGAAGCGGGAGCCAGAAGTAACTCATCAGCCACCAGAACTGAATGCGCCATTCCAGGGCAGGAAAAAGGAGGTGATCAAGCGTTTGTAGCAGAAGAGAACACAGGACATTTAGAACTGAGGCCGAGAGCACTGGGCATCCCCTCGGATACCCACCAACAATGGGAAGAGTCTTGAGGAACTGCTGAGACATTTAGAACTGAGGCCGAGAGCACTGGGCATCCCCTTGGATACACACCAACAATGGGAAGAGTCTTGAGGAACTGCTGACAGCTAGCCACTGTCATCCACTCAACAAAGTACTGAGCATCCAGTGTGTTATAGACAGTGATAGACACTGCAGATACAGTTATCAGAAAATGATGCAGATACTGAATTTTGTGATAAAGTCTGCAATGTTCACGATAATTTGAGAATGGAATTTAAGGAGCAATTTACACTCCTACAGAGGGATGACATGGGAATGGAGGGAACATGCGACCAAGAAGTATGAAGGGTCTCAGATCTTACCCTGCTTGCAAGCTAACAAATTATCCTGCCACCATTTCGTGGATGCTGGTAGAAGACACAAAAACTCCTGTGTCAGAGATGAAGGGCAGTATATTACACATAGCAGTAACAGTAGCCAGAATACCAGCAATTTTGCATCAGTTCCCTAAGCAGCGCAGAGAGGACCAGATGTCACCTGCACAGTGGGTTGTGTTACAGGAGAGGAGCCCTAAGCTTTAGGAACCCAAACCTTTTATAATGGGTAGTAGGCATGCCTGTCCTTTGCTCCAGAGGGAGACACTATCTCTGTCTTCCATGGCTATTTGCTATACAAACATCCTTGAAGAGACAGTCCAGCACAAAGTGCAGCTTGTGCCTCTCTTTCAAGATGTGCAGAAATGCAAGAGAACCATGAAGAACTGTCTCCTAATACATGCTTGACTGTGGAGCTGATATCTGCAGTGAATCTTGAGGGTGAGTGGAAGTTTTCTAGTTGGACTGGGTTGGGGTGAGCCTTCCAGATAGAACGGTATGAATATGGCACTGAAGTACAAAAGATCAAGGTATATTCAGGATACTGACCTGTAGCTCTAGGTCAGTACAGCTGGAGTACAGGCCACATTGGAGAGTGGAGGGAAAAGAGGCAGTACCACGTCAAAAGAGGCCTCATGCCATGCTAAGGAGCTTGAACTTTGTCCAGGGGGCCGTAATTTCCCCAAAAGCTGCCCTTTGGACAAGTGGCCTGTGGTGCACTGTTTTCTGTGTGCCCTGTGCCAGGTGCTATAGCAATTTTATCTCACTCAATCCTCACAACCAGATAGGCTAGGTATAATATTACTGTCCTCATTTTACAGATGAGCAGAGGCTAAGTAGCCTTAGTGGGCTTCACACAGCAGATACATGACAAAAGCATGATTCTCCTGCAAGTCTGCTTGACACAGAGTCCTTGTTCTTAGAGCTCTGAGTGTCCTGTGAAAAGTAGAAGGGAGAGAGGAGTAATAGCTGGAGGTTGATGGTTAGAACTACAGACAGATCTAAGAAGGTCCTTTTTACTAGCTAAGATTTCTGTCCATATTTCTTAAGCTCTGAAATAACACAACTCACTGGTTCTTGCTGGCACACTCCCTTCACCTACTGCAGTCTACCTGAGACCACCTTTTTTTCCTGCTTTACTTGGACCAGTAAACCTTAGACAACTGATACAGCTGGACTGTGTGATAGGCGAGAAACATCTCCCTTGTTTTTCAAAGAGCATGGAATTTAACTGAGATAAACATAAACTCGTACTTTTTGGTTAATTTAATTGCACTTGATGGACAGGAGTCAGGGTTGGTCATGGGGAAAACTGACTTATCTGCGGTTTGTGAGAAAATGACCTGCAGATATTGATCACAACTGAGACAACAATGCATGTGTTTGCAGTCGTGCTAATGCAAACCTGTGTTGTGTTCGTAGATGCATATTGTCCAGGACAAGGAAGGGTTAGTCTCATTATATGTCACTTTGGTCCTACTAGGTCTAGCATATTATAGTCATCTTTGAATTCCACATTTTAAGAGTCAAGGCCTAGAATGCAGGCAGAGAATAACCAATAGGGTAAATGTTTGGAGGCCAAAATAATAGCAGCCATAGCAATAGCTAATCCATTCTACAGAGGTTAAAAAACTTGGCTTGGAGAGATTAAAAAACTTACTCAGGGTCTCACAACAAGTAAGTGACAATGCAAAATTCAAAGATGGGCTTGTCTCATCCATGCTTTATTGCTTTGTGTGTGTTTGTTTCCTTAGCCATACCAAGAGTGGCTTTATCATTGGATTCATATTTGTCTTTGATCATATTCAAAAATCTATAGTAGACAAGATTTAATGTCAACTGAACTTTTATTTCAGGGGTTTTACTGCAATGCATCTAAGAAATAACAAGCAAAACACACACATGCATGAACACATGGCAGTGGCATGCCTAGTATAACTTCTGGCACCTGAAAGTTAATCATTCCCTCCTCTTCAGCAATGAGCTTATCTTCATGTAAGAGTTCTATGCCCAGCTCTGCTTGATACAACTTCAGGGGAAGAAAGAAAAACAATCAGAAAGCGGAAAGTTTGAGGATGCTGAAGGAAAGTGTAGTGAAGATCTGTGAAGTGAGATCTGTAAAGGAAGAGGTGAAAAAAAGGTTTAGACCAAAGAAGTAAAAGTTGGGGAATAAATTCACAGCACAACTGCGGGATTTAGAAATTCCACATCTTCCAGCCAGGCCTGCTGCAGGTCTCCTAAACCACTAAAGAGGTGTGTGTTCTTACTCATGCTCTGTTTGGTGGATGAGAAAAAGAGAAAAGTGGTGCTGGTGGGAGGGAACACTGTGTACTAAGATATTGGCCCCAACACCTTCATGCTTCATTAGAGGCACGCCAGGGGTCTAAAGGGACTTCAGCACTCCATTTCTAGGCACACCCATGCTAAGCTTTTATTTAGTACATTCATAAATCTTTTATGACTGTCCTCAAATAGTGCACCATGCCTCAACACCTTTACATAGCACCTAGCAAAGTGCTTTGCACACAGTGGACCAGGGGGTCCCCAAATTTTCCAAGGGAGGAATAAACTGCTTTTCACTTTGTCTCCTGATGAGTGGAGTGGTGCTGATAGTCTCTAGTCAGTGGTTGGTACGTTCGTGGTGGGGCTGATGTGGAAGTAGGGAAAGGAAAGTAGTTCACAATTAAAAGCTTCTGAATTGCGTCCACCCCACCCTAACTCACCTGGCCAGTGTTTCAAGCATCAGGCTTCGAGAAACACCAAGCTCTCTCTACTCCCTGCCGTGGGAAATGTTGATGACCCACATAAAGAGAGAGATATAGTGGCAACTTCTAGCCCATCATTTAATGAGTTACACTTTATGAACCAATAATTTTCTTGAGCAACCCCTCAAAGACCTCTATCAATTGGTAAGTATTTAATGTCACATTGAAAATGCATTTTGTATCAATGGGAAATTTCAAGCCCATCACTCTATATTGGTTCGCTGTTACTCCTTCTCCTATCTACCATAAATAATAGTACTAGTGGTATTTAGTAATTTCTGTTTACCGTCTGCTGTGTGGCTGTATCTAAATGGTTCACCAGCTCTATCTAGGAGCTCATAAACCTGTAGATCCTTGACACTAAGCACACATTCTTTCAGCTAACAAATGTGCAGATATATTTCTCTAGTTTGCAGATTGTATGGCTATCATTGGCAAGGGATAGATGCTATGTGAAGGTGACTGGGGAGAATAGTTTTAATAATTGTAATTATAGACATAGAATCTTTAAAGTTAGTATAAGATTTTTAAAGATTTTTGAATCCCTGCAAGGTGTTTTCTAGACCTCTTGTCTATAAGAGTTAGAGAAGAAAAGGTAGATAAATGCAGGAACATATATAACCATACAAATAGATTATAATTTGTTTGCTTTGGCTAGCATTTTTCAGAAGATTTATATTCTGCAAGTTCAAATTTCTTATTAAAATAACTATGACTGATGACTTAACAGGTTAGCAGTTGCCTTATATTTATTTTTTTAAAAATAGTCTACCAGTAAAGATTAACTTTATCATGTAGAGCAACTTTCTCTTATAGCATTTTTAGTGACAACATAACTGTGAACGAAGACTGAAAAGTCTGATATGTTTTCATTTTCCAAAATGAAAATGTATGATTATATATCTTGGGAGTGGTAGGTATGACTTACTACAAGCGCTGACAAAAATTGATCCCCCTTAATTATGAATGTTTCAGGAATTAGAAGAGATTTTAATTTTAAAGCTTGACTCCTAAAGTTTCACTTAGGCTTGATGTCCGCTAAGCAATCATATTCTCATTTATACCAGTCAAATCCCATTTATCACTGAATGACAGCAGCTAATGTGGAGTGGTACCCTGGCTACCTGCTTTCAGTTCAACGCTCTTGTACTAGTGGAGTGTTAATTTTTTAATAGATTTCACAGTGGCCTCTTCACAGCCTTTGAGGGTGCAAGAAATCCTTTTCTGAGTCCCATAAAGGTTGTTTTGTTTTATCACCTTAAATGGAGGGAAGGAGAGAGGAGCTGCCCTCTTTTTCTCCATCTCTACTTGAAGAATCTGACTCAGCTCGGGGGAGTCCTGATTAAAATCTCACTGTGTGTTTTCTAAGGCTGCCCCGTTTTCTAATAGGGTGGAGGGAAGCAGAGGAAGGAAGAACAGGGAAAAAAGGAGGACTTCCCTGGCTACCCCATCTAAGAGAAAACCCCATTCTCCCCACTGTCATTCTCTGTTCCTAGCACAGCATTATTGCATATATTTATTTGTGCTGTATTTATTTCCTCTCTCTCCCACTAGAGGACTTTATCTGGCTTACAGCAAGCTGAAGATTTTCTGGCATAAAGTGGACACAATATCTATTCGATGAATGAATTAGTGCATTTTGTAGACGTAATCATTTCATCTGTTGATAGTTTAATATTAGTGTCAGGAGAATGTTAATTGTTTGAAATAGACTTTTTTCTCTGATTTGAAATCCTATCATGTCAATATAAAATGCTCTTTTTGAGGAATTTCTTACAGGCAACTATCTTAATCAATATTTGGTTTAATTGGGCAAATACATACTCAGGCACTCTGTTGGAGGCTGAGAAAATCAAGATGAAATGACACAGCCCCAACCCTCATTGAACTCACATCATAACTGTGGAGACAGACGTATAAACAAATGCTGGTAAGGCTCCGTGATATGTGCTGTAACAGTGCTGGGGGGACTGGGCTGGGGAGGAATGTGCTTAAGTGGCGGAGAGGATAATCCAAGACAGGATATAAGTTAAAAGTTATCCAAGTAACACATGAACATAAAGAGTCATGATGAGAACAAGCAGTTCTGTGTACCCCTCCCCATCCGCCAATCAGAACCTCCATCTCCCTCCTCCAGTCTGGGCTCATGACTCTATCAGCTGCTGTATAGCTCTTGTCCTGGGACTTTCCTATCTAGTTCTCCGGAGTTGGAGTTATGTTTCCTGGATCCCATGTCTTCTTTCTTGCTTATTCCTTTATTTTGCTAAAGTATATCCTGTAGTAGATCTCCAAGAAAGGGTGCTTGGGAGGTATTATTTGAGTCCTTGAATCCCTGAAAATGCTTTTGTTTCACTCTCATGCTTGATTGACAGTGTGGCAAGATACAGAATTCTCAATTGAAAATCATCATTCTTCAAAATTTTAAAGACAGTCACTGTCTTCTGGCATTATTTTGTGTTGAAGAGTCCTTTAAATTATTGTGATTCCTAATTCTTTGAAGATGGCTTGATTTTTCCCTCTGGATGTTTCTAGGATTATCTCTTTATCCAAGGTGCTCTGAAATTTCATCATGTGACTTGGTGTGGATTTTTTTTTAAATTGAAGTATAGTTGATTTACAATATTGTATTAGTTTCAGGTGTACAACAAAGTGATTCAGTTACATATATATACATATATATTCTTTTTCAGATTCTCTTCCATTATAGGTTATTACAAGATATTGAATATAGTTAGTTCCTGGTGCTACACAGTCAATCCTTGTTGTTTATTTTATATGTAGTAGTGTGTATCTGTTAATCCCATACTCCTAATTTATCCCCCCCTTCCCCTTTGGTAACTGCAAGTTTGTTTTCTATGTCTGTGAGTCTGCTTCTGTTTTATAAATAAGTTCATTTGTATTATTTTTTCAGATTCCACAAATAAGTGATATCATATAATATTTGTCTTTCTCTCACTGGTTTATTTCACTTAGTATAATAATCTCTAGGTCCATCATGTTGCTGCAAATGGCAATGGTTCATTCTTTACCACATCTTCTTTATCCATTCACCTATCAATGGACATTTAGGTTGCTTCCATGTCTTGGCTATTGTAAATAGTGCTGCTATGAACAGTGGGGTGCATGTATCTTTTTGAATTAGAGTTTTTGTCTTTTCCAAATATATACTCAGGAGTAGAATTTCTAGGTCATATGATAACTCTATTTTTAGTTTTTTAAGGAAACTCCATACTGTTTTCCATAGTGGCTATACCAGTTTACATTCAGTGTGCGTTCTTTTTCATCTGTCGTTCCAACAACTAGTGGGCTCTTTCTGCGTTGCAAATTTCTCAAGAGAAAAAAGCAATTTTACTGACATTTATCAGCTTGTAAGATTCTCTGATTGTGACTAAAAAAATTAGAGAGAAAACTGTGTTTTGAACAGTTATTTTCAGTTTTGACTAACTTATCTCAACTTAAAATTTTTGTAATATGAAAGAAATTTCAAAAGTGTTTTTTTCTAAAAAGTAAAACAAATACCATATAATAATGCCTTCCATTTATATAATTTCTATAGTTTACCAAATGTTTTCACAAACTTGATCTCATACAATATTTACCAGCTATTCTGTAGTATTTTTTAAAAGCTTCATCACAAAACAGTGAATAAAAACTCATTTGACATTTTCTTTTTCCTATTTCTTAAAGAAATGATGGGTAGAAGTCTGATTTTCTTCGATCAGGGATCAGTTTAGCATTTTCTTTGCTCTAGATAAATTAAAAGAACAGGTTAATGAAAAACGACTGTCTGTTGAAGAATGTAAAAAGTGAGATAAATAAATTAGATGTGGAAATGGAAAATCCAAAGAGAGTAAAAAGACAAAGAATGAGTAATCTTTGAGAGGAACCAGGATAATGTTTTAGAAGACATAGAAATTAAAACAAAATGTTATACTTTATGTTCTAAGGTGATAAACAGGTCTAACTTAATGGGTTTGTAAGGCCCCAACTTGCTGAGAGAGGATTAAGCAACGAATTCTCCACTTTCGATGCCAGTCTCTGATTTCACCACCAAATAAATACCTTTTTGTCTCCCATCCACTCTGAGAATAGAAATATATTTCTTGCCTCACTCTTAGGTTTAAGACTACCATCCATGGTTTTCTAAGTTATTATGTGAATACTCATAAGAGCAAAACAAAAATTCAAACTTTTATTAAACTCATGTCTCTTTCACTAAATTGTTTTTGCCTAATGGTTGTTTTTGTGTTTGTTTGTTCATTTTAGTTCAACAGAAATCCAAGTCTTAGACTACACTGGCCAAAAAAAACACAAAACTGTTCATGTTAACTACTAAACTTCACCTGATTTGAAACTAACTATATACGTGAAGTTCTTTCCAAATTTTCATTTTTATTTTTATAGTCATTGTAGTTATCAAGAGTGAATTCTCTAATCTTGAATCTGACCACTTGATTTCAAATTTTTTTCCTTCAGATATTGAGCAAGTTGTTTAATCCCCTGAACTACAGTTTCCCTGCTTGTGATAGGTAGATAATAATTAGTACTGGGCTTCCCTGGTGGCGTGATGGTTGAGAATCTGCCTGCCAATGCAGGGGCCACAACTGAAAAAAAAAAAAAACAACTAGCCACAAATAAAAAACAACAACAAAAAAAAAAAAAAAATTTTTTTTTTTTTTTTTTAGTTGTGGCTAGTTGTTTTTTTTTTTCCTAAGCCTGCACGTCTGGAGCCTGTGCCCCGCAACAAGAGAGGCCGCGATAGTGTGAGGCCCGCCTACCGCGATGAAGAGTGGCCCCCGCTTGCCGCAACTAGAGAAAGCCCTCGCACGAAATGAAGACCCAACACAGCCAAAAATAAATAAATAAATAAATAAATAAATAAATAAATAAAACCTTCCCTCTACTTTAAAAAAAAATTAGTACCTATATCACAGAGTTGTTACAAAGACTAAATGAGATAATGCATATAAACACCTTGGCAGAGTGCCTGGCACACAGCAAATAAATGCTCAATAAATGTAAACCATATTATATTTGCATATGTAATGTGCAACTGAGCTCCACGTTCACTCAAGCATTTAATACTCCAAAAGAGCTCAGATTTTGTTCTCAATGAATATGAGGATTCTTGTCTTATAAAGAGTCAGAAAAATATCTGATGCAAGCTTTCCTCCCTGTGAACTATTAGAATCAACGCACAGGTATCCAATTCCATGTCTATAATGACCAGGAAGCTTCAAATCCACCTGGCCTAACAAATAGGGTTACTCACTGATTTGTAGGGTATACTTATATGCATCTCTTCTAGATATTGATGTTGCATATAACAGTCACCTTAGGTTATAAGAATTTGACTCTAAAATAATTTGTTAGATATTTGTAGCAACTGTTACCAGACAGGAAGGTGCTTCATATAAGGAAGGTGCTGAGCAATTTATGATATGAATTAATCAAGTTTTGTTTCTGCATGCCATTTTGGTAGGCCCATGTTTTATGTATAATAAAGAACAACAGCTGCTGTGAAACTCCACAGTTTAACACAATAAACGTTTATTTCACGCTATGCTATGTCCAGTGTAAATATTCCTGGTTAGTGGATGAAGATCCACATGGTCATTCAGGGACCCAGAATCCCTTCATCCTGTGGATCCACCATCAGATAGGGCTTCACAATCCTCTGCTGAGGATTCTACATATGAACAGCAGACTGAGAAGGAGAGAGAGGACTGTGCAGAAGGTATTTATGGACCAGTTTTGGAAGTATGGTACATCATTGCAGCCCATTTTTCCATTGGCCAGAACTCAACCCCATGACCAAATCTTTCTAACTGGGGGTGGGTGGGGAGATGTAGTGTAGATGGTTTCCCAGGAGTAAATGAAATGGGTTTTAATGAACATATAGTCTCTGCCATAGCCCAGTTCACAAAGAAAGCCAACAAATACCCTGGGAAGCTATCAGAGAGTAAGAAGTCAACAAGACATCATGGTCTGGTCAGAGAAAAAGTTTTGGTATCTGCAAACAGGAAAAATGGTTACCAGGGGCAGTATGCTTACCTGCCGGGTGACATGGCTACATTCCTTAACCTTTCTGAACCTGAGCTGTCTTGGTCAGTAAAATAGGGATAGTAGTAGTATTTATCTTTTAGGGTTGCAAGGATTAGTAAGAGAATGTATGTACAATTCCTAGAACATAATAAACACTCAACAAATATTAGCTATCATTATTATAAAATGTTAGCTATCATTATTACTATTATTACTACTATTAGGACATTTTTAAGTACCAGGGAAAAAATTGCTACATAATTAAAATGTATTTTTGTTTTCTTTCATTTGCTCCTTTTGCAGCCAGTACCTAGTGCCATCCAATCTCTTTCCCTTCTGCTTATCAAATAACAATTGCCTCATGTCTATTAGTTTTATTTACTCTTTTTTAAAATTAATTAATTAATTAATTTATATTTTTGGCTGTGTTGGGTCTTCGTTTCTGTGTGAGGGCTTTCTCCAGTTGCAGCAAGCGGGGGCCACTCTTCATCGTGGTGCGCGGGCCTCTCACTATCGCGGCCTCTCAGTAGTTGTGGCTCACGGGCCTAGTTGCTCTGCGGCATGTGGGATCTTCCCAAACCAGGGCTCGAACCCGTGTCCCTTGCATTGGCAGGCAGATTCTTAACCACTGCGCCACCAGGGAAGCCCTTTATTTACTTTTTGATTTAACAACAGAATGATCCAAGAGAACAAGGCAAAAGTGACCATGTCTTTAATGACCCAGCTGAAAAAGTCACACACCATTACTTCTGCCATATTGTATTTGGCATGTAGACTAACCCTGACATACTGTAAGATGGTACTACACAAAGACTTGAATACAAAGAAACAAGAATAATTGGGAGTTCATCTTGCAAGCTGGCTATCCATGGCCTGACTTCCTGGCCTCCGGTGTTTCCTTTCTCTCTCACATGCAAAATATGTTCACCACCATCCAAGGCTCCCCAAAGTCTCATCCCATTGGTAAGGGGCAGCACCCTTAAGTTTCTTAGGAGCCCAGTTTTTTTAAACTGAAAGGTTCTCTGAGGCACCATCCTGAATTTTTATGAGGTCTTAACAAAGGATTCTACAGCGAACTTCATCTTTGTATATACCATGTTTTCCTGCAAACGCCTTGGATTCTATTTTCCTCTGGAAACCCGTTTTCTTAATTTTAGTATCAATGTGCCATCATCTGGAAAGGCTGGGCATTTTCAAACCCAATAATTCCTGGAATCTTTCTGTTGAACAGTCCTTTCTTTGCCTTCTCTCTCCTCTCACATTTTACCTGAAGTAGCAAAGGGAAACCAGTGGCACCTGCAACCCTTAGTCTGGAAACCTATTTAGCTAGAGCACTTAGTTCCTTAGATACATTTATTACTTTCCTGTTACCGCAGGCAACAGCATTGCTGAAACTTCTGCCACTGCATAACAAGGATCACCTTTCCTCCAGTTTCTAATAACAATTTCCTAACTTTCCTGTAAGACCTCAGTGTCAGCTTTCTCAAAGGCCACCAGGCTTCAACAGACAGTCTCTTCAGAGCCCTTTAGTTTTTTACTAATGCTCTCCTTAAAGTCCTTAAAGGTTCTTCCCATTGTCTGGCTCCAAATTTCTCTCACATTTTAAGTTTTTTATTTTGTCAGTAGCCCACTTTGAGGCATCAACATCTGTATTGGTTATCTATTGGTGTGTAACAAATTACCCGCCCCCCCAATTTAGTGTCTGAAAATAACAGTAAACGTCTTTATCCTTAGATTTTTGTCAATGTATTACTTTTGTATGGCTGTTGTAACAAATTCCCACAAACACAGTGGCTTAAAACAACAGATTTATTATCTTACAGCTCTGTGGGTCAGAAGTCTGACACAGGTCTCTCTGGGCTAACATCAGGGTGTCAGCTGGGTTGCCTTCCTTTCTGGAGGCTCTAGCAAGAATCTTGTTTCTTGCACTTTCCAGCTTCTAGAGATGGTCACGTTCCTTTTCTCATGCCCCTTTCTGAATTTGGAAGGTACCTTACATGAATTGGAGGACTAGCCAGAGAGAATCTTGCAATGGTAAATCCCCTGAGTAATAAGATATCTTTACAGTAAATATAGGGAACCTGAAGGCTGGGGACTAGTTATAACTTCTGATTGCTCTCCTGCCTTGAATAAAATTGAAACTTGAGTAAAACTGAAACCGTGTTGCATACAGTACCTGGGGTCTTTTAAACTGTCTAATTGCACATGGAGACCCCTCGTTCTAAACAAGTTGTCCTTGATCTTTCAACATTTGACAATGTGATGAGAATAACTGATGATTGTTTACTTAGGCCCCCATTCTTTTTCTCTAAGCATCTCTATGCACCAGAGAGACTGTTGACAATTCCTCCAAAGACAAGATTTATTTGGACCCCTAAAATTTAAGTTTTCAGTGCTCTCTCCATCTTGAATAGCAGCATGAACATACATAGGGACATACTATGTTTGTTCTCTGAGTGTCTCTATGAAATGTACTCGACTTTCCAAACTGTGTATTAATGTAGACTCTCTAGAGAATTCTGTGTTAGTGACAATTACTGCAGCATCCTGTGTTAGCGAAAAAGGTTTCAAATTAGACAGCCTGAATTTCCTGATAGAAACCAAAGAGACTTTGGGGGTAATATGTGAATTGAAAGGAAAGAATCTGCCAGTTTCTGGCCAAGAGGTGACCCCTGTAAAGACATATTTGTTAGTTGTGAGTGACAGAGGTTACAGAGCCAGCCAGGACCATTTCTAAAGTGTTAAGCTGACCTTGGGTAACAAGGTCATGAGGTCAGCTGGGGTCAGAATTGGTCAAGGAGAACTCTTTGCCTTTTGTGGAGAGCTTTTAAAAGGCTTCAACTTTCTGTCGCTCCCTCTGTTCTTTCTGGTCCCTCCCTGCTTGGCCGTTTTCTAAAAACCAGCATGATTTGGAAACTGACTCACTAGCTGACCTCCCCAGCCTAGGGGCACATGGACAACCAGATGCTGGCGTTCAAATCTCTTCCCGTTTAGCAAGGTAGCCAAAGCCATGGAGACTGGACAGGAGCGATCTCCCATCCCTCATGCTATTGATATAAAACTCATTTAATATCTTGGCATTATTTCCCTTTGGCTTCTCTGAGTTTATGAGTTTAAATCTGTCTTTGATGATCTTGAGCAAGTCATTCAACCATTTGGGGACTCATTTTTTTCTCATCAACAATATGAGAAGATTGGACTGTAAGATATATTCTTTTTTTTTTAATATTTATTTATTTTTTGGCTGCTTCGGGTCTTAGTTGAGGCACGTGGGATCTTTCGTTGCAGTGCATGGGCTCTTCGTTGCAGTGCACGGGCTTCTCTCTAGAGGGCGTGGGCTCATTAGTTGTGGTACCCACGCTCTCTAGTTGTGGCACACAGGCTCCAGACAGCGTGGGCTCTGTAGTTTGCAGCATGCAGGCTCTCTAGTTGAGGCTCACGGGCTCAGTAGTTGTGGCGTGTGGGCTTAGTTGCCCCGTGGCATGTGGGATCTTAATTCCCTGACGAGGGATCAAATCTGCGTTCCCTGCATTGCAAGATGAATTCTTAATCACTGGACCACCAAGGAAGTCCCTGCATGATATATTCTTGCTTTTTGTTTGTTATTCTTGCTTTTATTTTGTTAGTCTGGATAGTTAAAATGCCTATGCTTTTTTTGTTCCTGATAAAGAATTAAAGACAGGCCACATTCTGTTTTCCATAATCTCTCTCTAGGAATGAAAACATTGGATTACTCTTGTTCTTGCAAACTATTCTTTATGTATAATTGTTTGTATTCTAGAAGGTGGAGTAAGACATTTTGAGCACCTTTCCCAAGTGCTAACCTTTTGCCTTCAGCCCCAAACTACTTAAGGACTTTAATACAAGCTTCTAAGACTTTGCACACAAGATATGCTCAGCATATGGTTGTATTTGGTTTCTCTGGCATCTAACTCGTCCATTGCTTATGCTGTACTTTGGACAACGATTTCTTATTAAAAGAACTTTGTCTTTTCCCCTTGTGAACATTTTAAAGCACATTTGGACAGACATCTTTCAAAGAGAAATTCATTGACTTGCTCACTATAACTTAACTGACACAGGGACATTTCCTGCTCATTAACCTCTCTCCATCAATTTCAAAAGGAAATCAGCAAGACCTCACCATGAGTCCTCCCTACCTCTGCACTTCTTTTCCTTTCTTTCGAAAATCTTCTGGAATTTAGGTCTGACTTTTGGGTATTTTCCAGGCTTCCAGTCGCAGTGATCTCAGCTCCCTGAAACCACAGTTGCCCCCAGCATCAGGGTCCCCCCAGAGAAGGCTGTTCCAAAGGTTAGAAGTCCAGAGCCTCCCCCTCACCCCACACGCACACCCCCTGGTGTTTGCCTGTTGAGGACTCGGGCAGGCCTAGGGCAGTTCTGGCTGCCAGATGCTCATCTAGTTCCTTCCGTCTCCATTTTAGGAGAAAATGATCAGGGGAAGAAGAGGAAATGATTGCGTTAATGATCACGGCCTCACAAACATCTAGTGTATACGCTGGAGGAACAGAATATGGGAAGGGAAGGTCTGGAACACCTGATGGAGAAATTTGGGTTTGTTTATCTCTGATTCAATTCAAAAAAATATTTATATGAGTAAAAATCTGTAATGTGAACAACAGGGATGCATAAGACACACAAGTAATATAAGACATGGGCCCACAATCTAGTGAAAGAGGAAGAAAAATATGTGCATGTAGAACTTAAATACAACCACATAAAGACACAGAAGCAATGCTCACGGGGATAGCAAAGAGAAAGGGAGTTATTCTGATGGGAAGACTTCCTGAAGGCTTCATGTAGGAGGCAGCGTGTTAGCCTGGTCTTGAAGAATGGGTATGATTTAATGAACAGGTGTGGCTAGGGTGACCAAGGTCAGGGTGGCTATTCCAGGGGAGGGAAGAGAAAACAGCTTGAATGAAATCCTAGAGGAGGAAGCAAATGGTGAGAGGCACACAGGTAGGAATGAGTCAGTGGGTTCCTGAACCATTAAATATTAGTGTGAAATTGTATTGAGGAAAAGAAATATGAAATTATAATAGCTGGATGAAGAGCAGGAAGAAAATTTAAAGACAAGATCACTTCAGAGGCTTGGTTTAAAATTATTTTTGTTAAAAAAATAAAATAAAATTGTTTTCGTTAAGAAAACAATAGGTACATGACAAAAAAACCCCACCTTGGATGATACAGAACATCTTGGAAAAAAATCCTAGTAATTGAGACACTATTAGGATTAGAGTAGAAGTGGGAAGACAATACTCCCATATGGGATAATAATTTTTATATTTAGGATTATTGTAAGGATAAAGAAGAGAATTTAGGTTAAAAGCTTAGTATTATGCCAAATCCCTAAATGGGGATGTGTCCCCTGTGGACCTTTACTCCAGCCTTGCGCTCTAAGCTCTGCCAACTTCTTCAACAGTAGGAAACCACTGCTGTTTCCCTATCAATTTCCTACCCCTGTCTCTAGGCCCCAGGCCAATGCCAGCCGCTTCCTCAAGGCTTTGCCCTCCCGCCAGCCAGAATGCAGGAGTGTTTCCTCCGTGCACTCACAGTATGTTGCTTGTACTTTGAGTCTGCACATGTTTGGGTGTCTGTCCCTGCCACTGGACTCCTTTGGGTGCCTTGCAATTAGTGGCTGCCCAAGAAGCATTTATTGAAATAAATTACACAGAGTGAGTTTAAAATTTACTATAGTTAAATTTTTTAGGTGGGTGCTGGGGATATCCCCCAAACGCCAGGTGTGTAAAAAAAAAAAAAAAAAGTAAATTTACTTTTCTATGAGTCCTGTTCCCTCAGGGTGACAGAAATTTGGGGGGACTCTCCCACTTTCCCTTAGGACTGGGTATAAGTCCTAGAGGGCTCATACACAGCCATCTTGTACTCAGTCTTCCTTCTATACAACTCATAGCTGAGTTGTCTCTTGTTCCTGACTCTTCTCTGCCTCTGAGGCTCAAGGGAGCTCATTCTACCACCCTGGTGCCAGCTGCTCAGATACTCACACAGCCATATACACTCTGAGCTGTGCTGCCTCTGGGGTCTTCCAAGGACAAGGGGACGGGTGTCCTCTGCTTTCAGCCTGCGCAAACCCATCTGCGGTTTTCCTCCCCGTTTCCCAGCGACACACCCCAGGCCAAGCTAGAAGAGGCAGGCAGGGCACAGGCCTCCTTTCTCAGGGAGCTACCTGCTAATGATTTTTTTTGGAGAGATGGCCGCCTGAGCTTTATTTATTTGTTTTTTAGCATCTTTATTGGAGTATAATTGCTTTACAGTGGTGTGTTAGTTTCTGCTGTATAACAAAGTGAATCAGCTGTACATATACATATATCCCCATATCTCTTCCCTCTTGCATCTCCCTCCCACCCTCCCTATCCCACCCCTCTAGGTGGTCACAAAGCACCAAGCTGATCTCCCTGTGCTATGCAGCTGCTTCCCACTCCTGCTAATGATTTTTATCACTGTCTTCCAAGCCAGCCTGGACAGACTTATCACTGTCTTCCAAGCCAGCTCTGCTGCATGCATCAGGATTTTTGTTGTTGTTGTTGTTTTCTGTGTTCTGAGGGTCCCTCCAAGGCCTGAACTTTTAAGTGTCAAAAGTTTTTCCTCGGGGCTTCCCTGGTGGTGCAGTGGTTGAGAATCTGCCTGCCAATGCAGGGGACACGGGTTCGAGCCCTGGTCTGGGAAGATCCCACATGCAACGGAGCAACTGGGCCCGTGAGCCACAATTACTGAGCCTGCGCGTCTGGCGCCCGTGCTCTGCAACAAGAGAGGCCGCGATGGTGAGAGGCCCGCGCACCGCGATGAAGAGTGGTCCCCACTTGCCGCAACTAGAGAAAGACCTCGCACAGAAACGAAGACTCAACACAGTCATAAATAAATAAATAAATAAATAAATAAATAAATAAATAAATAAATAAATAAATAAAAGAACGTGAATTTCTTAAAAAAAAAAAAAAAAAGTTTTTCCTCCACAGATTAAGGCACTGAATATCCTCTGGTATAGCTGCTTGATTAAGGGAAGAGTAAGGGGGTAATGGGAAATAGTGGGGTGTAGGAGTCTTAAATATTTCAACTACAAAGCCATCTGGCCATGTGGGGCTTGTGGTAGAGCAAAGAGAAGTGGAAATGCAGATTTGGGAATCAAAAATGTAGAGTGGTGATAACGGAAGCTGAGAATGAATCCATTTTCTCCATGTGTGTCTAAGGGAGAAAAAGAAATCAATCAAGTCATTTTTTGAATTAAGCACTGTGCTAACTACCCCAAGGGATAGACCGGAAGCTTGCTATTTACCTATAAGAACCTTCCACATTGTGGCCCCAGGCTCCCTCTGCAGCCTCTTTTCTTACCACTGCCTCCCTTGCTTCTCAGCTCTATGCCTCTGCCAGGATATCCCTGAGGCTGGAATGCCTGTGAAGCTCTCTTCCTCCTCTTCCCCAGCCTGCAGACTTATTCTTTAAGAAGATCAAATGTCTTCTCTTGAAAGTTTTCCTGCTGTCTGCAGCACTATTCTCCTGGAGCTCTCTCTCCTGGCCTGCTTTGTACCAGCAACCAGTGACCTGTAAAATAGCTGAGGGCAGGGTCTGACTCTATCCTCAGCACCTAGCATAGTGCCTGGCACATGGTGGATACTCGGTAAATAGGTGCTGACTGAATGGGGGAATTACTTATACATTCAAAGCTATAAGTGACACAGCAATAATGATGTCTGAGCAGTCAACAATAGTAATAGCCAACATTTGTTGTATATTCCAGATACTGTTCTCAGCACTTTACCCTCACAGTCTTATTTAACTCGAGCCACAACCCTGTGAAATAAGCACCATTTTTATTTCCATTTACAGATGAAGATGCTCAGAACCAGAGAGGTCAAGTTACCTGCTTGGGGTTCCTTGGCCAACCCTAAGAACAGTTGCTAGTCTCGGGCAGGCTTCTTAATTCCTCTGCACTCCCGTCTCCTCAGACGTGAATGAGAGCATTAGATGCTGTGATCTGCAACATCACCTACAGTTTGGAAAATCTGTGACTTAATAGTCAGGGATATGATTAAAATGCAAGGCACGTAAATGGTGGAACAGTGACAGATGCTTTGCCCTTGATGCTGACTTGTGCCGGTGAGCTTCTGCTAAGGATGCACCCCCTAAGATGGTCTCAGGACCCACATCTTCCTGTACACAGGCCAGGCCAGCCATGGTGGCTCAGAGAAGAGGTGGGGCCCTCCGAGACGGCAAAGCGCAGAAGCTTGCCAGGTCTAGGCAGGGTAAGGGGTGAAGAAACGATCAGCGGAGGTAGACTCCATCTCTGTCTCCTTTTGTCCCCTTGATGTACATACATCCGGTTAGTGAGTCTCATCCATCCTACCTGCCACACGGCTTGTGTCTCTCTCCTCCCTCCCACTACCTCCATCTAGTCTGGGTTTTAAGAACTTCTTTGATTTGCTTCAGTGACCTCCCTAACCGTCTCTCCTGTTTCTAGTGCATCTTACACCAAGCTGTCAAATTTATTATGTTCATCACAGTCTGGTCCCACAACTCCAGGCCATCCCCCACCCCTTTCGGTCCCTTCCCAATTCTTTATCCTTCACTTCTGGTCCCAAACTCTCCACATTCTCATTTCCATCCATGTACAGAACCACCCCACCCCTATCTCTGTCTGTTGAAACCCTCTTAGACCCAGTTCACTGTCATTTGCTTTCCTAAAGCTTTCCTGAATATTCACAAGCTTAATTTCCCATAGCACTTCCTGGTGCCTCTGCTTTAGTGGAAGATCTCAACCAAACTTGTATTTAACATTATTTTTGTAAATCTGCTTCCGACTGGTCGTGAGCCCCAGGAAAGGAGGAATCCCATGTTTTCACATTTCTCACCGAGGCTGGCACCCACTTTTCACCTAGTGGGCACTTGGTAGCTATTGATCATGTGAAAGAATGTAGAAATGTCTGGTCTGTGTTCATCGGGGTTGAACAACAGGAGCCAACACTGTGTATGTTAAACTAAGAACAAGAATGTATAGGGTCTGTTTTGCTGGAAGCCCGGTGTCAGTGCTGGGTAAAAGGAAACTGGCAGTGGTTCCTGCAGAATTTTATGCTCCTGGGCTTCTACTCCAATTACTTGTGTTTCTATGTATCCTTCTATCTCTTCAATGTCGGGGGCAGGGGTTTGCCCTGTGACCTCAGTTCTCTGATGGATTTAAGAAGAGTTATTGATTTTCGGTTTGTTCAGCATTCTTCTTTTTTGTGTGGATGGGAAAGATGACTCCTTACACGTGGGACAGGAGACTGGAAGTCTCTGTGGGGTCTATTTTGGAGTAACAAAGAATCGGATGATAGGTTCACTGGTGTCATGTTTTAGATTCCACATGTAAGTGATATCATATGGTATTTGCCTTTCTCTTTCTGACTTACTTCACTTGGTATGATACTCTCTAGTTGCATCCATGTTGTTGCAAATGACATTATTTCGTTCTTTTTTATGGCTGAGTAGTATTCCATTGTATACATGCACCACACAAATGAACCTATATACGAAACAGACTCACAGACATAGAGAAAAAACTTGTGGTTGCCAATGGGATGGGGGTTGGGGGAGGGATGGAGTGGGAGTTTGGGGTTAGCAGATGTAAGCTCTAATATTATATATAGAATGGATAAACGACAAGGTCCTACTCTATATCACAGGAAACTATATTCAATATCCTGTGATAAGCCATAATGGAAAAGAATATTTAAAAAAGAATGTATATATATGTATAACTGAATCACTTTGCTGCACAGCAGAAATTAACACAGCATTGTAAATCAACTATACTTCAATAAAAAAATGAAAAAAAAAAAAAGAATAAGATGAAAGGAAGGAAAGGATCCAGGACATCTCTGGGTGCTTGTGCAGTGGACATTGATCTCTCAGGACTCCTGCTATTGACATGACTTAGCCTCAACAAGGACGAGGATCCCTCGTCTCTCTCTTCCATACCTCCAGTTCTAGGGAGGGACCCAAGGGGGGATTAGCACCCCTGGATTAATCAGCTATGGCCAAGGTCACTGGGTCACATAGTATGGATGTGGCCTCTGGGGCCCGCCCTGTGGGGCGGGGCCACTCCACAGAGAAGGAGGAATCTTTGTGAGCTATGTGGAATCATAAGCAGCATCTACCTCACAGCCAGAGGTCCCTGCAGAAAGGGGAAAGAAATAAATTAACCTCTAGAGTAGGCAAATGTTGCGTAAGAGAAGAGCTATTACTGACCAATCTCCAAAAGTTGGAGAATGAAAACGAGTCTTTGTTTTAAAAATAAAAAAATGTTGCTCTCATTCTTAGTAACTCAGTCTACCGTGTTTTGTAGGCTGGAGAGGTGAAGGCTGGAGGGGGCAAAAGTATACACAGCAAAGAAGTTGATCTTAAACCCACTGCTGATTTGGATGATATAATTGAAGAATCAGTTGTAATGGAAAGAGAAAATAGGGTGACAGTTGGAAGGAGGCTGTAAATTCCAGGGATTGTTCTCTTTTCATGTTGGTGGAAACGTGAGGGTGTGATTGAAGTTAAGTCAGTCAGGAGGATGGGAGGTGGGAGGAGGGTGTCAAGTAAGAAGGGGTGGGGGATGGCGTGGAGGGGCACATGCCTGGGGCTGGTGGGGCATGGCTCTGGCCATCATGGCAGCTTCTGAAAGCAAATCCACAGCTGGCGGGATTTCATGGCGTAAAGAAAGGATCAGGGCTAGAGCTGGGGTGGTGGTTATTATGTGTTCAGGCAGAGGAAAGACATCGCCCTCCCTTTGGGACCACAGGGAAGATAGAGTTTGACTGCAAAGGCAGGCAGTATGGAGCCCAGAAGGGTGGGGCAGGGCTGATCCCATACTAGCAGCCTAACACTTTAATCTGTTATCTCTTCCCTGATGAGTATTGTGCCTGTATTAGTTTCCCAGGGTTGCTGTGACAAAGTATCACAAACAACAGAAATTCATTGCCTCACAATTCTGGAGGCTAGAAATCTGAAATCAAGGTGTTGGCAGGGTTGGTTCCTTCTAATGCTCTGAGGGAGAGGCTGTTCCACGTCTCTCTCCTAGCTTCTGGTGGTTTGCTGACAGTCTTTGGTGTTCCTGGCTTGTGGGTGCATCACACCAGTCTCTGCCTTCACCTTCACATGGTGTTTTCCCTCTGCCTTCACATGGCCATCTTCTTATAAGGACACTAATAATGGATTAGGGGTCCTTCCTACTCTAGTATGACACCATCCTAATTACTTATGTTTGCAACTACTCTATTTCCATATAAGGTCATATCCTGAGTTATTGGGTTACATTCTGAGTCACATATTTGTTTTGGGGGGGGGGGACACCATTCAACCAATTACAGTTTCCTTCTTATAAATCAGCAGGCTGGGGCTCAGAGAAGCTAAATGCATTGCCGTGGTCATCTAGCTTACGAGAGTCAGTCAGAATTGTAACCCATTCTAACTCCAAGACTGAGATGCTCTCATCTTCTCTGTGAACTCAGGGTTGATGAAGAGAAAATGGAAAGTTCAACTGAGAGAAGGTTAGCAGCAGTCAGTGTGGGCATTGAGCTTCAGAAGTTGTGGGAGCGCTATTGGCAAGTGGCCAGGGCTCAGTCGAGCTGGAGGACATAAAATTCTCGTGGCAGGTCTGCACAGTTAAATGTCACTTGGTACGTTTTAATATCTCACCATATTTATACACCTTGGGATGGGAATGGCAGTTTTGGGAGTTGAGAAGGCCTGCTCCAACTTCTGGGGAAAAGCTGATGAGTGCTATTGTTAGAGCAGAAGGTGAGAAAAGAAAGATAATGACAATCACAATAACTAGTATCTCCACAGTGCTTTACAGTTTATATAAGATGATCCTGTGCTGTACCTATGGCCATCCTTAATTTACTGACGAGGAAAGTGAGGCACGGGAAAGTAATTATGTGGCTTCCCGAAGACCTCCCAGACGGTGTGGGAGCAGTGGCCAGTGTTCTATCCTGTTCTCTTTTGACAGAATCCCCTACGATGTCTTTTTCACAGATAGCTGAAGCACAGACATCTAGGCGACGTCACCGAGAGAGCACAGGGCAGAGAAAAAAGAGAAGAGGGAGAAAGCCTGGTCCACCAAGACCGTGTTTTGACATCACAGAAGAGACCAAGGCAGAAGTGGATTCGCCCAGGACAGAATCACAGAATCAAGGGAGAAAGAAACCGTGATAAACAGCATCAGAGGCTGGGGGAAGGTCAAGGGAATGAAGACAGAGCCAATGTCGTAGGATTTGGAAATGAGTAGTTCACTGGTGACCTCTTCAAGGTTTCAGGAGAGCAGTGGGAGGAAGCTGGAGTGCAGGGGCTGGGGATGAGGAAGCAGGATGCTGAGTGGCTCCATTTTTCATTCAGAAAGTTTGGCAGGGCAAGGGAGAGAACAGGCTCCTAGCTGGAGGGCACAGCAGGGCCCAGCAAAGGTTTTTCCAGGGGGAAGGCAGGGGGACCTGTGCATGTCTGGAATACATCTGATTTCAAGGCTGGCCTCTGTTTCCAGATGTGCCACAGTCCACGAGGAATACAATAACGTCTCCATCTGTCAGCAGAGCTATAGTCATTCTGCTGCCACAAAGGCTTGCATGTTTACTAACATATGTTATTCATTTCATTGCGTTGTAGTGGACAGTATATTGCCTAACGCTTGTCAGAGGAGTCACTGCCCTGGATTTATATCTACATCACCATTCAGCACCATTTATTGCAGACTGACCAAGGGCCGCGGCGAAAGACAAAAATGGCGGAGGTCTCGGCGGCCGGGGCCAGCGCGGCCGCCGCGGTTGCCGCGCACTGGTTTTTCTGCCACTTTTGCAAGGGCGAGGTCAGCCCCAAACTACCGGAATATATTTGTCCCAGATGTGAATCAGGCTCTACTGAAGAAGTGACAGATGATTCCAGTTTTTTAGGTGGTGGCAGAAGCACATCAACACATTTTGCAGAGGGGACACGGGTTCGAGCCCTGGTCCGGGAAGATCCCACATGCCGAGGGGCAACTAAGCCCGTGCGCCACAACTACTGAGCCTGTGTGTCACAACTACTGAAGCCCGGGCGCCTAGAGCCCATGCTCTGCAACACCATTCAGCACCATTTACTGCAGAGTGACCAAGGTTTGAAGTGAGACAGACCTGGGTGTGAACACTGGCTCTACCAGCCAGGCAGCCTTGGGCCAGTTCCTGTCCCTTAACCTCAGTTTCCCCATCTGGAAGTCAGGGGTCGAATCTATTACGGAGTGTTGTCGGTAGCATTAAATGAGCTACTTCGTGCACAGTACTGAACACAATGCCTGGAACATAAACACTCAGTCCATGGCAACTATCAGGAGTCCTGGGTGAAGCAGTAAAAGCAATACTACTACTACTGCCGGGTCTGGGGGCATTTGTTTTTACTTTTTGCACTTCCAAGCTGTCCAGCAATCACGCACAGTCTCCTTTTACCAGGATCGTCTTTAGATCAGAGACTGACGGTGCTGAGTTGGCTCCACTCCACACCAGAACGGACCCCTCCCCCGCTCATTCCTCCACTATCAGGTCAGCCTGTGTGTGGGGGAAAAGAGATCTGAGTCCTTTTCAAACTGATCTGAGATGAAGGGGGGAGGGGAAGGGAAGAGGAGAGGAAGAAGGACACCAAATGAAACTCTTTGATAGAAAAAAATGCCCCCCCAGCACACACACGCACACACACACGCACACGCGCACACGCATTTGGTTTCTCTCTGTCCAGTCTGTGTCCACAAGCCTTCCTTTCTGAGGCCTTGGAGACAAAGATAAGAGCATTCCTGAGGGTTTCTACTCTTATACATAATAAAAATTGTAAAATCCAGTTGAACCCTCACAGCTCCTTCTTAGCCCATAAAATTGTGGATGGATCAGGTACTTGGAAAAATGACAGAATTGTAAGAAATTTTTGACCTTTCAGAAAAGCTCTCTGTCTGGGGGAATTGATGGGGTGAGGGGTGGAGAGATGAAGCAAGGGCAGAGCTGCTGAAATAGCTGCAGGCCAGACTGCCCCAGAAACCCAGACAAATATAAACAAATATCCATGCCCCTTGTGATTTTCTTTCAAGTTTTCTCGGCTCTTCACAAATACCACTTCTCCTTTGATCAAAGTTTCTTCTGAAGACCTAGAGAGAAAGATGGAACAGGCTTCCTGCTGCTCTCGCCCCATTTTATCTCATTGAGACCCACTGCTGATTAGGAGACGGCCACTTGGCCGGGGAGCCCACACATCTCCGCTCCTGGAATGTGCTTGCTACAGTACTCTCCGCTGTCACGGGAAGAGGGATTGCCTCTCTGGAGTGTGAAGATAAACAGATTTCTCTGTCTGCAACGCTTGTTCCCAACACTACCTACCCACCCCTGCTCTGGAAGGACCCTTCTGGCCATCCGCCTGCTTTAAAAACAACCCCAAATATGACTGCTCTGCAGAGGTCACATGTTCTTGTCATCTCAGGATCCCTGGGGAGGAGGGGGGGTTAGCTCAACTCCGGCTTTTAGGAGGCGGCAATGCCAAGACAAACTGGTTCAAAAATAGGTGAACAAATAGAAAAACGGGGAACTGAGGGTTATTAACACGCAGTGGTTCTCTGATGTTACAGTCGCCACCGGAGAACAGTTGATCGAATTCCTTTCGGGGGACTTGTATGGATACTGTCAGTATGTCTCCGGCAACTCCTGTTCCTGTCCTCTTTAAGCTGGCTGTGGGGACTTCCCTGGTGGCGCAGTGGTTAAGAATCCACCTTCCAATGCAGGGGACACGGGTTGGATCCCTGGTTGGGGAACTAAGATCCAACTTGCTGCGGAGCAACTAAGCCTGCACGCTCTAGAGCCCGCGCCTCTGGAACCCACGCACCACACCTAGAGAGAAGCCCACGTGCTGCAACGAAAGATGCCGCATGCCGCAACTAAGACCCGACGCAGCCCAAGAAACAAGTAAATAAATATTACGCTGGCTGTGCACCCAGGTCTTCACGGCAACCACCTCCGCGTCCACCAGAGGATGAATGTCTCTGCAGCCCCAGTGCATCTTGTTTATTTGCTGTCTGTCATTCAGTAGTGGGGCTGGGAGTGGAGAGTGATTACTTCTGGAAGGGACGCAAGTAGTCGTGCAACTCTACACTTACGATAGTCAGTAAAAAACCTGACGTGTGAGTATTCCCATCAGTGAGTAACTGGGGGAGGTGGAGTAGGTAGGGAGCAGTTTGGTCAGCAGAAGCCATGGATGGGCCTGCTCTCTAAACTCGTCTTCCTTTTCAGGGCAAAAGCAATGGGCTCTGTTGTCAGGACAGTGACAGTTACCTACTGGCATGATTTGCAAGCCTGGATTTAGCTTTTTAACGTGAAGATCCCACATAAATCAAAGAAATAAACACTGTCCCCTAATGGAGTCACACATGCAAATCTCATGTCGGGTGTAGGAATGAAACTCAGAAAAGCACAGCCCCCGGGCCAGGTAGGAATGTTAAACCATGACCTCTCAGAATAGCCAATTGGGTCAATAATCCCCCAGCAGCAGGTAACAAAAGGCTGCTTGATGAGTTGCAGACAGGGGTCCCCGCCAGAGGCCCCTAATGGTCAGAAGTACGTTCCCTGGTGTCTTCGTGCTTTTGTCCCAGAAAAACCTTTCCAGTCCCTGTGGGTTCCCTTCTGGCGCCAGCTCTCCAGGCAGGTGAGGGAGGGAGGGAGGGAGGGAGGGAGGGAGAGAAGAAGGGCTTTCGTCTCCCGTTGCAGCAGGAAAGCGGCTGCAGGGAGGAAACAGGAGGAGCAGGGGAAGAAGGTGGGTCTGACTCTCTCCTTGGAGCTGGGTCCCTGGGCCATGGGCGAATGGCTGTCCCCGGGGAAGATGGAGATTTAGTACCCTCAACTCAGCTCCCCAGGGCAGGAAGGATAGTGGGCTTTGGGGGCCTAGGACCCCTTCTCCTTGGGCTCCTAAGAAAGGAGCAGCTGTCTGTCGGATCTCAGGCAGGAGAGGAGAGTGCCCACCCACGAGCCAAAGTTGTAGGCGTGAAAGCTCAGTGCTGGCCATCCACATGTGTGTCTCCTCTCCTTCCCACCAGCTCTTCCACATCCCGCATCCCACTTGTACCCATCCTTGAATTGTCAGCTTGAATTCACCCCCTTTCTGAGGCACCTATGTGAAGCTGGTCCCTCCCACTTCCCCTTTTCTACTTTAATCTCAATCCCTTGCTATGCTTCGTGGGATTTGTGATCTGTCTGTATACTTGTCCCCTCTAGACCTGAGGGCCCCTGGGGTTGGGGGGATGTCTATCTGGCTGGCCTGGTGGCTACGTGTTCAGTGTGAGGGAAGGGAGAAATGAACGGATCACACCCAGGACGTCTCTCCAAAGTGCCCCTTCCATTGTTCCAAAATGCTTCCCTCCTTTTCAACTAACATTCACAGAGGGTCTTCTAGGCATCTGGTGCCTTAGTGAAGGACACAGGGAAAAAATGCTAACAAGTATAATGCTCACTAAGGGCTAGTCTCTCTGCTAAGCACCTTTTATTTGCTTGTCTAGACCTCACAACTCTGTGAAACGAGCATAATTATTATAATCCCCATTTTCCAGATAAGGAAACTGAGTTTATGTATGTGACTTGCCTGAGATCACACAGCTAGTAAGTGGCAGAGGCGGGACTAGGACCCTGGGAGTCCCTCTGCAGAGCCCACACCCCGGTTATACTGTCAATCACTCTATAGCAGGCAGTGGGGGCTCCTCCATAAAGGGTGTGTTCAGAGGCCTGAGGGGCTCCAGTGGATGCACTACTAGACCAGCAAGGAAATTTTAGGTCAAAATGTACCCCTCTGCTTGGAAAGGCTGGTTCCCACCTCTGTTTAGTCGGCTGTCGTAGTCAGAATGGAAAATAGCCTGAGTAGCCCCCTTCAGAAGTCCCCTCCCCTCAGACTTTACTATTGAGAGAAAGGCAAAGTTTATGACAATTCACATTAAGATTTAAAAGGCGAATGGCTTAATATACCCTCTTAACTTCTAGAAAGGAGCTTGTTGACACAAAAGAGCCTCTGAAGGACTTCAGCAGGCTGTGGGATGAGAGACAGCTGCCCGGGGCTACACAGATAGGCATCTGCAGACTCTGGCTGCAGTTACAGGAGAACCAGAGGGCGGGGGTGGGTGACAGAGGGCTTTTCTCCCGGGGCCCTCAGACCATCCTGCAATTTGTCACAAAGGGGACCCAGTCCACAGATGCCCCCTTCCCAGTGGGGCTCCCTAACAGGGTCTGACCTTTTATACTTTCTGCAAAGTATTCACCTTTATTATTCAGTGGCATCCGCATGAACAACCTTATGACTGGATAAATATGAAAAAAGACAGGAGCATCTTTTCCTTTCAGAAAATTGTGCTAACAAATGGATGGCTGTAGGAGTGGTCAGGTATTACCCTTCGGGTGAGGGTGGGAGTGGACACTGCAGGCTGGGCAGCAATGAGGAAGAAGTCTGGATGGATACGTGGGCTATTTTATGGAGGGTCTTAACAGTCAGGGAAGTTTAAGTGCTCTGTTGAGTCTTCGAAAAACTTTGGAATTTTTTGAACTAAGGAATGTATGTTCATTTATTCATTCAATTTAACAAAATTGTAGTCACAGGTATCATCATGATGAATAAGCCCATTCCTGCCCTGTGTGATCTCTTAGACTGGTCAAGGAGACAGGCGTATAAGCCAGTAGCTGCAATCCAGCTGGACAAGTGTGCTAGCAGAGGAATGTCTGTTAGCTGCACAAGCACAGGATGGAGGGCTCACTCTGGGGGAGGGGCTGGGCTGGGCTGGGCTGGATCCTCCAGGAAGTCTTCCTGGAGAGAGAGATATCTGAACTAGGTTTTAAGAGATGAAGAGGTGTCCATAGGTAGAGACTGAACTATAAGTGTAAAAGTAGCTGATGGTGGAGGGCCAGGAAAAGGCATTCAAGGCAGAAGGAAAAGTATTAGGTCTAGATGTGGGCAATAGCCCACTAACATTAAGGAAATCCAGTCTGTTGAGGTTATGATACGGGGTATTTTGGGGAGAGAGAGTAGAGAAAGATGATGGTGAGAAAGAAAAAGAGGTTAGAAAGGCTATTGGAAGCCTGATGGTGAAGGCCTTGCTGTCCACATCAGGGTTTGAAGCTAGTCCCAGACTTTCTCCCATGGCTTTCAATGGATACCAGTGCCCTTCAGGCTGGTAGAACACCTAACAGGTTGAAGGGGTCCTATGGTCTAAATGTTTAAGGAATCCTTGGGTTAGACAAAGTTAGGGTTTTTTTTAAATCACTTCCTGAATTTTCAGTCTAATATATTCTTTTTTTTTGAATATATACATATTTTTTAGGGCAATTTTTTTTTTTTTGGCTGCCTTGGGTCTTCGTTGCTGCACGCGGGCTTTCCTTGTTGTGGTGAGCGGGGGCTACTCTTTGTTGCAGTGTGCGGGCTTCTCATTGTGGTGGCTTCTCTTGTTGTGGAGCACGGGCTCTAGGCACATGGGCTTCAGTAGTTGTGGCTCACAGGCTCTAGAGTGCAGGCTCAGTAGTTGTGGCACACGGGCTTAGTTGATCTGCAGCATGTGGGATCTTCCCAGACCAGGGCTCGAACCCATGTCCCCTGCATTGGCAGGCGGATTCTTAACCACTGTGCCACTGGGGAAGCCCTGTGGTGACATCCTCGATATGAAGCATATTCAACAGGTTTGCACTGACATCCTGATGTACCCTGAATCACAGGTATGGACCAAATTTTAATCAGCGTGAATTCTTTTTTATATATATAACTGAGGATGCCCTCTTTGGGTATAATTGAACACAGCCTATTGTGAAAAATCAGATCAATATCTGGTCAAATGATGGAGTGTAGAATAAAGTACCCTTAACTTGAAAATGGTGAGATTAAAGGTCAAGTTACCTAGTTATCGGAATGTGTGAGAACTTCGCCTCAGATAAGCCGAGAGTAGACCCCAAACAAATCAGATTATAAATGAGTATAACCACACCGGTTTGTTTTTCTGATGACCCAGCACCATCGCAGGAGCAGGGGGAGTAGAGACTCCGGGGAAGAGTGGAGAGAGCCAGCAGTGAAACGCCACCCTCAACAGGCAGTGAGTGTTTCACATCAGCCAAGAGCAGCCCGGAAAGGTCACCCTTGCTTCCTCCTGAGCCTAGCTGTGGCTCTAACTTTATTACAATTAGCATTTATTCTGATTACATTTTGGAAATATTTCTGTGGGAAGACAGCACCGTGACGTTTAGACATTTAAAAAAAATACTAGAGACTGGACTGAACCCCTCTTGTGCCAGATGGCAGCTACCAGATCAGAGAGACCATGTGTTCCTGGGCCACCAGCCAGCCAGACACAGGTCTTGCTGACCCAGAGCTCTCACTCTTAACCATTCTACCACAGTGGAACCACCTGGGCTTTAAAGAGTGCAGTGCCCAAGACCCACAGCTCATAGACTGGAATTAATGCTAGGACATATCTATCTCATACTGTGGAAAATTGAATGGAGTCGTCAAAAGAGTTCAGCATAATTCCAACCTCTTCTAGAAACTACCCCTCATCACTGCAATTCAGAGATTCTCCTCCCAGCCCCCTTTTAGTCTTATAACACACAGCTAGCATGTAGTTGCTACTTAATATTATTTCAGTACATGTTTGTCCCTTACATGTTGTTCATTGCATTTTTCCCTGCATTTTAGAATTGCTATTTAACATTTCACATGTATAGCTCGTTGTTCCAATTAGATTGTAAGCTAGGTCTCTGCTCTCAAGGTCATTCTCTATCTTATCCTTCCCACTGTACCCAGGCCAGGGCTAGTTCATAACAGGGCTTTACTCAGTCTATCATGAGTGAAAGGTTTGTTATAAAACTCTCCATGAGCAGGGTCTCTGTAATCTCTCAAGGTCTCCTTCTCTTCTTTCCACTATTAGTTCTTTCCATTGGCCCATTTGTATAACCCGATGCTAGAGGCTGAGCAAGATGGGAGGATGAGATAAAGCCCAGTTCCTGCCCTCAGAGGGTGTACACAGAGCAGGTGACACAGATATGCTTATAATAAACCCTAACAAAATAGAAAGAGTTCCATTAGAGAAGCACAGATAAAGCTTAGTACTGCATGTCAGAGGAGGGGGAGATTGCTTCCAGCTGTTGAGATCAGGGAAGATGGCTTCCGGGATGTTCACTGTCTTATGCCACTCACCCCCGTCAAAGAGAGGTGACCTTGGAAGACTTCAAAGGATACTGCTAACCAAGTAGATAACTAAGAAACTGGAGAGCCTAGCCTTGTCTATGTT
Source organism: Eschrichtius robustus (assembly GCF_028021215.1). Taxonomy (NCBI): domain Eukaryota; kingdom Metazoa; phylum Chordata; class Mammalia; order Artiodactyla; family Eschrichtiidae; genus Eschrichtius; species Eschrichtius robustus. The sequence goes on from NC_090824.1 coordinate 117,586,991, forward strand.
CTTTGGAGTACTTTTGCATTTGCTTTATGCTGCAAAGTGGAATCTGTTTTAAAGACTTACATTGACTAGGGAGAGCTCAGAGAGAAGAGGATGAAAAGAGAAGCCCCAGTTTTGGTAATCAAGTCAGAGGAAATTTTGGAAAGAGAAGTTTTAGAAGAGTGGTGAGAGAAGCAGCTGGATTGCAAGGTTACAAGGTGGGAATGTAGAATGAAGAAATGGAGACATTCAGTCATTCGTTTAGCAAATATTTGAGTGCCAGCTACATGCCAGGCACTACGTTAGACACTGGGATTCAGGAATATGCAAAACAGTCATGTCTCTACTTTTTGGAACTAACAGCTTATGAGTCCTCTTTCAAGAAGATTGGGGAAATGTTTTATGTCAATTATACCTCAATAATCAAAAAAAAAAAAAATAAAGAAGAAGAAGACCAGAGGAACCACAAAGAGAACTAGGAGGGCAGCACCACAAAGCAGTGGAGAAAAAGTTTGTTTGGCTTTGTTGTTGTGTTGGTTTTAAGATGAAGGAGATCTGCATATGGTCTCAGGCTGAGGGGAGATAGAGATGGAGTTTGGAAATGCCAAGGGAGGGGGATAGCTGAGACAGCAAAATCCCAGAGGAGGTATGTATAATGTGCTGAATTTAGGCCAGCACTGTGTCAAGCACATCTTGCAAGTGATCTCACTGGATCCTTACGATAACCCTATAAGGCAGCTATTATTGGAGGTGAGGAAACTGAGGTGCAAGGTCACATATCAAGTAGGTAGATACAGAGATGCGAAGCCAGGTCCAACTGCAAAAGCCAGGCTCTCTAGAGAATTACACTGCTTTGAGGGAATGCGGCCAAGACGACTTTCAGTTGAGCCTAAAACTCACTTCACCTGGTCTACACCACAGTGGTTTACAGTCCTCTGGGCCAACGTTTTCTTGGACTTTTTGCAAAGTTTTGAACAGTACAGCCTGGGGGAGGGGGATCATCTTCCCCCACTTCAGGCTGCTCTGAGTCAACCTGCAATAATGTGCTGGTGCAGATCCAACCCTGATACCAAGGCTGACTGCTCCCCCCTCTTTGTCTCAGGCCCCACAATGAATCATCCTTGGAGCTACTGTTGCTTCCTTTGGCAAACTCCAGGCACCCATTTCCCCAGCCTACTCCTCTAGGTTCCAGCAGTCACTCTCTCCCCACCCAGCCCAGTTCAGGCTCTAACTCAAAACAGTGCTTAGCATATAATATGCGCTATAGAAATGATTGACAAATAGCATTTTGCATTTCTATGGCAATCAACTTACATGGGGTATCAAAACGGCACAGGGGTTGATCAGACAAACCTAGACTGCAACTCCCCTCTCAGTACCTAGAAGCAGCGTGACTCAGAACAAATTACTCTTTCTCTCCGAACCTGTTTCCTCATCTAGGAAATGGGACGGCAAAACCTTCTTCCTACACTGTAGTGAGGACTAAATGAGAGAATTCATATCATGTGTTAAATGTCTCCTTCACAGTGTGTTTTCTTCTCACCTCCAACGCAATTTAATAGAGCACCACCCCTCACGAGAGCCTGCAGCGTTGGTCCCCTTATCCTTGTTCGACACTCTGGGAAAGTCTCAAAAAAGGAAATAGGACCTAAAGCATCATTCAGTTTGCCAGAAATCTGACTGGGTATTCTTCTCAAAATAGAAAAATCTCTACCTTTTATATACTGTCACATAAGGCATTTGCGCACCAGAAGTGTGACTTTAAGCAAGAGAAAGAAACTGCCTTTTGCAAAGGCCCCCATGCTATTGATGACATTTTTAAAAGCCGCTGCAGGGCTTCCCTGGTGGCGCAGTGGTTGAGAATCTGCCTGCTAATGCAGGGAACACGGGTTCGAGCCCTGATCTGGGAAGATCCCACATGCCGCGGAGCAACTAGGCCCGTGAGCCACAACTACTGAGCCTGTGCGTCTGGAGCCTGTGCTCCGCAACAAGAGAGGCCGCGATAGTGAGAGGCCCGTGCACCGCGATGAAGAGTGGCCCCCGCTTGCCGCAACTAGAGAAAGCCCTCGCACAGAAACGAAGACCCAACACAGTCAAAAATAAATAATAAATAAATAAATAAATAAATTTAAAAGCCGCTGCAAAATCCTCTAATAGAGTTCATTTGTTGGTGGTGTCATGAGATGTTGATCTTAGAGTAGGACTCATTCATTAGACCAGGAGAAAGCCAAAACCTTGACAGGGAAGTTCTCTTTCCATAAGCAACAACAGATGAAACCAGAATAATGTTCTCACCCACACGCCACCTGCTCCACTCTGCAGATGGTACGGGGGCAAGAGCAGAAGGGAATGTTCTGGGATGTAGCAACCCCTGTCTTCCCAGTCCAGTGAAAGACAAGCCCCCGCCAAAGTCTGCATGACACTGGACACGGCAGAACCATCATTATGACATCCCCTGTCCCATTCCGCCTCTCAAACCTTGAAAGACCTTCAGTCTTTCAAGACATGGGTTTTTTAATGTAAATTTGAAAGACACACACAAAACACTTGGTTGGTTAATAGTGAAGAAAAATGAATTGCTTAACAAGATCTACACCCCCATCCATGAGACTTGACAATGTGTGATGTGATTTCTCAAGCAACCTAAAGTAATCAGTTTAGCTCTAATAGAGGAGGATTAATGTCCAAAATATACAAACAGCTCATGCAACTCAATATCAAAAAAACAGACAACCCAATCAAAAAATGGGCAGATCTAAATAGACATTTCTCCAAAGAAGACATACAGATGGCCAAAAAGCACATGAAAAATGCTCAACATCACTAATTATTAGAGAAATGCAAATCAAAACTACAATGAGGTATCACCCACACCGGTCAGAATGGCCATCATCAAAAAGTCTGCAAACAATAAATGCTGGAGAGGGTGTAGAGAAAAGGGAATCCTCTTGCACTGTTGGTGGGAATGTAAATTGGTACAGCCACTATGGAGAACAGTATGGAGGTTCCTTAAACTAAAAATAGAGTTACTATATGATCCAGCAATCCCACTGCTGGTCATATATCTGGAGAAAACCATAATTTGAAAAGATACATGCACCCCAATGTTCATTGCAGCACTATTTACAATAGCCAAGACATGGAAGCAACCTAAATGTCCAACAGAAGAATAAAGAAGATGTGGTACATATATACAATGGAATATTACTCAGCCATAAAAAAGAATAAAATAATTCCATTTGCAGCAACATGGATGGACCTAGAGATTATCATACTAAGTGAAGTAAGTCAGAGACAGACAAATATCATATATCACTTACATGTGCATGCTAAAAAAAAAATGATCCAATGAACTTATTTACAAAACAGAAACTGATTCATAGACTTTGAAAACAAACTTATGGTTACCAAAGGAGTAAGGGGGAGGGAGGGATAAATTAGGAGTATGGAATTAACATATACACACTACTATATATAAAATAATCAACAAGGACCTACTGTATAGCACAGGGAACTCTATTCAATATTCTGTAATAACCTATATGGGAAAAGAATCTGAAAAAGAATGGATATATGTAAAACTGAATCACTTTGCTGTACACTTAAAACTAACACAACATTGTAAATCAACTATATTCCAGTGTAAAATAAAAATTAAATTAAATTAAAAAAAAAAGAACAGAGAGACACTTGTTCTGCCTACACCACTTCCTTCGCCATAAATGAGGAATCATCGTGTCTTTTTTGAATGACAAGAGAATCTTTCATAGGGTCTGAAAGTAATTTTTTCCTCTTCGAAATGGATGCATCCTAAATGTTCAGCTAAGGCTGGTACCCCAGAGAAGAAAGTTTTGACAACTTAACATTCACAAGGTCAAAACCAGTCCACATGATAATTTGATTTAGGCCATTAATATTCCAGCCTGCCAACCGAATACTTGTTTATTGCTCACAAGTGTATGGGAGATAGGGTGAGCTCGAAGCAAAGACCAGATAATACGTTTATATCTTCTACTTTCTAAAGCTTAAAATTATGTACTTAAGAGAGAAGAGGCAGAATAATCTTTTTTTAAAAATTTTTATTGGAGTAGAGTTGCTTTACAATATTGTGTTAGTTTATACTGTACAGCAAAGTGAATCAGCTATACGTATACATATATCCCCTTTTTTTTGGATTTCCTTCTCATTTAGGTAACCACAGAGCACTGAGTTCCCTGTGCTATACAGTAGATTCTCATTAGTTATCTATTTTATACATATTATCAATAGTGTATATGTCAATCCCAATCTCCCAATTCATTCCACCCCCACCTTCCCCCTTTGGTATCCATACATTTGTTCTCTACGTCTGTGTCTCTACTTCTGCTTTGTAAATAAGATTGTCTATACCAATTTTTTCAGATTCCACATATATGCGTTAGTATACAATATTTGTTTTTCTCTTTCTGACTTACTGCACTCTGTATGACAGTCTCTAGGTCCATCCATGTCTCTACAAATGACCCAATTTCGTTCCTTTTTATGGCTGGGTACTATTCCATTGTATATATGTACCACATCTTCTTTATCCATTCCTCTGTTGATGAACATTTAGGTTGCTTCCATGTCCTGGCTATTGTAAATAGTGCTACAATGGAGAGGATAATCTATTTGAACATTAACTATTTATGGGGATTTCCCTGGTGGTCCAGTGGGTAAGACTCTGTGTTCCCAATGCCAGGGGCCCAGCTTTAATCCCTGGTCAGGGAACTAAATCCTGCATGCATGCCACAACTAAGAGTCTGCATGCTGTAACTAAAAGATCCTGCATGCTGCAATGGTGACCCAGCACAGCCAAAATAAATGAATAAATAAATATTTAACTACTTATGATAATTAATCTAACTTTCTTTTTCTCTCCCCCTCCCCTTCCACCCTTCTCTTTCCTTCTCTCCTCCCTCTTCTGTTTAACTCTTGAGAAAAGACAAAGAGTGGAAGAGAGTTAGAGAATTTCCATCTTCAATTCACTTAACAAACCCAGGACGGACCTTGGGTAAACTTAAGACTTTGGCCCTATTGGCCTTTAGTTCTTTTCCTGACCTGCTTAGTCTCCACAATGCTGACCCTGCTCACAGGAACCCAAGATGACTAGGAAACCACATTTTCTGGGCCTATCCAGCCTAGCCACTGCCAGAGGTCTGAGGCTGCAAAGTTGTATCTGTGATTGCCTACATGGCAGTGAGGCAATTGCCAGCATCAGTGGCCATTTGTGCCCCCTGAATAGCATGCAAATGGCTGATTGTGGGTGCAATTCCACAGCACATGCTCCTTGGTATCTGCAGTTTTGATTTTGAGCAAGGGGAAAGGCCACAGTGGGGAAGTTGGCCCTGCCACGTTTCTCTCTTTACCCCTTTTGTAAATACTGAGGACTGTCCGTAGGAAGATGATTTTGAGTTGCTGGAAGCAAGCGGAAGAGTGGAAAATCCAGTCACACCATCAGCACCGTGATTTTAAAAGTTAGTGTAGAGGCGGCTGCTAAGCAAGTGCCTTTTCAGGCTCCTTTTCAAAGCTGAGTGGAGATTACCAAATGGTCAGACGCACCTGTGGTGGAAACATGAGTGAGTGGCGCCCCCTCCTGGCAGAGACGCCCTCCAGGCCGAGGCTGGGAAAGCGCAGCAGCCATTTTGTTTGGGCACACCAGAAGGTTCAGCGCTGGCAGGAATTACAGGGCTTGTTCCAGCCCAACCTGCCCTCGTTGTAGAGGAGAGGAAACCCAGGTCTGCAAAAGGGACCTCACAAAATCAGTGGCAGAGCTGAGGCACGACATGAGCCACATCTGTTGAATCCTTAACAAGGGCTGAGCACCATGCAAAGCCCAGGACATCCCCGTAAGAAGTCCGTGAAGACGATCTCTTCTCTCCCATGTTCCAGGTAAGAAAAGTGAGGGAAGAAAGACTCGAGATGGCGAATAAGTGACCCAGCTCCCCGCTACCTTTCTGATACTTCCCAGCTGCCTTTCAGACACGTGGACAACACAGGCGACAGAGAGTAAGCCCGGGCTCCAGCGTATCTGGAAAAAATGCTGCTACTGAACTATGCATCTGGCCCTTACACCGGTCCTGAGAGCCTGGATGGAAATAGGCCAGTTCCCTGGAGAGGGAGGGGGTGCTGGGAGCCCTGGAATCTCCAGGAAGCAAGTGGTTCCTGAGGAGTCAGTCAGTAAGCAACACTCATCATACACCCTGTTCTCTCCGTTAGCTTTTTCATAAATGTCAGACCAGCTTCTTATTTGGAAAATATGGTTCCTCTGTGGAACACAATAGACACTCAACAGATACTTGCTAAATGAATTGTTCCAAAAGGGAATTTGGAGACCATCTCCCCATGCAGTGCTGTAACTCTCCTTCTCTCCCTCCTAACCTCTCCTTCTCTCCCCCCACCCAATATTCACCGTTCAACACCCCCGACACACACGCACACACACACCCCTCTCCAATTCCTTATTCAGCTTAAATGTCTCCAGGAAACTCACTATTTTAAGAGGCGGCCAATTTTCAGTAAGTGCTTATCATTAAAATTATTCCTGTTGTTCAGTCCTGTTTGTCATCTAACAGTTGCAGTACTGGTCCTAATTCTGACCTCTTGGGCAACACAGGACCTATTCTCTCAAGTTTCCACTGTTCCTTTCAGGTTAAATATCCTTGGTTTCTTTCATGGTTTCTCAACAAGGCTTCCCTTCTCTGGTCACACTGCATCCCTAGAACTCCACCCTGCCTCTGGGAAGATCAGCTGCTGAACAGCAAGGCTTATTTTTCTTGTTTAGGCCCAGGAACAGCCAGGCCCAGAACTCCTACCTCTGCACTCATGTGAGAAAAACCAACCTGTAAAGCCAGTTCTCTGTTGCTTTCAACCAAACACTTTCCTAATTGATATAAGTACGTGCTTTGTACCTGGCTCTGTGCTGGCTACTGTACTATGCCATCTCCCATCATCGGGAAAATTCACTAACCGTTTCCACCTCAGTGTTCTCATCTGTAAAATGAGGGATCTGGACCCTATTATCTCTGTGGTCCTATCCTATCTGATGTCAGCTCCATTGGCCTCACCACCAATGGTCCTCAGCTCCTACACTGGACTCTAAAAAGAGTGATGGCATTTTTCTTCAATGATTTACAGTCACAACTGTATTTAATTTGCATTTTAATATTTTCCTTCCTGGAAATATTTTTCATAATTGCTCTTTTGGAGGAGGAGAGAGAGAGAGAGAGAGAGAGAGAGAGAGAGAGAGAGAGAGAGAGAGAGAGAGAAAATGGTTTTGCAGAATCTGTTCCTGCTGAGTTGGAGAATCCTTAACACTCCAAATCCTCTCTCTCCTCCTCCCCCTTGTCATCCATTCCTCAGGCCAGTGCAGGAACAAGCGCCCCCAAACACCAGCCTCCATCACTTGTTGCAGAGAGCATTGGAAGGTGTGTGATGTGGGCTGTTGTCCACTGGCCACCAAGCCCCAGGGGGAGGGACCACACAGAGCGTTTGACGGCTGATGAGCCTAATACAGTGTTGGCTACTAACTACTGCCAGAACTTCTCTAGGCCTCCGTGTGTCCATCTGTATGGGGGGGGCGTGGGGTGGTAATGATACCTGTCTAGCCTGCCCTGTGTGGATTCTCTGAGGGGGTTAATGATGATTTTTTCTTGATGTTCCAACAGTGCACTTAAAAAAAATTATTTATTTATTTGGTTGCGCTGGGTCTTAGTTGCAGCTCACCGGCTCCTTAGTTGTGGCACATGGGCTCCTTAGTTGTGGCACACAGGCTCCTTAGTTGTGGCATGTGACCTCTTAGTTGCGGCATGCATGTGGGATCTAGTTCCCTGACCAGGGATTGAACCGGCCCCCTGCATTGGGAGCACGGAGTCTTAACCACTGCACCACCAGGGAAGTCCCTAATGACAATTCTTGAACACTGAAGAGGCTGCTTATGTCAGGATCAGTTTTAAGATTATGACAGCTACTCTTTCCATATGATGATAATTTTTATGACTAGGATAATTATCATTATTTGTTATGATTCAGAGCTATGAGATGTGGCACGTTGTCTTTACCTAAATATGTCCATGTGTGTCGAACATACATTTATTTGTACAATGACTATATTTATCAGACTGAAGAATCCAGGGTTTAGAGCGTCTAATTACTCTGGCACAAGAAGTATTTACTCTGTTCCTAAAGGACCTAATCCTGTTCCTAAAAGGGAAAAACACCCCTTTAAAGTAAGTGGCAGTTGCCTGGCTATGGCGATTAGAGACACCACTATTTGTGACTTTTACTTCTAACTCTCTGAAAACCAAGGGGAGGCTTCAGGCTGAAGCTCTCATTTGAGCCCAGCTCCAGGGCTTGTGCTGCCCCTGTGTTGTCAAGTTTCCCTGTGGGCAATGGAGACAGGAACTACTCTAGTGGCCACCACCGCATGGGAATAATCATCACAAGAGAGAAGAGACAAAAATATTTTAATTGCCTTGTAACCTCTCCTTAGCTGTGAAACAAGGTGGCCTTTACAGCTGCCCCCCAGACAGACTAAACACGGGGCCAGAACTGTTTTGAATGGAAAGTCCAAGCATTTAAAAGGAGTGTTACTCCGTAATCACTGCTGCTATTTATAGAGCTTGCCCTGCTCCAGGGGCTTACGGCCACACAGAGAACATGTCTCAGTGACTGCCCTTACCAGCTGACCTTGCTGGGATTGGGGGTGATGTCCTAGAGGGAGCTGCAGTTGGAAGAAGCCTGGGCTCTGTGATGCTGCAGTCACTCACACAAGGTTCCCCAGGAAGTGGACCAGGGCTTGAACCCAGGTTGGAAACTTGTGCTGCACCAAACCATGCAAGGAGGAAGGTGAGCAGACCAGTTGAGCCCTACCATCTTTCCCCTCTCTCATACACACAACTCTTGGAAGCTGGAATCTCTTCCCTTGGAAAAAAATGTTTTAAAAAATTTAAAAACTTTAAAATTAGAAGTTTTCTCCTAATGAAGTTGAGCAGCTCTAGAGTTGCCTGGATTTAGCATTTAGGGACTGCCCAATGGACAGCTAGTTTCCTGCTCACTCACCTGCTGGTTGACAGGTCTCTCCCGTTCACACAATTTCTTAACCCCTCATTCTTAAACAGGAACAGAAATCCAAGGATCACCAGACAGTTGGTTCAAATTACAACATGAATGAAAGAGCCAAACAAATAGAAAAATTGGCTCCAGAGGAAACAAAGGTAATTCAGGGAACAGAAGAGAACTTGAAAAAAAATCTGTAAATAGTATCCTCAGAAGAATGTGAGAAGATATCATGCCTTTAAAGCAAGAACAGGATGCTATTTTAAAAGGAAAAAATAAGAAAGAGGTCTTGGAGATTAAAATATGATTGCGGAAATAGATATTCAGTAGAGATTTTGGAAATAAAGATAAGGAACTCTCCCAGAAAGTAAAATAAAGACAACACACAAAGACACAAGGACAATAAGATGGGGGAAAAAAAAAAAACAACCCACCACCAGCACCACCACAACAAAAAATCCCACAGAGACACTAAAAATGAGAGAAAAAGACAACCAATCCAGGAGGTCCAAACTCTGTCTTAAGTTTCTGAAAGAACAAACCAAGAACATGGAGAGGAAATTATGAAAGGAAGAATATAAGAAAAATGTCTAAACCTGAATGATGTTACAATGTAAATGAGTGACATTGTAATTAAAATAGTCCACTGAGTGCCTGGTACAATAAACTTAAAAAATAGATTCATACCTAGATATGGTATGAAAGTTCACAATACTGAGAATGAAGAAGATTCTAAGTGCTTCAAGGGAGAATAAAACAGAACAACAAAAGAACAAGAATCAGATGCCAATATCAACAGTAGATGCAAGAGGACAGTGGGACAAAGATCTTAAAATTCTGAGGGAAAAAGATGATCAACTTTTATATACCCAACAAAGGGTGTATAAAACCATTTGAACCTTTTGAACAGGAGGGTAAAGCCAAGGCATTTGCAGACATGCAAGGACTCAAGAAATTTATTTCATGCAATCTCTTTCTTAGGAATTTACTTTAAGGTATGCTCCCCAAAGAGGAGGGAGTAAACGGAGGTTAAAAATAAGACCTAGGAAATATTTTCTCCCATTCTGAGGGTTGTCTTTTGGTCTTGTTTATGGTTTCCTTTGCTGTGCAAAAGCTTTTAAGTTGCATTAGGTCCCATTTGTTTATTTTTGTTTTTATTTCTATTTCTCTAGGAGCTGGGTCAAAAAGGATCTTACTGTGATTTATGTCATAGAGTGTTCTGCCTATGTTTTCCTCTAAGAGTTTGATAGCGTCTGGCCTTACATTTAGGCCTTTAATCCATTTTGAGTTTATTTTTGTGTATGGTGTTAGGGAGTGTTCTAATTTCATACTTTTACATGTACCTGTCCAGTTTTCCCAGCACCACTTATTGAAGAGGCTGTCTTTTCTCCACTATATATGCTTGCCTCCTTTATCAAAGATAAGGTGACCATATGTGTGTGGGTTTATCTCTGGGCTTTCTATCCTGTTCCATTGATCTATATTTCTGTTTTTGTGCCAGTACCATACTGTCTTGATTACTATAGCTTTGCAAATGAAGCAACTGACAAAGGATTAATCTCCAAAATTTACAAGCAGCTCATGCAGCTCAATAACAAAAAAACAACCAACCCAATCCAAAAATGGGCAGAAGACCTAAATAGACGTTTCTCCAAAGAAGATATACAGATTGCCAACAAACACATGAAAGAATGCTCAACATCATTAATCATTAGAGAAATGCAAATCAAAACTACAATGAGGTATCATGTCACACCCGTCAGAATGGCCATCATCAAAAAATCTAGAAACAATAAATGCTGGAGAGGGTGTGGAGAAAAGGGAACACTCTTGCACTGTTGGTGGGAATGTAAATTGATACAGCCACTATGGAGAACAGTATGGAGGTTCCTTAAAAAACTAAAAATAGAACTACCATACGACCCAGCAGTCCCACTACTGGGCATATACCCTGAGAAAACCATAATTCAAAAAGAGTCATGTACCACAATGTTCATTGCAGCTCTATTTACAATAGCCAGGACATGGAAGCAACCTAAGTGTCCATCATTGGATGAATGGATAAAGAAGATGTGGCACATATATACAATGGAATATTACTCAGCCATAAAAAGAAACGAAATTGAGTTATTTGTAGTGAGGTGGATGGAGTTAGAGTCTGTCATACAGAGTGAAGTAAGTCAGAAAGAGAAAAACAAATACAGTATGCTAACACATATATATGGAATCTAAGGGAAAAAAACCCCCAAAAAAGTCATGAAGAACCTAGTGGTAAGACGGGAATAAAGACACAGACCTACTAGAGAATGGACTTGAGGATATGGGGAGGGGGAAGGGTAAGCTGTGACAAAGTGAGAGAGTGGCATGGACATATATACACTACCAAACGTAAAATAGATAGCTAGTGGGAAGCAACCGCATAGCACAGGGAGATCAGCTCGGTGCTTTGTGACCACCTAGAGGGGTGGGATAGGGAGGGTGGGAGGGAGACGCAAGAGGGAGGGGATATGGGGATATATGTATATGTATAACTGATTCACTTTGTTATAAAGCAGAAACTAACACACAATTGTAAAGCAATTATACTCCAATAAAGATGTTAAAAAAAAAAAAAATAAGACCTAGGAAATACTGGAGCCAGTCTAGGAGAGGCGTCAAGGGATTTCAAGAGATTTCTTGAGCAACTGTTTCCAACCTGAGCAGGAAGCCAGAAATCTCCAAAAAGAGGTCTCCAGGGAAAATGGGCACTTAATACTTAAGTTATGAAGAGCTTGGAAATAATTGGGAATATGCTAAAGACAACTGATGGAACAAAAAAGAAATCTACTGAGAAATTCCAGGAAAAACAGAAAGCTGCACAAAAAGAACTTCAATTATAATGCATATACTGTGTGACTCAGCAATGAACACTATTTACCTGGTCATAATAATATAATTGTTGCTTACTAATTTTCAGCTGTTGGACTTAACCAACAGGCAGTTCAAGGAAGACTAAACTATGGTTTGAAAACAGAATGTAACCATTAGGAATCTTCAAAATACAAAACTAAAAGTTAGATGAACTGGATTAGGAGAAAGAGAGGAAGCCAGCTGGAGGGAAAGGTAGGGGTGTTGATAGGAAGCCAAGAAGTGTTGTCTCTAGAAGATGGAAGAGAAAAAGGTATTGTTTTTATGTAAAGTTGTAAGTATGGCTGCCCTAGTCTGTCTGGCTGCTATAACAAAACACCACAGAATGAGTGGCTTATATACAGCAGAAATTTATTTCTCACACTTCTGGAGGCTGGAAGTCTCAGATCAGGGTGCCATCCTGGTCTGGTGAGAGCCCTCTTCCAGGTTCAGAGTTCTCCCTGTATCCTCACTTGGTAGAAAGGGCTAGGGAGCTCTGTGGGATCGTTTTCGTAAGAGCAAATCCCATTCATGAGGTCTCTACTCTCATGACCTAATCACCTCCCAAATGCCCCACCTACTAATATCATCGCCTTTGGTTAGGATTTCAACATGTGAATTTTGGGGGGACACACATTCAGACCATAGCAATGGGTCAAGAGAGAAATTGAAAATTGGAATATAACAATTCTGGGAGCTTATAACAGTAGGAGATAGAATAAATGAGCTATATCACCTGTTATAGCAGGAAATAGGTAAAGTGTAAAATTGGTACATCAAGGAATAGAAGCAGAAACGTTGTTTATACATATGATGGGAAATAACTAAAACTTTGGGGGTAGAACTGAGGATGAACATTTCTAACTACATTATTATCTTTATATTTCAAAATAATTTTAAACTTAAAGTTGTAAATAATAGTACAAATATTTCTCATGTACTTTTAATACAGCCTCCCTTAGATGTTACCATTTTACATAACCATGGCACATGATCAAAACCAGCAAGTTAACATTGATATGATACTATTAACTAAAATATAGACCCTATCTGAATTGCACCAGTTTTCCCACTTTTGTCCTTTTTCTGTCCTAGGATCACATCCAGGATCCCATCATTCATTTATTAGTCATGCACCCTTGGTCTCCGCCAATCTGTGACAGTTCCTCAGTCTTGCCCGGTCTTTCGTGACTTTGACTCTTTTAAAGAGTTTTTTTGCAGAGTGTTTGGCTGGGGTTTGCCTGATGTTTTCTCATTCGTATTAGATTGAAGCTATGCATTTGGCAAGAAAATCATGAGTGATACTGTGCCCTTCTCACTGCCTCGAATTGGGGGTACCTGATATCAACATGACTTATCCCTGGTGATGTTAACCTTGATCACCTGGTTAAGGTGATGTCTGCAAGGCTTCTCCGAAGTTACTATTTTCCCCGTGGTAACTACTCTCTCCAGGGAGATACTTTAAGACTATGCAAACATCCCATTTCTCTTTAAATTTCAGCATCCATTAGTGTGAGTCGTGCCCGCAACAATTATTACTGTGATGTTTGCCTAACCATGATTTTTAATTTCTGTCTTCCCACATTAATTCATTGGAATTCTTTTGTGAGGAGGGGCTGTCCCCCTCCACCATTGTACTTACTCAGTTATTTTTATCAGTATAGACTCATGGATATTTATTTTATTCTATGGGTTATAATGCAGTACTATCATTTTCTTTCTCAATTTTTTCCACTCTCGCTGTTGAGAGCTCCTTCAGGTTGGCTTCTGGGTTCTTCTGAGGTCCCTTTATCAGGTTTTGAGAACTTATTTTCTGTAACTACAAGATGTTCCAGGCTCATCTTTTATTTTCCCTGTCCCAACGCTGGATTCAACTTTTTCTTTAAGGAGCCCTGGTTCCTTTTACTGGAGAAGGATGGATCCATCTATCTTTATATATATTATAAACCAAGATTCATTAGAATTCCTCCAAATTTAACCCACCACCATAGAGCCTCTTCTAGCCTTCTCCCTTTTTTGGTAACTTCCTTCTCACCTTGAGAAATGTAGCTTTCAATATCTATAATATATTTACTTACTTGTTCAATTCTGGTATATACCTACAGTCGTTTCAGAATGGCTAACCCATACCACTGTGAGAAACAAGTATAGGAACTGGAGTACAAAATTTGTATATAGTTTGTCTTTAACCTTATAGTATCCAATCAAAATATTGTTCTGCAAAGTTCTTTAGGTTATTTCTTTTCTCCCTCACTGCCCTCAATGTAGTTGTTATTTTCACCTCGGTCAGGTTCATTTTTTGCTGCCTGTATGCCACATTGGCTTCGCCCACATCCTGGTTGATTTTTAAATGTTTATTTTGGGGTGGTATGTGAAACCTTAACTACGGTTCTGAGTCAGAGCTTCAAAGAAAGGTCTATTCAGAGAAGTGTGCTCTCTCCTTATCCCAATGACCCCAGTCCAATTCTTCCCTTCTTTCAACCCCTTTCCCACCTACACTCTGTAGGGAACTGTATTTCACGCAAAGTGCCATGAACTGAGTGGTTTAATACGATAGAAAGTTATCTTTTCAGTTCTGGAGGCTCCAAGTCCAAAATGGAGATGTTGGCAGGGCCGAGCTCCCTCTGAATACTTTTTGCTGCTTCTTAGCTTCGGGTGGTTTGCTGGCAATCTTTGATGCTCCTTGGCTCACAGATACATCACCCTTATCAGTGCCTTCGTCTTCACATGGTGTTTTCCCTTTGTCTCTCTCTTCACATGGTCATCTTAGAAGGACACCAGTCATACTGGATTAGGGGCTCACCCTGCTCCAGCATGACCTCATCCTAACTAATTACATCTGCAATGACCCTGTTTCCAAATAAGATCACATTCTGAGGTACTGGGGGTTAGGACTTCAACAGACCTCTTCAGGAGTGGAGGGTAATGGTGGGGGGGGGGACCACAATTCAACTCATAATAGTAATCTATCTCTTGGTTTCTGGTTTCTCCTCCTATTTTGTATGAAAGAACAAATACATGTATATTTTCCCTATAACTCTTTTTTCTCACATGTAGGATAACATACTAAGATGCTCTTTTGCATGTCATTTTTTTCACTCAACAGTGTATCCTGGAAGTCATATCAATTTTATAGCGATCTTCCTCATTATGTTATAGAGTGCTTAGTATTCCATTTTCTAGATGAACCATAGCTTATTCAATCAATCTCCTTTGAATGAGCATTTAGATTTGTAATGGCCAGCAAGGCTGCAATGAGTAACCTTGTGCTTATATATTCTCACATTGTTGGAAGTGTATCTGCAGGATGTATTCCTAAAAGTGGTGTTGCCAGGTCAACCTGCTTTTGTAGTTTTGTTAGGTTATTTCCTAACTCTCTTTGCAGTTTGCATTTCCACCAGCAATGTGTGAGAAAGCCTGTTTACCCAACGGATCATCATACTTTTTAATTTTCGCCAATATGATGGACGAGAACTGTATCTCGGTGTTGCTTAATTTGCATCTGAGTGGATTTGAACATTTTTTCCATATGTTTGAAGAATATCTCCCCCATTTTTCTATTGGATTTTTGGTCATTTGTCCCTTTTAAAAACATCCTTATTGAGATAGAATTCATACACCGTAGAATTCACCCCTTGCAAGTGTGCAATTCACTGGTTTCAGTACATTCACAAACTTCGGTAACCATCAACACGATCTAAGTTTAGAACATTTTTATCACCCCCAAAAGAAACCTGGTATCTACTCTTATTCTTCCCCACTCCCCAGCCCTAGGCATCCACTAACCAACTTTCTGTCCCTATGGATTTGCCTATTGTAGACATTTCATATAAATGGAATCATAGAATAATGGTCTTTTGTGACTGCCTTCTTTCACTTAGCATAATGTCTTCAAGGTTTATCCATGTTGTATTCCGTTGTATGAATATACCACATTTTGTTTATCCATTCATTACATGATGGCCGTTTGGGCTTTCTCCACTTTTTGGCTTTTGTGAATAGTGCCATTTATTAAAATGTCCATCTTCGCCCTATGATTTGAGATGCCATCTTTAATGTCTAACTTTCCATATGTTTTTTGGTCTATTTCTGGGCATCCTATTTTACTGGTCAGTGTGTCTCTTCATGTGGCACTACTACACTTTTAATTACACAGGATTTATAGTATATTTTAATATCTGGTAGGGCTAGTCGTCTCTAGTAGTTGTTATTTTTCAAGTGTTTTCCTGGCTATTTATGCATTTGTTTTTTCACGTGAACTTCATTATCAACTTGCCTAAAATGCAACTTGTCAGTATTGTCATTAGCTTGTCATTAGCTTTTTAAATTAATTTAGGGAAAACGACATCTTTATAATGTTGTGTCATCCTATGCAAAAACAGGAAATGTCTTTCCGTTTGTTTAAGAATACTTTTGTGTCTGTCAGGAGCGTTAAATTATATTTTAAAGTCACTTTTCAGTTAATTTAGGGGTTGTATTGAGTTTTTAGGAATGTGATAACATGCCAAATAGAGACATATCACATTCTAGGCAGAAAAAAAGACCAGTATCTTAAATGCTAATATGACTCTCAGAGTAAGTGACATAATAAAAGCCTGTAGCCTGATCGACTAATGTCCTTGATGAAATTTTATCAATGTCAGCTGTAGAGGGAAGCTCTGGGCAGCCAGGAAATGCCAGAAATACAGGGTTATTTTCTTTCTTGGATCTTCCTCTCAGGGCTCTGCAGGGAGCCAGATTTTTCCCACCTAAACCATAAAATTTCTTGGGAAAGATAAACAGCGTCTCCCTCTTGAAGAGGGGGAGGGGGGCTGATATAACCAATAGTCAATGATCTGAGACAAAAACTTTCCAAATAGAGTGGAGGAGAGAAAGAAAGTGTGTAAGGATTTATAAGCAGGACAGCAAAGCCCTCGTAATAGAATAATCAGGCACTGGATATACTGCAGAGGATTTACACATATCCATCCACCCTTTCTACCCTCACGCACAAACATACCCCCAGAGGACAGAGAATGACAGAAGAATTGATCAAGACACAGAACAAAGATCTGAGAGGGACAGAACTGAGACCCTGGCTGTGCCACCGTAGCCAGTGAATTGTTAGCAAACCCCCTCTGTGAGAGAAGTGTCCTGTTCTAAGCCCAAAGCACCTTGATACATTAGATTTCTAATTAGTGGTAATGTTTTACTATTTAGAAAATTTTGTCCATGGCTGACACTTGTTATTTTGAGAATATTGTTCACTACAAGTCCCACTTTAAGAACCTGATAAGGTTCTCTGAAAAAAGGCAAAGCTCTCCCTGCCCATTAGGCCCTGACTCAGGGACAGACAGCCTGCATTTGGCTTCTCCACCCCCATCCTATCTGGAGGGAGGAGGGTGCCGGCTGGATGACTGACAGGCCCTCCACAGCTCACCTGATGCTCAGGCCTAGTGAGATTCAGGTGAGCTCATTAGTCCTGGATACAAGGGCCTGAAGTTGTGCGAAGCCTGGGTCAGGAGACCACCCAATGCGGCTGACCTCACTGCACAGATCCAGGTCTGCTCCTAATTTACTCTGTGACCAAAGCAAACCCTTGCTGTGTCTTGTTTCATCTTTCTGATCTGTCAAGTGAGAATAATGACACGTGCCCTACCTACTTTACTGGCACTGAATAGAAGGAGACAATGAATGTGAAGATACACTAAAGAGAATTAAAAGTGCCGTCTGAAAGGAAGGGACTCCCTAGAGCGCTTCAGTGTCCTAATTAGGAAGTGAGGGGACAATAAGATAACTTCCAAACATGTTTGTCATGGATTAAAAAAAATACCCATTCACTTAGTGGCTGAGTCACCATTCTAACCACGGTTGTATGTATGTTAGATCATTTGAAAAGGGGTGAGTAATCTGCATTCCACAGCTGAAAAGACTTCCAAGCTCCCATAACCTGGCAAACAGACTTCGGAATGAGGCCATCCCCTCATTGCTGGCAGGGGACGCCGAGAAGATGGAGGAGGAGGTTGAGTCAGAGGGAAAAAATTATCGTCACTCTGGAAGAGTCTGTAGACACCTGGAGAAGGAGTATCTGTTATGTTTAACTAGGAACCAATATAATCAAAGAAAGCCCCACATTTATGTCTGTCCCTTTTGGAGTGAGCATATTTGTTCTCTGGGTTCACGCCCATGAATAGTAAACATCTTTTGAGTAACTCAATACTTGGAAGTATTCTGCGGTGTAGAGATTTGTGAAATGCTTCTCCTACACAAAAGTCCCGAGCGCGATCTCAGGCAGAGGAAATAATTCAAGCCGTGGCCCTGCTGCGGCTGACGACGCGGCTGCCCACCCGGGGACCCCGCCCGGGCCGCTTCTCCCGGACTCAGATCCATTTCAGGTCAACAGCCCAGAAGGACACGGCCAGACTGTGAATATCGGCCTCTTCGGACCCCAGCCTCCCGTTTCAGGGCTTTTCCACCCCAAGCGAGGTGTCCCTTTTCCTAACCTCTATCACTACTGAACAGGCCTTACCTTAGTCACTTATTCTTTACTACGAACACACTTGGGTTCAGGAAACATTTGTCCTTTGTATTATAATTCAATCTTTTAAGTATGGAAGTGAAAGGTCTTAGGTGCTATTAAAATAATTTCAGCCGTCAGCAAATAGGTGCGGGGAGGCTGGGGGAGGCACATCCAATTGCCCTGGAATCTCACCCCTCCCGCAGGGGAGGCCAGTCCCGAGAGGGAACTGAATGTACTCATTTGGGGCGCTTCGGGGTCACTTGCGTCATGGGGCACAAGGGTAGAGGGGAGGGCTTGCTTCCTCCCTTCAGGGCCGCCGTCTTACCTGCTCTCCGTCCTGGAGCTGCCATGGCCTCTGCAGGTCGCCGCTGTGACCCCACGGCCCGCTCACGGGTCCCTCCCGCTCCTCGGGCGCTCCTTCCTCTCCCCCGACACCTCCCGCGTGTCTGGGAGCCCGTGCTCACTGCGGTGCCCTCCTCAGGCCCGCCCGGCCTGTTTCAGCTTCTCTCCCGCCCACGCTTCCCCCGGGGGCGCCCCAGGTTGTTCCCATCAGCGATGATACCCGCAGGTGCCGCCGGGGCTCCAGGGAAGAGGACTGGGCGGGGCCTCGGGTGGAAGCGGGCGAAGTGAAATGGGGCCTGGCTCGGGGGACAATTGGGAGCCCCGGTCATCAACCGGCGTCAGGCTCAGGTGCCCGCATGTGCGCGGAGGTGGGGAAGGTCTGCACCAAGTGGAGAAAACTGTTGGCATTAATTACAGGTCCTGGAATACCTAATAAAGAGCAAAGAAAAACCTAAAAGCATTGGTTTTGGCTGGAAATACACTACCAATTGTATTGTTTATAAACGTCCCCCAATCGCCACTTGTTCTATTAAATACAAAGTATAATAAAATTAACTTATCAGAAGTGATGTTTGATCATTTGGATCAGCTTTCTTAGTTGGCGGCCCATGTAATACAATCCCCTCATGGGCTCACAACTATTTGCTGACAACCTCCAAATAAATCTTCACCCACCTTTAGATCCACAGCTGCCTATCAGAAGCCTCCCCTCTGATGTCACCCCGTGGAAAGTCCACAGTCCTTTCTGTTTCGGCGGCGGCGGTGTCAACACCAGCACCCATCCAGGTGCCCCCATCTGGGTGTCGGGGTAGGTGTCAGCCCAGACTCCTGTCTTCGCCCCTCTTGCTCCCCCCTGCCCAACAGCTGCACCTCTCTCCATATGACATCTCAACCCTGGCTTCTGACGCGCTACCATTTCTCACCTTCGTCCTTGGAACACTCTCCACATTAGCACCTGCCCCCAGACCTGCTACCCTTAAATAGGCAGAACGAGCTTTCTAAAGTTCATACCAAAGCATACACTTTTTGGCATGTAACTCTTGAATAGCTTCCCCATTGTTGATGAGATTCCTCAGCATCGAACATAAGTCCTTTCATGATCAAACCCCTACTTTTCCCCCAGCCCAATATAATCTCTGTTATTTCACCCGCTGGGAGTAACTCATAATTATCTCTGGTGGGTCTCTTGTTTTACTTCACTCTTTCTTTTTCATGGGCCACACGCACTGCTGAAAATGAGAGGGCTGGTTCCAGTTCAAAGCCTTTCGCAGGTCTGAGCGCTCAGCCAGAAGTTCTGCATCTGTAGTCTATTAGCTCTCCTGATCGCATTTTGTTATTCTCCTTGCAGCAGAAAAAACAAACAGCTGTGTCTCCCACAGTCTCTGCCTTCCTCCCAACATCGAAGAGGCTCTCCCCCAGGTGACCCCCTGCGACCCCGTGGAGTTCCTTCCTCTGCGGTGGCCTTACCCTCCCAGTTGTCCAGTCTTATCGCCACCCTCCTGTTTCTGGCAGTTTCTGATAAGTCGCCCCATTCCCCATCCCCCTCGCCCTGTTCTGTGATGATCTTCCAAGGTCCTAGATCCGGCGCTTCACACTGGATGCTGGTTGCCAGCGATTCCCACATGTTTGCTTCTGCCCGCATTATATGACGTTCAACGTGGGACACCTTCAGCATCACTGGCTGGGGCAACCTCAGCTCTAAGGAGGAGGGTTGCAGGTGTGATTTGGGGATTTGGCTTATCTCCCCATAATCTGCATTAGATCTCTCCCAAGCCATCCCTAGCAAACAGAATCCGTGTGGAGACAGTGTGTTCACAGTGCAAAGATAGCTCCCCTTGCAACCAGACTGCCAACCTTAAGCTCCTAAAAGTAAAATTTGGAATCACCACAGATCGGCTCTCTGCAATGTTGCTTAGTTTTTGACATTGGGCTCTCTTGGAGAAATTTCTTCCAAGACTCTGGAGTTGCCTGGAGGAAGCAAGCTAATTTTGCACCTTCCCAGGTTAGCCACTCATAGCTGCTTCTTCATTCCCTTTTGTGGTGTCTAAGCATGACCCAGGCCCATTGATTCCAGTGCTGTCCAATATGTAGCGCCAGCCCCCTGTGGCTATTTGAAATGTGGCCGCTCTGAACTGAGATGTGCTGGAAGCATAAAATACACACTGCATATTGAAGACTTAGCATCAGATAATGAAAAACATCATTAATAATTTTACATTAATTACACGTTGAAACGTTAAATTTTAGATATACTTCATTAAATACAACATTACTGCTAAATTCACTTATCTCTTTTTACTCTTTAAAATGTGCGACTAGAAAATTTAAAATTACATGTCACCTGCATTATATTTCTGTTGGACAACGGCTGGACTAGACCTTGGCTCAGTCTTAAACGTCTTAATATACCTTCCAAAGGCTTGCAGTATGTGCTATGTGTTCCTTCTTCCCCACC
Source organism: Eschrichtius robustus (assembly GCF_028021215.1). Lineage (NCBI taxonomy): Eukaryota > Metazoa > Chordata > Mammalia > Artiodactyla > Eschrichtiidae > Eschrichtius > Eschrichtius robustus. Next base: position 117,608,224 of record NC_090824.1, read on the forward strand.
CCTGGCAATGCTTAAATGAGTAATTAGATGTTTTGATGATAAACCCCAAATTCCTATCCACATTGTCCCCAGATGGCAATGGGGGAAAGTATGTAAACTGACTCATAGGGGCAACCACAGATATTCAGAGTTCTGGTGGTAACTGAATTAACAGAGCTTTCTTTTTTTCCCTTCTCACACCTCTCTTGAAGATGTAGACAAGGATGAAACATTACTGAATTCCTTGTAGCTTAAAACCACACAACATCAACATTTATCCACAAGCATTACAACATTACAACACATAGCAATACCGAAAAAGCGAAGCTAGTTGGCTACTCCCCCTTCATCACTGAGAATTTGGTCATCCCATTGGAGCTGTTTCATTGTCTTCAAGTCTGGAAGTTTATCCTTGGGCTAATGCACAGTGACTGAATATTAACCGTGTCATTGATCTGGATCGTGTTTTCAAGTCTAGCATCCATGAAAATCCTGTTTGTTTAAACAGATTATCCTTAGCTCACTGTGTTCATTACCTCTTACTGATTGGAGAGACTATGCTTGAGTTTCTCATGTATAAAATATATGTGTCAAAGAAAAACAACTCTTAGGAAGGTATGGGGTTTGCCTTGACAGTAATTATTTTTCATAAGAGAACTTAACTCAGGATCTGAACAATGAATTGAGCATCCTCAACAGCCTACAGTTACGGCTTTAATCCCTGGTTACCTTCCCAAGGAGAACACCCTGCTCCAGAGTTGCGTGCTCGCTCAGGGCCTCCAGAGGCCCTCCCCGCCGCTCCCCTTCTCTCTGGAGACTGAGAGCCAGCAAATGATCAGCAGCTCCGGGCTGTGAATGGCTTTCTTTGCTTTCGGCTCTGTTTTGATTCGCACCCACGTCATTATCCTGAACATAACTTCATTGGAAGGAATACCAATCTTTCAAACAAATAAAAAGAGCAGCGATGATCTAGTTCTCTTTCTATAATAAGGGAGCTTCTAAGGACGAGTTGAATCTAATTTCAGGCCAATTCAACCTTGATGCCACTGAGAAAACCACAAACCTGAGTAGTGATTCGTGAATTCACAGCTGCTGAAGATGAGTCCGCCGGCTGATAGTACCATTCATTTATCAGGCTTTTCATTGGCAAAGAATGGAACCCTGAACCACGAAATATAAAATTAGATGGCATTTAAGTGTTTTTCAAGCCGCATCTCCATAACCCTTTGCCACCCTTTACTTTTAGGTTGTGTGGGAAGTGGAATTTCTACAAATGGTCCAAAAGCTCAAGGCCCCAATACCTGCAATCCGTGAATGTGATAAGATCTCACTCCCACGACTGTGTTATGCCTACAGCACAGTCGACTTCAAAAGGGGAGATGACAGAGGTGGGACTGATCAAGTGAGCCTTGGAAAGTGAGAATTTTCTCCACCTGGTGGCAGAAGAGGATGGCAAAAGGAGGCATCAGGGAGGTTCTAAGCATGAAAACGATTCCACACACCATTGCTGGCCTGAAGATGGAGCGGCCAAGTGATGAGAAATGTATGTGGCCTGTAGAAGCTTAGACTGGTCCCCAGATGACAGCCAGCAAGAAAATGGGGACCTCAGAACTCTAGCCACAAGGAACTGGATTCCGTCAACAACTGAAGAATCACTGAAGCAGGTTAAGAGTTTGGTTGGTTGACACCTTGGTTTTGGCCTGTGAGGCCCTAAGTAGAGAAGCCAGCTGAGCCCATGTGGATTTCTTTTTTTTTTAATTTTTAAATTAATTTTATTCAAGTAGAGTTGATTTACAATGTTCTGTTAATTACTGCTAAACAGCAAAGTGATTCAGTTATACATATACATACACTCTTTTTCACATTCTTTTCCATTATGATTCATCATAGGATATTGAATATAGTTCCCTGTGCTATACAGTAGGACCTTGTTGTCTATCCATTCTATATATAATAGTTTGCATCTGCTAATCCCAAATTCCCAATCCATCCCTCCCCCACCTACCCCTTGGCAACCACAAGTCTGTCCTCTATGTCTGTGAGTCTGTTTCTGTTTTGTAGATAAGTCCATTTGTGTCATATTTTAGATTCCATGTGGAGTTAATGACTGACTGAACTGTGAGATGATAAATGGGTGTTGATTTGAGCTGCTAGCTTTGTGGTCATTTGTTATGCAGCAATAGAAAATGAATACACCTTGGTAATTTGCTGATTGGATTCTGTAGCTTTCTTTTTTTTTGTTGTGGTTCATAATCCACTGAGTTTATAAGCTGTGTGGCCTCAGGTGAATTACTTGTCCTTTTTGAGCCTATAAAACCTGCCTCACTGAGTTTTTATGAAGATTAAATGGGACCCATGTAAAGTGTTTACTGCAGACCCTGGTGCTCTGCAGGATCTCAGTCAAGCTCCTTCTCTGCATGTGTATTTTCACAGTTCCCATCATCCCCCTAAACACAGGGCCTCCTGCATATTACTGCACAGGGTCAGGGACGCTGTAGGTGCTCGATACATGTGCACTGGGTCTATACACAAACAATACTCATATTGTATTTATGTGTTGGAAAATGAACATATTAAAAATGTATACAAAGAAGTCCCTGTTTTCAAGCTGCCCAAGTTTGTAGGCGAGAATTATGTAAACAAAGCATAGCAATACGATCCCATTCATGCTACTAGGTACCAAATGCTAGGCCACAGCACCCTTCCACTGCTCCAAGAGGAGGAGTGATTTTGCAAGTGGACATAAGCAGGTGCAGAGAAGTTTTCAGTGATTAGGGACTGGAGGGAGGCCTGGTTTGGGTGGAGGGCAGGGTGCCTGAGTGGGGTATGATGGAAGGTGGAACTCATGCATTAAGCTGGGGACAGACTGCATTTCATGCCAACGGGTTTGGGCTTCTTCCTTCTGGCTCTGGGGAGCTTTCAGAGCGTTTTTGGCAGAGTAACCTGATCAGATTTGTATATGAGAAAGGAAACACTGGTGTGGGATGGAGGGACTGCATAGGATGGATTGCAGAAGAAGAGACTGGCAGAACCGAAACAGGCCGCTAATTTACCGATATTCTTTAACGCTCAAGAAAAATACACACAAATCTACTGAAGCCCACTATTCAGAGTGAGGTCCTGCGATTCTAACACTTAGTATAATATCCTTTATAAAAAGGAATGTGCCTGCCCTGCTGGACAGCAAAGCAAGGACTACCTGTACGGGGAGGCACGGTGCCGGCTAGCTACTGCCCGAGCTGGTGAGCACTGTAAGGGTGGAAGCGGGGAAGGCAGCCGTCTGGACCCCATAGATTACAACTACAGCCTGGATTTTGGCAGAAACAGGGCTGGAACAGCACCTTCCTAGGGCTGACTGGGGGTGAGGGTGTTGGATTCCCTTCTAACTGGGAAACTTCCAGGAGTTCAGAGGAAGGATGAAAAGATACTTACTTCTGAAGTAACACTTGGGAATTCCTTTTCACATAGAAACAATGTTATAAATAGGTTCCATGGCTGGCCTCTGGAATGAACAACAGCAAGTCTGAAATCCAGTCCATTTGTAACTTTATTATTATATTGTCTTCTGGATAATTTACTAACAACCAGATTTTGGGAACAGGACCTGTTTGTAAAATGGAGATTCTCTGTGGTTAAGAGTTTATAATCATGCTAGGTAACCTGCTATAAATTCAAGGTTGTCTTGAGAATTCCACGTGTTGCTGCAGAGAACTAGATCAGGAGCTATTGGCTAAGGATAATGGCTTGGAAACATTTCTATTTGAAAATGAATCACAGTTTCTGTTTTTACTAGAATAGAACTTTATTTGTGGCATCAAGATTTTAAAAAATGGTTTTATATTTTAAAGTATGCAATAAATTTTGATACATTAATCTTGATATCTTTTTCCCATATGAGAAGATTTTAAAAAACAATGTCAAGTGGCTTATAATCCAAACGAATTGTTTAACTTGATAATTCTCTGGAATAATTTCAGCATTATAAATAAAAAATGAAAACAAATAACCATTTAAATTAGGATGAAATGCATTTGTAGCACAATTTTATGTCTGTTAAAATTTGTTTGATTACAGAGAAAATAATAGGCTAAAACTATGTGCTTATAATTCTAAAAAAAACCCGACGTCCCTGCTTTACATAAATGACCCTATTTACTTCCAGCCGTAGAATGCATTTGAGAAACTTTGCTATCTGGGATGAGGGGCTGTGTTGCTTGATCCAGGTTCCTTTTGGACCATCAGTGCACACCTGGGAGATGATGGTCTGTGCCTGGGGGCTGGTGGGAGTGTCTGGTCTCTTTAACATCGTTTTATCTGAGTCACAGAATCATCCAAGTGAATGAGTCGGACGAAAAGCAAGCTTTATATTTTCTCAGGCTCTGATATCTGCTGTATTTCACAGAAGCAATATTTAAACAGTCATGTGGTAAAATCTTGTTTTAACAAAAATAGTTTTCACATTCAGTTCTACATAATGAGAACATTCCAAAATGCATTGGCCCATATTAATATTACTTTGCTCAAGTGGAAAAAATGAATTCTGATGGTAAGATCCATGTACAGATAAACATGCATATGTATATCTGTATATATTCAATATCAGAGATGTTCCTACTTCCTTGTCTGTCAGCAGTCATTTTATTTTTAAATGAAGAGATTTTTCTTTGGGAGTGTAGTTCGTGTTCACACCTGATTTGACAAAATCTGACGGTCAGCACAAGGCACCTTCTGATCGTATGATACTTTACAAAGCATCTTTCTGGAATTTACGATAATCTTACATGACAATGAGAGTGCGCATGATTATTTTCCTTTGACAGGTGAAGAACCAGGAGCCCAGAGAGGTGAAGTATGCTGCTTCAGTTTAAACATTTGGTAAGTGATAAAATTAGGGCTACACCTGGTGGTCTCCCCTGAATGCTAGTTAGCAAGGTGAAGACAAGACACAGGGTACACAGATCTGTGAATTACTCTCCCTAAGCTGAGTTGCTGATGTGCTGTTTGGAAAGTGGTTTTGCCTCTGTCACATGGGAGATCCCTACCAGGTGCTGAATGGTACCCATTGTGTTAGACCCCAACAAACTTTAACCAAGAGCCAGATGCACTTCTTACAACTCTCAGAATATGCATATATATATATATATATATATATATATATATGTATGTATTTAAGAAGATTAATAACATATATTTACAATTACCCCTAAATCACGAAGATACCGTGTTGAGAAATAGCTTTATCTTTTTGCAAGAGCATTTTCTATATAATCATTCCAATGTAGGTATAAAATATATAAATACAGTCTTGGCACACTTACGTTTGCAGGTGCACTGGAACACTTTCCCTTTTGCCTTATTCTGCTCACCCCGACTTTTGATTGTTTGAAAATTCCTTTACACATCTCTAAGTTCCTTGAGGATGGGGACTCAGCTAGATTTCTTTGAAGCTGACAACCTTTACCCCAGGGCCTAGACAGAGCTATGCACCTCACAGGCATTCAGTAAACCTTCACTGAATGCATGCACAGGATTTTTATGTACTTCAGTTTGGCTAAAGTCGGAGTCTATCTGTAGCATTTTGCCTAAAGAGTTCTGGATTTATAGCAAAACATTTTCATAGTAAACAGGTGTTTAAAAAAGCATAAGAAATAGGGTAATTTAATACAAATTATGCATTATAACTATTCTTTGGTTATTTTTAACAAATTATTTGGTTTTTTTGACTCAGGTGAAATACTAAAAATATAAAAATGCAACTGCAGAGATTAGCTTAATCTGTAAACATAATAAACCCTGTAAACATATATTCACTACATAATTGTGCAAGAGTAAAGAATGACTAGTAAAGGCAAGTGTTATACATTTAACTTAGTTCTTCAAGGCTTATTTAGGAATACTGCTTTGTCAAGCTTTAGTTTGAAGAAGGAATTCTTTTAACTAAACTAACACAGTAAAGAGTGATGATTCTACCAATGAACCATAAGGATGTACAGGCAAGAGGGAGGCGTTAATACCTTTAACCCTTCGCAAATTTGAACTTGCTTCACGTCTTATGAACCACCTTGCTTAGTAAAACCGCATATTAACAAAAGCCAAATGCTTTTTAAAACGAAGAAGTAAACAGCTTTTTGCAAGTGACTCAGTTGACTAAAAATATAGGTAACATACTTTCTAAGATTTTTCCAAAAATCTGGGCAGTAACGTGCAGTAGGCAGGTCTACAAAACAATAACTAGCTGCAGGCAGCACTGAGTATATTGTAGTGTACTCATTATTAAAGTTTTTTTCCCCAATTTCAGTTTCCTTCTCAAAAAGCATCAAACTTTTCACACATGACACTTATCACAAATATTTCACAGTTATAATTTCAGTAGTTTAAGAAACTGCCTGGCAAATACTGTAAAAGAGGTAAATGTCAAGGACAAAACTCACGATTTCAGGCACACAGGACTTATATCCTAGAGGGTGAACTCAAGGTAGAACAAAACAACTGCGTAAAAGCAACACCTTATATAAGTGAATGAAATAATGGAAAAGTTGTCATACTACTTCTTCTAATTCTTTGACGTGATTTTCTCCAATATCTGGGAAGCATCAATGGCCAAGGGTTAGTAGTTCCCTGGAAAATTTTAAGTCAAGATTTTGCTTATAAAAAAGCGGCAGTAAAACACCAAAGATTGTTACTTGTAATCTAATCAACGCCATCAAAACCCTGAGTGTTCTCAATGGCCATCTGAAGTTTATCCCATAACTCTTCAAATGACTCATACGGTGGCAAGTCCAAGCGATTAAAGCTGAAAGAACAGAGAGGGGCTGGTTATTACAGACACTGACAAAGCGAGTTCCCAGGGCAAACTATTCATGGTGCAGCTATGCGTGCTATGTTTCAACCACACGAAAAGACCTTTTCTCCTCAGGGAGAAGGAATGTTTAGGATTGGACTCTAGGTGTGGACTCTCCCCATGAATTCTTGGTGGTGATCTCTCACCTCCACCCTGATCTCCAAATGTCTGGGCTCCTGTCATCTGAACCTTCAAAACGGAGTGTTCTAGTCCTTCTTGGGATGGCTCATCATTCATGTGATGGAAGCAGGATATGGTCAACAGTTTACCTTTTTTTGGCTGTACCGTGTGGCATCTGTTCCCTGACCAGGGATCGAACCCATGCCCCCTGCAGTGGAAGCACTGAATCTTAACCACTGGACCGCCAGGGAAGTCCCCTGGTCAAAAGTTTAGATGGGTCTCTCCAATGTTCAGCTACCTGGTCTTCAGGCCTGCCCAGTAAAGAAACAGCTGTTCCTGGGTTGGTGTCGCTGTCTCCAGGTCCTCCTCCTCCTCTCCTCTCCCCCCTCCCCCTCCACATCTGCCACCAACACAGCACAGAGGGAACTAGACCTTCCGTACCCAGACTGTTAGAGGACCTTCTGTCTCTGAGGACTTGTTCTCTAGGGTCAGAGAAACTGCTTACCACGTATGAGCTCTTGGCAGCTTCTCAGGGGTGCCCCACTGCTCAACTGTAAATGACTGTGGTCCGTTTGAGCCTACAAGGAAGAAGAGTTGCTTTGGTTTCAATTAGTCTTACAGGAATTTCTGGGCATTTCACAACTCACTTTTGCCAATGCAGAACTTAAACACACAGAGAACATCTAGTTTCTTTAAACTCAAAAGAAATAATGTTGTCCTGGGCCTGATGACTTTACTGTCCAGCCATGAAACGAGGACTCCTCCTCTATCAGTGCATTTGGGACCACAGTATCACTCTGCCCTGGGGCAGGGGGTGGGGGTTGTGTGTCTGACGGGGCTTTTGCTGTTTCCTAGCCCTGCATTTCCATATACCGCCTCTGTCATAGGTACACAGAAAATGTGCGTTTTTGAGTCCCACTGAAAACAGCTTTTTCTGATTATTTTTTCTCTATTGCTTTATTTTTTTTTGCAGTGAGATTATACAATGAAAGATGTAAAAATCACCTGAAATTCCACCATTAAATCTGAGTAAACATCCTATCATGAATCTTTTTGTGCATGTGCATCTATATAGGATTTTATGTGCATGGGATCATGTTATACATGCTACATTTTCCTCTTATTATGGACATTCTTAGAAACTTTTTTTTTTCCTTTGGAGTTTTTGCTTAGTTCTTCCTTCTCCAATTCTCAACATCCTCCAACCTCCCAGGTCATCAATGCTGACAACACGATGAGACACCTTCCATACTTCTCTCCATGTCTTAGACTCATATCCAAATATGTGTGTGTGAGGATAATTGCCAGAAGCAGCACTAAAAATACTTAAATTTTCCATATTACTCTTTTCTCAAAAAGCATTGCTTTTCACACATCACCCATCACAATTATCCATACAGTTAAAATTTCAGTACTTTTGTCACTGTGTTTTCCATAGCATGGAATCATATTTCCCTTCCTCTTGATTCTCTCACCTAAACAATCCATCTGGAAAACTTCCTGTAAGTCAACCAATATCAATGTAACATACTTTTGCGTGGAAGTTCGCACTTGGCTTCCCGAGGCACCCCTTTCCCCTTCGCGAGTAGAGCCTGGGTACAGAATGTCACCATCCTTTGCCTGATTTCACCAAACAAGCCTTCTGACAGGTCTCCCATCATCTAGCTTTCTCCTGGCTTCAGTCCATCTTCTCCAGGATGACCCAGGATCTTGGTGCTCCGGCCAGGTGTCAGGCCTGAGCCTCTGAGGTGGGAGAGCCGAGTTCAGGACATTGGTCCACAAGAGACCTCCCGGCCCCTCGTAATATCAATTGGTGAGAGCTCTCCCAGAGATATCTATCTCAACGCTAAGACCCAGCTCCCCTCAACAACCAGCAAGCTCCAGTGCTGGACACCCCATGCCAAACAACTAGCAAGACAGGAACACAACCCCACCCATTACCAGAGAGGCTGCCTAAAATCATAATAAGTTCACAGACACCCCAAAACACACCACTGGATGTGGTCCTGCCCACCAGAAAGACAAGATCCAGCCTCATCCATCAGAACACAGGCACCAGTTCCCTCCACCAGGAAGCCTACACAACCCACTGAACCAACCTTACCCACTGGGGTCAGACACCAAAAACAATGGGAACTATGAACCTGCAGCCTGTGAACCCCAAACACAGTAAGTTAAGCAAAATGAGAAGACAGAGAAATACACAGCAGATGAAGGAGCAAGGTAAAAACCCAACAGACCAAACAAATGAAGAGGAAATGGGCGTCTACCCGAAAAAGAATTCAGAGTAATGAAAGTAAAGATGATCCAATATCTTGGGAATAGAATGGAGAAAATACAAGAAACGTTTAACAAGGACCTAGAAGAACTAAAGAGCAAACAAACAATGATGAACAACACAATAAATGAAATTAAAAATTCTCTAGAAGGAATCAATAGCAGAATAACTGAGGTAGAAGAAAGGATAAGTGACCTGGAAGATAAAACAGTGGAAATAACTACCGCAGAGCAGAATAAAGAAAAAAGAATGAAAAGAATTGAGGACAGTCTCAGAGACCTCTGGGACAACATTAAACGCACCAACATTCGAAATATAGGGGTCACAGAAGAAGAAGAGAAAAAGAAAGGGACTGAGAAAGTATTTGAAGAGATTATAGTTGAAACCTTCGCTAATATGGGAAAGGAAATACTCAGTCAAGTCCAGGAAGTGCAGAGAGTCCCATATAGGATAAATCCAAGGAGAAACACGCCAAGACACATATTAATCAAACTATTAAAAATTAAACACAAAGAAAAAATATTAAAACCAGCAAGGGAAAAGCAACAAATAACATACAGGGGAATCCCCATAAGGTTAACAGCTGATCCTTCAGCAGACACTCTGCAAGCCAGAAGGGTGTGGCAGGACATATTTAAAGTGATGAAAGGGAAAGGCCTACAACCAAGATTACTCTACCCAGCAAGGATCTCATTCAGATTTGATGGAGAAATTAAAACCTTTACAGACAAGCAAAAGCTAAGAGAATTCAGCACTACAACAAATGCTAAAGGAACTTATCTAGGCAGGAAACACAAGAGAAGGAAAAGACCTACAATAACAAACCCCAAACAATTAAGAAAATGGTAACAGGAACATACATATCAATAATTACCTTAAATGTAAATGGATTAAATGCTCCAACCAAAAGACAAAGACTCGCTGAATGGATACAAAATCAAGACCCGTATATATGCTGCTTACAAGAGACCCACTTCAGACCTAGGGACACGTACAGACTGACAGTGAGGGGATGGAAAAAGATATTCCATGCAAATGGAAATCAAAAGAAAACTGGAGTAGCAATTCTCATATCAGATAGAATGGACTTTAAAATAAAGACTATTACAAGAGACAAAGAAGAACAATACATAGTGATCAAGGGATCAATCCAAGAAGATGATATAACAATTGTAAATACTTATGCACCCAACATAGGAGCACCTCAATACATAGGGCAAATGCTAACAACCATAAAAGGGGAAATTGACAGTAACACAATAATATTAGGGGATTTTAACACCCCACTTTCACCAATGGACAGATGATCCAAAATGAAAATAAATAAGGAAACACAAGCTTTAAATGATACATTAAACAAGATGGACTTAACTGATATTTATAGGACATTCCACCGCAAAACAACAGAATACACTTTCTTCTCAAGTACTCATGGAACATTCTTCAGGATAGATCATATCTTGGGTCAAAAATCAAGCCTTGGCAAATTTAAGAAAATTGAAATCGTATCAAGTATCTTTTCCGACCACAACACTATAGGACTAGATATCAATTACAGGAAAAAAACGGTAAAAAATACAAACACATGGAGACTAATCAATACTCTACTAAATAACCAAGAGATCACTGAAAAAATCAAAGAGGAAATCAAAAAATATCTATAAGCAAATGACAATGAAAACACGACAACCCAAAACCTATGGGATGCAGCAAAAGCAGTTCTAAGAGAGAAGTTTATAGCAATACAATCCTACCTCAAGAAACAAGAAAAATCTCAAATAAACAACCTAACCTTACACCTAAAGCAATTAGAGAAAGGAGAACAAAAAAACCCACAAACTTAGCAGAAGGAAAGAAATCATAAAGACCAGATCAGAAATAAATGAAAAAGAAATGAAGGAAACAATAGCAAAGATCAATAAAACTAAAAGCTGGTTCTTTGAGAAGATAAACAAAATTGATAAACCACTAGCCAGACACAGAATTAGAAATGAAAGAGGAGAAGTAACAACTGACACTGCAGAAATACAAAGGATCATGAGAGATTACTACAAGCAAGTATATGCCAATAAAATGGACAACCTGGAAGAAATGGACAAATTTTTAGAAAAGCACAACCTTCTGAGACTGAACCAGGAAGAAATAGAAAATAGAAACAGACCAATCACAAGCACTGAAATTGAAACTGTGATTAAAAATCTTCCAACAAACAAAAGCCCAGGACCAGATGGCTTCACAGGTGAATTCTATCAAACATTTAGAGAAGAGCTAACACCCATCCTTCTCAAACTCTTCCAAAAAATTTCAGAGGAAGGAACACTGCCAAACTCATTCTATGAGGCCACCATCTCCCTGACACCAAAACCAGACAAAGATACTCAAAAAAAGAAAATTACAGACCAGTATCACTGATGAATATAGATGCAAAAATCGTCAACAAAATACTAGCAAACAGAATCCAACAACTCATTAAAAGGATCATACACCATGATCAACTGGGGTTTATCCCAGGGATGCAAGGACTTTTCAATATATGCAAATCAATCAGTGTGATACACCATAATAACAAACTGAAGGATAAAAACCATATGATCATCTCAATAGATGCAGAGTAAGCTTTTGACAAAATTCAACACCCATTTATGATAAAAACTCTCCAGAAAGTGGGCATAGAGGGAACCTACCTCAACATAATAAAGGCCGTATATGACAAACCTACTGCAAACATCATTCTCAATGGTGAAGAACTGAAAGCATTTCCTCTAAGATCAGGAACAAGACAAGAATGTCCACTCTTGCCACTATTATTCAACATAGTTTTGGAAGTCCTAGCCATGGCAATCAGAGGAGAAAAAGAAATAAAAGGAATACAAATTGAAAAAGAAGAAGTGAAACTGTCACTGTTTGCAGATGACATGATACTATACATAGAGAATCCTAAAGATGCTACCAGAAAACTACTAGAGCTAATCAATGAATTTGGTAAAGTAGCAGGATACAAAATTAATGCACAGAAATCTCTTGCATTCCTATACACTAATGATGAAAAATCTGAAAGAGAAATCAAGGAAACAGTCCCATTTACCATTGCAACAAAAAGAATAAAATACCTTGGAATAAACCTACCTAAGGAGACAAAAGACCTGTATGCAGAAAACTATAAGACACTGATGAAAGAAATTAAAGATGATAAAAACAGATGGTGAGATATACCATGTTCTTGGATGGGAAGAGTCAACATTGTGAAAATGACTCTACTATCCAAAGCAATGTACAGATTCAGTGCAATCTCTATCAAACTACCAATGGCATTTTTCAGAGAACTAGAACAAAAAATTTCACAATCTGTATGGAAACACAAAAGACCCCGAATAGCCAAAGCAATCCTGAGAAAGAAAAATGGAGCTGGAGGAATTAGGCTCCCTGACTTCAGACTATACTACAAAGCTACAGTAATCAAGAAAGTATGATACTGACACAAAAACAGAAATATAGATCAATGAAACAGGACAGAAAGCCCAGAGATAAACCCACACACATATGGTCACCTTATCTTTCACAAAGGAGGCAAGAGTATACAATGGAGAAAAGACAGCCTCTTCAATAAGTGGTGCTGGGAAAACTGGACAGCTACATGTAAAAGAATGAAATTAGAACACTCCGTAACATCATACACAATAATAAACTCAAAATGGATTAAAGACCTAAATTTAAGGCCAGACACTATAGAACTCTTAGAGGAGAACATAGGTAGAACACTCTCTGACATAAATCACAGCAAGATCCTTTGTGACCCACCTCCTAGGGAAAGGGAAATAAAAACAAAAATAAACAAATGGGATCTAATGAAACTTAAAAGCTTTTGCACAGCAAAGGAAACCATAAACAAGATGAACAGACAACCCTCAGAATGGGAGAAAATATTTGCAAACGAAGCAACTGACAAAGGATTAATCTCCAAAATATACAAGCAGCTCATGCAGCTCAATATCAAAAAAGCAAACAACCCAATCCAAAAATGGGCAGAAGACCTAAATAGACATTTCTCCAGAGAAGGTATACAGATTGCCAACAAACACATGAAAGGAGGCTCAACATCACTAATCATTAGAGAAATGCAAATCAAAACTACAATGAGGTATCACCTCACACTGGTCAGAATGGCCATCATCAAAAAGTCTACAAACAATAAATGCTGGAGAGGGTGTGGAGAAAAGGGAACCCCCTTGCACTGTTGGTGGGAATGTAAATTGATACAGCCACTTTGGAGAACGGTATGGAAGTTCCTTAAAAAATTAAAAATAGAATTACCATATGACCCAGCGATCCCACTACTGGGCATATACCCTGAGAAAACCATAATTTAAAAAGAGTCATGTACCACAATGTTCACTGCAGCACTATTTACAATAGCCATGACATGGAAACAACCTAAGTGCCCATCGACAGATGAATGGATAAAGAAGATGTGGCACATGTATACAATGGAATATTACTCAGCATAAAAAGAAACAAAATTGATTTATTTGTAGTGAGGTCGATGGACCTAGACTCTGTCATACAGAGTGAAGTAAGTCAGAAAGAGAAAAACAAATACTGTATGCTAACACATATACATGGAATCTAAAAAAAAAAAAAAGGTTCTGAAGAACCTAGGGGCAGGACAGGAATAAAGATGCAGATGTAGAGAATGGACTTGAGGACTTGGGGAGAGGGAAGGGTAAGCTGGGATGAAGTGAGAGAGTAGCACAGACATACATACACTACCAAATGTAAAATACATAGCTAGTGGGAAGCAGCTGCATAGCACAGGGAGATCAGCTCGGTGCTTTGTGACCACCTAGAGGGGTGGGATAGGGAGGGTGGGAGGGAGACGCAAGAGGGAGGGGATATGGGGATATATGCATATGTATAGCTGATTCACTTTGTCATACAGCAGAAACTAACACAACATTGTAAAGGAATTATACTCCAATAAAGATGTTAAAAAAAAAATGTAACATACTTTTTATTGGCTAGATAATACTGTACTGTAATATTAACATTCTGAAGCAACTTCTACTTCTTTTGTAAACCCTTAAGAATTTGAATTTATATTCTAACACTAATAACTCTGGACCTGTGTGTGGGATATCTCCCCAAAATTCCAAAAAATTCATGATATCAGTGGATGGCTGTAGGCCTGGGCTGCATAAAAGAGGGCAGTGGATCTAGAGATGGAAGGGGTGTTTGCCCTGCTTAATTGGATTTGTCTTTCCAATGAGCACATTGGTGAGCAGCAAAGCTCTTGTCTCAGCCTTCCTACTGGGAATGGTTACTCTAGGTGGAGAAGTGGCAGCTGCTTGACAGGTTCTGCAAACAGATATAAATGAAGCTTAACAAGGAAACCAGGTTTACCAAGGAGGGGACAGTAGGGCTCCAATCTTGGCTATACTCTCTCTGAAAGATTTGTTCTTCTTGGTATCTTTAAAAGCAAGTAAATCTCGTTCCAATAAACAGAATATTTAACTTCATTTAGTCCGTTCTTTCCCCCAAATGTATTCTACTATGATACTCTCTGTGTTTTGTTGTATGCTTATTAACACCCTGTGGAACTTTACACGCTGCCTGCCCTAAACCATCACACTACAGGCAATGCTTGTTTTGTAATGGAATGCAGGGTGGGAATCAAATTTAAAATTCAAGAATGGGAAGTAACTTGAGTCATTTCATGTTTCCAGTTTTCTCCTTTGCTATCTGATTAGAAGGTGTACATATATTTTGACCTACTTCAGTGTATCTAATTATAATCATTTTAAAATCTTAATTTTTTTAATTAAGCTAAATATTTGTATAAATGATAGAAGCCTGAAGACTAGTCAGCCATGAAGAAGACAACTGGCATAAGCTCCATCTTTTAATGATCTACGGAAATCCTTACCATACAGTTCAGCAAATCCATTCATAGGCACACGGGATGTGCCAGTGACAAACTGAAGTAATCGTATTCTTTTTTCTGAGTCCATCATTACAACAGCCTGCAAAAGATAAAAGCAGCACTTAGGAACATCACTGGAAAAAACCGGTAACAAAACTATCCTGAAAAATATGCTATCAGAATTTAGTTAGAGCATTAATGATCACTTATGAAATTTGCATGTTTCTTTTAGTTCAAGTTGTGCTTATGGGTGGTTCATGAAGTTCTTGAAACTTCATTTCCAAGGCTACATGGTAACTCTTTAAAGTGGGATTATAGCCTAATAAAGTGACAAAATTTCCTCTCAGGTGTGACTCATGGCTTTTAAAAAATTGTTATTTACTGGTATTATTGAGTAGCATACACATTTCTGTATAAGATGGAAAATCACATTCCAAGGAGCCATGCAGGAGTCCCAGAGAATACACTGCAGGTTATTACAAGTTCCCTTGAAGAGTCCCAACTTTAGTAAGGAATCAAGTGCCTATCTCAGCTGTCACTACCACTTACTACATTCTGCACATTTTACTTATCTAAAAATATGTATGGAGGTTGGAACCATATCCAGAAGGTAAACGTATACCATACAAAATCAAAGATAATTTTGGCAGGGCTATATATATTTTTTGTCTTATCTCTATGTGATCCACTAGTATAGTTAAATATGATTGAATCTACTGAAAAGTAATTTATGAAAATAGAAGCTTGCCATTACCTTCCAAAACCACTGGATGACTTGATGATTTACACTGTAGCCATTTTTGTACTTTGTGTGTTCTCTCCAGTCATTCACATCGACATCTCCCAAGCCACACATCAGAAGCTACGTAATAAAAAATGTCTAACTGTAGACATGAAAAATAATTGGAACAAAAGTCCTGTTTTAAGATAAGAACAATATTTCTTACCTCTAGTTCATTTTCATCAAAAATTTTGATAAGATCCTGTGGTATCAGTTCAAAAAATCCCTAGTAGAAAGAATATATTTAAAACCCTGGTCAGTGGGGTCAATGGACAATCCCATACTTCGTCTTCTTCCACTACACATTCATGGGCTCTTAACTGACATTTCAGTGTTGGCAAGAAAGTATACATGTCTGTTCTCTCACTGATTCCTCAAAGTGGCTATTTTAAAACTTCCCCACAATTTTTAAGTCTCCTCCTCCTCCATGTCACCCCTTCTTTACAGCAGATAATTTCTACTTGAGAGAGAAAATAGAGGCAATTCTGCAGGATGGAATTCCCTCAACCTTCTGCATCCCCATGTACCAACCAGCACCAACATCCACGAGGGCCTCCTCCCCACTGCTGTGGAGAGAGGGACCACTTCCTCTCTGTGCTTCATCTGCTTCCTCAAGGATGTCATCACTAAACCTTTACTAGCTCACTCTTTTTTTTTTTTTTTTTAAATTTATTTATTTATGGCTGTGTTGGGTCTTCGTTTCTGTGCGAGGGCTTTCTCTAGTTGTGGCAAGTGGGGGCCACTCTTCATCGCGGTGTGCGGGCCTCTCACTATCGCGGCCCCTCTTGTTGCGGAGCACAGGCTCCAGACGCGCAGGCTCAGTAATTGTGGCTCACGGGCCCAGCTGCTCCGCGGCATGTGGGATCTTCCCAGACCAGGGCTCGAACCCGTGTCCCCTGCATTGGCAGGCAGATTCTTAACCACTGCGCCACCAGGGAAGCCCTACTAGCTCACTCTTGATGCATCTAAATTTGTTCAAGCCTTATCTACCTTAAAAACAAAACAAGAAAGCAAGCCCCTCTTTCTGCTCTCCACGTTCTGGACAGTGTTACTACGCATTTCCAAATCCCCTTGCTCACCCCCATCTATCCCTCAACCACTGCAGTCTGACCTCTTCATCAATGCTTCCCTGAAGGTGTCCTGGAGACACTCAAAGACAGCTTTGCAGCTACATCTAATACATGCTTTTTAGTTCCCTATCTTATTTGACTTCTCTGCACTACGATATTGTTGACAACACCTTTGTACTTGAAACTCTGCTGTTGTTGATGGTTTTCCTCCTATGTCTCTGTCTGCCTTTGCTGATTTCCTTTGATGTCTTCGTTTCTCCTGTCTGTTCCTTAAATGTTGGTGTTCCCACATCCCCGCGTGTGGCCATCCACTTTCACCATTCTTACTGTTCTTTTGAATTTTCCATCTTGTCTAGTCTACACCTCCACTACACATATGCAGAGGATCCCCAGATCTCTATCCTTTAAATCACCCTAAGCTATAGATCTCCCTTCCTGAGAGCCACTCACGTGCACACACAGCTTTCTTCCCACTGTCCTTACCATTTCTCCCCGGGATTACTGCAGCACTTTCCCGACTAGCCTCTGCGGCTCGTCTTGCCCTCTCTAGCTCACTACATACCACTTCCAGAATGATCTGACCAAAATGTATCAATACATTGAATCCTGGTGTTCTATTGTTAATAGCCTTTAATGCCACCTTCTTCCCTCACTGGACTTCAGAGAAAACTCCAAACAAACAGGGCCCCCATCATCTGGTTCTTCCCATCTCTCCAGGCTTAATTTCACCTCTTGCATCCTCTTATCCAGTACAGTAATTGCTTGTATTCTCTCTAACGTGTGCCCAGTCTGTCTACTGCCACACTTCACAGGTGCTGCCCCCTCTGCTTAGAATTGCATTTCCTCTTCCTCTGTGGCTGGCCTATCCCTTGAGCCTTCCCCTCCCCTGCCTCCACCTCTCTCTGCTCTGGTTTCTACCTCTCTTCTCTGCTCACCTAGTACTGCAGGCTTCCCTCTGTCCATTTCCCCCTTTAGAGTCTCTGCTCCTTGACAGCAGGACCTATGTCTTTTTGCCTCTCGCATAGCACCAGACACAGTCAGTGCTCAATGTTGAATAAATGAAAAAGTATGTGATAAATAGTTAACAGAAGACTTTTAGTTAGCTTAGGAAATGAATACCCCGACAACAGCCTAAATGTCTATCAATTGGGAAGTTTAAATAACTTATGAATTTAGAGTATGAATAAAAGGCAGCCACAAAGAAAGGTCACTATATATCTTGACATGTAAAGACCTCCAATAAGTATTTGATAAGAGAAGAAAGTGAGTCACAAACCAACATGTATGATGTGACCCCATTTAGGAAAAGAAACAAATAGTATATTCCACCATCCCTCTAGCACTCTTGTTTCTTTGTTCACCTAAGGTTACTTAAGGTGAGGGGAGTGGGACTGGGAAAGGTGAGGGGGATCCATGTTAAGGAGGACTGTTTATTGCATGGATTTCTTTTTTTTTTTTTTTTAAAGCCTTTTAAACTTTATTTATTTATTTATTTATGGCTGTGTTGGGTCTTCGTTTCTGTGCGAGGGCTTTCTCTAGTTGCGGCAAGCGGGGGCCACTCTTCATCGCGGTGCGCGGGCCTCTCACTATCGCGGCCTCTCTTGTAGCGGAGCACAGGCTCCAGACGCGCAGGCTCAGTAATTGTGGTTCACGGGCCTAGTTGCTCGGCGGCATGTGGGATCCTCCCGGACCAGGGCTCGAACCCGTGTCCCCTACATTGGCAGGCGGATTCTCAACCACTGCGCCACCAGGGAAGCCCACATGGATTTCTTGAATGATTGCGTTTTAACTCAACATCTATTCATTTAATATTTTGTCAGTATGAAAATTAATTTTAAATGGTTTTAAAAAGTCATATACTACTTTTTCTCTGACATGATAAGGACCAATATTTAAAACTTACGGACTGTACTTTGAAATTATAGAAGAGGAAACAAAATAAATACCTCTTTAAAAGCAGCCATTTGCTTCTGGATTCGGTTTACAAATCGCCATTGTATTACAAGACTAAAAGAAACAAAACATTTCATCTTTTTCACAGGAAACAAGAAAAACTGTTAAGGTACATGTATTCTGGTTAGAAACAAAAAATAAAGACTAGCTAAGCCCAAGGCAAAAACTGAACATGAGTGAGTAATATGACATGGTTACAGAAAGAAAAAAAGAACATTGAGGCTCTGGCTCTGGGGTAAGAGAAAGAAGGTACAGAGTCTTCCCAGAAAGAAGTATAAAATTATTTCCAATAAAGAATTTACTAAATAGAGTAAAATACTTACAACAAAATACTTACTAAATATATTCCTTTTTGTTCTTATTGGTGACGACTATTTCTGATCCGCCGTTTTTCAACTCATGTTGATGGGTCTAAAATTAAGCATGATACCTTGATATGTTATTTTAGTGAAAAAAATTAAGTATACATATGATAGTTATACCAGAAACCTGGTGTTTTAAATTAAATCCATTCAAAAGCTAAGAAAACTTGAAATATTAGTTTTACTAAAATAAATATGGAATGAGTCCAATGTTAAAGAAGCAGAAATACTTTCTGAGAGACAGCTTTCGTTACTGGAAAATAAATTTAAAAATAGAGTGCAGAAATATGTTGAATATATGCATTATTTAACATCTAAACTTAAGTTATAACATTTCACTTAAGTTATTAAACTTAAGTTCTAAAGTTCCACAATTTATGTACCATTTTAATTAATCAAAATTTACAAA